>NC_141696.1:119597987-120197987 GCF_964263255.1 Lissotriton vulgaris
AAGCAATGTCTGTGGTGAAATAACCTAAAACATCAATTGGTTTCTTCGCATACCCTACTAATCTAATGTCTGATGGGAATAAGGATACATTAGGAAATTCCTTAAGCCACTCATCTCCAATTAATGTATGCTTGGCACCAGAATCAGCCATAACCTTTATGACTTTAGAGCCAACTTGTAACATACAGAACGGTGCATCTTTTTTTTCATCATCAATTTCATATGCAGTTAACAAATTATCATATTCATCAATATCATCAACAATTTCATGAACATTGTCATGTTTGATAGTTCTAATATCAACATTAACATGACCGAATTTACTTCTGTTTTTACAAACTCTAGCGAAATGTCCTTTTGATTTGTAATAATTGCAAACTTGCCCTACAGCAGGACATCTTTACTCAGTAGCAACATGACCAGGAAAAACACATTTAAAACAAGTTACATCTTTTCTAAAATTTTGAACAACTGGAGAAGAAAATTTGTTGCGACTGCTTTCAGAAATTTTTCTCCTAACTACTTGAACCTCAGAAGTCTCAGGTTTCTTTTCAAGATAGTCTCTTGACTTCTTATCAGATAATTCTTTCATACCCAACTTCATGTCTTCGAAACGATGGGCAATGTCGAGAGGTTTAGAGAGAGACAAGTCTTTGGCATCTAATAACTTTTCTTGCAATTTCATATCAGCAACATTATGTACCATTTGGTCTCTTACCATTTGATCGTGAAATTCAAGATAGTTGCATTTGGCAACCAAAATTCTTAAATCTTTAACAAAAGAATCAATAGATTCATTAGGTAACTGAGATCTGCTCAAAAATTTGTGGCGTGAAACAACTTCATTTACTTTTTTGATGTATTGTTTATCAATTTGCTTAATTGCATTTTCATAAACGTCGCCTTCATCATTCGAATTGTCCATAGTAAGAGGTGGTAGATGACATACAGCCTGATTCATGAAAACCGGAATCTGCGATTCTCAAATAGCGAAAAATTGAGAATCGCTATTGAGAAATCGCAGATCGGAATTCATGATGTTTTGCGATAATAAAATGCGATTCGCACGCGGCCGCAAATTCCGTTTGCGATTATCGATAATCGCAGAAAAATCGCTATTTCCGGCTACATCCGTGTCGGGATTGCGATATCGCAAATTGCGATATCGCTAATTGCGAGATCGAAAAATCACGAGATCGGGAAAACGGGAAGTCGCATTTCGAGCACAGTGATGACATCACAACCAGGAAGCAGCCAGTTCCCACCCCCATTCACCACAGTGAGGCAGACCTCGAGTCAGCAACTGGGAGAGCTCCTGCTATTCTTTTTGGATTCCTACTCTGCAACAACAGTGCTGCCATGTCTGAGGAAGCTGTTCCTGGGCCCAGCAACACCTCAGGGCGGAAGAGGAAGTTAACATTTTCCGAATAGGAGCTGGAGCATTTGATAGAAGGGGTGGTGGCCAACCACTCCAAACTGTTTGGCAAGGACTCTAGGAGGATGCCGGAGCAGGAAAAAAGGAGGATCTGGCAGGGAATAGCGTCCACGGTGAACTCCGTGGGTGTGGCTGATAGGTCACTATACGAACTAAAAAAAAGATGGTACGACCTCCGAGGTTGTGCCAAAGAGAAGGTGGCTGAGCGCCTTGGAGAGGCATCGGGCACTGGAGGGGGAGGACCTACAGTCCCTCCAAACACAGCCTTCGAGGACTAAGTGGAAGACACGCTTGAGAGGGAGGCGTGCATTGGAGTTACGCGTCTGGACTCATCCCGCCCCACCCAAGACATCCAAGGTAAGTGGCATGCGACTGCGACCCTGTCCCTTATGAATGTCCATGACCATAAAGGCTCCCATAATGTTCCATAGTCCTTCCATTGTTGCTTATCAGGTAATGCCCTGAAGCATTGTGGGACATGTAGTGTGGCCACAATGTAGTAGTACCACAATGCAGCCAGACAGGTTCCAAAGTACGCAAAGCCATAGCCAGTCAGGGAATGTCACCCAGCATGCAAGTAGCAACTGCACGTGTGACAGATACATGCAACTAATGAACGTCCACTTACCCTCACAGGTGGCGCAGACAGCAGCGACAGCGAGAGGCTGCTAATAGATGAGGAGGCCCAGGATGAGGAGGAGGTGCCGCCACAAACACAGGCACCAGCCCTTGCCGCAGCAACAACACCAGCAGCCAGGTCCACCAGCAGTGTGCCTCCTGCGTCTGGCGCAGCAACCACTGCCGCAGCCAGGCCCACAACTAGCGTGCCGCCAGCCAGAGCCACAACAACTACAGCCGCAGCCAGGCCCACAACTAGCGTGCCCCCAGCCTCAGCCGCAACAACTACAGCTGCAGCCAGGCCCACTACCAGTGTGCCTCCAGCCCCTGCCGCACCAGCAACGCCTGCTGTGACACCACCAGCAGCTGGTGCTTCTACATCTGAGGCCCGCGACAGCTGCAACACAGCGGCCAGCCACTGTGTCAGGCCAGCAGATCAGGCGTGGCAGGTCTCTCCAGCAGTCCAATGCAGCAATCAGCAGGAGGGGGAACGGACAGCGGCTGGCACGAATGAGCGTTGAAAGATGCATGCTGCGTATTCATCAGCTTCAGGCACGCCGGCAAGGTGCCATACAGCTACAGCTGCACAACATTGGGCGCAATGTGGCCGGAGTGGGGGACCGCATGGACCGCATGACGGCGGCCATGGCAGGTGTGGGCGAGGGAATGGCCCGCATGACTGCAGCCATGGAGGCCAACACTGCAGCTATAACATCTCAGCGCAACGCAGCACACCGGCGCCACCGTCAGCTATTGACCCGGTTCACGGCCTACACCAGGTCCAATTATGTTGTAGGCAATGCAACATCACAGTTATCGCGGCGGTCCCTTGCACAGCAGCAGCAGCTCATCCAGTGCTGTGAGGATGTGGTCAGGGTCCTTGAGCACCTGACCACTGCCGTGACAGCACTACACCCTCCTGCCCTACCTGCCACTGTTGGGGGTGATGATGTCAGTGAGGGGACATCGAGCATGAGCAGCCACTCTGCCTCACAAGTAGGGTAACTCAGGCGCAGCACCAGGCCCACGGCAGGTACACATGCCTTGGAAGAGGATGAGCCTCAGAGGCGCTTGGGTGGTACGTGCAGGAGGCGCAATTGACTTCATATGACTATTTCTGGCACAGGCTGAGTATAAGCCTGCCCTGTCCTTTCACACAGCAGTATGCCGAAATACTGTTACCAATGACAACATTTATAGTGGTAGCATTATTGTGAATGAAACAATAATAGTTTATTTTGCAGCACACATTGGCGTTGTGTCATTATTACATTTTGCATGCATTTGTGATTTGTGGAGTGAGGGTAGAGGGTGCACTAGAAACTGTTCATTGTGATGTGGTTGCGCCGTCTGTGGCCTTCAGCTGGGTTCTCGCCGCGTGCATGGCGCGCATGTGCAGGTGGCCGGTCGTCCCCTTCCGATTCACTGCCAGAGATGTCGACAGGTATCCTGCGCTTGGTAGCAATGTTGTGTAGGATAGCACACACAGCCACAATGCGGCAGCACATTTCAGGACTGTAGTACATGGCCCCACCTGTCTTGTGAAGTATGCAGAATCTGCTCTTCAGTAGCCCAAATGTTCTCTCTATGCAATTCCTTGTGTGTATGTGTGATACGTTGTAACGCTGTTGCTGTGGTGTAGCAGGGTTGAGGTATGGAGTGAGGAGGTATTCACGCAGGGCGTAGCCACTGTCACCTGGATGAGAGGAGCAGAGGGTGAGTGCCTGTGCAGCGCAGCTAGTCATTGGCAATGTGACATTGTGGGCAAAGTGTACTTACCAAGTAGGTGTCCTTCCCCGAAGTCTCCCCTGACCAGTCGTGTGTGGAGGCCGCTGTGGCGGAATATGAATGAGTCATGTGTACTCCCCGGGTACTGTGCCACTATGTCGGTGATGTATGTCTTTGCATTGCAGACCATCTGGATGTTGAGGGAGTGGTAGGACTTGCGATTGCGGTACATGTACTCCGTTCCAGCAGGTGGGCAAATGTGGACGTGGGTACAGTCAATGCATCCTATCACATGTGGGAAACGGGCAACATTGTAGAATTGTAGCTTGGTCTCATCCAATTCCTGTTGGCTGGTGGGAAATTTGATGTGCTGGTGTAGCTGGGTCAGCATTGCGTCAAGGAAACTACGTAGGCAGCGGGACATGGTGGGCTGGGATATCCCCCCAGCTACCGCAACTATCCCCTGGAAGCTCCCAGAGGCTAGGAGGTGCAGGCTACACAATACCTGGACATGTGTTGGGACGGCATTGGTCCGCCTTGTTGGGTGCTGCATCAGGAGGTCAAGGTCCTGTATGAGCTTGATGATCATAGCCCCATTCAGCCGGTACTTTGCGTATATTTGCTCTCTGGTCTGGCCCAGCAGGGGGACCCGCTGGCGAAATATCCTCTCCTGGATTCTGCGTCTCCTCCTTGCTGCTCGCTGTAGCCTTCGCCGCCTGACCACCATATACATTCCTGGCATTGTGAGACTCCTTCTGCTGTTGCTGCTTCCCCTTAAGTGTGTTTGGTCAGGCCTGCACCAGTTACTGATTGGCCAACGGTTTTTCAAAAAAAAAATTCCAATGGGTTTGATGGTTACCACCTGCTTTGGGTTCTCCTTAAATTGCGCCTCGCAAAATGCGATTTTTGGCTTTTTCGCTAATAGCGATTTTTCATGAATACCGATTGCGAGTAATGTGCGAATTTGCTATTATTTGCGCAGATTCCGTGCATTCTCTGTATTTCCGATTCGCTATTGGTATCCTGACGTCATTCTGCGAATGTTTTAGCGATTTCGCAAATCTGTGTTTGCGATTTCGCATTTTTGATGGTGAATTCCGATTTTTGAAATTGCGCCCACGATAGCTTTTTCGCAGCTATTGCGGGCGCAATTTTGCTTCATGAATCAGGCTGTAAGTACCTGTCTGCCTTCTGCAACTAAAGAGTGCTTTAAAATTGCAAGTTTGCGTTTATCTGTAAAATTATCACCACCAATTGCTTCTAAATAGGCTTCAAAACCTTCCCTCCATTGCTTCCATTCCAAAATTGGCTCACCAGGTGTAGGTAAAAACGGAGGAGGAGCACTAAAACTTTCCTTGTTTAAAAAAAAAACAAAAATAGTATTGAAAATAAATATGTAACACAGATATAATGTACTGTAGAATTACAGGTTTCCTCTTGTTCTTTATCCTTTCCTTTTTTTTAAATTTTTTTTTACAGTCAATGGAAGTATTGTGACATCATGTTCAATAAAATTTTATGAAGAGAGATTCAATTGTGAGATGTTAGTATTGTTTCGTCATAATAGAGAATACAGAGTCTGCAGGTCAAAAACGTCACAAAGCTTATGTTGCTAGGATACAGGAACACACTGCAGAACGTTCGTTGTCTCAGAGCGATTAGCGTATACTACGCATGTGCTAAAGAGCGTGCACTTGCCTGCCTCAGTTCGATCAGCACGATGACCCTTGTGCATGCGCTATGACAGCTTCAGCGTGATCAGCGCAATGACAACACGCGCTGTGACACGAGAAATGCGCGAGACCAGCTTGAAGAAATTATGACAAAATAGAAAGAAATGAACGAGTCTCACCATTCACCGTGAAAGAACGGGAATTTCACCACAGAGGATCTCTTCGGTAGTGCTGGTGAGCGACAGCAGTCGTTGTTAAAATAAACGCCAGCGAGAAGCAACGGACATCATGATCTGCAACAAGCAGTGCTCCGGGCTTGTAATATTCAGAAGGTTCGTTAACCCGATCGTCGCCAGTGAAATGTGCTCCCTACACAAGGAAGAAGAGTTGTGGTAAATCTTGATAGAAGATTTATTCAGTGAAGCAAGTAAATACATCCATCAAGCCCGGGCCAACCGATACATCTGGAACCTCAGAAGACTCTTCACTCCGAGTGTTCTGAGTTCCAGATGGAACGGAGGACACCACACCTTCCCAGTACACAGAGGGACCCAACAGGACTGCCCGCAGTCTCCATTTCTTTTCCTTTTATCCCTGCAGCTCTTAGTGGTGGCCATTATGCCGTGTGGTAGAGTCCAGGACATTGCTATGCTAGAGGCCGAAACCAAGATTCTGTTAGAGGTAGACAATATCCTTCTCACACTTTCCGACCTGACTTCAACCCTGACTTTCATCTGTACTGGCACTAACATCCCTCATAGACTTGTTCTTAGCTTCTTCTGGTATAACATGAACAGGGGAAAGAATGAGGCCCGTCCCACCACAAACTACATGCTCAAATGGCCAGACGAAGACTTTGGTTTCATGTGAAAGACAGCCAAAATATAATACATTGGTATCCTGGTGAACAGAGGGCTTGAGAATATAGCCATGGACAACCTGCAGCTACTGCTGTCCAAGACCAACAATAACTTTCTGAGATAGACATCCCTACATCTTTTTCAAAAAGAGGGACAAGTAGGGCTATTTTTAGGGTCCAGCGTACGAGCCCGGGGATATGTCAACAAAGAGAGGTACGCAGTTCCCTTAGTAAGGTATATTCAAAGAGTGAGACTGAAAACAAATAGGTATAGACATAAGAAAGACAAGAGAAAGGGGGATGGGGATCCTCCCTTTCGGGACTAAAACCCTCACACACCCAGTAAGCTAGGTGTCATGCTTCATCATCTGGGTTTTGCTCCTTGTCAAACTGGCGGTGCAATGTCTGACGGGCACCCAGATGGGGCTCTTTATCGGAGATCTTTTGTCCCTGCCAGTTGGTGCATGTGGGTATGAGGGTCTAGTGGGAAGGGTGTAGATGTGTGGAAGAGGTGGTAGTGATAGGTAAAAAAAGTTAGTTAGTCCACAAAGTGTTTTAATGGTGTGGCTATCTACCTTAGTAAAAACAGTGGGGAGAAAAAACTTCCTGGTGTTAGGATCCAGGGAAGTATACTCTACCAGGTGATCAGTGGTGGTTGGTCAACATGTTTCATGCAATTGTTCTGAAGGATACAGTGCAATTCATCTGGACCTAGAAACTATATACACTATCTACACGCTGTGGACGGTGAAAGAATTACCTACTCCACAGGGAATTTGAAAGTAGGCCGAGGGTCCTACCATTTCTTAGTGGAACCCTAACGTGTGCTGTGTGAGGCTTCAACGGTCTCCTCCCGTGGAAATGAGCACTTCAAGGTGTGTGCCCTAGTCTCGCCGCATGTTGCATCAGTCAACCTACCCTTGCGCAGTACTGGGAGAAGGAGACCTTTGGGGATGGGCACAAGGGGCGAATATGGTCACAGGCCCCCCTCTTCAATTATGTGCTAAGAATGCTATCATGTCTTATTTCCAAAGGCATACTGTGTGCGCTTAATAAGCATATAAAAACTTTCCTCTGGGCTGCTGGAAAGCCTCACCTGAAACCCGTTAGATTAAATGTAGACATGAGAGCTGGGGGTCTCAGACTGCTCTCCATGTACAAACTAGTGCACCACCTCTCGCTGTTATCGTACTTCTTGAGGAAGGGGGACAACTAGCCTGAATGGGTTGCCGTAGAGAGATCGCTCATCAGAGCTCAACCAAACTTGGCTGTCCTTTATGGAACTGAACCTCTGGACATGGGTTCCTGCCCACCACCGCTGAAAGCAATGTGGACAATTTGGAAAGCCCTGCACAGACTGATGTGTGTCCATAAATCACCCAATCCAAGAGCACTGTTGTGGTCCAATGACTGCATCTTGTGAGGGTGTCACCTGAACATATGGCAGACCTGGATACAGAGTGGTATAAAAACAGTGGATGACCTATGTGCGGATGGCGAGTTCAAACGATGTCAGGTCCTTTGCGTGCAACACACCCTACCCGAACCACTGCTCTGGCAATACAGACAACTCCGACATTGCATGAAAGGCATGCTGGGACTTGACCACATCCTACTATGGGACCCCCTGCTCCACAAGTACTTGCCGCTCTAGGGAAAAGCAAAAAGGGCGGTCACTAACTTCAAACAAATACTCACTAACCACTCTTACTCCACCTTTGAAATAAAACACTACCAGCAGGACAGGCTAGGCATACAATATGAAGAAGAGAACTGGAGCAGCTTATGGATCTTACTTTGAGTGGCTGGGTTGAAATATACACACTACAAAATACTACAAAGCTGTTACTGGACCTCTTATAAGCCGAAACGTGTCGGACTAACTCCAGCCAACTGGTGCTGGAGATGCACACAACCAGATGGTGATCTGCACCAAATTCTGTGGCTGTATCCATACCTCTACAGTTGCTCAGCGAACATATGGCACACATTGCATAATACCAGCCTATTATCACCAAATAGGTGATACTGGCCCTTGTATACAGCATGACAGATGTTGATGATGGAACCTCCTTATGGAAAAGGTGGATATCAACAGCTCTGATTGTAGCAAAATTATGTACCGTACACCACTGGTGTTCTTTGAGAGCACCCACAAACCTAGAATGGACAACAGAATTGCTCACACTAGCCGCATAGCAGCAAGGTGTTTATTCACTACAAGATCAGTTCTGGAAGTTTAGGAGGTGTGGGCACCATTTTTACACTTCGTAGACCCCTAAATTGCCCTGTGGATCAGCACACAGGGAGGCGTGTGGGTTCAAAAGAGATGGGATGACCAAGATAGGAAACTAGGCGAATTCCAATGCAATGCTATCATAATTTTCACATGGACATGGATAATTGTCTGTCGGATTGTGTTCATATCCTGATGAACTATGTATGCACATACGGAATCTGTTAGATTGTTTGTTTGAAATATCCTTGGAAAGGTCTTTGGAAATTTCAATAAACTAAAAATAAAAATAAATGCAAAAAAACCCTACTTGTAAAGGGCTAATTATAAATACTTTTTTTTTGCTTCCACTCTTTAAGTCAGCGAGCACACCATGAAAACGTTTAACATTCCATAAGAAATAGTGCGCATGTCCTGGTACCACAAGATGTACATAGGGAAACATTGGGAGGCTTTCCGCCTATGGTGCCGGTTAAGTGCTTTGCCTCAGCAGGATGAGGACAACCTAGAAGAAGCAGATGTGGTGTGGACTGGACGTGTCTACCCTGGCTTGACAGATCAGTGAATTAGCTGCAGGCCAGAGTCCAGCAGCAAAGGGGTTGAGCATCAAACATAACATTATATACTTTAAAACATGAGTTATGAGTGCAATTTTTAAATAAACAAAAATTAGGCTATTTCTTTATAATTGATACAAAATATGTAATTCCACAACAGTCTCTTGTGTTGAGAATTATATGTTCTGTTGTGATGTACTGAAATCATTTTCATAATTTCCCGGTCTTGGAAGAAATATATTCCATTGATCTATCAAAATAAAGCATATCTTAACATTTTGCCATTCCTTAACATCATTAAAGAAGTCATTCAGGCATTTTTCGTTAGCTGAGCGTTAGGAATGCTTCTCCCACTTTGCAGAAACAAGGGTTTATTTATAAAAGGACAGCCATAACTAGGCTTTTTCTATCGCCTTTCTCTGACCTGTCGACTCCAAAAGTCTGCTAGTGGTATACCAATTAAAGGCGGCCCTAAGATAACATGAGCTCTGTTGATTTAGATTCCACATGCAACTGGACAAGATCCCTGGTCATCAGGCCCATTTATTTTTTACTCATTGAAGAAAATGCCATATGGTAAGTTTGTGTTCTGCTATTAATAACAAACTATGAAAAGATTGTGCTTTAACCATGATGCACACTGAATACTTCACTTCGGTGAAAGAAGATGCCGGGGTACCCAAGTCCCTCCAGGCAAGCAGGGATCTATTGATAAGGTGGACATTTCTCCACCAGGTCATGACCTCTGAACTCAATGCAGGCCAACCGACCAAACACCAAGGGCTAAATAAGGGCAATAGATTTATACATCTTTACATAATGTATGTCTGGCACAGACATTATTCAACCAGCACATGTAAGGTATAACCTCATGGGAAGATCGATATACATAAAATTAATTGTGTGCCTTGACAAATAATCATTATGAAACATTATGCATTAATTAGAGCTTGACAGAGACCATCATGGCTGATGTCCATCTGACATATTAATACACTTAAGTCAATGCTACTTATAATTAACCCTGGGCAAAGCACTACGCTACGCTTGCGTAGTTTGCGTTACTTCGCACTATGCGAATTGCACGTAGCACAGTGCAGCAGTCATTTTTTGCTTGCTCACGGTCTTCAATGTCAAGTTTGCGACCGCGAGCAAGTAAAATGACATCCCTGCGAGACTTTTTCCTTATTCGCGATCAGTAACATCAAGTTGACGATCTCGAGCCTGGAAAATAAACCTCCTGGCGAGATTTTCAATGCTGGGAGGTCAGGTTTCTCATTGGGAGTGGTCGTGTATTTTCGCAATCGCTCGCGATGAGAAACTACCAGTCCGCGTTGAGAAAGCGGCTGCTCGAGTAGAAATCTACTTGAGCGGCAGAAAACGACAGCTCGCACTATGCAAGATGCAGTCTGCACTGATTGCACAGTGCGGACAAGCATCCGGCACTGTGCAATCAGTGCGAACAGCATTTTGCACAGTGCACTACACAGTTCGCGTAGCTACGCATAGCTCGCGTAGCTACGCGTAGCGCTACTTCGCAAACTATGCCCAGGCTTACTTATAATACATCTGCCAAGGTGTAAATAAAGGCCTTATTTTGTTGAGTATGAGCGTGGCTTACATCTAAAAAAAGAGTATTTCTATACTGTTTCTAATGTATTTATATGTGTAACCAATCAATTATACATATTTTTAATATTATTTCTAGATATGTATTTCGGAAGAAATATGATGTTGTCTCTGGGATTGATGTTATTAGCATTTCTTTATCCTATGATTACTAAAAGACAGTTGTTTAACAGGTTCCAGTCATTTGCAAATTGTGTAATATCCAGTTTTTCTGTATTTGTGTATTTAATGTAGAATCCTCTGCTCAATCTGAGGGAGAGGCCATCCCATCATCTTGGGAATTATTAGAGCAGCCAATGGAGTTGGGGAGGTGTCAGTTTTCTGGAAGGATCCAGTAGAAGGGGCTGATATTGAAAGTACCTCAGTATTAGTGTCTCACATTGAGTCAGATGATAACTTTCAGGACCCTGACCATCCCCTAGTGGTGGCTGCAAACATGACATATTCTTCTACAGCTGCACAAGGGCAACCACCACCATTACTCCAGCAACAACCAGAAAGAGGTGGTGCCTAGCCAAGAGACATTGGGCTAGGCTCTCCTTTGACACAGACACCTCTGTCCTTGGTTGCCTCCCACCACTCCTTGTTTCCAAGAAGGCACTACAGGCCATGAAGAACCTTTGTGCTCTATAGACTACAGCATCTGATGTCCTCAAGGATCTGATCTAGAAAGTGGACCAAATGGTCTAAATCCTAGAATAAATCAATATAATTGAATGCCAAAAGTATATAGAAACAGTATATATGTATTATTAAGTTATCAAATATTTTACCACCCTATGTTGAATTAAAAAACTAATGTAAAAATGATTTCTATTGAAATATAACTGTATGCATTGTATTTAATTCTACGCATAACCTTTGATCATTTTATTGCCTATTAAAATATATATTGCTTTCTTCAGGTATGATTTTTTTAATTAAACATCAGGAACATTTTTTTAAATCTAATATATCAGTTGTGATTCCTCCTAAAGGGTGGAGTAGCATCCCCGCCTGCTGCGAGCACAGCAGGTACATGTAAATATTGGTCATTACTATTTAATTATAGACCCGTGGTGGTCTAGCGGGTACATGGATTGTGAGGGCAGGGCTGATGGCAGCAGCAGAATAGCTGGCAGCTGCCAGTGCGGTGTGTGCATGTCAGATTGGCCTGCTGCCTTGCCACGACCAGCCTGACATGGACATTTCTGACCACACCAACCCCAGCAGTGTAAAGCTGCCAGGGATTGCAGGCACAGGCACCTAGCCTCAAAAGGACTGCTGGGTTAGCTTGCTCAAACCAATCCTGGTTCTTCTCTCATACTGAAAAAAACATGACAGCAGCTCCAGGTTTCCTTGACAGCTAGTTCTCCGCGACTATCTGCAATATCTGCTCATTCATTCTTCGCTGTACTGTTTCTCTGTTTTACCGCTTCACCTGCCCAGCCTCAGATTTTAGCCCCCTGCTCCAGTATTTTTGTGTCCTGGCAGGTTTCAGCAGACTTTGACTTGATTCTATTTGGCCCCTGAATTGAAATTGGGATCATAAAGGCATGAGCTCCTCCTGAAGAGCGGAAAGCCCAGTGGAAAGCCCAGCTGCACCTCAATCTTCTTCTGCTTCTAGCTCTTGTGGAGGTGTGCGGAGGCAGTCGGAGGCGAAACTAGGCCAGCTGCATTCCAGCAGGAGTGATTGGACCTTTAGGAGGGGCCGTGTCAGTTGCCAGTTCCTATGGGAAGCCAAGGGTTTTTGGGTGTGTGATGGGATGTGTGCCTTGGCACTGGTGGATCAACTTGTTTCCTCACTATGCAGTCCATTCAGGGTGATAGCACTGGTTGCCCCAGAGGATTTTAACTCTTGTTTTCCTTGTTATTGGGCTGAGTACAAAAGTACAAGTGAAGCAAAGGAGGCCACCGCTCCTATCACATGACCACAACTTCAGCTGTTACTGATCAGCAGTGTCCAGTAGATCAAGAGGCTTCAAGAGATCATGAGAAAGAGAGAGAGAGAGAGAGAGAGAGAGAGAGAGAGAGAGAGAGAGCTGCTTCTGTATGTGGTTTAAAGGGTTCTGTAAGGCTAAGGAAGGAGGTAAGTCTACTGCTGCTGCTGTTGCTGTGTGTTAACGGTGTTAACCGTTGTTTAAACTACGCCACTTATTTATCCATTCACGACAATCTCCTATTCATCTACCAATATGCCTTTTGCCTGTCTGCCCTGCCTAAGATGGATCCATTTGAGTTACTCCAGTGCATCCACCCCAAGACTACGGTACTGCACAATTCTGCGACATTTATGTGGTTTGGTTGGTTCACTTTCAGGCTATTTTTCTCAAAAGCTAACCCTACTAAGTCTACACTACCATTAAACTACTGAGTTTTAGGGACACCGGGAATTAATGGGACTAGTGGCTTCTGGATTGAGACTGGAGAAAACAAGTCAAATTTTTGTTGCAAGGATTTCATCAGGGGTTGCCGCTTAGCTAAGCATTTAGCATGTATGTAGATGTCGTTGATGTGCAATGGTGTTTATTTTCATGAAATTAACCCTTTTTACGTTGCTCTTCCCATTGGCCGGAGTTATGCCTGCAGTCACAACATACATTTTGGCTGGAGGTATGCCTGCAGTCACAACATACATTTACTAAATTGTCTTCATTTCAGCAACATTTAAAAAATCTCTCCTTTATAAACGTGTCCAAGCTGGTAAATGATTTGGGAATGCTGAGCTATGGGTTGGGCTTGACTCTAGGAGCCGGGCCACAAGCTATCAACTGATTTGCTACATACTTATTTTCTTCTCTTGGTTCTTAGAACAGATTTTAGCCAAAAATGTTCTAATTCCAAAGTTTTGGATTATGGCTATCTAGGCACATTTAGCACCAGCACCAAGGGTCCAGGACTGGAGGGGTACCATTTGGGGGTAGGACTCACTCTGACTGGGTCCGGGTGTGGTTTCAAGATGATTGGAGCCTATTTTGTCCGTGAGGCTCTGATCAGGAAGCCAGCCAGCTAGCTCTTGAAGTTATTTCGGGAGTCCTGGGTACAAGCAGGAAAGCAGGTCTCCGGCCAAGCAGCAGGGCAGTCCTCTGAGTGCACATGGCAGGCTTTAGGCAGCATGGCAGTCCTCTTGGTACAGCAGGACAGTATTCTGGTGTATACACAGGGCCACAGGCAGCATGGCAGTCCTCTGAGAGTCCCAGCAGGTCTATTTCATCAGCCCGCACGCCCTCCCCTCCGCTGACTATATCCTCCTCGGGGACCTCAACTTCCACCTGGAGAACAACAATGACCGCAACACCACCAACCTGCTGGACAACCTCGCCAACCTCGGACTCAAGCGACTGGTGACCACCCCCACCCACTACGCCGGCCACACGCTCAACCCCATCTTCTCCTCCAGCAAGGACATCAGCTTCAGCCATGCCACCGGACTCCACTGGACGGACCACAGCTGCGTCCACTTCAGCTTCAGAAGGACCACGATCCACCACCGCCCACAACAGATCCCCGCAGATGTTGGAACAAGATCACAGCCAACCAGCTCGCCACATCCCTGAGCCAGAACCCTCCCACCAGCTCAAGGAACCCCAACCAAGCCGCCAACAACCTCACGAAGTGGATCAGCAACAGCGCGGACGACCTCGCCCCACTGAAGACCCCTCCCGACAGACCCGGCACCAAAAAAGCATCATGGTTTACTTACGAACTCAAGAGCTCCAAGAAGAACTGCCGAGCCCTCAAGAAAGCCTGGTGCAGAGACCCAACTACAGACAACATGACCACCATCAAGCTCGCCACGTGAAAACACCACCAGCTGATCCACACCACCAAGAAAACCGCATTCAAGGAACGTCTTGACAACAACGCCCACAACAGCAAGGAACTCTTCTTCACCATCGTCAAAGAGCTCTCGAACCCTAGCGCCGGAGACAACGACATCACCCCATCGCAAGAACTCTGCAACTCGCTCCCCTAGTTCTTCCACAACAAGATCGCAGACATACACAACAGTTTCAGCTCACAGCCGACGCACCCTACGACCGCACCAACGCCCCCCACCACCACCATCCGCGCCTGGACCCCAGTCAACACCGAAGAAACCATCCACACGATGAACTCCATCCACTCCGGATCTCCAACCGACCCTTGCCCTCAACACGTCTTCAACAAGGCCGACTCCGTCATCGCACCACACCTGCGGGACATCATCAATGCCTCCTTCGACACTTCCACCTTCCCAGAGAGCTGGAAGCATGCCGAACTCAGCGCCCTACTGAAGGAACCATCAGCGGACCCCACCGAACTCAAAAACTACCGACCCATCTCGCTTCTTCCTTTTCCTGCCAAAGTCATTGAAAAGACCGTCAACAGACAGCTTGCCGCCTTCCTCGAGACAAATGGATCCCTCGACCACTCACAGTCTGGCTTCCGGGCCAACCACAGCACCGAGACCATCCTCATCGCACCCACCAACGACATCAGAGCCCTGCTCGACAACGGAGAAACAGCGGCCCTCATCCTCCTGGACCTCTCCGCGTCGTTCGACACGGTCTGCCACCGCACCCTAGTACAACCCCTCAGCAACATCGAGATCCAAGAGAAGGCACTGCAGTGGATCATCTCCTTCCTCGCCGGAAGAACCCAGAGAGTCCGCCTCCCCCCGTTCAGATCCGAGGCCAACGAAGTCATCTGCGGCGTACCGCAAGGTTCTTTACTCAGCCCCACGCTGGTCAACATCTACATGAGCCCCCTTGCGGCCATCGCACGCCAACACAACCTCAACATCATCTCCTACGCCGACGACACCCAGCTGATCCTCTCCCTCACCAATGACCCCGCCAACGCCAGGACCAACCTACATGAAGGGATGAAAGACGTAGCCGAGTGGATGATGAACAGCCGCCTGAAACTGAACTCAGATAAGATGGAAGTCCTCATCCTGGGATCTTCGCCCTCCGCCTGGGACGACTCCTGGTGGCCCCCGTCCCTGGGCAGCGCACCCAAACCGACAGACCACGCACGCAACCTGATCTTCATCCTGGACTCCTCCCTCTCCATGACCAGACAAGTCAACGCCGTCTCCTCGTCATGCTTCAACATCCTCCGCATGCTACGTAAGATCTTCCGGTGGATCCCCACCGAAACCAGGAAGACGGTCACCCAGGCCCTCGTCACCAGCCGTCTGGACTACGGCAACTCCCTCTACGCCAGAACCACAGCCAAACTTCAGAAGAGACTCCAACGCATCCAGAACGCCTCGGCACGCCTCATCCTGGACATCCCCCGACACAGCCACATCTCCGAACACCTGAGAAACCTGAACTGGCTCCCCGTCAGCAAGAGAATCACGTTCCGACTCCTCACCCACGCACACAAAGCTCTCCACAACCAAGGCCCAAGATACCTCAACGACCGCCTGACCTTCTACACTCCAACCCGACAGCTACGATCAACCAGCCACGCCCTCGCCGCCGTCCCCCGCATCCGAACTGTCACAACGGGAGGAAGATCCTTCTCCTACCTGGCTGCCAAGATGTGGAACTCCCTCCCCCTCCACCTCCGCCTGACCCAAGACCACCTCTCCTTCAGGAAGCAACTCAAGACCTGGCTGTTCGAGCGGTAGCGGACCCCCCTCCCCCAGCGCCTTGAGACCCTACGGGTGAGTAGCGCGCTATACAAATGCTTTGATTGATTGATAGAAATGAACTGACGAGTGGGTCTAAGGGTATTGATGTTATACTTGTGCCAGCATTGAAGTGGGAGAAACCTCTAGAGTTTTCCATCAAAGTTAGTAGTAGAATGTCCTTCCTCCCTGCCCTGGTCCTAGGATGTCTGAGAGCAAAAAAGACTAGTGTGAAGTTCTTTTTGTGTGGGCTGAAGCAGCCTCTTTGAAGTTTGGGTAGGGCTGTGTACAGCTCCACCCCCCATCCTGTCAAGATGGCCCATCCTGACAAAAACCAGTCTTCTGTTTCGGGTGACTGACTGGGAGGAATACACAAAGGCCAACTGACCTCAACACCTGGTCAAGTGACCTAGGAAAAGGCCTGGTGGCAACTCTCATGTGAAAGGCAGAAACAGAGTATTGCAAAAATGAAGTCATGTAGTAACGTGCGCAAAAGTTGTAGCATGGCTGCAGGGCTCATGTTAACTTAGTGATGTCGACAATGTCCCCATCGGCCACGTTACAAATATCGCCCAATCAGTCCCCTATAGCTAGGGAAAGCCATGACCTCCCACTCTCACTCCAGGAACTCAATGGGATTTTACACAATCAAACTAGAGGGAAATCATCCCTAGGTTCTTTGCTCATCAGTTAGTGCCTAGACTTCTCCAACTAAATATCATCTCCTTGAAGAAGGGAAGCTTTCCAGCCCGCAAGGTTGCAATGGAATTTACCTCTTTGTGTCCATTGTTGATCAATAATGCAGACTTTAAGATCCTCACCAAACTGCTGGCCAATAGACTACTTACACATCTCACGTCTCTGATTCATCCCGATCAATCGGGCTTCATTCCAGGTCATAGCGCCTCAAGTAACCTTTGCAGACTTTGGAATGTCATTGCAAGCTCTGCAGATTGCTTCTCGAAAGCAGTGAGCATGGCCCTGGATCTGGAGCAGGCCTTTGACTCCCTTCAATGGGATTACATGTTGGAGATTCTGCATAGGATAGGTGCGGGCCCTGATTAGTGTAGGTGGATTCACTTTATATATGCAGCCCCTACCACCAGGGTTAAGACAGGGCTGTGTATATCTCAACCCTTTCCTACAAGTAGAGGCATGCATCAAGGATGCCCTCTCTCACCATTGCTCTTTGCAGTAGCCATGGAACCTCTTACAATCCATGTGAGATTATAGGCTGCTCACAGGGGAATTCCACTGTGGGCCACTTTCCATGCTGTATCACTCTATGCAGATGATATACATCTTTACGTTCAGGATATCAACTAGATCTTGCTCTCATATCCTGTATCTTGTCAGAGTTTGAGATTTCTGGGCTAAAAGTTAATTGGTCCAAGTCATGCCCTTTTCCTCTTAGCACGGGTTATGCTCTCTCACCTCTTCTCCCACTAGATTCTGGACTGACATGGGACCATGGCATATTCAAATAGCTTAGTATGAATGTGTATCAGTTACTGGAGGATGTACAGGCAGGCTATTAGATTGATGAAGAAACAATTACATTCTGGGCAACATTGCCACTATCAGTTATGGGCTGGATAGTACTGTTTAAAATGATAGCTCTTCCCAGCCGCTCATATGTTTTTTCAATCTCCCATTAGCTCTCCTCTTTTTCTTTTTCTGCAACCTGGATGTGATACTTAGCAACAAGGGTAGTAGGCGAGTGGCAAGGGCCACTCTCAAATTTCCAACCAGCATTGGCGGCTAAGGACTGTCAGATTTTGAACAATATTATCTCACGGCCCAACTTTAATGGCCAACTCGCAGGATAGCTGGCCATTTTCTCACCAAGATTGGCCTCCTCAATGAGGAACTAGTCTTGGGCTCAATACACACCATAATCCTTTCACTAAGGTGCCCTTTTCCTAGGACTTGCTCCCTGTAGCCCTATCTTGTCTTTGACATTCAAGAGCCCTCCAAAAAATAGATCTCTCAGTGCTACGGCAATCCCTTTAACAGGGGCAGTAGCTTTCAATAACTCTATACCCTTGTTTCATTTGGAAGAATGGGCTGCACTGGGAATTATCACTCTTTCTGATTTATTTTCTAACAGTGAATTATCATCATTTATTTTGCTCCAAGAAAAGTACACAATCCCCCTAGATACTTTCTCACTCATGCTCAACTCAAACAAGTGCTGAGAAAGGTATTCTTGGCCAGAGACACTGAGGGCCAGATGTAGGTAAGTATATTTTACCTATTCATAAATACCGAATTTTACGGTATTTATGAATTGGTAAAATAGAAGGGGGGAGATGTAGATAGAATCGGTAATTGAATTACCGATTCTGTAAGAATCAGTTTTTACCGAATCAGTAAATACCGATTCGGTAATGCCCATTGATTCCTATGGGCATTGAAGCCCATAGGAATCAATGGGCATTACCGAATTGGTATTTACAGATTCGGTAAATACCGAATGTTGCAAGGGTGCAGGGGGTGTCACTTTGACACCCTCTAGCACCCCAAATTCAGGCTTGTGTGACATGTGGCACACAGACATGCCCTAAGGGCATGTCTGTCTTTCACATGCCATAGGTTTGCATGCACACATGTGCATGCACACCTGGAATCGGTATTTTACCACCCAATTGGATTGGGTGGTAAAATACCGATTCGGTAAGTCCTGTGGGACTCAGAAGAGTCCCACCTATATCCCAAAATTACCGAATCGGTAGAAATACCGATTCGGTAAATTTACCGATTCGGTAAAATAGGGCGCCTACATGCCAAATACTTAAAACCGGTCGGTAACTGCCGAAATCGACCGTTACCGACCGGTATTTTGGCTCCTACATCTGGCCCTGAATCTCCTACAAACGTGGTTATACAGGCACTTTACATGTTAGGAGATAGCCCACATGTAGGTTGCTGGTTATACAAGCTCACCTCCAATGTTGGAATCTGAAAGAACTCCCCTTCAGAAGAAATGGGGGCAAGACAAAGTCTGACCACTACATGATTTAGAATGACTCTGTCTTACCCTACCCTCATATGGTCTCCACAACTCACGCTTTAAATATTTCCAATTCAATATTCTGAACAGAGTCTACCTTACTTCCCTTGTATTTTTAAGATATTTCCAGGGTTCACCACAGTTTGTCCCTGCTATTGTTCTCCTGATGCAGACCGCTCACATATGTTGTGGTCGTGTGGGCTGCTGAGGGCTTACTGGGATGGAGTCATTACTGTACTTCACCAGATCACAGGACTTCATAAGACCGATTCTTTAGAGATGCTTATACTATGCCTTTCCCTCATCCAGATTCAGACAGGGCTTCGACTAGATTCTTAACTTGGCTCTTCTATTTGGCGAGGCACAACACTTCATTAAGATGGAAGAACCCGGTATCACTGACAGTTTAGTCCTGCGGCATAGTGACCACCCCCTGGATGTCATCTGAAAGCATCCACCTACATCAAGACGAGAGGGCGGCTTAAGTAAGTATCCTATAGTCCATGACTGGGACTTGTTCACTGAGAAATGTTCACATCTGATTAAAGATGACACACACCCTTTCTAAATGCCGCACCACAGTTACAACATTTCACTGATTTCTCCTTATTGGACCCTACCTGAACCTATGTTACTTAGGTTGAGTCCACCAGTATGGTAGCTTAGAGTTGATCAAGATAATTGGTTAGACGAAACAGTCAATATTTATACATTTGTTATATATGTAGGCTACATGGGGAGTTGGGTGGAATCGAGAGTTAGTTTCGGGATAAGGCATGGGAAGGTACTTTATGGAACTTTGTAACTGAACGATTTGGCAACTACATTTTTTATTCTGAATTGTGTATCTTATTGGTATATACTTCAATGTTGTAACTGGCAATGCAGATATTTAAAAAAGAACAAAATCCTGCATTTGCGTGGTAATACTGAGGTTCACCAAGATGTGAATGTTCTAACAATGACTTGTCAGGAAATGAATATAGTGGATAAGGAAACCCAGACTGTGGCTCTCTGTCCCTTGTCTCCTTGTTGTATGTGAGTTAAGCTTCCATTGATTCTACCTCAACAGCCGCCTCAACTTCTACGCTCCCACACGCCAGCTTCGATTGACCGGCCACGCCCTCGCCGCCGTCCCCCGCTTCCGAAGAGCCACCAGAGGGGGAAGGTCCTTCTCCTACCTGGCCGCCAAGACTTGGAACTGCCTCCCGACCCACCTCCGCCTGACCCAGGACCACCTCGCCTTCAGGAAGCAGCTCAAGACCTGGCTGTTCGAGCAGTAGCGGACCCCCCCCCCCCTAGCGCCTTGAGACCCTCCGGGTGAGTAGTGCGCTATATAAATGCTTTGATTGATTGATTGATTGAGTGATAGTAATCTGTGCTATTCCTGTTTTGTGTGTGAAGAAATAGGAAAGGCAGCGGCTTGTTTGTTACCTTTCCAGGTATGTGAAGGAAGCTTTCACTGTTGCTGTGACTGCAGTGCCTGTTCTCTGTATGTTAAATAACCTTGCCCCATTGCTACCTGCAAACTACTGCTATTTTGTGTTAGGGAAGCTTACACTGCAGCTTGAATAATACTGGCTTTGTGTGTGCAAGGAAGGCCTGCACTGCCGATACCCATATCTTTACTGTTACCCAGATGTTTGTGGCAGTACCACGCAGTGCTGCTGTCTATGCTGTACCTGTTCTGCATGTGCTGGGGAAGTGTGCACTCTCAATTTTCACTTCTCCTCCTACTTTTGAGCCTGTGCTGTACCCATTTCCTTGGCTGCCCTGCACCATGTGTTCTATGCACACCCTGCATTCTCTCACCCTCTGCTCCCCGTGCCTACCACACTCTTTAACCCTGCGTGCAGTGGCGGCCAGTACTTTTAGTAGGGAGGGGGAGGATGGGTCACAAACGCACAAACAAACACTGACTCACACCCATGCATTCACACATGTGCGCACACACACACCCATTCACAACCCTCACTCCCAAATATTCATGCACGCGTGCACCAAAAAACAAAAAACACACTTACGTGTGCAGCTCTACTTGGGAAGTCCCAGGAGGGTTGTAACTGTTGCCTCCCCTTATTTACTCACAATAGGTCAGCCAATGAGGGGAGGCAGCAGTCTCTACTTGTCACAGAGTGGGATGGGGTCAGTGAGTGTTGCTGACTTCACTCTGTGACGAGGTGTCAGTGATTGACACTCAGCCATGGGCACTTCAGGGCTTGGAACTGGGGCATCCAGTTTTGAGGCAATCAATGAATCTACCCCTCATCCCGAAGGGGAGGGTCTTGAGGTGCTTTGCCAGGCTGAAGAGGAAACACCCACAGCTCCTCTCAGGCATCCAGGAGCCTGCACATTAGCACGTGGCTGCCTGACCTGAAAATAAACAGTGTCTCTCAGGCTGACCTCTGCTCAGCCTGACAGACACTCTTCTTTTTGGGCAAAAGGTGTGGGGGCCTGGTTCCTTCACTAGGACCATAGAATCTAAAATGTAGTTAGTATAGAGGAATATAGAGCAAATATACCACACGGGCACAATGTAGTCACAAATAACTATTACAAGCCAGCAGGCTTAATGGGATATTTGCACTGGTTCCTGATATCACTCGATTGAAGTGCTTTAAATGGTTGCACTTTGGAAAGAATGAATTTTGTGACCTTCTTTAGTGAGTTACCAAACTGTTAACAGATAAAAAAAAATCAAAATATATACTCCTAGCAAATCTCAAAATCCCTTCACTCTAGAAAGGAAAGGAAATGAACGCAGGTATGGGGTAATCACCGGTTTATGCCACCGTAACAGTTTTCTTATCACTTTCAGGGTTATAATAGGATTGCGAATCCCATTTTAAGGGAACAGAAGTACAATGTTTTGTATTTGAGAAGGAGATTGGAAACATTGCTTTTCTTTGCAGTAATCCCATCTGTGCAGAAGGATGTTTATGCAGGGTCAGTGTGCTGGGCTCTAATAACCACAGTTTGAAAGGTACATAATTCCATTACACTGTTTGATAATGTGACTCGACAGTACATTTCTCCAGCGCGTGCTGACATCTTTATCTTCTGACAAGGTGAAACAGAAGGACATGGCTGCTATTACCCCTGTTACACATTATTCCGAAAGCCGCAGTCGGCAAGTGATTTAAACCCAATATGAAACACACAGAACCTTTCAATTTCAGGATTTTCAAATGTATCCTATAAACTTTTGAGCTTTCCTGATAAGGGCAAGGGGTAAAAAGAAACTTTTCTGCAACTTTATGAAATGTGTCTTGGTGCACTATATGTAAATTATGTTTTATATCAAAATCACACAGATGAGCACGTGTGGATCAGCCAGCTGACTATTCCACATATACTCATATCACATTATGGCCCACATGCATCAAAGCAAAAACCGGTCGCAAACGAGCAGATTCCCAGAATCAGCCCCTTTGGGACCAGTAATTTTGCATTTGGGATGCATCATCCCAAATGCAAAAATCGCAATTTAAGTAATCTCTAAATTGTGATTACTTAAATTGCCATTGCATGGCAAATTGAGATTCCTTAAATGCAATTAATTAAAGTAAAAAAACGAGCGATTTCGCTAATAGGGGGAGCAAATTACCATGAAGTTGAACTTCATGGTAATTTGCAAAACTTTGAAAAATTGCTCTGAAGTGCATTTTCAGAGTTCCATTTAACAGACACACGTGCCCTTGGGGCATGTGTGTGTGCAAGATGTACTCATATGCAGATTTCAGGGGTGCAACAGGGTGTCCTTTTGACACCCTGGCACCCTTGTAATTGCATTCTCAATTTGTGATTCTCTAATTGAGAATCGCAAATTGAGAATGACTTCCCATTCATTCCTAGGGGCCTCTAGGCCCATAGGAATGAATGGGGAGGTATTCCTTAATTACGACTCACAATTTGCGAGTCACAATTAAGGAATGTTTAGAAATCACTTTTTTTAGTGATTTCTACATGCATAGACTTTTGCGATTCCTTATTAGTGAATCCTTATTTTTCGCTAATAAGGAATCGCAAATGGCATTGTTGATGCATGTGCCAGTATGTACATTGGTGATTTTCAGTGGGAAGTCTCAGGGATTCTCATCAAAGGAGGTAGTTCCATCCAGTATTATGTCAATATTGGTATGCAACCTCAGCAGATCCCATTTGGGGCTCTCTTTGGTGAAAAACTGTGGGGAATTGTTTAATCTTGTCCAAACTTACTTCATCTTGTTTTTCACTAGCCCTCTTACCAGGGAAAAGGTCTCTAAACAGTGGTGTGAGTTACCCAGCGTTAGCATTACTAAACTGACCAGGTTACACCTGTGACTAGAGTGGGTGCCTCGAGTACCGAACAGACACACTTTGCCTCAGGTGGTTTGTGCATTACTCACAGGTATAGGGGAGACTAGAGAATGCCATGATATAGTTCCTGTGCTTGGAATACTACAGATTTGATTGAACTAGGGGTTTTACTATTGCTGGGTCACCTCCCATTTGAGCTTAAAGGATATAGGGCACATGTATCAAGCAATTTTGCATTCGCAAATGGTGCAATCCGTTAATTTTGCCTGTCTGCGGATGCAAAAGAGCGTTTCAAGATGTATGAAAGGCTTTATAGTCACTATTTTAGATCATCGCAAAAATTGTGATTACCTAAAATTGCGACTACAAATAGAGAATCACAATTTGCAATTCCCTTAGCACATGTAGCACGCATTTTCTAAATGCAAGCTATGCATTTAGGAAATGCTGTTACCATCGACTCCAAGTCGATGGTAACCATGTCCAATTTTTAAAAAATGCACATAAATGCATTTGTCTAAGTGCCATGTAAGTGCCATGTAACACACACATGCCTCTAGGGCATGTGTGCGCTTTACATGTGCGCATTATTTTTTTTTTAGGTTCTTCAGGGGGGGCTTTAGTCCCCCAGGCACCCTGGTATTGCATTACCTACATTTTCAATTACCAATTAGGTAATCACAAATCATGTAATGCAAAACCATTTGCATCCATGGACCTTTAGACCAATAGGAAAAAATTAAGTACTATTATCTAATAGCGATTACCTAATTGCGATTGCGAATCTTAAGGTATCGTTATCAGGTAATTGCTATTTTCTGACGTACCATTCTGCATTCCTTAAATAGTGATTTCCTAAAATTGGCTATTTAAGGAATGCTTCATGGATTTTTTTGCACATGTAAAGTGTGTGCTCCACTGTCTTGCAGGACCCAAAACATACTAAGAAGCAGTCAATATCCTATGCATGTACAATGATAAAGGAAGGCAAGTCTTCAGTAGCAGGGGCTTCCCAGGAGATATTTGACATAAGACTGAGCATAAGATTGTAGCTTCACTTGCACTGGAAACCTCAGTACTGATCAGAGTGGTCTGAGAAGAGCTGATGAATAGTTCTGCACGCTTTTTTGACATCTACAATTTGGTGTTGATTTTCCTCCAGTTGAAGCTTCCCATTGCTACTGGTTTCAAAGGACAGGATTTTGGAGGCAGTAAAAAACAATAACTATTAAAGAAAGGAGTAGTAGGGATGTTTCTGGGGCATACCAGAGTTTGCTCAACATCTGCTTTGAGAAAAGGAGATGAGATGAGATTATCAATCCTGTAACACATCTGAAATTGTTCAATGCTTTCATTCTCTGCAGACATAAGAAGATGGTGGTCATTCCTTGTTCAGTGACTCTGACTCTTGTTGACAGGAAGTTTGAATGGTTGGATTAGACTTGAAAGATGTTTATTTGTTGACACCACTTGGCCCCGCTTTAACAAGTTTCTTCGCTCCTTTAAGGCTCAAGAATGATTCCAGTAACCGACTCATTCAGTCTCTCCTCAACTTCATACAGTTTTACAAAACTCTTGAAGCCAGTGGTGACTCTATTAAGGTGAAAGTGAATATGAATGATCGCATACTGGGCAACATGTTTTTCGTGGCCAAGATCAAGGGACAGAATGTCAGGAACACAATATGCAGTACTTGCTGTCAGAGTGGGAGAGGATTTACCACAGGGCCCATTCAAGGTTCAGACATATCCATTAGGTATATTTATGGTTTCTAACATTTAATCATTCAGAAAATTCAACACTTGAATACTGATTTCATGTTTCTAAAATAGAATGCAGATTCAATTGACAAGCTAAACTTTTAGGAAGGAAACCTACATGGTGAGGGTCTGATGTATCTTTCTCAAACCAAGATAGTGTCCACATAGTCACATACCAAAGGAGAAAAGAGGTTAACTGAATTGTGGTGTTTATTTTTGAAATCTAGTATTTAAAGGCGCTTTCCCTGGAGAACCTTGCTTCACAGTCGTCATTATTGTCTGCTCACATTTCACTAAGTTTTAAGACTGAATTGTTGTACTACAATCATCTCTAATAATCCTCTCCATACTATCAGCTGAATTTCCTAGGTCAAACCGATTGTTTTTAGATCACCACCCTCTTTATCTCTATGGACTTGGATATTTTCTCAAAGGTAGATTGCTTCATGGCTGATTTGAATGTACTAAAGTTACATTTTATTCTGTGGAGTACAATGTCCCATTCCTTCTAAAGACTTTGAACGTTGTACTGGATTTGCTTTCATAAACATATTTGTAATGACATTTTTTTTTTTTATTGAAAAACCTTTATTTCTTTTATGCACAATACACAGCTGTCTGCCTACAACCCATCGGGCCGGCCGCTATGACATTCAGCAATATAACATCTTACATTGGAGCTTTCATCTTGCATGCGGGTTAAACGACCCTCAGTGTTTCCATGTGCATAACATAGAGTCAAAGATAAGCATAGTAGGTTTCATTTTTAAACTTTTGATGAATTGAACGTACAACACAAAAAAACGCAAAAACACATGGCCGAAAACAATTGCAGGGACTCAAGAGGAGAGGGCAAAGGATCCGATTATCATACAATAATGCTGCACATGTCTCGGGTTGAAGGGTGGCGAGCAGCTCAATAAATGCATATTATTACAGACAAACGTCCGGAACGTCAACTGAGGGGACAGTGAATATCAATGGTGTAGTCCTGTGGGGGGGTGCAAATATTTCCACGATAAGCATTCCATTGGGACCAAATTCTGCCCCATTTCTTAGGTCGGCCCGAGCCACATAGACCGTCTTTTCTCTGAAGATACACCAGTCCATGTTCTCCTTCCAAGCCGTTATCGTGGGTGGTCTATGGGAACCCCAGAGTTGCGCAATATCTCTCTTGGCAACCATGTTACCAAGAGTCGCCCAAAAAGTCTGGGCCGTATTATAGTCCGTCGGTTCCCAAACATTAAGAAGGCATCGTCGGGCCTCAGGCAGAAGAGAGACCCCAGTGACCCTTTCCATAATCGCATGCACTCTAGACCAGAAGGCAGACACCTCAGGACACTCCCAAATGATATGCAGGAAGGTACCACTCATACCGCAGCCTCGCTTGCATAACCCATCAAGGGAATAACCCATGCGCACCAGACGCGTACCAGTCATATATACTCAATGGAGGATCTTCAACTGTACAAAGCGGAGGCGGGCAGGTAGGGCCACCTCCTTAGGGGAGGAGACGGCCGTTTGCCAATCCTCGTCAATCGAGTTCCAAGCCGTCAGCGGTCCACAAAACCCTAAGTCGTGCAAGAAGATCAGCCCTGTTATTGATGAGTTTTTTGTAAATCAGGGATATAGTACTGTCCGGCACATGGCCATCAAGAACGCGATCTTCTAGCGGCGAAGACTGGGGAATCACCGTCCCCGATGGGAAGACGGAGGTCAAGGCACGCCACACTTGAAGGTACCTGAAGTGTTCCTTGTCATCAAGCTCATATTCTATTTTGAGCGCCTCAAAAGTCTTAACACTACCTTTGGACCAGAGATCCTCCACCTTGCTAATACCAATCATGTCCCATTTATCAAATCCTTTCGTTCTCCACAAATTGCCCAGTTTATCAGAATCATACAACAGTGTCACTCGGGTTAACCTATTGCTCCATCCCATAGCAGCATTCGCGTCTCGCCACACTCGCACAGCACTTTTCGTAGGACCAGTAAGGGCGCTAAATGGCTCCTTAGAATAAAGTGCCCTGTTAAAATTCCCACCTGGCAGGAGATGTTTATCCATCACAAAGGCGGGAGCAGGACCAGGGGCGTAGGTTACGTGATTAACCGCACACAGCTGCGAGGCCCAGTAGTAGCGTCTGATGTCAGGGAGGGCGATGCCACCGTCGTACCACAGCAAAGTGAGTTTGGGTAAGGAGATACAAGCACGCCCGTCCCAAATCAATTGTCTCTGAAGGCTCTCAACCTCACGAAAATACCCGGAAGGTATGGGATAAAAAAAATTCTGAAGTGCATACAGGAACCTAGGGAGCGACATCATCTTAAAGAGAGTCGCATGCCCCAATGGGGAGAGGGGCAAGCGACGCCACCGTGAGACGTCAAGTTAAGCCGCTGGAGAGGAGCATGAAGATTACGGTCGTAACGGACGGTGGAATCCAAGGAGACATGAATCCCCGGGTACTTAAAACCAGTCTCGACCACCTGAATCGGGAATCTACGGGGCAACGGAGGGAGATCCCCAGCCAGAACATAAACACAGGATTTGGTCCAGTTGATAAAAAGACCCGAGTTCTTCCCGAAGGAGGTGAGCACATCAAAAAGCACATTAAGAGACTTCCGGGGTGAGGTGAGATAAAGAAGAATGTTGTCTGCATATAGCGAGACTCGGTCTTCAAAATCTGGGGCCCACTGGATGCCCCTAATCAAGGACTCCCAGCAAAGCCACTCGGCCAACGGCTCCAGAGCGAGGGCAAAAAGCAACAGACACAGCGGACAACCCTGTCGGGTGCCACGCCCAAGTGCAAAAGAACCAGACACCCTGCCATTCACCACCACCTGGGCTAGTGGTCGCCCGTAAAGGAGCTTAACCCAGGCAATAAAATTTGAGCCGAAACCAAACTTGGAGAGAGCTGCCCAGAGATAAGGTCATTCAATGGTATCAAAAGCCATGGTGGCATCAAGGGGAGCCAAAATGGCCGATTCAGTCAGAGTTCCAGCTCTCGCGATAACTCCATGAAATCTCCTAAGGTTAAGGGCGGTGTTTCGATGCGGGATGAAACCGGATTGATCCGGATGGATCAAGTCGCCGATCACCTTAATCAGACGAGTAGCCAGTAACTTGGCCAGGATCTTGGGTTCAGCATTAAGCAGTGAAATGGGTCTGTAGGAAGCACATCAATCACGTGGCTTACCTTCCTTGTGGATGACAACGATAGTGGCCAGGCGCTGATCAAGAGGAAGGAGGCCAGTTTCGAAGGCCTCGAGAAACATATTTCTCAAATATGGCGCCATTTTGTCAGGCCGCAACTTGTAGAGCTCAATAGGCAATCCATTGGGACTCATGGCCTTACCGGATCGGAGGGCACGAATGGCACCAGCGACCTCATCCACTGTTATGGGCGCATCCATCAAGGCCCTGTCCTCATCAGAGAGGCAGGGTAGCGCGATATCACGCAGGAGCAAACGAGAATCACACTCTATCACTCACCGAGGCATAGACCGTCTGAAAGTGGTCTACAAAACAATCAACAATCCCAATCGGGTCAGACACACAATCCCCATTCAACTTTTCAATCACCGGAACCACTCGATTCGCTCTCTCAGACTTGTCCAAGCACGCAATAAGCTTACTCGCCTTATCACCCACATCATAGAGTCCGCCCAGATGGTCTCGATTCATAACTTTGGCCGCATCTGTCACCAGGGCTCTGTAGTCTGCCTGTTTCAAAGCTAGGGAGTGTAAAGTCGCAGGAGTATCATTTCCACCCAATTCACTTTCAAGTACAGTTATTTCATCCTCGAGACGCAATAAGTCTTCATGCTTAGCCTTCTTAGTAGCAGCAATAAATGACAATGAATAGCCCCAGATAACAGTTTTGAAAGCCTCCCATAGGGAAACAGAAGAGGACACAGACCCCACATTTTCATCAAAATAGCAATCAATGGCCTTGATCAGCTCAGAGCGCGTCTTGGGGTTTCGCAAGTACCAAGGATTGATAGGAGCAATTCTGCCCTCACTACCTACCCCAACCGCTACCCTAAGCCACAAGGGGGAATGATCAGAAATGCCCCTGGGGAGGTGACGGACCTCCCGCACAGAAGAAGAGTGGGCCGACGGCATTAGGAAATAATTGATTCTAGAAAGACTGCCGTGGGCTCCAGAATGGAACGTATATTGCAAGTGCGAGGGGTGTAGCAGCCTCCAAACATCCACCAATCTAAGGGTTTCCAGCAGTTCAAAAAGCCACATCTGGGAATTCGGTAAGACTCTGGGGGGGTATCAATCAGAGTTACCAGAGACCACGGAATTAAAATCCCCCCAAGAATAAGGAGACCATCAGGCAGCCCCAGCAAAATCCGACCGAGGTCAGCATAGGTAGTGGCCTGGAGACCCTGGGGGATGTACGCATTAACTATTGAGAGCACCTTACCCTCCCACCTCCCCGAAATAGCAGCATATCGACCCCAATCATCAAGTGTTATATCATCTATTTCAAGAGGCAGAGAGGATCTAATCAGTATGCCCACTCCTCTGGAACCGGAGGTGAATCCAGCATGAGCAACCAATCTACACCCACGTCGATCCAGGGCCCGGCAAGCATTCCCTATCAGATGGGTCTCCTGTAACAAAGCAATTTCAGGGGACTAGCGTCGGAGGAACTGGGAAACAACGCCACGTTTTATCTTATCCCCCAGACCATTAACGTTCCAGGACAGCAACTTCAACTCACCACCCCCCATCCAGGTAAAGGACCGCAACCCTCCCTCCTCGGAGCCCAACTACAGAAGGATAAGAGCAAAGCATACAGTGCCATGTGTAAAAAACAAATACAGTAACAAAAAACTAGCCACCCCCCACCCCCCAACAACCCCCCGTTACAACACCCCCTACCCTGCACCCCTGCGTACGACTAAAAAGCCACCCCAATTTGCAGTGTGCCTGTCGCCCTCTCATAACTACACTACACAAAGAACCCCGGAGGAGGAAAAGAGTCTACCCACACCCGAACCACCCTCGGGCTAAACCCTAACAATAAAGAAGCAAATGGCATAACTCAGCTGATAAATAGGAACAAGAAACCAGACGTCGAGAACCACAATGTCACTCCTGGGCCGATGCACCCCCCGCTGCTCCACCGGGGCGTCCGCTCAGATCGTCTCTTTTCGGCAACGAGTCAAGCCAGTCACTGGCGCAGTCTGGTCGATCAAAGAAAAATGTTCGTTCCTCATATTCGATGCGTAGTGGAGCTGGAAACAACATCGCATACTTGAGGCCCAAGTCCCGCAAGCGCCTCTTCACTCCCTGGAACCCCATCCTTTGTCGCTGGACTTGAGGAGTAAAATCCGGGTAGATGTTAACAGTACTATTGTCGAACTTCAATGGGCCACGACCACGAGAGGCCTGGAGGATAGCGTCCCTGTCCCGAAAATGGAAAAGTCGTGCAATAATAGGCCTCGGGGGGGGGGGGGCTCCTGGTTTAGTCTTCCCACCCGGGAAGCGATGAGCACGTTCAACTGCAAAGAATTTGCTGAGTCCGGCGGGAGCAAGATGGTTGAGGATCAGATCCTCCACAAGAAGGTCAACAGTGGTGTCATCTTGATTTTCCGGAACCCCCACAAAGCGAATGTTGTTCCGCCGGGCCCTATTTTCATATTCGTCCAGTCGTCGGGCCATCAGGTCGTGCGATGATCGCAGGTTACCAATCTCCGACTGTGCATCCGCCATATCAGTGACGAGACTGGAGGCCTTCAAATCCAAAGCCTTGACCCTCTCATCTGTTTTAGCCAGATCCGCTCTGATAAGTGTGACGTTAACAGCCACAGTATCGATCTTGGAGATAATAGCCTCATATTGTAGCCCCATATCAGCCTTCATCCCAGTGATGGCACTCATTAGGTCCTGGAGCGAAACCTCCGATGGTGCGGTATAGTCCGTCCTGGGGTCCGCAATAGTACGGCCGGCACTGCCGGGGGAACCCTTCGGTTGCGTATAGCGATCCATCACATTGGTCTGAATAGGTCCCCCACGGGTCGGCGTCTTCGTCTTGCGCCTCTCAAACTCAGGTTTGGAAGCCATATTGGAAGCCGTGCCCCGAAGGGGCCCTCTGGACCTGGTGAAAATGGCCGATGCTATTGAGATACCAAAGTAGAATTTCAGGCCAATATTGTAGGATGCGAGTCGAGGGATGAAGCAAAGGCAGAGGGATATGGCAGGACAACACAGTGGGTCGAAGCTACACCGACTTGGGAGCCGAACCGCTCTTAGAATAGTCAATCGAGGGGTCGAGGAGAAATCGAAACTGAAAGCGACAATGCGGCCGGCTGGGAGGATGTCCCTAAGGCCGTTGTTGTTGACTTACTCCTCGGCCCACCAAAGCAGCAGAGTCCCCGGTCTCGATCGGGGGCGGGCCAGAAAGATGAAGTCGATGTAAAATCGGTTCTCGACATCAGATTTCGATTCTTGAAAGGATATCGAAGTCAGCAAGAGTAGATCTTCAAAAGCCCATAATAAAAATCAGGATATTTCGAGGATAGTTGCAGGAGGGCGGCGCCGGTCCCGGGAGCCCTCTGCTCACGCGACCATCTTGGATGCCCGCGTAGCTCCATTGTAATGACATTTGATATTATTTAAGGGCATTGAACGATAAGGTTCTGCATGCATTTACCATCTCACCACAAAAGAGTCAGAGGCATATTTATGATAGGTTTTCACCACGCTTCCACCATGCAAAGTGGTCAATGCATGGAGCAAACCACCTCTAAGTTTGAATGTTTATGGGTCCAGGTGAGAATGGTAAATTGAGCTAGTGGTCCCGTGCGCTATCAATCTCAAGACTGCACCACTATTTAGAATGTGAAATGTCCCTCTTGATGTATAATTCAGAATGAACAGGTTGGAAGGTGGAGTATTTTGACTCATTTTCACTTGCGATAATCCCTCTGTGTAAACCTGGTATTTGTAAAGCGCAAACAAGTCACCCCTAAGGGTCTCAAAGCACTGGGGGCCGTTGGGGAGATTAAGCTATTGCCCAGAGTCACATGATGCTGAGCTGATCTGCCTCCGGCTCCAGTGCAGGGAATCAAACTGTGAACCCTGTGCTCCGGAGTAAGCCACCCTGGCTGCTGCACCACACCACTCCCCTGACCTGTGTCATGTCCATCTGGGGGGTTACACCTTCTGCTTTGAGTGCTGTGTGAGTGGAAGCTTGCTTTCTGTTGTATTGAGCTGATGGCACTCTGTTGTAATGGGAGAGTTCAACTACTGAGTCACCATGAGCAAAACTGAGTCTGTGCTAGTGGTCTTTGGAAACTGCCAATGAATGTGTCTGCTGGTTCTTGTTTGCCATGGATCTTCTGGGGATTGTCCTGGCTTTGTACTATGGATGTCCGAATGTTTTCCACAAATTGTTTACTTTGGATCGCCAATCGAATTTCTTGGCTTTGAGCATTGACTTGGGGTGTTGTTTCTGTTTGAACATGGTTGGAAACTGTGGTTGAGTTATCATCTACTTTTCTTTTGTGAAATAATAGTTGGCAACCTGCATTTTGTTGGTATCCCTTTTGCTGTTTGCACGATTTCCTGAGCCTTTTCCATTCTCTTTTTGTTTGGGTGGATTTTTTGGAGCTTTTCTCCTACTGGGCAGCTTCTGAAGTGGCAGATTTTTTCTGAGCTGGAGAAGGTTCAAGATTGTTGGCTTTTCTGACACCTAGGCTTAGATCAGCTGGCACCATACTTACGATGCTTGTGTCTTATTTGGTTTGTGATGGAAGGTTTGGAGGTGGTGAATTTGGAGATTGGTCTGGTGGATCATCTTCTGTTGCCCAGAATTTCCGTGTTGGGCTTTTTGGTTCATTGCATTTTGACTTCTTGCAGGACCTCTGATAGCTTGTTTAGTAGAGCCTGTAGCTTATCCAGCAAAGTAGGGCATTGTTAAGAGATCTCTTAACAATTGCAATTTTCTGTCCATACCAGATACATAGCTATTGTATTGAGGAGGTGTACCTGGATTTTCTGTTTGTCAGATTGTAAGTGAACAGCCGATAATATTGTCTCCATTGTGTTTAGGAGTGCTATTTAGTGTCACGGATAACAGACGGTTAGCAGCCCAAACAAGTAACGCACATGCCACTAACCTGTTTCTTCTAGCCAGCGGGGACCACAGCTTGAAGAGAGGCCTCCCAGTTCCCACAAGTGCCAACACTCCCAATGTGAATAAACACACTTAGGACAGATCGCACTCCGGGGAAAAGGGAAGGGGACAAAATAAGAAAAGACATTGTCGATAGGGCACCCGTCTAGGTCTGGTCCAGAATATGGGATTCTTCTTGGCTCAGCGGAGCTATGAAAACAAAAGGAAAACTGATTACCCAGGACTGTAGATTGAACTAGACAGTTACATACACAAGTAACTCTGGGAATACTCACTAGATGCCCCACAGTGTTAACGTCAGGAAATACTTCGGCAGGTATAATATCCGAAGAGAAGAATACCCCTAACAATCCTATGGCTGTTACTTCACCATGCCCTTAGGAAAGCAGGGTCTAACAGCGTTTGCAAGGCGTCCTGAGATTGCAATGTAATCCTCACGGGGCAGGCACTGTTTGGTTGCAAAGCGGGAGTGGTTATCAGGTACTGTACGCCTTTGAATACGGGAAGCGGAAAAGTACAGAATATAAACAAAAAGAAGCAGTTTGGAAGCACGGCCGTGCTATCGTCTATTTCCTACCTCCAAGAAGCGGGAAGGAAAACGTCCGCGGAACCCAGCAGCGGCGTCCTCCAGACAGCGGGAAGGAGAGCGTCCGCGGAACCCAGCAGCGGCGTCCTCCAGAAAGCGGGAAGGAAAGCGTCCGCGGAACTCAGCAGCGTCGATGCCGATACTACGAACAGGCTCAGGCAAGGAATCGGGTAAGATTGACAAGCACTTCCTGGGAGGTGCTTATGTACCCGTTCCTAATTGCCTGTTCTGGACTGCTTGAGCCCAGGGTGTTCTGGGAGATGTAGTGCTACCGCTACTACTACAATGCCCTGCCCGGGACTTGTTGCCCAGAATCGCTACATTTAGATAGAACTCTATGAATCACCATGGTCTGTTGGTTATACCAGGGGGTCACGGACAATGACATGTTCCACCTCTGTAGTCTTGTCAGAGCTTGTACTCAGAGACCTCCTTGAGGAGACTTTAAGTAATGGTGTGCAATCGTTTGACGGATGGTTGTGAGACTCATTGCTTAATTTCAAGGTTTTAAAGTTCACGTCCAGGATTGATAATTTGATTGGACTTAATGGGGGTTTGGCTTCATACAAGAATTTGTTTGCAGTGGGTGGCGAGCTATGTCCTTGGGTGAAGAAAGGGCACAAGCTGACTATGGTGGAGTAGGAGTGGCGACTTTTTTCAACTGAAATGGAGGACAATTGTTGTTGCATGATACTTTTCTTCCCTTTGAGAGTCTTGTGGATTGTCCACAAATTCAATCAGAGGTTGTTCTTGTGATTCTGAGTATTTGAAATTATTATTTGGGCTGACAGATCCTTTGGAGTTGCTTTGATGAATTGTTGCTGTGGGGTGATTGTAAAAAAGATAACACAGAATTGTCTTTATGCACCTGAGCTGGTGTACAGTATCTGTTTAAACAATGGATTTGCCTCATCTGTCAATGTTTATATCCGTTGGTTAGTGGGCCCACCAAGGTATCTTGTAGAATGTTTTCTACTGCAATGTTTTCCCTTTTTATTAAAAATCTTTTTCTGTTGCACAAGTATCAGTTGCAAATTGTGACAAACATTTTGTGACCATATCTTAGAAAATAAGGTCCGTATTATATACTCTCCTCAACACATTCTATTGAACACTATTTGTTATATATACCATCAGGGATGAAAAGAGTCTACTAATGAAAATCAGTTTCAACCTATTTCAGCTATAAACAGTGAGTAGTCCTTCAGAGGGAAGACTCAGGAGCAAGTGACTGTTTAATAATGGCAAACTTTCTTAGTCAACAATTCCAGGGGCATATTTACAAGCCCTTATCGCCAATTCAGCGTCACTTTTTTGGATGTTGTGGAGGTGATAGGGGCTTTTCCTTATTTACAAGGCAGCGTTAAGCCACTTAATGTGGCTTATCACTGCCCTGTAAATAAGGCATCCTTTCACGCTATAGTTAGGGTGAATTTGGAGGGCAATGGGTGTTGTGGTGGACGTTCCACCGCAACACCCATTGATTTTGATGCTGCCACATATTTACAAGGGTGGTGTAAATATGGGTCAGCGCCAAAAGACCAGAGAAAACCTTGTCTTACCCTGGCCAAATGAGGAGAAATGCTTACTTTTTGCTGTTTCCATGTGTGCTGTGTTGTGCAGCACAAATGGAAACAGCAACACACCATTGACTTTTTATGTGCAGGAAGGTATCCCTTCCTGCACATAAACAATCATTAACAAAAAATTACGAATTACAACTTCTATGTGTGCTGCAATAAGCAGCACACATAGAAGTTACAAAATGCCATTTAAATATGGTTTATGTACAGGATGAGTGGAAATATGGTGCAGCCCTTTGTTTCAGAACTGTCATAGTGCAGCATTAGCCAAGGAGGCTAATGTTGTGCTCTGCCATTTCCTTGTAAATATCCCCCCCAGTTTTCTCTTGTATTGCGATTGCTAAGAGAACTAGGGCAAATTTACTCCAGCCAAGACTCTTATTCTGGTGAATCAGAAGTTATAAAGAGATATTAATATAAGGATGCTGCTGACAGAAGATAAAAGTATTTGCTTTAAATGAGTAGTATATAATTGGGTGTGCGAAATTTCCAACATTTGCTTTTGCTTAACTACACAAACATTCTGAAAAATTATGCAATATGATGCAAAACATAAAACTAGCATTTGATGCTATTTCATTGTGAAATGCATCCTCACATGTTCTTTGGAATTTGTGCAAAACAAATAGTGCAAAACAATGCCGCTGTTGTTCTATTGTGTTCCCATCCGTCCATTAATAGCCAATTTGAGATACATTTTTAATCGATGGTGAAATTGAGTGCTTTCAAGAATTTTACTTACCAAGCAACAAAAACATTGCAGAAAGTACACTAATTACGCTGGAATAATGCACATTTTACTCAAGACTAGTATTTAATTCGAAAAACGTTCAGTAGTTTGAACAAAAAATAAAAGCAATACATCACTCAAATGTATAAAAACCATGATCAAAACATTCAAGAAACATTTGCCTTATAGATTTTCAAAATATACATATAATAATTCATAGTTTTTGACTTTTTTAAAAGGTGTGGCAGGCAAACGTTATCTCTAGTTCCTTGACAGAGCATAGCTCCCAGTATTCATAGGGTGCCTTGTTTGTGTAGAAGTTAAGGCTAACATGGGTTTTGAATTGCCAACCACAGTGCATGAGTCACCTTGCGGATGAGATTACCGAAAGCTTGCTCCCAGCTAAATATTCAACAAAGCCTATACCGTTACCATGTGGAATAGCATGATAGGATCTTGTATTCTGCTTCTGTTATCGCTTTTGATGTGTTGCCTATGCTTGATGAGTCATGCAAAACCTAGTACAGGTTACTAGATATCAAGCAAACCAAGAATGCCTTCAAGTTGTTGTAGCAATTAGGTCTTTGCAGGATTGCTGCTGACATGCCTTAGAATTATCCACCAGAACAGGCCTTTGTCCACTGAGAGCTCACATTCGTATTTAATTGGCCAATATAGTACATTTAAATCAAGTTCTTCCAAAGTCCGTGCGAAGGCTTTGTTATCCTCCAAGTATCAATAATGTAATTGGGTTAATGTTTCTTATTGTGTTTTCCAAGAACCTATCTAAGGTTGCCGGTACTCCAGGAACTTCTTATAACCTCTGCTAGATCTCAAGGAAATACAAGGGACAGCTGAATGCAGGTTTTTAGAATTTTCCATTCCCAATGACAAATGGTGGTTCTCTATATCTAATATAAAGTAATTTCATGAAATTATTTGATTTTAATTATATTAAACAGTATTATTATTATTATACATTTTTATTTTAAACATTAAACATTAAACTAAACATTAGGGGGCATATTATCAAGGGGGTTTATCTCTGCTTTTTTGGCTTTAAAAGCCAAGAAAGCGGAGATCAAATTATCTCCCTATTACCTAGCTGTCGCTAACACCAGTAAGCGACAGCTAGTAGGAGATAGCGACCATCTTGGGCCCCACTTTGCATGTCAGTGATATTTATCATTAATGACATGCAAAGTGGGCGTGCCAAGATGTTAGCGACTGGAAACAGTCGCTAACATCGCTATCTCCTATTACCAAGTTTTAGAGATATTCGCGCTAAGCGCGAATATCTCCAAAAGCTAACACCTGCCCTGAGCAGTTCTTAGCCATGTTATCCAATGGGAGGTGGATAACATGGCTAAGAGCATTAGCTTGGTAATGCATGAATATCACTGACTTTTCAGCGATATTCATGCATTGAGGCCGATTTTTATCGCATTTGCGATAAACCTTGGTAATACCAAGATTTATCTGCGATAAAAATCGCCGCAGCTCTGCGATAATTTTTTCACGCTAACCAAGCAATAGCGATAATTATCGCTATTGCTTGGTAATATGCCCCTAGATTTTTTAGTAAAGTTCAGCTATGGAGTTTTTAATAGGCTGAGCACATCCGCATTCCCTATTCAAGGTACGTAATACCATTGTATATATTTAAGGCTTGTGATGAAAACCAGCACCTCCAGGTGACTAAATATTGTCTCACCATTTGCCAAAGCAAGATTGTTTTATGTTGCCTTGAATGCTATGTTGTCTTTCAACCAGAACTTTGTGATAAGTGGTATTTGTAGAACACAAGCCTAGCCAAAATTTAGCAAAGCAATGTACAAGATCAAGCTCAAAGATAAAGGCAACGAGTAATTGGTGGTGTAATAGGTTCTCAGCGGGGACTGTTATGGTGGATTTTTCTCTTATCCAGGGAGAAGTCTGTGTTTTCCATGACAACAGGACAACCTGACACCGTGTGCCAGCTGATAGTGGAGTGGTGTGGCTCACTGGTTAGAGGTGGCAGACACCCGGGAGCAGAGGACGGCCCAGGACCAGGGTTCAAATCCCGACGCGGCAGGGTCGTGGACCAGGGTCAGCGGACTCGATAATTCCCATCTCGGTGCCTACTCATCTCGGTGCCTACTCTAACTCTGGGCATTAGCTTGCCTCATCTCCACAACGGCCCCCACATACGCCGGGGATGCCTGGTTTCACCTTGGAGATACCCAGTAGGGACCATCTCACAGGGAAAGCCAGGACGGGTTCCCCAGCGGTCTACTGCTCAGAGATACTCCTTCGGGAGTCGATTCTAGTGCATTACAAACCCACAATTAATTAATTAATAGGAGTCATTGACATTTTGGTGAAATCCAATGGATTTACCATCGACTGGTGAAAGTCTAATGCCCTCATTCTAATAATTATTCATGTGTGTATGATACAAGAGAGGTTTGGGTGCATATTACGTAAAGCATTGCCATTTTAGCATGGTACTGAAGTCTCTAAAGCTCAGCATGAGCGTGTCTTGGGCCTATGAGCCTGTTTCGCAATACTCGTAAATTCTTCAGCAAAGCTCGTTAAGTATTCATACATTTTACTAGTACATTTAGAACACACTGTATCTATTTCTGAATATCCTTCCAGGGTAGAATGAATTAAATTAATTTCCGCAAATGTGCTCGATGTCTAAGAAGGTGGGGCGGGAGGGTGCAGACTTGGACTGGGTGAAATTTCAATTGCGCTGGAGTAATTGGTGTAATTTCGGTAATTCCATATTACTCTTTGACACGGAATTACCGATAATTTCACGGTTTCTCCTCCTTACGTAATTAAGAGTAATTTGGAGGAAAGAAATCCTAATACAAGAGCACATTTAGCAAGCGTGAGCAGCTGCTTGCAGTCGCTATTTGTGTTCTACTGCATTTAGCTCTGTTTCTTAGTGAAATGTGCATCTTTGTGTCCATTTTGGAAGTGAGAGTGCATTTTGAGCTAAAAAAATAGCCCTAAATGTCGGTAGTTAGTTGGGGTAAGATCCTATCCCAAGAAAACATTTAGAAAGCAAGAAAGTCCGTTCGTGTTTGCTATTTGTGTTCTGTTGCATTTAGCACTATTTCTTAGCGCAAAATTACTCTTCTTGCAAAATTCAAGTGTATTCTCGTGATTTTTTGGGAAAGTCTGCGTGACTACACTACACTAAATTACATGAGTGATGCCCACCCCTAGCGCAGACAGTGCTCGTGAACCCCATATCTGAATGCATGAGAACATTTATTTTTGCAGGTAAAATGAAGAGAACAAGGAGGAGTATTTTTGCTGATCCAGTCAGATACATTTGTAAGAGGTGGAGCGTCTCTCTACACTGTCCTGTGAATTACTGGACCTTTACATATCACTAACCCATTCAAAGTTAGAAAACCAAAAGCACACCTTAGCCTTTGAGAAGTGTCTGAATTCTGCTGATGTGTCCTTAAAATGTTGTCACATTGCACCTCAGTTTCCACTGCCTCTTAGGCAGATTTCGTCACTGTCTACGGGAACCATATTGCAATAGGCCAATTAAACGTGACATAGCAGGTTATCTCCTGCAACTTGGAAACAAGTGGCAAGAGATGGGGGACCTACCAAATGTGTGATTAAGTGTACATTTTCCAGATGCAGTTGAGTGTAAATTTTCCAGATGCACATTGTTCACTGCTCCAGTGAACGATCCTGTCTTATTGAAGTGACTTGTGAATGATTGTGTAGCGAGACGATTTAACCAAAAATGAGTGAGTATTGAAGGAAGAGCTGTGAATTCTGCTCAAATGCCAGAGTAGTTTTCAAATTCAAATTTGACTACAAATGCAAAATGTGCAATTTAGATTGCAGAAGTGGATAGCTTCAAGTTCTTTTTGCATATGAATTTCTAGATCATGTCCATTCTTAAGAAGTTTAACTCATTCAATTTTTGCAAATGGTGTATTCCTTCAATACATCTGACAACCATTTTCCAGGACCTCTAACAAGTGCCTTTAACCATCTGCAATCATAGCATTCTATCTTATATTACTATAGCCTTCCGTAGCTGGCTATACCGGCTATTAAGGGCCCGCTCCAGCGTTACACACCTGAGCTGAAGACGAGGGACTTTAAAAAGGGAGCGGGACTTTAATAGCACAACTACGAAGGTCTATAAGGCTATTAGAACATTCTGTCACTAGAGGGCAGAATTTTCTAACAAAGAAAACAAAGGCGTCATGGAGTTCGAGAGGGTTTAAATCCCCTTCAGCTCAGAGAGGCCTTTGTTCACAGCAATAGTTGTGAACAAAAGCAACATTGGAATGTTGCTCTGCAGGCCTTTGCCGGCCCGTAGAAGCACAGAGCACTTCATTGTGTTCAATAGAGTGCTCCACATTTCAATGTTCCAATACACATGAAAGCAAAATATGTTATAACGCATCCCACAATCACAGAAAGGGGCAGCAATGCCCCAAAAAGACAATTTAAATTGTGAGAGAAATAATACACTGGTCACACACGGTTTGCCAGATGCTAGCCCATTCCTCCTACACACACAACTCCTTTGAAAAAGAGGTTGATATCTCTTCTCTGGAAAGAATTTCAAGATGAAATGTAACTAATTTTCCTTTGACCTAAGGGAAATCTATTTTTGCCTATCCTCACTTGTTTTATACAAAGTGGGTGGATTGTATACATATTATGAATTGCAGGGCAGAGATTGAAGTCATCTTGGTGATAAATTAAATTGTCTCAAAATTCGGCCTTCTCGAAATAATTCAGTCCATTCCTGGATTCACCTGACACGTGAGGTTAGGATTAAGATATGGGAATTTCTATTTGCAAAACAAATCTACAAAGCATACCAGTGTCCTAACAAAGAAATTTGTAGTACCATAGAAAGTCTGAATTTAACATATTTAATAATTGTATATAGTCATAGTCATAGTCATAGTCTCTTGTATAGCGCACATATCACAAAAGTCTCAAGGCGCTTAGCAACAAACGACAACTTGGTATGAAAGGGGGCGGAGGAGAGGAGATCGATTAGGAAAGAGCCAGGTTTTCAAGCCCTTACGGAAAGCCTGATGGTTGGAAAGAGACTGCAGATGTGTAGGTAGTTTGTTCCATAATTGAGGGGCTAGGTAGGAGAAGGCTCTACAGCCCATCCTCGACGTTCTAGCCCTGGACTGTACCAGAAGGATTTTAGTACTGGACCTTAAGGCTCTGGAGGGTTTATACCTGGCCACTTTCTCGACAAGATAGGACGGTCCTGTCCCATGTAAAAGTTTATGCGTGAGACTAAGGATCTTAAACTGGCTTCTTTGTCGTACTGGGAGCCAGTGCAATTGTCTAAGCCAGGGCAAGGAGGGGGACCTGGGAGGCAGACCTAGCACCAAGCATGCAGCAGCATTTTGAAGGGTTTGTAGCTTAGTTAACAGGCCCTCATTGATAGATTGATTGATTTGTAGTACTGTAATGTACTAAATAACATGATGGGGCTGTGCACCAAATGTTTTTATATTTATTTAAAAAAAAGAAAGCTCCATAGCTGGATTTGAAAATAAAAAAGACAATGCTCCCCTCGCCATGGGAGTTCTCTCACGGTGAGGGGAACATTTATCAGTTTTCAATGCCCTTTACCACCCAGGTTTTCCTTCCATTGACCAGCAGAGAAAACTGACCAATAATTCTGTCCATCTAAATTAGGTGGGGAGAAATTACAGGTCTGTCTCAGATGGCCCTTACTCCGTAGGTTTGTCTGAGGGGTTTAATCACAGTGAAGATGGAGCATTCTCCTCTGTTTGCACTTAAAGTTCACCCTCATTTAATTCTGGAGGGCAGACCACAGTCTTGCCAATATATAGACACTGTCTCTTGTCTTTCCAACAGAGTATGCATACTGCTAAGATTTAAATCAAGCCCTATGTCAGCCTTTGACATCTTGAAAATATGTGTGCATGACACGAGTGACAACTTGGTTTCACTACTCTTCTTATTATTAATACCTCTAAACTGTTCTCCACTGACCCCACTCACAATGTGTCCCTTTAAGTTAATCCCTGCAAGAAAGGTGACTACATCTTATGTTTTGGGCTAATGCAGTGGCAGCATGCAAAATGATTGGTCTCTGAAGGATGTGGTGAGGGGTTCCTGCTCCTCCATTATTTTACAGATATTCATAAGTGATGGGCTGAGTGGTGCTCTCCTGGAAGTGTGGGGTCCTCACTGCATCATAAAGGCTGTCAGGACCTGTGTTTTGCCCCCAGCTCCTCACCAGACATTCAAAAATATGTAGAAAATCTAAAAAATATCAGGAAACGCCCGCAGCATGTCTTTTTGCAGGCTTCCAAAACAGAACTGGTCAGGTATGAGTATGTAAACACAATATGCTCTCAAGGCTGTCCATAAGAGTAGGAGATTCGTGATCAAAATAAATGCCTACACTGAAAGGAGCAACTCAAAGAAGGAATCTTTCCCCAATATGCAGGGACCTCGATCAGCAATAACATCTTTGTGGGACAGAAAATCCCCAAGACAAGTAATAAACCATAGAACAACAGGTTAAAATATATCTACCATGGGCCCCTGCTTACAATTTAAAGGATCTATAAATTCTCAGCCAGACACAGAATATAGTAAACAGTAGAACTATTGTAGATCCATTGAAATGGATACTAGCAATAAGAAGTAAGGATGATGTAATTTGCATAGGGTGTTGAATGATTTAGGTAACTGAAAATGATAATTTCAGTGGTTTGAATACATTGGAAAAGCTTCTGATAAAATTACAAAGAGGGACCATTCAAGTTAAGAACTGGATCTGATTATAATCTTTCATAGCTACATTTTGACATACTGGGGACAAAGCGTTTGGATATCATCATACCCAAAAGTCCTTGAATTGGAAAGACCCGAAGGAGAAGGTCTGAAATGATCACCCATGTTTCAACAGAAGAGTTGAAACAAGGGTGATCATCTTTATTGCACACTTTGCTGTCAAGATACCTATATCCTGGTAGGACAAGAACAATAACAAGATGTAATAGTCACTCTTGACCTGTACTTTGAACTTGCAAAAAGGAAAGAGATTACACTCATCCAACCATCTAAGTTAATTTGAACCCAAGCCTGTTCATTAGTAATAAAAGCCCAGAGGTTTACAGGTTAAACCTCATGTTGTAATGTCAAATACCACTATTAGGGAAGTGTTTTCAAAGATAGAATCAACTTTTCTCCTATAAAATCCTGTCCCGGAGCTGTTACAAAAACAGATTTTGTGAGTTTTGGTGGTTGTGGTTTTTATTGAACCACATTCAAACTTCATTCGAGAGAAATCTTTGGACATAATAAAGGAAGACCTCTGCAATGGCTCGCAGTAAATCCAGCGTGAACCACAGGTAAAGAAAGGGAGATAAGCGGAACTGGTGAAAATACTGACTATAAATCTCCCTTCACAGTTAATTTCTCAGTCGATAAATCAGCAGGAACAGAGCTTACAATTAGGTTTGAGCCTCCCGGGGCATATTACCAAGCAATAGCGATAATTATCGCTATTGCTTGGTTAGAGACAAAAATTTACAGCTGAGCTGCGGCGATTTTTATCGCAGATAAACCTTGGTATTACCAAGGTTTATCGCAAAAGCGATAAAAATCGGCCGCAATGCATGAATATCGCTGAAAAGTCCGCGATATTCATGCAATACCGAGCTAATGCTCTTAGCCATGTTATCCACCTCCCATAGGATAACATGGCTAAGAACTGCTAAGGGCAGGTGTTAGCTTTTGGAGATATTCGCGCTTAGCGCGAATATCTCCAAAAGTTGGTAATAGGAGATAGCAATGTTAGCGACTGTTTCCAGTCGCTAACATCTTGGCACGCCCACTTTGCATGTCATTAGTGATAAATATCACTGACATGCAAAGTGGGGCCCAAGATGGTCGCTATCTCCAACTAGCTGTCGCTAACTGGTGTTAGCGATAGTTAGGTAATAGGGAGATCATTTTATCTCCGCTTTCTTGTCTTTTAAAGCCAAAAAAGTGGAGATAAACCCCCTTGATAATATGCCCCACAGTTCTTTTATTAACCAATTTCTTATTTTAAGAAGAACTAATGACTGGAGGTAATAAGCAAACGCATTAATTAGCAACTACTTCTGTATTGTGTTCCAGTGCAAATACTTAAGGCAATTTGCTTTAAATTAGGAATCTATGGCCACTGTATATTAACTCAATAGAAAGGTTCATAGAAGTATTGTTAAATTCAAAGAGAAACGTTTATAGAAATGTTGTCAAATTTAATATCCTTTTGCTTTATCAGACTCAAATTAGACACAGTGTGGGGACATAGAAAAGGGTGTATATGTACAGATTAAGACCCATTCCTTAGCTTAGTGTTAAGCTTGATGATTAGGCCGATATTCCTTTCATTATAAAAAAAGATACAAATAAGCATGCAGATCTTTGATTTATCCCAAATTTGACACAGTCGCTATGTCCGATATGGCCTTCCTAACATATTTCTGAGCTCTGTGGAGTGGCAGTCAGCCACTCTGAACCCGATGCAATCACTGTTGCCACCCTGTTCAAAGATGGATGTTTGGTTTCTACAAAGTGGGTTAACAGCACTGTGGTCACCTTAAGAGATGTTCGATTGCTCGATGGCAAGTATGCAAGGGAGGTAGATAGAAAACAACCCATCCTGTGAAAGATCAGATGTTTCTATGGTGCCAGAAGTATATCCTCATGGGTTACCTTGGGTATAAGCACTCTCTCTTTTGATGATACTTAAGTTCTTTACAGTATTGTAAGCACATCATTGTACTGCACACAGATCTCTCTTTATTTCCATGATGATTTTATATCCTCTGCTTCTTCTTGTGTTCTGTAGTTTCAAGAACAGAGCTTGTGGTTACCTAAATTACATTAATGTGTTTGTTCACCTATGGCTGGAGGTAGTGTTCAGGGTAAATATATTGGAGCCTGTTTAACAAGGTTATAGTACTACTCTACATGTGTCCTTTACTTCAAATCTCTTAAATGATTTTGTGATTCAGCCCCCATATTAGATATAAAAAAAATTCATTGTGTAGTTTATTTATTATCAAGAGTTGAAATCTCACTTTTTTTAAGCTCACCAATATCCAAGAATAAATTACATTCAAATGCTTTGTGTGCACCCGCAGTAAACTTACTGTTTCATTTACTGGCATGACAAACTAACCAAATACATTGGTACATGGGATTTTGGCCCTGAGATGACTGGTAAGGCTCTTAGGCAAATACATCCCATCTGTGCCCAGGAAGTGCTAGAAGAGCTCTTTATTTAAATTACCCACATACTTGATGGTGATTCAGGAGAAAGCAATAGAGACTGAGAAGTTTGTGTGGCAGTTCACATTTCAGCAAGAATGGGCGCAATCTTGTGTATGGCTTAGTATTTAAGCCAAGCTCATAAGGCAGACCTCACTTGTTATCAGTGTTTTCCAGGAGAGCGAAGCTCTCATTCTATGCTCCTTCCATTTACCCGATTTTCAGCTTTCCAGGGGCCGTATTACAGAGAGTGCCCCAGGGGCACAACAGGCATTTGTGCCTGCTTTCAATGCCCCCGGGGCACTTGATATTGAAGAACGGGCAGTAAGATGCTTGTGCGGCCCCTTCTGTAACACCGATAGCATTGGTGCACATAAAGAGCCAACACTATTTGCAGGGGGCATTCCCTCATTTGCATGGGGGTGTGCCTCATGCAAATGAGGGAATCCCTTTGCCACTGAAACCGTGCAATATTACAGACGTGGCCGCAGAGGCAAAGAAGCTGTCAGGAGGTGCCCTGACAGTGCGCCCATTGAGAGCAGCCCTCTACAGGGCAAAAAGGGGGTCCTATGGACACCCGAGACATCTCTTTGCAGGCGGGTGCAGTCACTGACTGCATCACCCACCAAAGAGTTCTCTAATCCACCTTCAAAGTGCAGGCAGGTTACCACCTGCACTGTGAAACAGAGAGTGCCTGTTTTGAAACTGCTCTGTATTTCACTTGAATGTGCTGCCCCCAGGGCAGGACGAGTTTGTGGCTGCCCTGAGGGCAGCGCATTCTATTTAATAGGGGCACTTTCTCTGTTTGCGCCCAGTGCACCTGTTTTATGGTGCGACCGGAGCAAACAGGGAAAGTGCTCCCTAATACATAATATGGCCCTGGTCTCTAAATAGCTGCGGCAAGGATAAAACTCGCAGCATCCTGAAAGGATAAATAGAAAACGAGTTAAGACGTATTTTGGAAACTCAAACTGACCAATTTGAGGAAAGACATTTGTGCCATAGCTAACAATTACTCACTGTGGTGAAGGCAATTGTGTCCTTTGGTTACCTACAAAAGGAAAGAAAGTATTAGAGACAAGAACAAACCAATAACAATTACATGGAACTTTTACAGGATAATGTTAGAAGACTTTAGGGATACAAACGAAATCGTTTGAATTCAAGAAGCAAGTTAAAACAAATTGTTACTGAGAAAGCTAATTTGATTTTCTGTGAAAATGAATTCTGTCAATACAGTCATAGAAGTAGAAGTGATTCAAGGATTAAAGGGCTCAGCAGTGCTTCCATAGTAGCAACAAAGTAATCCCAGGAACAGTTTGTAAACACTTGACTAACTCAGAAATGTCAAAACCTCTGTAGTTAACTCTGACATTATATTTTCCTTTTCAATGCAGGAAGATTACCCAGCATCCTACAGAAAATGAAGTACAAACCAGCACCTGCAGATTAGCAGGTAATAGGACTAATTAAGTATTAGTACAGTAAGGCGATTTGACTGAGCATACACAGAGGAACATATTTCTTGATATTGATTCAATCACCAGCCCTCTAGCGTTGAAGTCAAGCTTTAAAGTGGCCATGGGGGCTACCAAGTGGGTGACTTGAAGTCTTCAACGAACAGCAGGCCTTCTCGGGAATTTCTTAGCAACTCACTCATTTGACTCTCTTTCTTTCTCTTCCACTTCTCATTCCGCTTGTTCAGGAACCCTAGATTCTGTATGGAAATTCATTGGAGGGTGTCTTACATCTCCACATCACTCCTACAGGACGCAGCACCACCAGGTTGGTATTGTGAGAGATGGTTAGTGTACAATGAATGAATGAATGAATGATTATGTGCTTGTATAGTGCATGGCTACCCGGGGGCATCCCAGCTCTTTAGACCGAGCATGAAAATACCGCTCACTGAAAAAGGAAGTTTCCTGAATGCAAGATGGTCGGATTCCAGCCGGATACAGTCTGGAAGCTGATTCCAAAATTTGGCTGCGTGGAATGGGAAGCGCCGGCCACCCATATGCGTCGCTTGATCCTAGGTACTATCAGATGGTTTTTGTGGTTAGATCTGAGAGATCGGGGGATCTGATGACGAAGAAACATGGGGCGAAGAAGGGCCGGGCCATTGTCAATGGTTGACTTGTGGACCATACACATGGCCTTAAACCGAGCCCTCTCATGCACCGGCAGCCAGTGGAGAGCTTGCATTGCTGCCTTAGCAGAACTACATTTAGGAACATCCATCAGTAGTCGGGCCGCGCAATTCTGGACAGACTGCAGGATTTTAATAGTGCCTACTGGGGCACCCAAATAAACCGCGTTTGCGTAATCCAAAAGAGATAAAATGAGTGTTTGGACAAGGGGTCGTCTAGCCTTTGGGGAAAGTAGGGCCAGAACCTTCCTTAAGGTTTTAAGCAAACCATAGCATGTTGCATGTTGCTGCCACCTTGCGTGCCTGTACTTGGAAAACCAAATTAGGGTCTAACCAGACACCTAAGCTCTTAATTTGGTTTTTAGGGGCAGGAGTCCCCGGCTCATAAAGGTACATATAAAAATCGCCCAAGATGGAAAAATTGGGGGCAGCACTAATAATATGGGTGATCTTATCATGGAGATTATTGCAAAAGATATTATGTGCTCCTGGTGGCCGGTATACCAAGATCCCCGAAAAAGAACATGTAGGGGAGAAGGAGATTGCAAATGACAAACTCTCACAGTCAGGTAATGGACTGCTAGAAGTCCGACAACCAAATGTACTTCTATGAATAATTGCAACCCCTCCACCCTGCCCCGTTAGACGATCCTGCCTACTCATTGAATAGTTAGGCGGCAGGGCTTGGACTACATCAGAGTCCGAGGCCTCATTCAGCCATGTTTCCATCACAAAAAGAACATCAGGGTCCGATCTTCCAACAGCATGCAGATTTCACTTGCATGTTTAGGAAGAGAGCGGCAGTTTAAAAGCGCTAGAGAATAAGGCTTAACTCTTCCCACAATGTGAGGGGGCGTTTCCAATGTCCCAACAGCCACTTTGCGGTGAGAGTAATGAGTCAGCATATCTTCAGGAGATATGAAGTGGGGGCAAGAGCATATTGGATCACTTCTCAAACTCCAGAGCTGCTCCTCACTATAAATAATATTAGCGGATCTGTTTGGTCCCCGAATACCGGCCCTTGGTCCCGTCCTGTTGTGGACGGGCGGAGACGGGCTTTCGTTTGGAGCTCCTTCGGCGCGGGAGAGGTGCGTCCGCTGTACACGTCCGCTGCGGAGAGACATGACCGTCTTGATTTATAGCATCTCAGCGCGAGCCAGAAAGCCTAGTCCGCCAACCAGCGTGCCTCCCCAAAGATGGCCACTGAGCTTGCAGGCAGCCTCCGTGAATCGAAGAGACTCAGCGCCTATTCGACTGAGTGTGGGCAGAGAGGCGGTGAAATGCGGCGCAAATTAAAACAAATGACAGAGTGAGCTTTAAAAGTTATACAAATTAAATGTACACAACATGTGCCAAGTAAGAGCTCCCGGCTTCCGCCTCAGTGGTGAGAATAGTGCAATGATGAGGATTTGCACCCCACGTTGTTTACAAGGTGGGCCCTTATGTTTTTAGACCTGGTTATAGACAACTTTAGCTGTTGGAAAAACTTGCGTCAACAATCATTCAAAAGTACAATACTAAGAAATATGGATTTGGGTTAGCTCATTTGTGCTATTGGTTTTCACGTGTTATCATGTTTTGCCATTGATTGGATGGGCTGTCAATTGGGAGTATGACATTTTGTGGAGGATTTTTATGTTCCATTAGTGTTTCTATTAATCATTGGTTATGTGGTATGGAACAGTCTTTTGATTGACTTCAGATATCGTATGTTGTGTAGTTGTGTTGTTTGTAATTGGGAATCAATGTGTGTTCTATGATGCATTTTCCAGCAAATGCTCTACTTACATCTTCGGTGGTTAGAGTATCAAACTTGCCCATAGAAGATTTTGGTGGTGGGTCACCATTTTAAAACAGGAATATTAATAATATTCAATTAAATCCTATAGGAAAATGCACACTCCTCACTCCTTAGTGTACCATACATTGCACCACTGACGGACGTCTATGATTTGCAATCTAGAACAAAAGATTTATTCTCTAAACCTTTAATCACTTGAGCTAAAAGATATAATGTGGCCCTTCGTGGCAGTAACCCAAACCCAGTGAGACATACATTACTGATTATACAAGGTTTGTCCCTTCTTCTCTCCTTCTTGTTATGTAGAAAATAAATTAGTTCAACTATATATATTGTATCTAATACAAATAGATGACTGTTAAAAATTGTCCTTACTGCAGCAAAACCACAAAAACAATTGTTATAACCTTTCTCTTAACTCCGATAAACTGTATTATATTGTGAGGCACTGGCAAGACTATGTTACTGAAATATAGCTGAGAAGTAACTAAAACTACTCCTACTGTTGGAGAAAGTGCTAAATATACAGAGAATCCACTGCTAATACTGTATGATGAAGAACATCCTACCAGTGGACTCTACTATGTACTGAACATTTCCTCTAGAAACTCTGACCGCGGCCAGATGATTTCATACCAAAAAAAACACAGGCAATCCATACTAATATAATAAAGAGAGAGCTCAAACCTTTGAGGCGGGTAATCTCAGAAACAATAGCACCAATCACAACACCCAATACAGCGTTGGAAAGAGCAATTGCAGCAGAAGGACATAGGCTATGCAGACGCCCACCATATACATTTAAAAGGTAAAAGAACCGTGCCAGCAAAGTAGTCCCTTGTGGGCTTGTCTGCGTTGCGCTGTGGGCATGTGCTGGGGGTGAGACAAACGCTGGGGGCGTGTGGTATGTTCCGCCCTTCATGCCATGTCTCATATTGTGTGCTAATCCCACCCTGCTCCCTTTAAATACCCCTGCACCCCATAATCATAACCCACCCTTACTCCTTAAAATACCCAAACACCCTTAAACACTAACCCATCTTAACCCTATAAATATACCCTGTACCCCAAAACCCAAACCTATCCCTAAACCCTAAAAATACCCCTGTACCCCAAAACCCAAACCTACCCCTGAACCCTAAAATACCCCTGTACCGCAAACCTAGCCCTGAACCCTTAAAATACCCCTGTACCCCAAAACCCAAACCTACCCCTGAACCCTAAAAATACCCCTGTACCCCAAAACCCAAACCTACCCCTGAACCCTAAAAATAACCCTGTGCCTCAAAACCCAAACCTACCCCTGAACCCTAAAACACCCCTGTACCCCAAAACCCAAACCTAGTCCTGAACCCTAAAAATACCCCTGTACCCCAGAACCCAAACCTAGCCCTGAACCCTTATAATACCTATGTACCCCAAACCCCAAAACTACCTCTGAACCCTAAAAATACCCCTACACCCCAAACCCCAAACCTAGCCCTGAACCCTAAAAATACCCCTGTAACCCAAAACCCATACCTATCCCTAAACCCTAAAACTACCCCTGTACCCAATAACCCAAAACTATATCTGAACCCTTAAAATACCCAAACACCCCAAAACATATACCTCAGTACCCCAAAACATATACCCCTATACCCATACTTACCTTATCCAAACATTAAACAAAAAACATGCTTTTACCATTCATGCATTTACAACGAATTTTGTTGTAAATGTTTCCGTGGTAAAAGCATGTAAAATGTAATGCCATGCGTTATAATGGCATTGCGGAGTCATGGTACCTTCGTAATGAAAGTATGCGGAGTGATGGTATGCAGAAAGAAAGTTGCGGAATAATGGGTGTTTACCCTCCCCCAGTAAGTACATTGGTGGCACGGCGGCCACATCTCCAGCAACATACTCATATTTTTTCACCACCCATTGGAAAAATGCACAGGTCTCTCTCATTGATGGCTAGCACCGACATGCACTTTTAGACACACCTCCCGCCACAAGTTCTAGAATCGCAAACTTTAGAGCTGGGGAGCTACGTTCGAATCTCGGCATCAGCTCAACATCCTGTGATTCCAGGCAAATCGCTTTGTCTAACACAAGTTCACACACTACTGAACGCACACTCTTAGGTGCATCAGCAGTGCACTGTGAATCGGAGCGTTTCACAGACCTGTCACAGATAAGAAATGCTATCTAAACGAAATCCTACAAAACAATATACTACTGGCCGGCAGCAATTCATACCCAGACGTCGGGACGGGCTGCTAGTATAAATATAAATTAGCAACCTGATTTTTTTTTATAAATAGGTGCATCAATTGAAAGGAGAAAATCAAAGTTCATTTGATTATCAAGGTTATGGACATATTGTCTAATTTGAACCCGGATGGGATAAAATATGCCCTGCACAAAAGGATTAAAACCATGATGCTTTATCCTAAGTGTTGCTACAGGCAGAGTTATCAATCTGTTAGATCTACAGTTACCAATTATTTTACATGCATTTACTTTGTTTTTTGCTGCAGCCATTGTACTAATGCTTTGATAGCTGCCTTCTCTGTTTCACTCGTATGTTTGTGTTTTTGTCAGCCCCTGCAGTATTTTGGTTGCCTTGTGTTTTGTAGTGAATATGAGAATATATTTATGGGACCCATGCCCTCTCTGCCAAAAATTAAGGCAAAGAAGATATTTCTACTGCTGTTTCATTTCTTTACACTTTCAACAAAACCAGGCATTTTAGTGAATCTGATCTGTTGATAATTCTTTGGTATCCTGAGATTGAGGGGGCTGTTTTGTAAGCCTGTGGGAGGTAGTGTAAATGCATGTATCTGACTCAAGGGAACTAGAGCAACAGGTTATGCTACAGTGCCTGGTGCAGCAAGGATTTGTGCCTGATTTAAGGTACCTCTCTGTTAATACTTCGGCTAGTGTAGTCTACATCGCTTGAGCTTTTTGAGGGCATATAACAGTGCTCATTGACAGTAGCAAAGCCTAGAGCAAACCTATTGGCTTTGCCAATGCTTCACAATGAATGCATTCCAAATGAGGCCCAATTCACAGCTTGTTTTCCACATCTGTTGAGGTTACTTGATCTGAAAAGCCCATTTACGATATACAATCCCAATTCTAATTCACAGAATCAGGATTTACACTTAGGAAGTGTCCCTACAAATGCAGAGATTCTACTTTGTTGGAAAGTGGGTAATAGTAGTGGTTAATATGCATCTACCATGGCAATAAGGCCATTTACACAGCAGGTCTTCGTAAATTATTCCAATGCTCAATCCTGGGTTGCTTGGCTGCGAGAGGTCAGGATTAATTTATGAGACAAGTATGTAAAGCATTTAAAAACATAAATTCAGTAAATAAATAAGACACAACACACAATAAAAATCCAACACCAACTTATACAAAAGGAAATATGTTATCTTTAAAATGGCACCAAAATGACACAAATCCAATGTAGGGAACAGGAAGATATGATTTTTTTAAAGATTTGACACTATATAGCACTTAGAAACCTTTACCACTACTTTGGGACAGTTGGTTGTGGTTGACCGGAACAAAGTCCAAGTTTCAGGGCGACTGGAATTTAGCCCTGCTCGGATATCCCTCGTGGTAGGCCTCGGTAAAATGTTTCCTTCTTCTTTCCAAACTTTTCTGGAGTTTTATTTGCTGGCATCCCTCGATGTTCATTAGGCTGCATACGTTAAGGGTTCGCCGGATAGCTTTTCAGGGAGCTCCTAGTCAAACTCTGGACATCGGAACTTCGCAGCTTTTCACCGGGATGAACCAGCAGGTCAGGCCAGCCTGCAGTTGAATGTGCCCAGCTTGGCTCTTGCAGTTGAGTCAGTCTGTTTTTTGAGCTTTTCACCAAAGTTTCTCCAAACTTATCCAAACTACTGGAACTTCTTCCTGAAGTTCCTCTTGAGGGACCAAAGTGTACAAAACAAAATCCAAGAGTCTGGAAGTTCCAAGATGGTCCTTAAACCCCCACAAATCCACTGGACACACTCCAGGGAGGGGGTTCTTGGTGGTGAGGGTCCAGATGAGCTTTGTTAACCTGTATCTTGCAGGGAGTCCACTTTTGAATCCTTTTGATGCAAGGTACATCCACAGGGCTGTAGTTCCAGATAATACAGCAGGCACAGTCAGTCAGAATGCGGGCCTGATGGTGAAATCAAGTTTCCAGCTTGGTTACCCTTCTCCTTCTCTTAGTTTCAAGCAGCAGGTCCGAAAGGCTCTGCTTCTCTCACATATTTATTTAGTGTTCTCAAGGGGTCAAGCAGTGGAGCACTCCAGTCCAGTGAGATGCAGGGCAACACCCCAGAGCATGAACACTCCCTCCAAAATGTGGCATAATCTTATCCCTGAAAGCACTTTCCCTCCAAAATTCAGTATGGCTGAAATCTCAGCAGAGGAGCAAGACCTAGTTTAACCAAACTCCAGTATGGCTCATTTATATACCTCTCCTTCCCCTACAATCTGCAAATTCCTGCCTTAAGTCTGACATCTGGCTGGGTCAGAGGGGCTCGTAGGTAGATGGAGCTGGCATTCCCTGCCTGTCCTATTCCCCCTTTGAAGATTTTTGTTTTACTCCGCCTTTCCCCTGCTCTGGCATTCCTGTGGAGAGAGCTCCTACCTGGGTGAACCAGGTATCACTTCATCAAAGCAGCCTGGCTAATCCTGACCAATCAGGGAAAGGGTAGGAAGGCTGAATTATGGCTTACAGACAAGAAAGTCTTATAACATCTTTTCTGTACAATTTAGGATAAATTCAGCAATGACATATTTCTGGTTTTGACAATACCATTCTCCTACGTCCTTGAAGGATATCTTAATTCAATTCTTAGCGATTGTTATACATTCATGAACTATTGCCATGTTATCCTATTATTTTTATAGGGCTAGGCAACTACAATGTGGAAACTGCAATGTTCAATCATCATCAGGGGATATAAAACATCTTTCATAAGGCCCCTGTCTATAGTTACATGACCCTCCACCTCTGAAACACCTAGGGGAGACTTTTGGATGTCCTGAATATGCAAACGTAGTGTAGATTCTAACTCCACAGTGCTCCTAACACCAAAGTCGATTTCGGGAGGCACTTTACTGCAATGGGGAAAGTGAAATGTGCAATTTCTCTAGCCCGAGGGCATATAAAACATCTTTTTATAAGGAACCTCCCTATAATTACATGCCCCTTCACCCCTGTGAACACCTATGGTAGACCTTGGGTATACCTAAAGTGCCATAATATTGTAGTTTATCACTTTTTAAGTGCCTCTACCACCAAAGTCGAATTTGGGCGCAATCTATATTTAAAAGCGGTGCTGCGACACAGGGCTGCTTTAAAAATGATCTCAGGCTTTCAGCAGTGCACACATGCAAGTGCAACAAAGGCTGCTGGCCTCTAAACTACCATACCCTATTATATACCAGAGACTTAAAGGTAGTTTGAATTCCCCTGCCCTATTATCTACTAGGGACTTATAGCGTAGCTCATGCCAATTATAGGTGCACCTTAATATATAGTGTATCCTCATGTATGTGTGTGTTTTCGCTGTGTTTGCAACATAGCACTGACCCTGGGCCTGGTTAAACAGAGCCCTGGGACAGTCAGAGTCAGTTACCACCAGTACCAGTAGGCACAAAATGGGGGTGCACATGCCACACAGGATGACTTTGCAACACTACTAACAGGAATTACCATATTTATTTAGTTTGAAGCGCGGGATTGTGGGCATTGTTGAATTTGGCAAATGTGGGTGATCACCCACAAACATATAAGACTGGAGATGGGTGTGCCCCGGGCTCGCTTTAGGGCGGGGCGACTGGTGAGCTTAGCAGTGGGGGTTTATGTTTGGAAATAACTTATCAGTTTAAAAGTACTTGCTGCAGAGTTCCTTGTGTGTGCAGCAGTTTTCACGCATTAACAATAAAGCCAAGATAACTCAGGTGATTAATGTTCCTGCTGGAGAGAGATCAGAGTTTTGTCTAGTGGCAGTTTTGACTCCAGTAGCGCAGAGGGTTAATATTTGTACCATGAAGATTACAGAACTATATTTTATGTGGATAGGTGAGTAGTCACAGAGATCCCTTTGTTACCTACATTTTATAAACTGCAATTCTAATATAGCACAGCGATCTATGCACTGTCATCAAAGAGCTGCATGCAAACTGCATTGTATACGTTAGAACGTTACATTTTTTTCCAGTCTTTCAATAACCTAATGTTAATAAAAAGGTTTCTTTTGGGTAGAAATACATTCCTGTTAGTAAAGCCAACCTCAACCAATGACGTACCTTTAAATCCTGAGTTTGAGCTTCTTCAGGGCAAACACTCTTTAAATATACTGCCCACTTGTGTGGATCACTTGTGACTCCTACACTTTGTGGTCCTCATTGACTTATGTATTATTCACATTACTTGTATAATGTGTGGGTGATGTACAGTGCTCTGACACCCAGCAGTGGTATGATTCGCTCTATTAAACGAATGAAATGTATGTGAGAGAGGTGCTACGGATAGGTGAGGGGGACTGTTGGAGGGTGGTAGTGATGGAGTCATGCAGATATTCTCTCCTAAAGAACAGGATCAAATGCATTTCCAGGGCTGGAATGAGGCAGATACATTCTACTACTTTTGTAGGGTAATTAGCACATGGAAACAATATTTTTGACTTCTCAAAGCTATATGTTGAGCGTGGAAAATCACTTTTGAGTCATGTCACATTTAGACACAAACTATTTGAAAATGAGCAAGAGTAGTTGTTGAGCATGTGAAATCTACAAGTTTTACACAATTCGTGAACTATGCCTATGACATATGTACAGTTCGGAATCGTCTTCAAAAGCCAGAATAATCCTGTTGAGACTTTTGACGCTCTTAGTAATTCATACCGTAGGCTGCTTATATTATGCAAATAGTTTGGAGTGGTGCAAAACCGTATGCTACCTAAAGTGCCATTATTTAGCAGCAAACGTGTTTGTTTGTTTTCCATTCTGGTGGCATCAAAAAGAGGGCGAAGGAGAGGTATCCCGGGCACTTATAACAAACCTTTTATAAATGTCCCTTGAGCTGCTAGCTTTTGATGTCATTAGTGCTTCAAAAGGGGCAAATGTCTGGTTAAAGTCACAGTAGATTGTACACCCGGACCTGACGTCATCAAACAAAGAGACTTCCGGAAACCAGTATTGTTTAGGGTTTAAACTTGTGTAACAAGACAAGCTTTTTACTTTCTTTAGATGGCCCATTTAATGTAATTTCCATACATAAGTGTGCGTCCCTCCCTCCAAGTCATGCAGTTATTTGGAACCACCGATGTCATCTTAACAAAAACGAAATATTTTCTTTTTGAAAACACAGAGTTTGATTTCCGTTTGCGGGCGCCTAAATGCGGTTGACTGGTGCCAGCTTCCGTACATGACGCAGATGGTCGAGGGGTTTAATTATTTTGGCATGGAGAGAAATAATACATTATTTTATGATCAGATAAAACCTTTATGTCTGGCACCCAGCAAAATTATAACATTAGGATCAAATAGAGCAGATGGGCGATAACTCTCCTGCCAAGATTACATTCCAATTAAAGCATCCCGACAATCAGTCCGAGTCGGACCAGAACATTGCATATTTGAATCTGACGAAAATGGCACGCTAAGGGAAGAAATATTGCAATACAAAATGATCATGGAAAACAAAATGAATCTGACATCCCATGCTGCAAGTCCAGCACAGCTATAAGACCGACACATGAAATAACAATATTAACATGAAAGATAATGCAATGTCAACACTATTCATCACGTGCATATCAAGCACTCAAAACAAATTAAATAATAATTCCACATTTGTAGAACCGTGAGGCCTGCGCTTGGATGTCAACTGTTCTGACTGCTGTGCCACACCATCCCCTTAGAATGGAAGAACACACTCAATATATTCTAGTGGATTTCTCTATTAGACAGGAGGTAAGTTATATCGGTCTAACCTATAATTGACCTACTCTAGTTTTTAACAGAAATACCTCGTTATTAGGTCGAGCCTGAGTCAGCGCGCATGCGCTGCACAGCGAGACTGCTGTAGTGGAGTATGGAGGACAAGCCCTGCCCACTCTCCGCCTATTTATCATTGGCTTGTGTCAGTTTCCTTCCTAAATGCTGGTGTCTGATTCGTAAAGAGGCTTGTTAGTCCCTCCTTACTACCGCCTTGTCTTCATCTGTAACCTCCCATGGCGACTGGCCCCTTTACTTTCGTTGTTACACGGTACGTGTTCATAAGTTTGTAAGCACTATTTTCTTTATTGAGTTTCTCTTGCTGCAGGCATGACATGCTTTACTTACGTTCAGCGCGCCATGCCCGCTTTCTCTTTCGAAGCAGCGGGGACAATGGCGGCCGCTTCTTTGAAATGCAATTGTTCTCGCATTTAAATCCGAGACCTATTGCATTGCAAATATCTTTATTTTAATTATCTCCCCCAATTAGTACGTTTGTTTTGGCAGTGAATGGGGTAGGGGTCCTGCACAGCCTCCAAGAGGGCGTGTGATAAGCAGCAGCGTGCATTGTGAGAGCGATTTTTGCTTGTTTAAATCGCCATGTCTCAGTCTTTAAATTTTCTTTGGTTAGGACGGGAACAGCATGCTGAAACTTTAACCCAGTTCCCAACGGGTCAGCCATACAGAACTATTGCTTACATTTGAACCGAGGGGTTGGCGCCGCAATTACATTGCCTGTTTATGAAACTGATTTGCCTGTGTGTTTACACTGCAAGGCTGGTTCGGTGCTATTTGTCACTTGCACAATGGCCGTCTGTGTGTTTTATAGCCAACAGCTTTATGTGTAGGTTCGCAGCTGGGCGGCAACCTCTGAGCCCTTCCTTGGCAACAGGCCCTGGACTCTTCCTGCACACCTCACCCACAGATCTGGCAGTGGGGAGAGTGGCCCCTCCAGGCCGCAGAACAGATTGACTGGTATGTGCGAAATCCTCTTGGGCAGAGAGGGTCTGTCAACTGCGTGTGTGCGGTGTGTCTGTGTGAGTATCTGCTGTGTGGGTAAGTGGGTGGTTGTCTGCTATGTGTGGTGTGTCTGATGTGTGGGTGGGTGTCTGCTGTATGTGTGTACGCTATGTGTTTGTCAGTGTGCTGTGTGTGCACAGCACACTCTTTCAGTGTCGAATTTATCCCGCTGCTCCGCTCCACTGGATTTATGGCCGTCCGGTGGGTGAATCCCTGTCGGGTTTTTGCTGCCCTGTCTGTTCTTGGTGTATCATGGACAGAAGGGACTGTGCTTTCCCGTGGAAGACTCTCTCGCCCCCTCAGGAGCATTGATGGGCTAGCACTGCAGAGGAAAGCCTGGGCTTGAGTAAATGGCCGGCCAGATTTGGCCAGATTTATAGCGCCGTGATACATTTTTGTTGTGCTTTCTGGCCCCCTCACCCACTTAACAGCCAACCACAAACTTCCACTACTGATGTCCACATATCTGCTTAATATCCTACATTGTAACAGGCTCTTGCGATCTAAAAAGTGTACTTTCGTTATGTTACCAATTATTCTGTAGTGTTAAATTCAATCAGGATGGTAATCCTTGCTTGGTGCAAAATTTCAAAAGGCTCTAAATAACACGTTATTTTTTGTTGTGACCTGTACACTTGTGTCCTCTTTCAGACTCCGTACCACTGCATACTTGTCTCCAGCTGTCAGTTTAGAATGTTGACAGTTGACAGCTGGTGACTGACGGAGCGGCTGTGTACCCTGCGCTCCGCACATCGCGGATCCTGTGTTGGTGAAGTCAATAAACAAGTTGCTTATGTGAAGATGCTCCCAGCGTGTGGGGCAATAAGGAGACAGTCAGGTGTTGAGGGGAAAGGTAACTTTATTATGATATATACATACGTATATATAGCAGAGGGAGAGCGCCGAGCGTTTTTCACCTCCGACACTCGCGGTCACCTCACGCATGCGCACTCGCTCTGAAACGGTTGTCTACCAGCGTGGAGGCTTCTCGGGTGCATTTCTCTGCAGGGCTCACCATCCTATCTCTCTGATGACTCTGCTCTTCTCTTTTTGGTGTCGCACTCTTCTCACTCTGCGTTTCCTCTGCAACGGGCATTTCTTGACTCCCCCCATCCTCGAACGATTCCTCTTCCGTCTGGCATTCTTCTCCTGCAGATGTACCTCCTTCTCTTTCTCTTGGCCCTTGATCTTGTAGGGCTCTCTCTTCCTCCGCAGGCCACTGTAGGATCTTGTTGATTTTAGCCATGCGGTCTTGGGACCACACATTCCCGTCGCTGAGTAACGCCGCTCTGTCGTATACTTCTTCCACTTGCAGAGGCGGGCTGTACTTGCTTTCTCCTTTCCTTTTCAGCACTGCCAGTTTGACTTTCACCCACTTCCCTCTTTCAAGTGCTGTCTCTTTCACATTTCATCTCCGATTATAGTGTTCAGTATATACTTTCTGAGCTTTCTCTAGGTTGTGCTGTACTACCGCAGGAGACCATTTGCTGGTGATGGTCTTTTCTCTCCACACCACATTGTCTTTAGTGAAGGGGTGTCTGCCTCTCAGGATTTGGAATGGGCTGTACCCTGTAGATGCGGGGGTAATCCTGTAGGCCCATATCATACTCAGCACCTCCTTTTCCCAATCCTTGCCTTTCATGATGGCAGCTTGGATGGACCCCATGATGACCCGATTGAATCTTTCCACCTGTCCGTTGCTCGAGGGGTGGTATACAGAAGTGTGTTTGGTTTTGATCCCATTCCTTTCCGCATACTTGTACCATTTCTTAGAGGTGAACTGCGGGCCATTGTCGCTCAGGATTGTTCTCGAGATCCCTTCTCTCAGGAAAACCGAAGTGAGAAACTTTATCACAGTTTTGGAGTCCATTTCTTCTTGGATGTGAATTTCCGGCCACTTTGAGTATTTGGCCACCAAGACACATACATACTTCGGTACTCCTTGGTTGTCCAGAACAGGTCCTAAAATGTCGACCGAGACATCTTCCCAGGGGTCGCATGGGTGGTCACATTTTCCAAAAGCTGTCCTTAGAGGTTTCAGGATTTTGTCAGTTCCTTGGGACTGACCACAGTCTCTCACATGCCTTTCCACTTGTATGTCTAGTCCAGGTCACCAGTACATTTGCTTCACTCTCATTTTGGTTTTTTGTCAATGACGAGATGTCCCTCATGTAACTGTGTCAACAGGAATGGGATCAATCTCGTAGGAGGCACCACTTTGTCTCCTCGGTATAGAAAGATGCCCGAGTCACTCACAGACAGTTCCTCGCGGACTTCATAAAATTTCCGGAGCACCTCCTTCACCCTCTTCTTTTTGGGACAGCCTTTGATTATGTGTTCTTTGACCTCACGGATTTCTTCGTCCTCATCATATGCTAGGACCCATTCCTGCTTGCTGATCACTCTTTCTGGATCCTCCATTATCGCTATCATCTCTTCATCCTCAGCCGAGAGGTTTGGGGCTTCTTCCATGGCTGAGGCTCTACTGAGGTAATCAGCTACCTTGTTGCGTGTCCCCGGTATATATTCCACGTCATACCAGTGCTCCAGTAGCTTCAACGACATCTTGGCTATGCGTGGCGTGACGGTCGCATGTCCACTCGAGGTTAGAACTTTGAAAAGTGGTTTGTTGTCTGTCTGCAGTCGAAATCTCGTGCCCCACAGGAATTGTCTGAACTTCCCCATGGCCCATACCACCGCCAGCATTTCCTTCTCAATCACTCTAAATTTCTGTTCTGTGGGTGATAGAGTTCTGGATGCAAAGCTGAGGGTCTCCACCGTTCCGTCTGCCCTCTCCTGCGCGAGGACTGCTCCCAGTCCCTTCTCACTGGCATCCGTCATCAGTATGGTCCGCCCCAGGGGGTCATATCCTTGTAATGGCACAGCTTGACTTATGTCCCTTTTCAACTCTTCAAATTCTTTCTGTGCTTCCTCATTCCACTTGAACACTGTCTTGTCTCTTATCAGCTGCCTCAGGTGATGGGTTTTGGTAGCAAAGTGCTGGACGAACTTACTATAATACTCGGCCATCCCCAGGAAGGATCTCACCTCCTCTTTGCGGTCAGGTGCCCTGGCCTCGCAGATCGCCTTTACGTTCTCTCTTTTTGGAGTTATTCCGTGTCCTCCTATTTCGTGTCCGAGGTAAGTGACTGATGTCATTCTCAGCCGACATTTCTCCCTTTCTGCTGTCAGGCCCTTTTCTTGTAGTACACCCAGCACCTTGTTCAATTTCCTGTCATGTTCTTTCCGGTCCATCCCCATCACTAAAATGTCATCTTGAAAGTATTGGATGCCCTCGATTGCCTTGAATAGGTGGTGCATTAACTTTTGGAACACCGCTGCAGCCGAGGCAAGACCGAAGGGCATCCTGCGGAATTGATAGCATCCAAAGGGCGTTATGAAGGATGTGAGTTTCTGGCTTGTAGGGTGCAGGTCTATTTGGTGATAGGCGGATGTGAGGTCGATAGTGGAGAACGACTTTACTCCCCTCGTTTTGGCCAGCATTTCTTGTATGTGAGGCAACATGAATTTCTCCACGATCAGGCACTTATTAAGTTCTTGGAGGTCCACGCACAGACGCACTTTGCCATTTGGTTTTCTTGCCACGACCAAGGGCGCCAGCCACTTCAAACTGTCTATGGGATCGATTATTGCTTGATTTTCCAGTCTACGCAATTCTTGTTGTACTGCTTCCTTTACTGCTAGGGACACTGGATTGGAATTCTCCTTGAGCAGAATCTTGTGTGTGAATTTTTCCAGTTTGCCGACCTTCCCTCCGAACACCTTCCGGAAGTCCTTTTTCATTTTCTCCAGGTCTAGCCAGCTTTCAGGGGCTGTCATCAACACTTGAATGTCTCCTCCCGGGTCCAGTTTTATCCCTAGGTCACCTTGATCCACCCATCCTATAACTGATGGACCCTTCTCTGCCACGTACAGCTTGCACTTCGCTGACCTTCCTCTGAATTCAAACGCTAGAGTCCTGTACACTATCATGGGGATGGGTGTGCTTGTGTACGTCACCGGCCATATGTCTGGTGGTTCCAATCTGGGTCCTAGGCTGGGCTTGAACTCTTCCTGCCACACTGATCTTTGGACTATGGTGTACGGGGATCCCGAGTCTATTACAATCTTGATTTTCACGCCTCCTATCACCATGTCGCATTGAGGTTTGAGAGAACGCTTGTTTCCTATTCCCAGCACCTGCTCCTCTACACACAATACATGGTCATCCTCTTCCAGCTCGTCCTCTTCTCCTTCTGGCTGGTCTTGTGTTACGTACTTCACTACAGGTCTCTTTATTTTCCTGTGACACACCTTTTCGTAGTGGCCCAGTAGGCCACAGAACATACATTTTGCCTGGAACGCCGGGCAGCGTTTATCCTGGCTGTGTGGTTTGGGCTTCTGTACCTGTAGCACGTGGTCTTGCTTTCCGTAGGCTGTTTCCCTGTCTGTCCGGTTTTTCGCGCCCATCTGTTTGTTCCTTCATTTTCTCCGGGCGCGGTTCTTTTCCTTCCTGAAGGCGCCGAATCTTCCACCCTGTTCACCATGGTCTTCTGGGTGGTTTCCCTTTTCGCTGCTTCGGCACATCGTTTCGATAACTCCGCTTTCTTTACCATAGCTATGACTTCTTTCAGCGTCACTTCTCCGTGTGCCCATAGTTTATCTTGTACAGTTTTGTTGGTGGTGTACATGACAATTTGGTCTTTTATGAATTCGTCATGAAGGGCCCCGTACTTGCACGTCATTGCCAACCTTCTTAGAGCTGCGACATAGTCATCTATGGATTCCCCTGCTTTTGCTTCCCTTGCTGGAAGTTGTAACCATCGATGGAGACACTCACCGCTGGACGGTAGTGATTGTCCAGATCCTCTATGGCATGCTTAAAGACGTCGACATCCGCTTGTGGTCTGGTCGTGGGCACTAAGTTCGTGAACACTCTTATCCCCTCCGGGCCTAGATTGTGCAAAAGTATCCTTCTTCTCCTCGCACTGGGGAAGGCTTCCCCATTTTCATCCTCCAGGGCCTCAAGATAATTTATGAAATATTCCCTCCAGTCTTCCCATTTCATCTGGGGTTCACCTGGTTTGGGCAAGAACGGGATCGGCGCTGTGAGTGACGATGCCTGCGTGCTCATTCTGGCCTGCTCTTCCGGTTCCGCTCCCTGGTTTCTTGGGCTGCCTGGCGTGCTTGCGTTCCCACCTTGTGTCGGATTCGGTTCGGGTTCTCCTGCTCCCCCTGCTCTGTGGTCTTCCAGCTCTGCCAAGGCCTCTGTGGGGTATTATCAACCTTTTTGCTGTGCTTCTCCTCTTGGCTGCCGCCTTCTGGCACTGGTGCATGTGGTAGGTGCTCCCCGCTCCTTTTCACTCCTGCCGCGCTCTCCCTGCTTCTTCCAGCAACCTCCGGACGTCGTTTCCTCCAGCGTCGTCCCCCTTCAGGATGGGCCAGTGTGTGGTGTGTTCCCCTTATCTTTCTGCTGTACCTTAGTTATTTTTTTTTCGAGGTGTGTCTATGTGCGGGAAATCCCACTCCTCGTTGCCACTGTGAAGATGCTCCCAGCGTGTGGGGCAATAAGGAGGCAGTCAGGTGTTGAGGGGAAAGGTAACTTTATTATGATATATACATACGTATATATAGCAGAGGGAGAGCGCCGAGCGTCTTTCACCTCCGACACTCGCAGTCACCTCGCACATGCGCATTCGCTCTGAAACGGGCGTCTTCGCGCGTTGCGTCATGACGCAACACACAAAGACTAGAGCGCAACTCTACAGCTTACAACTCTACAAAGTGTCCAAGCAGAGTTCTTTACAGAATTTGGTGATGATCACCAACACGTGAACCCAGGTGAGGATCAAGAAACAGCGCAGAAGACCAGAAAAATTCTATAAACAACTTACAAATAAGGAACATCACAAAATAGATCTGGCTATTGAAGCTTTTGCCACCTTCAGAAAAACATTGTGAAGAAGATTACAGAGGAAAAATAAGAACTCGTTTCAAGGTCAGTCTGTGCCAGTTACAGTGATTTGAATAGTTCAAGAAACTTGAAGCGCATGGCAGAATGAACTAAAAGAAGAACTAAATTAATGAAAACATTAGGTTTGGGCTGCGAACTGGCTGTTGAAAAAGAAAGTGCGTAGTGTCTACGAGGAAAGTATGTCGACTGTTAACTGTGACTAAAATTGACAGTTTGGATTTTGTCACGAGCTTCAGTGGAATCTTTAGGAAGACAACAAACTACAAACATTCTAAAGAATTTGTAGACCAACGTGAGGTAACTCCTGCCACACTTCAAATATAACAGACTTTCCTCACTGTTTATGCATTTGGCAGTTCAACGGTTCTCCAACGACTACAGCCAAAGGACAGCTGCTTCTTCAAAGCTTACGTCACTACCCAGCTGAAGCGTACATCAACAGCTGAATCAGACGCACGCACGGTTACGTCACTTGCGGCCATCTTAACACATTTAGGTTGACATTCCAGCTTTTGCAGGTGACGGGTTGAGCTTTCATGTGTGGCGCCATCTTAAATAATAATACTTGCAATTGGATGTGAAGCAACGTTGATGCTTCAGGACTGGAGGAGCAAATATCAAGCGGGGTACACATGTATTTACAGAACAGTCAAAACAAGATATACAGGAACTGTTTCAAGGCTTATCATGCACAATTACAAATGGTGCACTTTTCTTCAACCACTATACGTTGGCATTTGGAGAAAAAAAAGTGTTAGTTTCTGTCATAAACTATGCTGATGGGCACAGCACAACAGTTTCTAAAACAGTGCCTATTTCCTTCCCAGAAAAACATTGGCATGTACTGGGAGTAGTGTTTAGCTCAAGTGCTCAAGGACACTTAGGGGCACAGCTTAAGTGTTACCGCAAGGTCGCATTACCATTCTTATTCAGACTAATGTACTTACACACGACATGTACCTTATTAAATCTTAATTCATTTCCCCACTACTTCATCACTTTAAAAATGATCTGTACCCTACATCCCTACTTAATTCTTAGCACCCTCTCAACTCCCAATTATGGCATCTGGGTACTTGTGGAACATTGCTCCTCCACAGGCATTTTTACCAGCGAGGGGTGAACCTGTGATGAGGTGGGAGGAATGTAGAGAATATTTCAATAATTAAATATCAACGTTTGACAACATAAAAGAAATTAATGGCTAGAAGACGTGCAAATTGCTGCTATATTGTCTGGGTGCTGGAGATATTAAGGTATATAATAGCATAAATAAGAAAGTAAGAGTAGAGGGTGAAGGGGATGTATTTCAAAATGCAATCGAGGACCTTAATGCCTACTACAAACCCACCATCCTTGTCGGGGTGGGTAGATACAAGTTCTTCCACAAAAAACAGGGCAAAAGAAAAATCTATTGGCGATTACATGTTAGCAATTAATTGTCGCATTGGAAATTTACACTACGAGTTTATCAGGGACCAGATCGTCATGCAAGGGTCCAACTCCAATATCCAAGATACTCTATGGGCCAAAGGCGAATACCCCCTCCAAAATATTATAGATATCGCCAGGAAAGCAGAACTCACTGCTCGCTGCACAAACGCTGTTCTATTTGAGAACAAAGTAAAGAAAGAGGAACACTCTGTGAGTAGAATAACAGATTATAAAAGCACTACAAAACAGAGCAAGAATAACTGGAATTTCAAACCAGCCTTTAAAAAAACGGAATACAACAAGAGACGTTGCTACAGATGTGGAAACTCATCTCATATGGCTGATGGCAAGAAGTGCTCATTTTGTGGTGTTATCAGACATTTACAGAAAGTGTGTCACAGGAAACCTACATGCTCAGTCAAACTGGTTGAAGAGAATGATGCAACTAAGTGTGACACGTCAGATGAAGTCAACATGTTTCTTTTAAACATTGAGGACGAGTGTGTATCTAAAGTCAGTGAGGGCGACAACACTAAAACAAAGAAACCAGTCTGTGAAATGAGCATTAGATGAGTTGAGATTAGTATTGTTGCAGACTCTGGGTCACCGTACAGCATTGTCAACAGCAAGGTCTGCAACGAAACGTTTGTGCCACATTTAGGAAGACACTCATAAATTGAGACAAATGGTATTAAAAAATTGGCACCTGCTGGAGAATTTAGAATGTCCTTTCCCTCATCCCCTATTTGCATATCAAAAGAACAGAAGTATAGGCCAAGAAGTGGTGAGAGCAGACATAGCCCTGCCCAAAACAAAAAGTGACTTATTGTCACAATGGGGCATGAAACCAATTGAAGAGCACCATAAGTGCGGCAATTGTATCTCCTGTGTAAATACAATCGAAGGAAAAGAGTTTCAACACAGAAATGTCAAATGGAAACACGTGGGTTTCACGAATTGTAGAACACGCAATGTCGTGTACGCAATCTGGTGTCCTTGCCTGAAGTTATACATCCGCAAAACAAATCAGCAAGTTAATACACGCATTACCCAACATCGATCTCGAATTAAGAATAACGTAACATCTGCCCCGATGGTTGACCATTTCGTGGAGAAACAACATGGGGATAATGATTTCAAGTGGACAGTATTGTTTACAATAAGCCAGCAACAAAGTTCTGCCAATGTCCAAAAAGCACTCTCATGGGCGTCCGCAGAAATTTTTCCAGGGGGGGCAACATTTTTACTTCATCACCATCCTCCGACATGATTGAGCACAAGTATTAAATAAACAAATAAAAAAATCTAATAAGACAAAGAGCTTAAATAAACAAAGAAACCCATGGGGTGGGAGGAAAATCATGTGAGGCTTCACAGCAGATTACCTGGCAACCACAATGAAACAGAGAAAAAAAAAAAACATTGGCATAGCCAATAGGTCTCGCCTTTGGGACCTTAGAAGTGTTTAGCCATGCAACACTTGATGTTGATGTACCAAGGATAGTGTCCTAGACAACTAAACACTTATAAGGTCCCAAAGGGGAGACCTATTGGCTATGTCAATGCTGCTTTGTTTTTTAAATGACAAGCAGTGCTATATGGCTCCGGCTGCCACTTAGTCCACCACATCACACGTAGATGCTGCAGCCATCTTTGAATGGTTTTAAAGCCAATTCAAAAGCTGTCACCAGTATATGTTAATCCCTATCTCAACTGTGAGACTGCTCTCCTGCTTCCCAATTCTATTAAATACAAATTATGTAAAAAGAACATCCCTTTCTGAGCTGCACGGCTCATCCTACCCACGTTTCATGCGCAGATTTGAAATACTGATGGTTTGGGCTTCCCGGAATTCAACTGGTTGAGAGGTGGACAGGTGTGGAGAGGTAGAGAGAGGTAGAGAGAGAGAGGTGTAGAGAGGTAGAGAGACAGAGGTAGAGAGAGGTAGAGGGAGAGAGGTAGAGAGAGAGAGAGAGGTAGAGAGGTAGAGGTAGGTAGAAAGAGGTAGGGAGAGTGAGAGAGGTAGGGAGAGAGGTAGAGGTATAAAGGTAGAGAGAGAGGTATAGAGATAGAGGGAGAGGTAGAGAGAGAGAGGTAGAGAGAGGGAGAGGGAGAGAGAAAGAGGTAGAGGGAGAGAGGTAGAGAGAGGTAGAGGTAGAAAGGTAGAAGTAGAGAGAGAGAGTGGGAGAGGTAGAGAGGGAGAGAGAGGTATAGAGATATAGGGAGTGGTAGAGAGAGAGAGGTAGAGAGAGGGAGAGGGAGAGAGAGAGAGGTAGAGGGAGAGAGGTAGAGAGAGGTAGAGGTAGAAAGGTGAGAGAGAGGTAGAGAGAGAGAGGTAGAGAGAGAGAGGTAGAGAGAGAGAGGGGAAGAGAGAGAGGTAGAGAGGTAGAGAGGGGTAGAGTGAGAGGTAGAGAGAGAGAGGTAGAGGTAGAGGTAGGGAGAGAGAGGTAGAGGTAGAGAGAGAGAGGGGTAGAGAGAGAGAGAGGTAGAGAGAGAGAGGTAGAGAGAGAGAGAGAGAGACCGGTAGAGAGAGAGAGAGAGGTAGAGAGAAGTACAGGTAGAGAGATGGAGAGAGTGGTAGAGAGAGAGAGAGAGGTAGAGAAAGAGAGGTAGAGTGAAAGGTAGAGAGAGGTAGAGAGAGAGGTAGAGGTAGGGAGAGAGAGAGGTAGAGAAAGAGAGGTAGAGGGACAGAGGTAGAGGTAGAGACGTAGAGGTAGAGGTAGAGAGAGAGTGGTAGATGGAGAGGTAGAGAGGGAGAGAGAGGTGGAGAGAGAGGTAGAGAGAGGTAGAGAAAGAGGTAGAGAGAGAGGTAGAGAGGCAGAGAGAGGTAGAGAGAGGTAGAGAGAGAGGTAGAGCAAGAGAGGTAGAGGTAGAGGTAGGGAGAGAGAGGTAGAGAGAGAGGTAGAGGTAGAGAGGTAGAGAGAGAGAGGGGGGGAGAGAGAGAGGTAGAGAGAGAGAGGTAGAGCGAGAGAGGTATAGAGCGAGAGCGAGAGAGGTAGAGGTAGAGAGAGAGAGGTAGAGAGAGAGAGGTAGAGAGAGAGGTAGAGGTAGAGAGGTAGAGAGAGGGGTAGAGAGAGAGAGAGTGGTAGAGAGAGAGAGGGAGAGAGAGAGGTAGAGGTAGGGAGAGAGAGAGGTAGGGAGAGAGAGGTAGAGAGAGAGAGGTAGAGAGAGAGGTAGAGGTAGAGAGAGGTAGAGGTAGAGAGATAGAGAGAGGTAGAAAGAGAGGTAGAGAGATAGAGAGAGAGGTAGAGAGAGAGGCAGAGAGGTAGAGAGAGAGGCAGAGAGAGAGAGAGAGAGAGGTAGAGAGAAAGGTAGAGAGAGAGAGAGAGAGGTAGAGAGAGGTAGAGAGAGAGGTAGAGGTAGAGAGGTAGAGGTAGAGAGGTAGAGAGAGAGAGAGAGGTGGAGAGGGAGAGGTAGAAAGAGAGGTAGAGAGAGGTAGAGAGTGAGAGAACATAGAGAGGGAGAGGTAGAGAGAGAGAGGTAGAGAGAGAGGTGGAAAGAGAGGTAGAGAGGTAGAGGTAGAGAGGTAGAGAGAAATAGAGAGAGAGAGAGAGGTAGGGAGAGAGAGAGAGAGAGAGGAAGAGATAGCGAGAGGTAGAGAGGTGTGGAGAGGTAGGTAGAGGTAAAGAGAGACGTAGAGAGAGAGATGCGTAGAGAGAGAGGTAGAGAGAGGTAGAGAGGTAGAGGTAGAGAGGTAGAGAGAAATAGAGAGAGAGAGAGAGGTAGGGAGAGAGAGAGAGAGAGAGGAAGAGATAGCGAGAGGTAGAGAGGTGTGGAGAGGTAGGTAGAGGTAAAGAGAGACGTAGAGAGAGAGATGCGTAGAGAGAGAGGTAGAGAGAGGTAGAGAGGTAGAGAGAGAGGTAGAGGTAGAGCGAGAGAGGTAGAGAGGTAGATTGGAGATCCTAGCATTTCCAGAGCATTAAAGGCACTACTCATTTGTAACGTCATTCCTTTCACTGCACATCCAGCTTTATCTAAATAAGTAGGGCCCTCAAATACAAAAGGATGTTGTGGTCATAAAGCTTACAATTTGCAGCATCACAGTGGTTGCTACTGCAAAACCCCTTTTTAAAGTTGTGTATAACCTTCATGATTGACAAAAGGGGTTCTGCATCTTACTCCATATTGGAATTTAGAGGGGCAGTGAAAAGGGTGCTATCTTCAAATTGCAATTTATAATGACATATATCAATGGTTTTCAAACGCAATGGCAGTCGCAAACCGTTGATCTGATACCAACACTGAGCTGCAGTTGGTACATGATTCAGAAAAGAAAAGTTGTCTCTGTGGGACAGCTTTCCCTTCGGGAATCATGTCATGCGACAGTGAGTACAGACAGTGGTCCAGGGGCTACACTCGATGCTGCAATGAACATGAGGGACTGTCCCTTTGGAGCTCAAGGCGTAAACTTTTTAATCCATCTCATCTGCAGACCCTTCTGTAATACTAGTGCTTATGGTGCAAAAAACAGGCATATCGTGTGTGGTGCAGACACTTCTGTTCAGTTTTAACTCTTTTTCAGTTGTCAACAAAATATTTTAATTTATATTTTGGTTTCCATTGTTAACTGTTGTTATACGTTTTTTAATATATCCATTATTTTAGTTTAGAAATAATGGATATATTAAAAAACGTATAACAACAGTTAACAATGGAAACCAAAATATGAATTAAAATATTTTGTTGACAACTGAAAAAGAGTTAAAACTGGTTATTACCATGGAAAAGAAATTGATGAAACTTTAATGTTCGCTGAAAAGTGCACACATCCATCGGAACAAAAGTGTCTGCACCACACACGATATGGTATACGAATGGGCACCTAAAGACTAGGTACCAGGATGTAGTAGCACCAACAAAAGAAAGGAATATAGCTTGAGTACGAATAAATCACGAGTGCACAGAAGGACTTTCCAATTGATCTTGCAAAAAACAGGCAGACACACCCATTGCATCTCTGGGCAAATTGTGTAATTCGGTGCAGGCTTTGATGGGTTTCACCCCTTCCTAGGGCCCCTGGCTGCAGCTCCACTCTTCCTTAGCTTGAAAAATGTGAACACCCCCCCCAAAAAAATGTTACTCTAGGTGCGCCTCTGCTTCAAGCTATGGGAGCAGCCAGACCCCGACCTTCTCTCTTGCCCATCAGCAGCAGTTTCCCGCTCATCAAGCAGGACAGTCATTAAGCTCTTTCTCACGCTTTTAAAATTGATGGCCCTGCAGACAAACACCACTGTGGGGGCTGTCAATAGTGACGAACCGGTGTTCCAGGGGGGGCAAGTGCCCCCCCTTGCCCTCCCCTGCGGACGCCCATGAGCACTCTTAAAAAAAGAAGCGTACTTAATCTTAAAGTTTGACAGTGCAATGAGTGGTCTCAATGCTCTGTCTGAAATTTCACGACTGTAAATACAGACTGTGTCAATTTGAACCCCCCCACAGCAGAAATACAACATACAGAACCACGTTCAAAGATGGCCGACACACTCGACAGAAAATCTGTATGTATAAATAGACACTAAAAGATGTCCGCCGCGCCCAGAGATAGAGTCAGAGAGTCCAAAGAAGCCTGGAAAACAGGTAAGCTGCTGCCAAACCTGTCTCCCTGTATTATAAAAAACTTGGAGCGTAGACCCGTTTTGTCTTAAAATAACATCCTCTTTACAGTCAATGGCACTCATAACGGCCCCATGAAAAAGACGCTGACTATTGCGCATTGACTAACACGAAGTATCGGCGGTTCCCGCGAATCCACCGCCAGGTATGTACCGTGGTCAGAGCAAGCGCAAATATGACAGAATCGGTTTAAAAATATGATTATTTTCCCTAAACGTTTCTGCATTGTTTTCAATTTAGATGTTGGCAAAACCGGCGGCCCAATGTTGTAACGACTACCTAAAACAGGCTGAATAACCAGGAAAGGTTTAGTGAGCACTAAAGTAAAGAACAAACAGGTATGCTTTTACCAGTGTAACCGTGCTAGGAACGCAAAATTCAGATAAAACACTCAACAAAGAACTTGTTAATTACAGGAAAAAAAAAACAACCCCAGAAAAAGAAAATAAAAGGTGCAAGCACACGCAATAAGAGGACTGCTTGTGTAAGTTACGTCCAAGAAAATGCATTGGCATCTGTGACACTTAGCTGTTAGCCCCTACATAGAGTGACGATACTTCACACTTTCATTGTAGGTAGCAGAATAGAAGGACATCCTTCCCGCATAGAAAAGAAAGCAAATCTGTGGACCGATTGTTGCTGGAAAACAGGTACAACCACAACGAGTTAAGCATAGATATGGGACACTATCAAGAAGAGTAGTTAATTAAAACAATGTCGTTTTTATATACATCCCACAGACAAGTTAAGAACAGAGCCCTGATGAGAACCTTAAAATTGACGTGAGAGGGTTCGAAACGTGTCGGCACATTGAGAAGCAATTGACTTGGAAGTCCTTTAGACTAATTAATTCATGTGTGGTCTTTTTGGAATGATTTGTTGCTTAGAGTATTGTCTACTTTTTTCCTTGCATTAAGTTGTAATGGACAGTAAATGAACTTGGTGTCAAGATAGGGCACCCCACAATAATTGATGTCTGTTGATGAAATTGTTTCAATGTGATGAGTTCTATTTCTATATATTGTTGAATGTTCTAGAGTATATATGTTGTCTTGTACAAATTGTAAATATGTATGTATAATGTGTTTTTTTTTTCTTTGATGAAATAATACAGAAACATTTAAAAATAATGAAATAAAACAGGTATGAACAAAGTATACCTTACAAACTTGAATTGATATTGGTTTGTAGTTCTCAAATGTGAGACATGAAAGAAATGTGCAGCTGGTAATTCTTTGTATAAGCAATTAGGAAGACAGCTGGATAAAGCAGATATCACCATCAAATCATTTACAGGTGAGCCTATAGAAATATGCCGATTCGGGAAACTAAATTTTGCATTCAAGGGGAGTGAATCCATTGGCAAACTTTACGTATCCTCTTTAGGACCCTCAGTTTTGGGATGGATGGATGAAGGTCATTTAGGAATAATACTGGACCCCAGCAAGTTCGACCCTGTCTTAGTCATTCAACAAAATGAGGACTATAGCAAGTCCTTGTTGAACAAGTTTCCCAGAGTATTCAGTGATGAAATTGGTGCCTTGAAAGGGTACCAGCACAGAATACAAGCCAAGTCTAAGGCCATCCCAGTGGTACACAAAGCAAGGAATGTACCCTTTTCTGTTAAAGATGAGGTGATAGCTCAACTAGACAAGCTTCTACAAGATGGCATAATTGAACAGGTCGAAGCTTCTGAATAGGTTGCACCATTGGTCATGGCCAAATGACCAAATGGTAACCTAAGACTGTGTATAAACTTGTGCGACCTCAACAGTAACATTGTAGTGGAGAAATTCCCTGTTGCTAAAATCAGCGAGATATTGGCGAGTACCAAAGGAGTGAAGTGGTTTCAACTATTGACTTGAAATCCGCCTACCACCAGGTCCTTCTACATCGCAACAGCAGAAAGCTAACCATGTTCATCACCCCCTTCGGGTGTTACCGGTTCACTAGAGTGCCTTTTGGGTTGGCTTCCGCTGCCGCGATGTTTCAGAGGTTGATGCAGAACATCTTCAAGGGAGTCACTGGCTTATTAATGTTCCAGGATGACATCCTTGTCATGGGAAGAACAAGGGAGGAACATGACTTGAAAGTCAACCAAGTGCTAGGAATCCTGGATGCCAAGGGTTTAGCAGCCGAACACAGGAAATGAAAATTTGCGTGCAATAAGATGAACTACCTGGGTCATAAAATCACTGATGACGGACTTAATCCAAAGAAAGAACTATTAGATGCCATTAGAGAAGCTCCCGTGCCTAACAAAAAGGACAAGTTACAATCGTTTTTAGGTTTGGGCGAATGTTATGCAAAATTCATAAAGAACTTTTTGTGCAAAACATATATTTTAAGGCAATTACTTAAGTTGAAAAACAAATTTGAGTGGAATGATATGTGTCGACTCGCTTTCAGCTCATTGAAAAAAGAAATGTGCTCTGCAGTGCCCTTGTGAGGTTTTGACCCCCTTCTAGAGAACATTATTACCACAGTTGTCAGTTGCAAGGATTTGAGTGCTGTGCTCACCCAAAAGGATACTAAAGTGGTGGAACATACCATAGCTTTTGCTTCCCAATCCCTGACCCCGACCAAAGAGAAATTCTCGGTCATAGAGAGAGTAGCTCTAGCATGCATCTGGGGCCTCGAACATTTCCTACAATTTGTTTGGGGTAACAAGGTCACCCTATACACTGATCACAAGCCACTTACCAAGGTATTCACTACAAAGGGCCTGTATGCTGCTTCCCCATGGTTGGCACAGCTATCTGTTCGCCTATTTGATTACAATTACATTATACAGTATGTTCCTGGGATGACGGACTTCTTTAGCAGAATGCATGTTGAAGTTTCAGGCCAGAGGGAGCTAGTTGATGTTGAAGAGTCATGCATTGCAAGTATCCATGAGGAATTACATGGCATTTCTTTTGAGGAATTGGTTACAGAACAAGCAAATGACTCTGTTTTAAGCCAAGTGATAAAAATGATTAACGAAGAATGGACATGTACGAGTAAATTGGCTGACTCATTACGTCATTTTTGGGAGGTCAAGGAGGAATTGTCAAACAAAAAAGTTAGGCAGAGTAGTTCCGTCAAGCTGTTTCGGGAAGAAGATACTAGACTTATGCCATGAAGGGCATCTAGGAATTAGCAAGACAAAAAACTGAGTAAAAAATTGTTACTGGTGTCCCGGCATCAGAATAGCCATGGAAAGGGTGGTCAGGGACATTATGCCTCAATTCAGACAAAACCCAAATCACCTTCAGATCACCTCTGCATCCCATTACTAGCCACTCCAAGCCATGGGAGAGAATAAAGGTGGACATCATGGGTCCCGTTTACGAAAAAGAAGAGCAGGTGTATGTAATCGTCATTGTTGACCACTTCTCAAAAGGGCCCGAGCTCAAGTTTGTCACTAAACCTGATTCCATGCCTGTTGTCAGATTCTTAGATGATGTGTTCACATGTGAAGGTCTCCCCAAACAGATAATTAGTGATAAAGGGCCACAATTCCTGTCAGATACGTTCAAGACTTACATACGGAGATACCAGATAACTCACAAAACTACTTCAGTCTACCATCCCACAGGCAATGGTGCAGTTGAGTGCTTTAATAGGGTCACCAAGAGCATTATCCAACGAGCCAACAGCAACAGGCTGAATTGAAAACAGGAAATTCTCAAAACCCCATGGGCCTATCGTATCACACCGTGCGACACCACTAGCCACAGCACATTTGAGCTCATGAATGGCAGAACTCCCTTGTCTAAAGACAATGTGGGGTGGGTCAAAGCTGCCAAATGTGTACAATGGTCAGCAGACCGTGTAAGAAGTAGATTGGAGCAGGCTCAAACCAGCTGTAAGGCCAGGTATGACCAGAAGCATGGGTGCAAACCTGTAAAGCTTAACATTGGGGACACTGTCAAGGTCAAGAGAAGTGCACACATAAGCAAAGGTAAAAACAGGTTCTCACATCCCCTATACGTACGCAAGGTGTTTTGCAACTCAGCTCTCCTGAGCGATGGCAAGGTGTGGCCCTTCTCTGCTCGCTCCTTATGCAAACAAACTCTATGTGAGCAAACCAACACCATTCCCAGCAATCCGTCCCATAGAAACAATATTGCCAACCATCCATGCACTTCTGCATACAGCAGAACCATGACAGAGTGGTCTGATGACGGGACCGCCGTCGAGCCTCACACTTCAAATGCCGCTGCACACACCTCACCATTGCTGCCCACTACCACTCCCGTGCATAAAAGACACTTTCTAACCGACACGTGTAGAATAGGTAGGAGGTTACCCACCACTCCCATGCAGGATACCTCCACAGCTATTAGAACAAGCAGAGCAGGTAGAAGGTTGTTACCTCCTGTTAAACTCGCAGATTACGTTTGTAAGTAGTTCTTCTTGTCTATCTTATGGTTCTTTACTCATGTAATTTATTGCATCTTTTTTTCTCTCTCTCTCTCTCTCTGTCTCTCTCTCTCTCTCTCCCTCTGTCATTCTCTCTCTCTCTCTTTCTCTTCCCTCAGGAGGAAGATGTGTTGTGATCTGTACACTTGTGTTCTCTTTCAGACACCGTACCGCTGAATACTTGTCACCAGCTGTCAGTTTGGAATGTTGACAGTTGACAGCTGGTGACAGATGGAGCGGCTGTGTACCCTGCACTCGGCACTTCGCAGAGCCTGTATTGGTGAAGTAAATAAACCAGTCCTAGGATGCTTGTTTCCGGTCCAGGGAGGACCTGGCTTGGCAGGTCAGGCTGGACTGTTCCCATGAGGCACATGGTCAAGACTGATTTGCATATGGCCAGGTTTAAACTGGGATGGCATGGTGAGCAAAAGAATGATGGATTTAACCCAGATCTCTTGACTGGGGGTGAATGTTTTGATTTGTTCTGCATTCCGTCCATCAATTGTGTGTCTTTTGCTTTCTTACCCTAAGTGCCCCAGGTATGCCCAGACGTGGGTCCTGGGCTCACTGTGCCACTGGAATCAAGCTATCCTGGCTGAAGAGGGGTGAAACCCCGAAACCAGTCCTAGGATGCTTGTTTCCGGTCCAGGGAGGACCTGGCTTGGCAGTTGGGTCTGGACTGTTCCCATGAGGCACAGGGTCAAGACTGATTTGCATATGGCCAGGTCTAAACTAGGGTGGCATGGTGAGCGAAAGAATGATGGATTTAACCCGTATCTCTTGACTGGGGTGAATGTTTTAATTTGTTCTGCATTCCGTCCATCAATTGTGTGTCTTTTGCTTTCTCACCCTAAGTGCGCCAGGCATGCCCAGACGTGGGTCCTGGGCTCACTGCGCCACTGGAATCAAGCTATCCTGGCTGAAGAGGGGTGAAACCCCAAAGTCAGCCCGAGGATGCTTGTTTCTGGTCCAGGGACAACCTGGCTTGGCAGTTCTGGATGTACTGTTCCCATGAGGCACGGGGTCAAGACTGATTTGCATATGGCCAGGTCTAAACTCAGGTGAGAGGGTGAGCAAAGGAATGATGAATTTAACCCATATCCCTTGACTGGGGGTGAATGTTTTGATTTGTGCTGCATTCCGTCCATCAATTGTGTCTCTTTTGCTTTCTTGCCCTAAGTGCGCCAGGAATGCCCAGACGTGGGTCCTGGGCTCACTGTGCCCCTGGAATCAAGCTATCCTGGCTGAAGAGGGGTGAAACCCCTAAACTAGTCTTGGATGCTTGTTTCCGTCCAGGGAAGACCTGGCTTGGCAGTTCGGGTTGGACTGTTCCCATGAAGCACAGGGTCAAGACTAATTTGCATATGGCCAGGTCTAAACTGAGGTGGCATGGGGAGCAAAAGAATGATGGATTCAACCCAGATCTCTTGACTGGGGGGGAATGTTTTGATTTGTTCTGCATTCCGTCCATCAATTGTGTGTCTTTTGCTTTCTTGCCCTACGTGTGCCAGGTATGCCCAGACGTGGGTCCTGGGCTCACTGCGCCACTGGAATCAAGCCATCCTGGCTGAAGAAGGGTGAAACCCCAAAACAGGTCCTAGGATGCTTATTTCTGGTCCAGGGAGGCCCTGGCTTGGCAGTTCGGGCTGGACTGTTCCTATGAGGAACAGGGTCAAGACTGATTTTCATATGGCCAGTTCTAAACTAGGGTGGCATGGTGAGCAAAAAAATGATGGATTTAACCAAAATCTCTTGACTGGGGGTGAATATTTTGATTTGTTCTGCATTCCGTCCATCAATTGTGTGTCTTTTACCTTCACAGTAGTAGCCCAGGAAAACAGCACAAATGAGACACACTTGGGTGTAAATATATTCACGATGACAGTGAAGACCTCCAGGGAGGGTCTGAACCAGAGAGAGAAGTCGGTATGAGGAAAGCTCTTTGCTCCCAGCCATGCACTGTGCTACCTTCGTTACCACTAGAAAGTAGGCTGCTACACCCCCTCCTCTCTGCCCTCCTCATATGTCGCTTTCTCATGCCCACTCGAGGGCTTGTGGAGGAGGGAGAGCCATGCATCAGAACCCACTGTGCGATGCTTTTTTAACTTTAAATCATGTTTGTACGTGTTTTAAGGGTGTACTTGTTTTGCTATCTCATTATCCTAGGAGAATTCATTAGTGAAAAATCTTGGAAGCATGCTTCCCACCTAAGAAGGCCTAAAACATGTGCTTTAGATGTCACCATGGCACAAGCATGTATACAGAACTTCCCAGGCGGAATCTGGCCGAAGAGTATGTCTATCTAACTATTCAATCTTCTGACTTGCTCACCTATGTTTTCATCTGTCTGCATGTGAATCGATCTATTGCACTTTGATAAATTAGCTGGGCTAAGGGTAGTAGTGGTCCCGAAATGTTTGCAGCCAGATAAGCAGCTGACTTAGTCATGTTCCCCTGGGCAGTGTATCATTAATTAAACTCATATTTTATGCAGTAGAGACCGCACTTCCCAGTTAAGTGGACTGGTCCCCTAACTTTGTGAGCTGCTATAGGGCCTTGTGTGCTGCTCTGTATGCCACCCCTCTGGCTGCATGTGCTTCACCAATGGCTCCATGTTACGCTCTCTTTGTCGATGCCCCAATTTTATATTAAAAACAAAGCCTTGGACTATACCGTTTACTGCTGATAGGCAGATTTTCTCTCCATGTGCTCCCATACCTGGCGTGTTCCTAAGTTTGTTGCAAACTTTCCCTGCATGTTAAAGAACAGTAGATATCCTAGCACCCAGACTAATGTGCTGCATAGCTAAATACATATAAGGTCCCAAAAGCTGACCGATTGCATTGAAAATGCTTGTTATTCTATGTCCTGTTTTTAAGTTGTGCCTGGCAGCGCTTGCGCTGTCTGCGAGAAATTGTGTATTCAGTCTATCGGCTGTAAGCATGCCCATGTATTGCCATTGGTTGTATGTTGTGCCATTCAGAAATACCGGCTTTCTATTGGTCAGTTGCTTCCAATTGTCCCTCCTTTGGGTGCTTGGTGCAGCCTTGGCGATTTCACTAAGCGATGGTTTTGGATGGCCATCACATGCTTCCTCCTCGCACAGCACAGTGATGGTCTCCTCCCTCTGCGCATCACAGTCTCAGGGTTGCTTCTCTGGTTGTCCATCTGTTCCTTCTAGACAGCTGTAAAACTCGCTCTCTCCTTCCTGCTAATTTTTTTGTCATAATATTTACAAGCATTGCGGGAACCATTATTTTTCTTTGCCATGTTTTATATAGCCAAAACTCGGGCAAAGGTCCTGGAGCGCTTTACATAAGCACTAGTTACACAACAGATTTTTGGTATGCATGAGGGTATTAAGTAATTTTCCCAGAATCACAGGATGTGGAGACGACACCAAGATTCAAACCCGGTTTCCAAGGACACAGTCGGCAGCTCTGGCCATTACGCCACATCCTCTGACCGGCACAATCCTATAAACAGTACAGCACTTTCTTAGAGATGCTTTCCGTACGGTTCTGGTGGGAGGGATTAGCTCACTTCTCAAGGCTTCTTTGTCTTCACAGACATGGCTCATGTGACCGTAAAGAGTCTGAACATTCTACTTCTTAGAGCTCGAAAACACTAACAGTAATCTGATATTTTGTAATGTAATGTAATGTAAGTAACATTTCTATAGCGCGGCTGTCACCCAACGGGTATCCTGGCGCTGAGATTACATGGAAAAGACACTATGCGTAACTGTAATTCATGAGAGCCAAGCTGGGGGAAACTGTAATACTATTCTCTAGGGGAAAATTTGGTTTTTAGCTCCTTCCTAAATCGTAGCCGATTGTCAATTTGTCTGAACTCGATTGGCAGTGCAATCCTAAGTTTAGGAGCTACATGACTGAAGGATCTACCGCCAAGTCGAGTTTTGTTAAAAACTGGAATATAAATTAAGTTAGCTAAAGAAGAACAAAAACTTCTGGCTGGGGAATATCAGAGGAATTTCCTCTGTAATGGTTTATACCCTATTTTGTATACTGCCCTATTAACAATACAGAGTGATTTAAACTGAACTCTCTGCGCAGAGGCTCTGCGTTGTCTGTTTAGTGCTAGCTTTGCTGCGATTACTTGTATCCTTTGCAGCTTTTTTATCAAGGAAACTGGGGCTCCCAGAAGTAGGGCATAACAATAATCTAATCTGCTCATGATAATACTCCTTACCACTTGGGGTCTAGCTAGAGCTGGTAAAAAAGGGAGTATTTTTCGAAGAGCTCGGAGCAGAGATAAGCAAGTGCTCACTGTTTTGTTCATGTGGGAGTCCAATTGTAGGTTACTATCTAGTAGTACTCCTAGATTACGGGCTGTTCTAACAGGCAACTGAGGATTATTTGCAGAGGCTGGCCAGAAATCCGCTGGCAGTGGATGGGGAGCTTTATTTGCTACACAACATAATACTTCCGTCTTATCGCCATTTAATTGCAAGGAATTGTCTCCGAGCCAGCCTGCTGTTTGCATGCATACAACTATGAAATTTTTCCAAGGAGACTACATTGTTGCCTTCAAAGGAAAAGACAAGTTGGGTGCCATCTGCATAATTTATAACTTCAATGCCTAAGGATTTTATAAGGGAGATAAGTGGGCGCAAATAAAAATTAAAAAGGATTGGACTTGTTGCCGAACCCTGCGGAACCCCATGCTTTATGGGGCTATTTTGGGAGAGAAATGGCGTCATGGCCACTGCCTGTTGCCTGTCTAGTAGATAGGACTGCAGCCAGTCCAGTGCCTTGCCCACTATAGCATTCTCCTTGAGTCTCCTGATCAAGATCTTGTGGTTGACTCTGTCGAATGCGGCTGACATATCTAGTAACACTAGTAAAGGTGTTTGGCCGTTGTCAGCCCGCATTTTGAGGTCATTAAGGACTGTCATCAAGGCAGTTTCGGTGCCATGTCCCTGGCGGAACCCGAATTGGACTTCATCTAGAAGATTATTTTCTTCTGCACATTTTGAGAGAGATTTATTCACTACTCTTTCTAGGATCTTTACCGGATAAGGTAGCAGGGAAATAGGTCTGTAGTTTGAGGGGTATTGAGGATCTAATGTAGCTTTCTTTAATAGAGGAGACAGTACTGCCTTTTTCCAGCTGTTTGGGACAGTGCCATTAGTTAGAGACTGGCAGCAGATTCGGTAAAGGTACGGGAAGAGCTCTATTCAAAACACTTACCACATCTTATGTGGAAGGGGGCCCAAAGGAGAACCTGAGGAGATGTCAACTGCGATTATATTGAACTCTTCCTGTGAAGGAACCTGGAAAGACTCCAGACTCCAGAATTGTCTTAGTTTCTCTAGCAGATTCTTCATATAGAGTTCTGCTACTTAATGATACACATATATCATCTTCACTGTCCATCTCTAATTCTTTGGTGGTATTTAAGCTACTTATAATGTGTGAAACAACACTTCCAAGCATGATGGTGTGCACCGGAATGGCGGTGTTTCCCTGTACAACACAGCACCGCATTGCATTATTACATAGTGGTCCTCTACATGCCACAGTGCTGCCTGCCCAGCATGACACAGAGCTGCTCTGTATGAAACAGACCTGTTCAGTATAGCATAACGCTACCCTGTGGACTTTGATTTCGAGCCCTAGGCAGCAGTGTACAATCAACCTATGCAGCTGATGCGGAACCCTCTGAGCATTGCTTCACGATTCGACAAATCCTATTGTGCAGATATTTCGCTATGCCTTCACCCTGTGTGGTACTTACAACCCAGCTGATTTTTGCTGCTGACTGTGACATATTCGATTGTGCAGAGATGTCACCCTGACAGGTGCTTATATGCAAGTGACAGTAACTGCGGGTTACCAGAAAATATAATGGCGGCCGCCATGCTTATTGACACAGAATGGGCTTACAGGAAAGGGTGGAGGCTGAAAGATATCAGAGATATACAGATTAATTTTAAAGGATAAAGGGTTGTATGGAGTGGAGTTAATGAGGAATTGTTACCGTGTGTGGTGGGAAAGAGCCCAGAGCTTTAAAAAGTTCCCAGTAAGTTCACAATTATAAAACTATTTCCCTAGTGACACATGCTCCAGTACTCCAAAATGTACAAAAAAAATAAAAAGAAGGTTAATGGAACAAACTGAAACCAAACGAATTTAGCACACAGACCAGTAGAATCATGCCCGTCTCTAGGCTTCACTAATTATCAAGTAGCTCCATAAAATGTGTGAGCATAGCCAAGGTGAGCAATTGCCCAGGGCCCTTCCTTTCAATGTGGCCCTGGTAAAGTGGACTTTCTTTGTAGCTCATTTCTGTGTATTTCTCCATCTTAACCTTAACTTATAATTAGGCTATCTGGTTTTTGGTTTAAACCTATAATAACCTATCAAACCCCACTGAAATGAAAATAGCAATCACCTGTGTAAACATATAAACACTCAAAAAACACATTTGCAACTACAAACTAAGTGTCATTCAAAGAAAGGAAAAGATGAGAGAAAGAGACATTTGTATTTCTTCCTGAAGGGGCAAATACAATGTAACTGTTATAAAAGGTATCATCAAGAAAGACTGGGCTAACAATATTCTGCCTGAGTTTTGTTGTTTAGGGATGTCACTAAAACATTGTCTCTTCTTCCTTCTGCTTTTTTCAGTGTTGTGATCTTTGGTCTAAACATGAAGTGTTTAGAAGCATGTTTTATGGCTTATTTAGTTATTTTATAAACTGTATAGAATCATGAAATACCAAAGTCATATTTGATATTTTGGCTACATTGGATTTCACTGATAGGTAAAATGGCAGGTTTCATAAGAATCTTTCCTAATATGTACCATCACATTTACCTACAGACAGAGAATGGGTGAAATACTTTGATACATCAGCCCACTTTCTAGTGAGTCAGTATTGATTGCAAGTGAATTGCAAAACACCCCAAGCTTTAAACATTGAATGCTAGATGTAGTGACAGGTATATATGAAAAGAAGAAGGTTTAGAGCATAGAGGTCCAGCACCAGGCGTTACAACGTGTTGTGGCCTTAATATTCTAATAACAGATCAGTGCACTGGGTCTGGGATGTGACCAACATGCATCCCATGAAAGCAGTATCCAAACCACCACAAACAGACACAAATAACCCTGCACTCGAAAAATACAAGTGAACTATTTATGAAGGCAGTTATACACCATAGTATAGAAGCAGAACAGAATATAACGATTGCTTGTGAAAGAAAAAGGTCAAAATTTGATTGTAGAAAAACGTTGTCTTTATTCTTTTAATCCATAAACTTCCAACGGGTTTCATCCCTCTTGGGACTTATTTTCTGTATTTTACAATTTGTGTGTGTCATTCTGAGCAGCAAAAGTACATGGATTGTTTCATCGTTTTTCTTTTCATTCAGTTTCACGTATTTGTACACAGGAGTAGCCCGGCATCCACAGGAAGCACTGTACTGGGCTCTCCCAATGTAATAATGTAGGATAAGTGTCTCCCTCCGCATGTGTGCGGTTGCCCAGCTCAATAAAATAGAAATTTCTATTTTATCGAACCGTACAACCACACACATGCGGAGGGAGTACAGAGACGTGAAACTGAACAAAAAGTAAAACAATAAAACAATCCATGTACTTTTGCTGCTCAGAACGACACAACAGAATTGTAAAATACAGAAAATATGGGAAAAATATTTTGAGGCCTGAAGAAGTCCCAAGTGGGACGAAACAGGCAGTCTTGTCCAGTGTGCTTCTGTATTTTAAAGAATGAAGTTTATGGATTAAAAGAATAAAGACAAAATTTTTATATAATCAAATTTCAACCGTTTTCCTTCACAAATGTTAAGCAATCGTTATATTCTGTTCTGCGTCTTTACTATGGTGTACAACTGCCTTCATAAATAGTTCACTTGTATTTTTCGAGTGCAGGGTCATTTGTGTCTGAGGGGCCGATTCACGGAACTAACTTAAGACAAAATCCTAAACGTACTACTTTTGGTATTCACGAAGTTAGGATTTTGTCTTAAGTTTGTCTTAAGACAAACTTAAGACAGACTTAAGACAGACTTAAGACAAAATCAAGTAGCAGCCACTCATGAAAATTCAAGCTTTAAACAGAAATGGCCCAGGCCCTGAAGAAAAGTCCGCTCACATCCTTTTCTACCTATTTTAACACTCGCTCCCTAACAGGCCTAGAGAATATAGACCATGCTGTGGAGAAAGCAATTTAACAAGCCCTTGACATTATTGCCCCTCTGTCTAAAGTCAAACACAAGCCTAAAGCATCACCTTGGTTCACTGATTTTGCTGAAAATCGATAAACTGGTTAGTAGGAAAGCGGAGACTAAAAAAAGTACCCAGGACAGACTAGCCTACAAGCATATCTATAGACACTATTTAGATAATATTAAGGCAGCCAAAAAAAAATATATCATTAATGGACTTGATAAGGCAGCAAATTCCCAATAGGAGCTACACAGAACAATAAGAGAATTCACCAATCCTGCATCCAGCCAGATTTACTGTCCATCCTTGAATGATTGGGTAGACACATTGTCTACCTTTTCTGAGGAAATATTGATAAAATTCACAATACTTTTCCTAAACACATTACTGAAGAGAAATGCACACAGACTCCTATTAAAGCACTTCTACAGGAGTTCTCTGAATTTACTCAGGAGCAAGTTAGAGTGGCCCTCTTTAGGACCAGATCAGTCTCTCCAGTTGAGCTTGTTCCACCCCATTTCCTGTCAACTCTCTCCCCTGTTCTCCTCAAAGGTCTCACCGGCTTCTTTAACATATCCTTAAATCAAGAGACAGTTCCCATTACATGGAAACCAGCCAGGGTCAAACCAAGCCTTAGAAAACAATCAGCAGATCCTAAAGAACCTAGTAACTATCGGCCAATTTCATTACTCCCTTACCTTGGAAAAGTACTTGAGTCCCTGGTCAATAAACAACTAACAACCTATCTAGAAGGCCATCAACTATTAGACCCTTCTCAGTCCGGTTTCAGGGCTGGGTACAGCACCAAAACGTCCTTGGTAGAGGTAGTCGATAACATAGGCAGTCAGTAATGCTGGTCTTATTAGATCTAATAGCAGCTTTCAACACCATCTCCCACATGACTCTTGAACAAAGGCGGCAGGAAATGGGAATCAGAGGAAAAGCTTTTAACTGGCTGAGAAATTACCTAAAAGGTTGAACCTCTGCTGTACAAATAGGTACATTCGTTTACTGCAGTCTGACGGTAGATAAGGGAGTTCCCCACGGATTCATCCTCAGTCCCATGCTTTGTAACATTTATGTGGCACCTTTGGCCAAGGTAATTAGATCATATGGGATTGATGTAGATTCATATGCAGATGATATGCAGTTATTACTCACCCTTGGACCCAATCCAACTAACACCAGAATCAGATTTAAAAGCTGTTTGATACACATAAACACCTGGATGCAAACTAACCATCTTCAACTCAATGCTAGTAAAACCTAGACAATATTACTTGGAAAAGCACATGAACTCTGGTCAAATGATTGGTGGCCAGCGAGCCCTGGCCCCTGTCCATCCACTAAGACCATGCTATGTAACCTTGGAGTATAAATAGACAACAAATTGCCTATGAAGGACCAAGTAAGTCATATGGCTGAGATACCCGCCACCCCCTCTCAACACAATCCCCAAGAATTGGGAAACCGGAAACAGTTCTTGAACTTTTGGAAGGCGGGAAGGGAGTTACCCTTCCCGGCCGTATTTATTAAAATATGAAACAAAATCAAAACATTAAAATAACAGTTCCATATTATGTACAATTTCATTTCCACATTACGATGTTTTGGCTAACCTTAACAGATCTCTAATACAAAGGTTCTCCTAGCCGAACTAACATCCTACAAAACATTTGACTTGAAATTGTACATCCTAACGTTAAGGGCCAACGGCAAGGTCGTAATCGGTGTCAGATCCCTAAACCAGAAATACCGCCCTCACTTGTGAGGGGAGCGACCGCACAGAGGCGTACCTCAAGTGCATCTACCAATTTCCCTTTGACTTGACGGGGGCCCCAATGAACTCGACGCCATTTAACGGTCGTTCGAGGACTCGTGTGAGGTGTCTAAAAGGTAGCGTAAACCCCCTCCCGCACCCCACACAACTTACCCATCTGCCGTCGCAGATGTACTGGCCCCGGGAAATTCCCCAGGAGGGCCCGTAGCCCCTCCTATCCAGGAAGGGGCCTTGACCACCTTTCCTTTCCTTCCGGCGGCCTATCCTTAGACGGGACCGCCTCCCCGTTGAGGGGCCAAGTGGCCACCTCCCCCTAGCGCTCCCATCCGTAATGGGTGACGCCCCCTCATAGGGATCTTCCAATTACTGCTCACCGCTCATGACCTTACCGCCCGACCGAAATAAATACGACAATTCTACCTAACTTACTAAGATTACAAACAAACATAATTTATTACAAGCCTAAATACTGACCAATCCTAGTGCAAAATTACTTTATTTGCAAAACATACTGAAAATAACCACTCTTTATTGCATATTCAAAATTTTCACGACACTCATCACAACCTGTAAGAAAAAGACGACAATCATCACAACCTGCAAGAAAAAAGGAGTTACCATATCAACTTTATTCAAAACAACTCGCTGTCCTCAGGGGCTGGTGGGTGGGTCAAATTGGCTCTTCGTTCCGTCTCAAGCTCACGTGCAGCGGGGAGGTGCAGCTTCAGAGCACAGGAACAAGAGGATGCTGTCTTGGCGTCTGCTCCTTTTATCCGTCTTCAGGGCGGGCGTAAACCCGCCCCCGCCTGCCTCCGAGGGCGTGGCCGGCCGCGTCAGTGTCTAGGACAACCTACTCCAGGGCGGGAAAAAGGCGCGCCCCGGCTACGCCGCTTCGGGCATACCAGCCGAGACTCGCCTCCCGCCCAAGATGGCTTCCCGGGGGGATCGTGGTACTCCACCATACGTTCGGGGGGACCGATTGGTCGCCCCTTTCCATATGGCTGAGATACCCGCCACCCCCTCTCAACACAATCCCCAAGAATTGGGAAACCGGAAACAGTTCTTGAACTTTTGGAAGGCGGGAAGGGAGTTACCCTTCCCGGCCGTATTTATTAAAATATGAAACAAAATCAAAACATTAAAATAACAGTTCCATATTATGTACAATTTCATTTCCACATTACGATGTTTTGGCTAACCTTAACAGATCTCTAATACAAAGGTTCTCCTAGCCGAACTAACATCCTACAAAACATTTGACTTGAAATTGTACATCCTAACGTTAAGGGCCAACGGCAAGGTCGTAATCGGTGTCAGATCCCTAAACTAGAAATACCGCCCTCACTTGTGAGGGGAGCGACCGCACAGAGGCGTACCTCAAGTGCATCTACCAATTTCCCTTTGACTTGACGGGGGCCCCAATGAACTCGACGCCATTTAACGGTCGTTCGAGGACTCGTGTGAGGTGTCTAAAAGGTAGCGTAAACCCCCTCCCGCACCCCACACAACTTACCCATCTGCCGTCGCAGATGTCCTGGCCCCGGGAAATTCCCCAGGAGGGCCCGCAGCCCCTCCTATCCAGGAAGGGGCCTTGACCACCTTTCCTTTCCTTCCGGCGGCCTATCCTTAGACGGGACCGCCTCCCCGTTGAGGGGCCAAGTGGCCACCTCCCCCTAGCGCTCCCATCCGTAATGGGTGACGCCCCCTCATAGGGATCTTCCAATTACTGCTCACCGCTCATGACCTTACCGCCACAGGCCGGATAGTTGACCGGCTATCCGGACCCCCCACAACAACTCCTTCCTAAAGGTCATGTTTTAAACTCTTTAGCCAAGCTATGAGGTCTCCTATGAGTAACTCATTCCCCACCCGGGACAAATGAACCCCGTCCCCCAAATACATACTGTCCCCTCTGATACAACCATGCGAAACAGAATGCAGTGTGTTTGAATGAAACAATCTACTCACTTTGTTATTTATTTTCCTTACGGAATGATTCAGAGCAGAAACAGAAATAGCCCCCCGCCACACTTTCCGTGGGATCATATGGGACCATGCAATTGTGCACCCTGGAACTCTTCTTGCCAACCAACTTACTGTGGAAAGCATTGCCTCAAGAAGAAGTCGTCTACCAGTGGCCACCAGATCGTTGCCCCCAAGATGGACTATGATTATAGACGGCGGTGACCTTGTCCGCCCTAACAAACCCTCGAAAAAGGATTGAAACTGGTCAATACAGAGCCCGCCCTTTCCGTAGAAGGACACCCTGTACCCGTATTCCCCAGCCACGTGAATCATATCACCTGCTTTGAATACGTCCGCGACACGCCTCACGTATGAGTGGCCCACGACCCACACCTCCTTTCCCGCAGTCGGTGATTTCTGACCGCTGGTCCCCAGGTGTTGGGTCGACTGCACAGTCCGCCCCGCTTCGTAAGCTTGCGCAACTGAAAACCAAACAAAAACAAGAAGCGTGAGTACATCATTATAGCTTCACAACATGTGCAAGCGCACATACCTTTTATAACAGTTCGAGGACCAACGCCCCACACGTTTTACTTCCTCTACACTCAGGCCCCTGGCTGTAGCCTCAGTAGCAGCCCCTATCCGAAAGGAATGGGTCCCGAACTCGCCGGGGATCAAGCCCGCGGCCGAAATCGACATTGCAAGCACCCTCTGGAACTGAAACCTCGTCAGTGGGGTGGCGTCAGCGTGTCGCAACAAGGTCCCCCCCCATGCTGCCACCCTCTGCGCTAAGTATTCCTCTACGCATACCACAGGGCACATGGAAGAACCGGGGATCTTCTGAATGACTACGCAGTCCCCGATTGCACCCTGATCGGATTTGGACCTAACAAACGAGACCGTTATCGTCTCTCCCCTGACCTGAATGTGCTCCCGGCACAATCCCCCCATCGTATCCCGCTTGTTCTTCGCCACTAATTCGCTTACCCGCATAGCCCCATGGAATGCAAGTGCAAATGCGGCTCGGAACAACACTGCTTCGTACTGGGATGAGCACGTTGCCGGGAGCACAGACCCTAAGAGGGTTAACCTATCCAGACCTATCGGGTGCCTCTCATCTACTCTGCGACCCTCAAGGCGTTGCCACCCACGTAGTGCTTTCTGTACAACGAAAGACGTAGTCGGGTCCTGGATCCCATGAGCCTTTGCCATAAAGGAAATGGCGGCCCGATGCCTCTGGGCCGTAGCTACTGATTTGCCTGCCTGACGAAGGGAGAGCAGAAATTTCACTACAAACTCCTCCTGACCCCAAAGTTCTCCCCTAGTAGTACCCAAAAAGGCCCAATAGGAACGGAACGCCCCTTCATATGCCTTCCTTGTCCTGGGTGCTAAACTCTCTCCCACGAGGTTTTGTAGTTCGGGGCACCGAGAGACCAGAGAGCTTCGGGAAAGGGTGCCGCCACCGGGTCCGCTGTGGGCAGAAAACCCCAGAAGGCCTGCATACGGAAACGAGAAAGCGCATCAGCTGCTTGGTTCATCACCCCCGGCACATGTCGTGCCCTAAACAGTACATTCAGTTGCATGCATAACAATACAATCTCCTTGAGCAGTCTCAGAATCAATTTGCATCGTGCTGCCTGACTATTGATACACTCAACCACGGTCATGTTATCAGACCAGAACACCACAGAGTGATCACGGAACCCCTCGGGCCAAGTTTTCAGTGCCACCAAAATAGGGAAAAGTTCGAGAAATGCAATGTTACTTGTCAAACCGCACTCGTGCCACCATGACGGCCATGTTTGTGCTGACCAGTGATTACCAAATATGGCGCCAAAACCTATGCTCCCCGCCGAATCTGTCCAAAGCCCCAGCTCCCCGGAAGACACCGCCGATTTGTTCCAGACAATTCGACCATTGAAATCCGCCAGAAATGCCAACCAAATGCGCATGTCCTGGCGAACCTCTGCCGAGAGTCTCGTGCGGTGATGTCCTTCCTTCAGGCCGACCATGGCTTGTGCAATCGAGCGGGAAAAGGGGCGCGCCATTGGCATCACTCTCAAGGCAAAATTCAACTGACCCACCACCTGTTGCAATTGATGCAGGTTTACTTTCGTTGCACGAATACATATCTCAAGGGATAACCTGAACTTTAACACTTTTTCCTTGGGTAATCGAAAACAACCCTCGACTGAGTCGAGCTCGATCCCCAGAAACTCGATCAAGGTCGAGGGACCCACAGTCTTACCTGGTGCCAATGGCACACCGAACTGGTTCATTAAGACACAAAAGTCATGTAAAGCCTGTCCACACTCAGGATCCCCGGCTGCCCCCAAAAACAGAAAGTCATCGAGATAGTGCATAACATGTTGAAAACCTGTCTTCCTTGTGAATACCCACTGCAGAAAACAACTGAACTTTTCAAAATAGGCACAGGAAATCGAGCACCCCATTGGCATACATCTATCCATGTAATAGCGACCCTGAAACTGGAAACCAAGGAGACGCTGATCGTCTGGGTGTACCGGGAGCAACCGGAACGCTGACTCGATATCTGATTTAGCCATCAGCGTCCCGGGCCCCAGGCGATTCAACATGGCGACGGCCTCATCGAAAGATGCGTACCGTACCGAACACACTTCCGGGTCTATCGCGTCATTCACGGAAAGACCACGTGGGGCTGACAAGTTATGTATCAGCCGAAACTCACCCGGGTCCTTCTTTGGGACCACCCCCAGAGGAGAACAAACAAAGTTAGCAACCGGTGGCAAATCGAATGGGCCGGCGACACGACCTCGAGTCACCTCTTTCCCAATCTTTACCTGCACCACCGCCGTGTGCTGCAAGACCGACAGTTGATTCTTACAATGTGCTACACCCTGAAAATCCCCCACTGGGATGCGGAAACCATATGAAAACCCGCTTCGTAACACCCCAGCGGAAGCATGATCCGGGTATTCGTTGAGCCAAGGAATCATTGCCATGGTATCAATCGGGGTAGGTAAAGGCGCCCCTCGGACTATATTAGACCTGCTTGGCGCCTCCCTTACCACCGTTATCACCCGTTTTGGCTCTGCACATGGACTCAGGATGGGATGGCTGCCCACACCCCCCACACTCATGTCTGAATTTGCATGACCCCTGGGGCCTCGTACATTTCCCTCTGTTAAAGCTCCAACAGATCCCCCTTTTACCTGTGTTGCCACTCGGCTTCGAGTGGTACTCGTTACCTGCACCCGTCCGAAAGGGTGTCCCAGAGTTATGGCGGGAAGATTCCCCCCCGTTACTCCCCAACAATGGTACTTTCAACATTCCTGTACTCTCCATTTTTTGCCATGACACGGAATCGTAACAATCCCAAGTCAAAATCGGGTCGTGTTCCTTCGCTTTTCTAAACAGATTGTCATAGCAGAACCACTGGTTGCCCCCATATGCTACGGAATACTCCATGATTCGTGATTGATAAATCGGCAACTCGGTCAACAACTCGGGCCTGCGCTCTCCCATGATGGAGGTAAAAATGCCCCATGCTCTGCCCCAAGCGCCAAACACTCGGATGCATGAGCTCCTTCTGGCTCTTTACATGTTCCATCTCGTAATGATCGGTAAGCAAAGAAAAAATGTTCACATATTTATTCGCCCAAATCTTTTCCTTAACTTCCAGTGGAACATGCTGAGCTACCTTTTCCCTTCGTGAAGGTACAGACCCCTCCCCCGCAATCGGCAATGGCCGCTTACCTGAACCAGACGCTGCATCCGCCACCGAACCTGGGCCTGATGCGTTAACCGAAGATGGTGCCTTCGCAGCCTCCCTAGATTCCCACAGTTGCCTCATGATTGCGCGGGCGTCGTCAGCCGTGGTGCCCTCGCTATCTTTCCCCAACCACGCTGCCAATTGTGCCGCTAACTCGGGAGGCATATCCTCCCCATTCACGGGGGTGACCACCACGGGGATCGGATTCCCTTCTGTCGGCGTCGGGGCTGGCCCCTCGAGTGGGGTATCGGGAACCGGAGTTCCCCCCCCGAGTGCCCCCCTTCTGGACCTCTTGCCTCTCCCACCGGGGACTGCTCCCGGCAAAGGTCGTTTCGGTCCTCCCTCCCCGTCCCTAGCCGCCACCGTCTTCTTCAAATCGGCTACCTCCTTCATGAGCATGCGGAGCATCTGATCGGTACTGACCCGCTTCCCGACTTTCTTGGGCATTCTCAGACGGAATATCTGTAAGACAAAAGAAAGATTACAACGCTCAAATTGGCTCTTCGTTCCGTCTCAAGCTCACGTGCAGCGGGGAGGTGCAGCTTCAGAGCACAGGAACAAGAGGATGCTGTCTTGGCGTCTGCTCCTTTTATCCGTCTTCAGGGCGGGCGTAAACCCGCCCCCGCCTGCCTCCGAGGGCGTGGCCGGCCGCGTCAGTGTCTAGGACAACCTACTCCAGGGCGGGAAAAAGGCGCGCCCCGGCTACGCCGCTTCGGGCATACCAGCTGAGACTCGCCTCCCGCCCAAGATGGCTTCCCGGGGGGATCGTGGTACTCCACCATACGTTCGGGGGGACCGATTGGTCGCCCCTTTCCATGTTCTGTGCTCCTGCTATTTCATAATGCGAACCCTATGTACAATCTTCAAAATGGATTCCCCTGGAATCAAGGACATCACTTGTTCAGGGTTTGATGATCAGTCACCTAGCCTATGGAAACGTGCTGATGGCCTGTATTAACGAAAAGCTATATACGAGACTCCAGGTTTTGCAGAACACCGCTGCCAGACTGCTGTTGAATCATCGCTCGTGGTCTCTATCTGCTCACAGTTTAAGAGCTCTGCATTGGCTCCCCATGTTCGTTTCAAAATCATCCGCCTGGTACATAAGACGATGTATGGAAATGGGCTGAGGTACCTGAACAAAGAAACTTAATTGGCATATATTTAAAAGGAATCTCAGGTCAGGAACACTTTTACTTACCCCTCCCAGGGTCCGTATTGCCAAAAATGAGGGCAGATCCTTTTCCCACTTAGCTCCTCTCTTTTGGAATGAGCTACCAACGCAACTTTTAACTATTACAGATCACAAACCGTTCAGAAAGAAGCTTAAAATCTGCCTGTTTTAAACATTTTCTTTCTTTCCTTTTTCATACTCCGTGAACTATTCCCCCTCCGAACCCGCTACTCGCCTTGAGACCCTTATGGGTGATATGTGCGCTTAACAAAACCTAATAATAATATTAGTGCGCAATCTATGGCATGGTCATGATGCGGCGTCATCCATTGTCTCCTCGATTGCCTCTAGCCCGGCTGGACAGGCCTTTTATTCCACCAGGCATTTCCCTGCCACTTTCTAGAGCAGGAAACCGCTCTTGGTGCCTTTGTCAATTTTCCCAGCTCCCCAAGGTTAATTACAGCAAGCACTGTGCGGCTTCAAGAGAGAGGGAGTTAGGTAGAGAGAGAACGATCAGAGAGGGAGAAAAGAGAGAAGAAAAGAGAAAGAATGGATGGAAAGAGAGAGATTGTGAGAGGAGATGGAGATTGTAGAGCTTGGGCATTTTTGACAGGGTCACTTTTGGTTCGCCAGTCTGGCCTTGCTCTCCCGTTCCTCCATTAGCATTGGGCCTATCTTTCTTGCCAGAAACCTATACTACTAGCACACTATACTTAGCATTTTTGCCCAAATCTGTCCCGGTTTGAGATTCCCCAGTTTCACAAATCCCACCTCATAGTATCCTCATTCTCCATGTGGGCTGCAGACCTCTGCAAGCCACATCCTGTAAAAATAAACAAAAATACAACAGCCTTAAATTCCAAATGCACAACAACCCAGCCTGTGTCCAAATTACAAAATGAGACTCCTTGTTCTAGCTTCTCAGCATAAACCTGCTTGTCACTCATAAACCTATAAAAGCTATTATGCTGAAAGTAAGTATTGAAGATGTAGCAGTCATCCTACTTTATCATATTGACGCTGCATAATGCTTGTGTATTGATGCGAATAGATCATTGGTTCTTATGCACAAAGCTTCGTTCCACTCTACCTCTTCTTCCACACATGCACATCCTTTTCTAAGTCTATCAAAGCAACATACCAAAATGCAAAATCTGTCTCTATCCTCACACCCTTCTTTCATAGTGGCTTACCATGATACATTGACGTTATTTAGTTATCACCAAGGATTCCAGCAGTCACCTCGGCTTGTCCGGTGCAACTCCTACCACTGCCTTTGCGACCCCTGGCCTTAGAGGTAGCCACATCATACCAGGAACACAGGGGTGGCTTGCTCTTATGGGCATTAACTCTCCAACCTCCTAGATTGTTGCCCATCTTGAATTAGACAAATGGTGAATAATGAGTGAGAGTGAGTGTTAGCAAGTGAGCATGAGTGAGTCAAAGTAAGGAAGAATGAGTGAGAGTAAGAGTAACTGCAAGTTAGGGAGAGTGAATGTGAATGAATGATAGTGAGTGATAGTGAGTGTAACTGTGAATGAGTGAGGTAAAGTGAGTGAGTGTAACTGTGAGTAAGAAAGAGTGAGTTAGAGTGAGTGAGAATAATTGAGAATACGTGATAATGAGTAAGAATGAGTGAAAGTGAGAGCCAGAGTGAGTGACTGTGAATGTTATTTTATGTTACGCGGTATTTGTAGAACGCACATGCACCAGATAGGTTACTTGGCGCTTAGCTAACAGGGGGGCGTAACACTATCCTGCCTGATCTCGCATAGTTGAGTGCAGATCTAATTTCAAAGGAAAAAGAGTTCCATGTCGGGGTACAATCACAGAGAATCTAGCACTCCCCGACAATTTTCCTTTTGAATTTTGGGATAGTCTGGAGATTCAAGTAGGTGGACCTTACATTTTAACTAGAGGTGTAATTCTGAATTCTGGAAGATATAAAGGCAGGACTTTTTCCATGGAGGGATTTAAAAATAATACATCCAGTTTTGAAGATGGCCCTCTGAGCTACTGAGAGCCAATGTAGCTTTCTCATCAGTGGGTTAATATGGCACTGTGTGGTTTGTCTATCCGGGAGATGACTGAGACAATGATGACTTGGATGATGACTTCAAAGGTAAAATATTTTCTGATTTTCCTGATTCTCAGACGAAGACCCCAAGGCTTCTTACAGACTTCTCGGACATGGGGGAGAGCCCATCTGAGAGGGTCAAAAGGATGGATTCCATAGATCGGTCTTACTTTTAGTGATAACAATTTATGTTTTATCAGAACTTAGAATTTAGTTTTAGCTGGTTGCTGTTCATCCAGTAGCGGATTTAAATCATTGTGTTTTGGATGGCCTTCTTGGATTCCGAGTTGCTATTAACAGTGAAGAGTAGCTGCATATCGTCAGCATAATTATAAATTCTGGCATTCATTTTCTTTAGGGTACGTACTGGGGCAGATGTACAAGTTAAAAAGATGGGAGAACAGGAAGGATCACTGAAGTACTCCACAATATAGTTGGACCTTAGATGAGCTGAAGAGAGATAGTCGGACCCTTGTGGAAGGATTATAATCAGTCGAGGGCTGTGCGCTGCAGGCCTGCGGCTTCAACACAGTCAATCAGGAGATCGTGTTTGACCGCGCCGCCGGCCTCTGATAGGTCTGAGAGGACCAGTGCTTGGGTGATGCCTCTGTCTGCTTCTTCTCTCTACAGAGAGGATGCCCATTTTGGTTGAGTGGGCATGTCAGGAACATTGTTGATTAAAATAAAATAGGTTCCCTTTTGGAAATATAAAAATAGGAATCAGGGTATGTTGGTCCTTGCAAGTGCCTGATGATAGTCAAGGAAATTTGACATTTCAACTTTGAATGAAGGACTACAAGCACCACGGGGTGTCATTGATGTTGTTAGATGCATCACATGCATAGGGTGTCCGTGGAACCCTTTACGCAGAAGGGTACCTGATTTGTCAGCACGTACTTATAGGCTTTACTCCTTCGCAATACTTGATACTGAGGATGGTCTTGCAGACCTGATGTGCAACTTGAGATCGAAACGTCGAAATGTTGTCCTCTCCAACAACATCAATGACACGACACGGTGATTGCGTTCCTTCATTCAAAGTTGAAATATGATGATTTATATTGTATGGACCATGTGTCTTGGACCTTTGTGGTTAGGTGGATTCTTGCGCTTCCTTGGATCCCCAAACGTAATGAATGGGAATATAAGGATCATAAGGCGGCGGTAGTGTTGGTTCGTTGTTGTATTGCTGTATCATAAATGCCTTTTGTACTGTAATCATGTATAATGGACATGATGTTTTTTTTATTCAATTATCATAAATATATTTGTGTTCATTATGTCATTGGTTTTGTACATGAATGTTGTGTTGAAGTCATTGGATCAGTTGTCGGACTAGGATAAGATTTAATTGAGTAGAAATAATGCCCCCAGTAACAAATTCTTTGTGTAGATTTGATTACTCAGTTCCTTTGGGAATATTGGGTTGCCCTGTCTCAAGATGTTCTGTGTTCCATGGCACTATGACCACTTCAGAATAACTCATAATTGTTCTTGTATTTCAAATGGAAACAAGTAGTAATATTTCCTGACATATCATGTCATTACTCTAATATAAGTGGCATCTAAAATAGACAATAATATGTGTTTTACTTTTATATTAATAGTACAGCATTTAAGACACTTCATTGATGTCAATTATTGTGATTTTATCAGAGTTAAGGTCATATTACATCACTTCAATGAAGATTCAGGGACAAAGGACGTGATATCACTTCCTGTAATCTTGCTAATGTAAACGTGTGGCAGTGACACTCTCACTACAGCTGTCATTTTGGTGAACTGACAAAATTGGTGATGCTGCATAAACTTCACCCCAACAAAATTATGGAACATCTCTGGTTCTAACGAACATCACCTAACTTTCACACCTGGTCACACAACTCCAACAATTCTTGCAATTGTACATCTCTCCCTTAGCATGCCATCCACGGACAGGGCAACATGTATAATAGGCCACCCCAGCACCAACCATGTGTTATGTTCTTGACAATTTGAAAGAACATATATTTTAATTTGTTGTTGGCGATTCATTCAGTTTAAGTATATTTTATTGGTGGTTCCCCAGTAAAGAAGCACATAAACAAATATAAGCTAAGTATGAGTTTAAGTATATTTGATTTTTTGTTTACCAAGTAAAGATACAAGTAAAAAAAGCAAAAGCATGTTTAAACGGAAGAAAAGTCACCCTAGGGCATGTTTAAATAAGCAATATAGTATATAAAGTATATAGAAAATATTGTAATTTTCATATATCCCCATTATGGAAAAAGGAATATTATTTGCTTTCTGTTCTATAGCCTCTAGTACATGCATAACTACACTGGTGAAAGTAAGATTAACAAGGAAAAGAAACTGTGTCTCACATACCCATAATGAAGTCTGTACTCTAATGACTCAAGTCTAATCCCTGTGAAAAGTTCACATAATAAATTAGCATAGTAGCTAACAACTCTTTGTATAGTGTTGCATTACTAAGGGCCTGAAGTACTAAACACGTTTGCATCCCCAAATCAGTGGTTCACAAAATCGCAGGGATTCAGCACACAAAAGTGTTATATTTGATGTACTAAATCCATTTTGCAAGTAGGAAAAGCCTTTTCAACTCTCAATATGGGTTTTGCGATCCATTCTGAATCCCGACCAGGAGGGGTGTGAAACAGGCATGCCCACCTAAATTTGAGATTCAGTAAATAATATTATTGGCTTATGATAGCCATTGTGCATATACAATTTCTAGATAATTCCAGAACGTAGTAAAATCACCCTTGGACGTAGATTTAAAAATCATCTGAGTGTAGTTGAATTACCTTCTTTGTGGTCAGACCCCAGAATGTCAGAACCCAAATGTTAGGCAAGTTAGTTCTGGAGACGACACAGTGATATCCTTTAGGTTTTTAATAGATATAAATTACTTGCAGGGAGAAGTAGGGTCAAATTTGAGTGTAAAACGATCTAATGCTGAGAAATAAAAAAAATATAAAATCTTCAAAATGCTACATGTCAGAGATCTGGAGTGTCACTATTTTAATAAGGATGATACTAACTACAGATTATATAAGGTTATAGGTATAGAAATAGGAGGAAGTTTGTATTTTCTGTGGTGTTTAGAAGAAGTGAAAGTACCTGCCAAATCACGCCATGGGTTGCCAGTTAAAAAAATCATAGCATTATATGTCCACTCCTGCCAAGTTCAGAGTAGCTGAAGTCACAAATTATTTGAACACATAAAGGCAAATAATACACTGGGAATTCAGAGATTTGAGTTAGCAGTCATCATTCATCATTCAGAAACTTTATTTGGGTAACTTGGTACCCACAAAAGCACGATATCATAACAAATAAAATAACTATCAGAGAGTTTTGAGAACACATGGTAATATGAGAATTCCCAATGATATAACCTCAATACATTTATTACAAAATAGGAATAACTTCATTGGTAATAAATAGATAAATAAGTTACTAATATAAAAACATTATATCAACCTCAAATTATACAAGGGTAAAATCTCAAGGATCAGACATCTATTTACGTGCTCTGGTGGCAGTTCTGATGAATGTACTTGTGCGAAAAATCAACTCTTCATCAACCAAAGATACTATGCACGAGTACGCCTTCTCCAGACGAATAGACACTCTCTTTTTAAAAAAGGGGATTAAAAGCCACTTTGAGTATTTTGTATAATATTAACAAAAAAATAAAAAATATAATATTGATTGACCACTCTTTCCATCGCAGGGACATAATGTATGATTGAGGTTGGAGTGGTAACCAAGAGGAAAACACAGTGCAAATCTGACAGTTCCTGCTCTTAAACGGAATAATAGGCTTCTTTCCCAATGACTCATGGATAAAGTGAGATATATAGGCAAAGGATAATAATGCTGTTTGATGGTCATGTAATTAAGAACAGTACATTTCTTAGATTCCAAATCTATCCTTTCTGTGTTGTATAGAGAATAGAAAGCATCTCTTAGTTCCTTTTTAGACACAGTTTCAGCTATGCTTGGATCTAAGAAAATACATTCCTTATTAACACTAAGTAGACTTTGTTGCACTCGACTCAGCCAAGGGATATCCATCCCTTTCTCACACATGAGACAGTCATTAATAATCTCTCTAGTAAGGGAGGCAGCCTGGTTCTTCCATATTGATAGCCAAAAAAGAGCAGGTCGAGCACGTATGAAGTCAGATATAAAATTAAGATTAAGGGCCCGATGTAGGTAAATCTCATTTACCGACTCTAGAATACCGAAGTTTACCGATTCGGTATTCTAGATTCGGTAAATGAGATGTAGGTAATAATTCAGTAATTTTGACTGAATCAGTATGATTCCATAATTACCGAATCGGTATTTACCGATTTGGTAATTGCCATTGCAAGGCCCATAGGAATCAATGTCAATTACTGAATCGGTAAATACCGATTCGGTAAAATTACCGAATTGTCAAGGGGGACAGGGTTTCACTTTGATACCCTGTTGCACCCCTGATTCTGGCTTGTGTGCCATGTGGCACACATATATGCCCTAAGGGCATGCATGTGTGTCACATGGCACAGGTGTACATGCACAGATGTGCATGTACACAGGAATTCGTTATTTACCATGAAATAGTATTTCATAGTAAATAATGAATTCTTAAGGGCCTGTGGCACTGTTTTAAGTGCCACCTACATCTAGATTTACCGATTCGGTAAATTTACCGATTCGGTATTTTGCAGAATCGGTTGCTTTTCCGAATCGGTAAATTTACAGAATCGGTAAATGTTTGGCTCCCTACATCTCAATCTCCAAATACCGGTCGGTAACGGCCGAAATCGGCCGTTACCGACCGGTATTTGGTGTCCTACATCTGGCCCCTAAGTTCTCTATGGTAAATATATTGTGGGGTAGAGAATGCAATGCCCAGCAGTTTCCTGCAAAACCTATTTTCTTCCTGCTGGATACATGAACTATTTGCAATGCCCCAAATCTCAGCCCCATATGTAGCCACAGGAATGCACTGTAGTTTGTAGATTTTTTTAATGGCTAAAATAGCTCCAGTAGTCCTTGGGCAGGGAAGACTAAGGATAGAATTGGTGGCCTTTGAGAACTTGCTCCTGGAGTGAGCAAAATGCTCAGTCCAGGAGCTGTTCGCAGCAAAGACCAACCCAAGATAGGAAAATATGTGAGTTCATGCCAATTTCTGACTGTTCACTGCAATGGAGCTTAACTTTCGCTTCCCTGAACCAAAAGACATTAAAAACGATTTTTTTAAATTAACGCACAGGTCCAAGCCATCCATATACCTTACAAATGTTTGAACTAAAATATGCAGAGAATTTGGGGGGCGGCCTATAAGAACCGCATCATCTGCGTATAATAACACAGGAATTGGTTTTCCATTGACTAAGGGAACGTCATGAGTTGCGTTTTTCAATAAGCTATTCAACCCATGGATGTATATAATAAAAAGAAGGGGGGCCAAGACACAACCCTGTCTCACCCCCCTTCCTACCTTAATAGGACCCGAGACCTCTTCACCCATGCCAATCCTCACCTGTGCCTGAAGATCTTTATGGAGGTACGCTAAAAAGTGTACCAACGGCTCATCCAGCCCATATGCCAAAAGGATTGTCCATAGCTTTGACCTATTGACGAGGTTAAATGCTGAGGATAAATCCTTGAAGGCCAGATAGACCGGAGACTTCCGTGCAATGGTGTACTTTCCTATAATCAAGTTAAGATTAAGGCATTGCTCTGTAGTACCCACCTTGCTACGGAATCCTAGCTGGCATGGCTCTAGAATATCATTTTCTTCTGTCCAGGTTAGTATTTTGTTGTAGAGAACTCTACCCAATATTTTTAGTGTATTATCAATTAACAATATTGGTCTATAGGTACTAGGCTGGGACCTGTCTCTTTTTTTAAAAATTGGAACTATAATACTCTTAGCCCATGTTTCAGGTAAAGTGGCATAAATTAAACTATTAAAAACATTCAAAAGTAGCGGGCCCAAAAGTCTGGATTCCACTTAATTAAATCAATTGGCAGCCCATCTGGCCCAGGTGCCTTGTTCCCTATACTCTGGTGGATAGCTTCTTCCACTTCAGAGATAGTTAGCGCTATGGTAGCCAATGGGCCAAGCTCATAATGATCTGTCTCTGATTGGGGGTAGCGTACATTTTTGAAAAATTATTTTCCCAAGAATCACTGGAGATGTTGCAGCTAATAGGTGTTAATAGCTGGCCCATCGATCGGAGGTCCTTTACAGCAGACAAAAACATACTACCCTTTTTAGGTTTCGTCTGGGCCGGAGCACTAGCTCCGCCCAGGAGAAATCTAATGTTCCTACAGTGTAGGGCTTAGTCCCGCCTCTGTCTTCCATTGGCTAGCTCCATAAATGGAGGCTAGCCATTGGAAGAGATTGGCTGTCAATCACACTTTCCCCGTGAAAACGCGATTCGGGGGCGTTTCTGACTGTTTTTTTAAGTCCCGCCCCTTGTCCCGGGCCGCGCTGTGATTGGCTGCCGGCCCGGGACACCCCCTTGACGTCATTCCCCGGGCCGCGCTGTGATTGGCTGCCGGCCCGGGACCTGACTTGTTTTGTTTGGGTTTTAATATCCTAATCCGATCATGCAGTACAGCATCACCAACAGCAACATTTGTCTTTGTCAAAGCTTGTTTCCCGGTCTCTCCTGGTATTGGCTTCCGATTACACTTCTCCACGACCTAGCCGTCTTGTTTCCCCTCCGACTTCGTCCGCTGGTAACCCCGCCCACCCCTCTCTTTTTATTTCAAATAACTCTCTACTGGCCCCTGGCTCTTCCCATCTTGAGACCCCCTTCCCTTTCGCACTTGTTTTTATTTCCAACTCCCGGGCTTGTTTGTTCTCACTTCCAGCTGCCCTCGGCTCTCCCCTCTCGTGATTCTTTCGCACTTGCGCAGCCGGCGCCACGCATTCCTTGCTCTTAGGCTGTGCTGTGACATTTTAAGGTGCTGGCTGGCTGACCTCCAGTGTCACACTCAGCACTTGGTCCCCTGGTGATCTGCAGACAGATTGCAAAAGAGGCCGCGGAAGCCCAAAAACCTGTCCTTGCGGCCCCCACCCACCCCGGGGCTGAGGCTTATCATGGACGTGCAGAAACTACAGCTGAAAGCTGTTTGGTAAGTCAGGTCGCGGCAGACACTGCCCAGCACTTCCCTTTCGAATGAAGGACCTGCGTACTGCCTTGTTCTTCAGCCGTATTGTCGCTCTTCCTGGCCGGACCTATGGCTTTATTAATCAACATTTTTCAGCACTGACATCTGCAGAAGCCATGCAGGAGGTACTGTGAACGTTTCCTTACTTCAGAGACGTGCGTCTGTGACGTGAGCTGCTCGTTCCTGTGTATGCACAAAGGTGGCTTGGGGATCAGTTTGGTCTGTGAGGTGCAGTTTTGCATTGTATTGCTATTGCCTTCACTTAGCTCTTCATTCCACTGGCGAGGCGCTGGAGTACAGGTATCACACTGCTCCATGGGATCGTTACAGATTGAAGAGTTTGTGTTTGTAAGGATACCCCCTTATTCGGTGAGTAACTCTCTATTGTGGCCCTAAACTCTATGCTTATGGCAGAGTTGGCCGTTTAGTTGCCCGGGATCATTGCACCTAAAAATGCAGACTCCGAAATAAAGCCACTTGAAGCATGAAAAGCAGGGCTTTAAGTGGGCCGGGTCCTGCCGGTGCTCATCGCCGGCAGTGCTTTAAAGCAGGTGGTGAGATGGGTTCCTATCGGGCGCTCCATTTTTGCTCTCAACGTCAAGGTGAAAAATAAATCTTAACTCTGGAGCAGTTCCACCCTTCACTGCCTTTAATGTAACTTCAGAGACTCGTTGTATGTCGTTCACCGTCTCATCATTTCAGAACTGAAGCATTTTCAATGTTCTATACAACAAAAGCATAGTTGTTGCTTATTTATCTTATCCGACTAGCAAACATTGGTAAAGCCAATAGTCCTGGCTTGTTGTGGGTGTAATGTTACTTGTTGTATTTTATGTGTGGATGCAATGACATAAGCAGCAAATTACTAGTGGGGCTACACATCATGCCAAGCACACATTTTTAGCTTACTTTTTAAGCCACGCTCCAATTACATCGGCCACCCCCCTCTGAGAGACACTCCCCGGTATTTTCATCCCTCTTAAAGCCTTGTTATCTGAAGGTTTTGCTTTTAGCAGAAATGCCAATATGACACTAAGTTATAGATATTTTCTATCGGCTGTGCAACGCCTTTCTTCAACCCTTAGAAGGATGAATGGCAGCATCGGCCCTGCTGGGCCACGATTCTGTGCTCTGAGGATTGCACACTGACCTCCGAAGCGCGCTCTCAACCCCCCGAGCCTCTGCAAGGGAGCACTCTTGCTAGAAATTCGGGTCATATCGTCGTTATGTTGCTACCACTGGTTCGCCAGGGATTATTCATGAGTTTGTGAAGTGCAATGAAAAGTAAACGATAATCAGTTACTTGATGGACTCAGAAGTAATGTTTCATTCACAGGCAGGGTGGAAAAATAAGATTAAATGACATTTAGTGTAATTTAAAAAATGTTAACCTCGGACAGCCAGTTAGTGATATTACGCAGAGTGAGTGTGCAGAGTGAGTGTGTAGAGTGTGAGTGCAGAGTGCAGAGTGTGAGTGCAGAGTGCAGAGTGAGTGTGTAGAGTGAGTGTGCAGAGTAGTGAGTGCAGAGTGCAGAGTGAGTGTGTAGAGTGAGTGTGCAGAGTAGTGAGGGCAGAGTGCAGAGTAGTGAGTGCAGAGTGCAGAGTAGTGAGTGTGCAGAGTAGTGAGTGCACAGTAGTGAGTGTGCAGACTAGTGAGTGCACAGTAGTGAGTGTGCAGACTAGTGAGTGCAGAGTGTGAGTGCTGAGTGCAAAGTGAGTGTGCAGAGTAGTGAGTGTGCAGAGTAGTGAGTGTGCAGAGTAGTGAGAGTGCAGAGTAGAGAGTGCAGAGTAGAGAGTGCAGAGTAGATAGTGCAGAGTAGAGAGTGCAGAGTAGAGAGTGCAGAGTAGAGAGTGCAGAGTGACTAGGGAGTGAAGAGTGACTAGGGAGTGCAGAGTGACTAGGGAGTGCAGAGTGACTAGGGAGTGCTAGGGAAGGCAGAGTGACTGCAGAGTGACTAGGGAGTGCTAGGGAGTGCAGAGTGACTGCAGAGTGCTAGGGAGTGCAGAGTGACTGCAGAGTGCTAGGGAGTGCTAGGGAGTGCAGAGTGACTGCAGAGTTCTAGGGAGTGCAGAGTGACTGCAGAGTGCTAGGGAGTGCTAGGGAGTGCAGAGTGACTGCAGAGTGCTAGGGAGTGCTAGGGAGTGCAGAGTGACTGCAGAGTGCTAGGGAGTGCAGAGTGACTGCAGAGTGCTAGGGAGTGCTAGGGAGTGCAGAGTGACTGCAGAGTGCTAGGGAGTGCTAGGGAGTGCAGAGTGACTGCAGAGTGCTAGGGAGTTCTAGGGAGTGCAGAGTGACTGCAGAGTGCTAGGGAGTGCTAGGGAGTGCAGAGTGACTGCAGAGTGCTAGGGACTGCAGAGTGACTGCAGAGTGCTAGGGACTGCAGAGTGCTAGGGAGTGCTAGGGAGTGCAGAGTGACTGCAGAGTCTTAGGGAGTGCTAGGGAGTGCATAGTGACTGCAGAGTGCTAGGGAGTGCTAGGGAGTGCAGAGTGACTGCAGAGTGCTAGGGAGTGCAGAGTGACTGCAGAGTGCTAGGGAGTGCAGAGTGACTGCAAAGTGCTAGGGAGTGCAGAGTGACTAGGGAGTGCAGAGTGACTAGGGAGTGCTAGGGAGTGCAGAGTGACTAGGGAGTGCAGAGTGACTAGGGACTGCTAGGAGTGCAGAGTGCAAGGGAGTGCAGAGTGCAAGGGAGTGCAGAGTGCAAGGGAGTGCAGACTGCAAGGGAGTGCGAGGGAGTGTGAGGGAGTGCAGAGTACCTAGGGAGTGCAGAGTGACTAGGGAGTGCAGAGTGACTAGGGAGTGCAGAGTGCTATGGAGTGCAGAGTGACTTGGGAGGGCTAGGGAGTGCTAGGGAGTGCAGAGTGACTTGGGAGGGCTAGGGAGTGCAGAGTGACTAGGGAGTGATAGGGAGTGCAGAGTGCTAGGGAGTGCAGAGTGACTTGGGAGGGCTAGGGAGTGCTAGGGAGTGCAGAGTGACTTGGGAGGGCTAGGGAGTGCAGAGTGACTAGGGAGTGATAGGGAGTGCACAGAGTGCTAGGGAGTGCAGAGTGACTTGGGAGGGCTAGGGAGTACAGAGTGACTAGGGAGTGCAGAGTGACTAGGGAGTGCTATGGAGTGCTAGGGACTGCAGAGTGACTGCAGAGATTAAGCTAATGGCAATGTAAATGACAATGCCATTTATTTATCTGTTTTCAAAACCAACACATAAATACAAATTTTGTCATTTACAATGCCAATAGCTCTAACTTTTCCAAAGGCGAAACCATTGCATTGTAAATGCTTGTTTATACTAGCAGCCTTAGAAAGGGTTTCCCAGCTTTCGATTAGGAGAGCTTTCTTCCTATTCGAGATTGCTGTGTTGTATTCTCTCCTTGCCAACTGAACATCTGTACTGCACCTCGGGTTAGATAACAAGATCCTACAAAGATTCCTATTGGCCAATGTACAGTCTCGATCAAACCATCTAGGAATACTTCCTGCCAGAGGTGCAGGTTTTGACAGGAGAGTTGTTGTGGCCTGGCAAAGTTTAGAAAAATCCTGAATTACCTCAGCATGTATGGGTTGTGATGACAAGCAAGAATTTACAAGATGCATATGACCCTTAAGTAGTTTTTTGAACACTTCGCCACTATCAACACCCTTCCATATTAGTCTTAAGTTATCAGTTGAAGGTGTAAGATATGTGGCCCACGTTCCAAAGAGAACACGGGTCTAGGGGCTGAGCTCAATACTATTTTGATAGGGTTGTGATCCCCATTATCCGTGTCAATGACCTCTGCGGCCTTTAACCCCTTCGCTCATTATAAATATGCCCTTTAGTAACTAAGCTCAATGCCCCTTTGATTTGCCCACAAAACACATGCATTATTACATCAATGTTTGCCATTTAGCAATTTAAGTCTCCTTTATTAAGATTTGAAGCAAGATTTTGCAATCTAGAGTTGTGGGAGTCACAAGCACCTCTGCTTTGTATGCAGAAGGAGAATTGAGATATTGTATAAATGAATTGCATTCCTCCAGAATAAATGTCAATATCCAAAGTGAATAAATATTATAGCAGTGCAAAGCCGATTTAAACAGTTTCTCTATTTTATAAAACTTTCAATAGATTGGAATTTCTTGACTTCAGGAGTTCATGTTGCTGTGTAATGAGCTACTTACTGTATGCATTGCTTTTGGCAGGAGCCCAAGAAAAATACATAATTTAATTTAGAAATCCCATGATTGAAACAGGTACTTTGGTTAAGCGCTTCAGACATTTACACCTATATTAAATTTAGCACTTGCCTTAGCAAGTATGTTTCTTTGTAAAATACATACACCTAGTACGCACAATGTTTCAGCCATTTACAATTTGTTTGGATGGTTCCTTATGGCTGAATTGCATTTTACTTTACTTGAGGAGGTTGCAAGTTGGTGATGTAATACAGGAGTGAAGTGTAGTGAATTTAGGCATGTTTAATGTTGTTTTTTAGCGTTATTCTGTATTATTTTACGTTCTATATATACGTAAGTGCCTTGCAGCATTGAAAACAACACATGTATTTAGCTAAATGTTCTTTATAGTAGTGCTCCAGTATACATCTGTATGCTTTTTTCTATACATTTTGGGGTACAATTTAATATGTTATTTATTGAACTTTAACTTCATCCTATTTTATGTACGGTGGATGTATGGGATGTATGACGTTACAACGCATACTTTTACAACGCCTACCTTTACAACGCGGTTTTTACAACGCATACCATTACAACGCATAATGCTTTTAGGCGCTGGATAGTGAATAGTTTAATTTACTATTCCAACTCCAGTCCCCGTGGATAGTAGGGAAGGTTATTGGATAGTAAATTAACCTATTCCCTATCCTAGAGCGCCCCCCAGCGCAATGCGTTGTAATAGTTTGCATTGTAAAAGTTGCGTTGTAATGGTAGGTCGTTGTAAAAGTTGCGTTGTAACGGTTGTATACCGGATGTATGTATCGCTTCTTCTTTTATGATTTTAATTAATCGAAATAAAGATTTTTGACTGACTGACTAACTTCATCCTGCACGGCCTCAATGAATTGTAGGAAAACAAATGTATCATCTGGAAACGAGAAAACAGATAGGTTGTGTCCCCTGAATTTACCAGGAGGGGGCGTGCTTTGTAGCATGGCGTTACTTGTCAGAGCACAAGTATTTAAGCTGCCTCCCTTCATTCTTCACCCGTGAGATCATCCACAAGAACAATGAACTACCATTTAATAACATTTTATTGTTAAACATTCTAGTGCACAGTTTGCACAGAAATGTTTTGATAAAAATTAAAAGAGGTTTGGAGATAATGAAAAAAGAAAGAGTGAATAATATGAAAACAGACAACATATTACCCTGAGAGAACCCGACCACTGCCAACACAGCGCCTTACTGACCCAGAGGGGGAGCGGGACAGGACTTCAGGTCCTAGGCTCCCGTGCGGCTGCTGACGAGCCGACGCCCGCACCACGCGCCCAGAGGAGCTTTCAATCTTTGGCTGGGCTCCCGCAGCTCGGGACGTGCCTGGGCCAAAGGCGGGACCGTCTACGGCCATCTGTGGCAGGAAGAGGCGGGGCAGGGCCAAGTCTCTTGGCCTGTGGGTTTTGATTATCTACCAGTTTACCTCTCCAGCCTTCATCTGTACTAGTAAGCACGTTTTCTTTTATATACATTTAATTAAACTGTCATGCCGGCAAATCCGAAATTAAGGGGTGTGAAGGTGGCCACGCCAAAATCCATGCCTTACTCCACACTTGACTGCTTCCTATTGCGAGCGACAAAAGCTATTGATAAGGAGATAGAGGTTGCTGAATGGTGGCTATCAGTGGGAGGAGGTCCGGTTGGCGCAGCCACAGACCCAGACTTGTTGGATGCTGAGGACATTCAAATGATTGAGTGTAGTCAAACAAATTCCGTACTCAAGGGTAGCTTTGTGGTTCCATCTCCCGCTAAGCAGCCCTGTACAGCACCTCCAACTTTACCAGTACGAGAGACAGCTGGTAAAAGGAAGAAATAGTTAAACACACGGAGCCCACACGGTGTACACAGACCAGGTCAAAAAGACAGTCCCAGGACGCATGCCCGGAAGCTCCGACCTTACACCTACAATGTCCAGCTACCTCAAATGGAACTATTTTGCTATCACCAACTCAGCCAGTAGCTGTTCCCCGGCAAATGACTGTGACACTAATATCTTTGATGGAAGAGATGATTTCTAGATTTTTTTGCCCATCTTAGCTAGACTAGATAAACTAGAGTCTACTGTGGCAATTATGCATTCTATGGTTAGGTACTCAATTACAGGGGCAGGGGCAAAACTGAATCCACTGGCCGGGGGCTCTGCTCAAAAAAGGACTCAAAGCCAATATGAGGGGTCATCTGCTATATGCAACACTCAACCACCCTGTTATTTGAATAATGCCATCCCCAGAAATCCAACCATAGTAGCACAGATGCACCAAGGGTCCGCTAGCACTATCCAAGGGGCAAATATATGCATGCTTCCAAGTGAAATTAAATCTGGTCCACCGCCCGTACTTACCACTGGGAATGATGCACACACAAATTGCATAAACCAACTGACACCCCCATTACTGCTCCACAAAAATGGTCTAATTATTCGAGATGATAAAGCGACCCTACATCTTCCACCTAAGTGCTGTCCTTATGTAGCCATTCTCACTAACGTTCCCACCCTGCAGGGAAATCAGATTGAATCACAATCCCAACTACAAAATAAAACCTGACACTGGCTCCAACAGAACACTAATTTTCTTAACTCAGACTACAATGACATTTAACTTGTGAGATGAGTCAGCTGAATTGGCCCGCTATGTAAATCATTCCCTGAAGATTGTATTGTTATAAATTGTAGATCCCCAATTATTGCTAGTCAGTTGCTGGGAGGGGGGTCTTACCTAAAGGATCAGAAGTTAGGCAAAGTGACTGCAATCTTACCACTTGAGTTCTTCTACAGGCACCTTAAAATTAGTGAGAGGAACCCTCTGGCCAGTGAAATGGTCAGTATAAGGACTCCTACACATCAGGAGGCCCCCCTTTGGAAACTAGAAACCGGTACCATCTCCTGCGTATTATGGATTCTCAAGATTGAGTATCCGAAGTATCTTCATCATTTGCAGAAGATACATCTGCCATGCAGTGCGATGCCATATCAATGCCATGCACCAACAGTGATCCTGTCTCAAGTGATCTAGCAACAAGTAGTATTCATTTCCATTCCCAACTAATGCTCGGGGGGTCACCAACACCATAGAGCTCACAGGGGAATCCTTAGGCGACCCCCAGGACTTGAAAATCTTATCCTGGAATATAGCTGGTTTAAAATCCAAGATAACCGACCCTGATTGGTGCGAATTATTGGATGTTTTTCATTTTTGCCTTTTGCAGGAAACCTGGGCAGTTGGACGTACCCATAGGGTAGGTTTTTACCACTTATAGTATTGAAGCCAAACATCCAGCAGGTGGCCTCCTAATCTGGGTTTAAAACTCGCTGGTAATCAAGGTTTTCAATCTCGACTCAGAAGAAATACTTGGGCTAGAACTATCATTGGGTAAAGAGAATGTGAAAGTTATACATAGCCGAGCAGCGGAAGATAGACTTAGGTTATGGGCCTCTCGCCACGCCAGTAAACTAATACGTTGTACCGCGTGATGTACCTACCCCCTGCCCGCCGAAGCTAAATAGGATACTACCAACAGTTTTTGTCCATGCTCCTTATTTTTGAGAGCATTCTACCTTTGGTAAATTTTACCATTGGTTCTTCAAAGGATTTAGGATAGGGTGAGTCTTTTAGGGGACTCATACCGTCCATTTCCTTGGTCCTGATGAATACCGGGAATCTTCCCTAACAGTTGAAACATGTTGACCAACGCACTATGAAACATATTGAGATACGTAGGTCGTAACTCCCCTTCTAGTATCTCACACTTTATTATTTTATTATTGTCCAGTTGCTTTTTATTAAAATTCACTCTTACAAAGTTAAACCAGGACAATTTTTAACACTAATTTCTTGCACTTACATTTCACAACCTGCTCCACTGTATTACAGGTGTCGAAGCACACCCTGGTGACGCTAGGCCACCAGGGTGGACCCCGATGATGAAGCATGTCACCACTAGGTGGTGAGTGAGGGTTTTTTTTAGAAAAGGAATAATTATTCCACTTTTGGAAAACCTTCAGCCTATACATCGGGTGGTACTCCTTCAAAAATAAGAATAGCCAAAATTTCTGCCACCTTCTGTCAAAGGGGTCACCAAACCTAGAAACGGAAACAGATTTCCACATTCAGCTCCATGTATGGGAGGAATATGTTGAGGAGTTATTTGCAGGCCAGGGGCTTTTACATGATACAGGTACATATATGGACTCCCAGGGTTTTGAAATATCAGATGGAGACTATATAACTGTATACAAAACCACCATGGCCATACATTTGTTGCAGAGTGGGAAAGCCCCGGGCCAAGATAAACTCCCAGGAGAACTGTTCGAAGCCTTACCTATTATATGGGCATTTTGCTCCAAAATGTCTTCAACACAATCTTGCTTGGGGGTGCCGTTCCGGAAATCTGGCGGGGTGCCGAAATTATTCCCATCCACAAAAAGGGCGACAAAGGGTCGCCTGGCAACTACAGGCTCATTAGCTTAATAGATGTTTCCTAAAAAACATTTTGTAAAATCATCCTGACTAGAATCCATATTTGGATTGAGGAAAATAATGTTTTGTCTGATCTACAGACAGGATTTAGGGCCTCCACAAGCACCAATGACCAATTCCTTAGATTCCTCCTGTTAATATGGATGGAAGTTACCATCAGAGGAGATCATCTATGTGTGGTGTTTGTGGACCTAAAGACGGTCTTTGATTCTATAGATCGGGCCCAACTCTGGCTAGCACTGAGCGGTTTAGGAATACCACCTTACATACTCACAATCCTGATTCGGCTACCCATCGACACATATGCCAAGGTTAGGTGGAACTCCGACGGCAGCCTGACCAATAACATACTGGTCCGGAAAGGCGTGCGCCAAGGTTGTATCCTTGCTCCTACATTATTTACCCTCTACATTAATGGTTAATTGGTGGACTCTATAATTGTGGTGGTGACCACCCAAAATTGGCGGGCAGCGCAGTGCCTTGCCTGCTTTTTACGGACGACACACTGCTTATTGCCAAAACACCCCGCAGAATCCAAAACCTTTTAAATAAATTTGCTAAGGTTTGCAACGAGAAGGGCTTAGAAATAAACTGCTCCAAAACCAAATATATGTCTTTTAACCACTATAAATCCAGCAAGGGTAAGCTCATGCTGGGCTCGCAAGTTTTGGAGCAAGTTAAGTCCTTCGATTATTTGGGAGTTCGTATCAGCGATAGGCTGGTATGGAAAAAGAGTACTTTGACCCTTCAGCATTTAGATTGTGCCTTAGTACGCAGGGATAGGGCCTCCCCTTACCGGCTCATTTCACCTATCTTAGAACTTCATAGGGCAAAAGCACTAGGAGCAGCTCTATATGGGGCTGAGCTATGGGGGCTGGAAAATCTGACGGACCTCACCCTCGCTGAAAATAAATTTATTAGAGCCATCATGAACCTGCCAGTGAACACACCACTCCTGCCGCTAAGACTAGATCTTGCTTTGCAATTCTTTGCAATCACTTTGCAATTCTCAGGGCACTCTTGTTTTGGATAAGGGTTTGGACAAGCAACACCAAGGTCCCGTTGAAGGAAGCTATGATCGAGCTGATAGCCCTGCACAAGCAAACTGGTTGAATTAAGTGGTTCAATAAGATCAAGGCTTGGTTCTTAAAAATAGGGTTGGGGCAGCTCTGGGAGGAACCTGGGACCATTGTTAAATCTATGGTTCCCCTTGTTAAAAAAAGGTTCTGGGGACTGGTGGTCTCTAAAAGCACAGAACGCATTGCACATGGCACTTTACCCGTGAAGTTCTTTAATTTTAAAGGCAGCTTTGGTTTCAAAACTTTTTGGGATGATATCGAACCACTACAGGCACGAGCACTGTATACCCAACTTATATACGGAACCATTCCCTAAATGCAAGGGGAAGTTGCTGGGGAAATGTGTTGGTCAACTCATTGTGCCCTTCATGCCCCACAGCACCCGAGACACTTGAGCATTTTCTGTTGTCCCTATTATGCTGATTTAAGAAGAACCCGGATAGCTCCTGTTTGCAGTATGCTTTCTATCAGGTGTCCTTTGGAAGCGACACGCATTTTTAAATCAGACACCACAAGTTGGTTAGTGTTCGCTATCTCGAGATTTCTGCTATTTGCCTGGTGGAAGAGGTCAAAATGTGCTACCTAGTCTCTGAACATTGTTGTGCCTATTTAGCTCTACCGGTTTTTATGAAAGATTCTGCTTACTATGTTTTTGGGGACTTATAGCTCTGTATTTTTTAATGGATATCTTAATAAACATTCTTTTAATACAATATTATTTGTTTGTACTCTGATGTACTATTTTTATGATGAGAATGATCATACCTTTGATCGAATAAAGTAGTAATAATATTACATTGTATGAATTCCCTTCCTAGTGAACCCTGACTAGTAATCATTAGCATATGAAGGCCTGCCATCTTGAGAGGTGTGTTGCATTTGTTGCACACCTTAAAGGCAAGACTTTAAGTGTGCTGGAGCCTGCAAGGTCAAATAAATCCTATTTTATGAGACTCTTGTGGGTTCTCAGTCAGTAGCCTTGGTAGAGAAACCTCAAGGTCCTTTGAAGTCAACAATGCTCCTCTCTCCCCTGGAAAACTAAGGACATCCTTTTTATAGTGATTCTCACACCAATGATGATTTTGATCAATGATGTGACCAGTGAAATCTCATGGGAATTCGTTTACCATATTACACACAAAGAACCCAGCAAGTTGTGAATTAAAACACTAGGGCCCTTGTTATGAGTATGGGGTTAAATTCAGATACCCGTGCAAACCCGTGTTTGCACAGGGACCGTAATTACGAGTTGTGTGAAAATTATCAGAGCCTCGTTGTTTTCCCCTGATATATTCGGACAGGTCAAACCTGCCAAAACTTATCAGGGAAAAATTCCTGGCATTGGTTAGTGCATGCAGAGTTTGGTGCGGTAAGCATGTTATTGCCCAAAAACTTTCCATCAGGTGATATTTATCACACCTGATAAATTCCGCCTCTGCAGAGCCTGATTTTATCAGGTTCAATAAATAGCACACCATTTATGTGCCACTTGTAATGAGGGCCAATGAATACTATCAAAACTTAGAATGCAGACAACATATACTGACATATGGTAATCAACAGATGAGCATTAAAAAAATCAATTAAGTATGAGTGGGAAGGTGAAAAATATAGTGGTTACCCAATCCAAAACAAAATAACTTGTGCCACCAGTAAATAGGCCACTATAAACTGAGCAAATAACATATTATTTCATAGGTGCACTCAGTATCTAATAAAAGTACACTTACGTAGAAGGAAATATGATGACGTAACAAACACTTATAGTTTTGACCCAGTCCAACAAGTATTTGTTTGAAAAATGGCATCCATTTCAAGATTTCAGTTGGAATCCAGCTCACAGCAGTCATGCAAGGTGTGTGTGAACCTGTTTTTAAGAAGGTTGTTTACCCATACATTACATACATTAAACCTTCATTCTGACAAAAATATCAGTATCCAGATACCCAGCATTTGTGTCTGTAATTCAATTACAAGCGGGCAGATTTGAAAATAAAAATGTAATTGACCTAACTCTTTGAGGGGCCAAACTGCACAGGTGATTAGAATGCACAAAAAATCACCGAGAATGCACATTGCTTGAAAGAATAGAAGAAACAGACTTATTATTTTATTGTTATTTTTGTATAGTGTTTGTGCATCCCAGGGGATGATTTACAGTACGTTCAAAGAAGGGTGGTACAGGGAAAGAATGAAAGGGATATTCGGCAGTAATTTGGTTCCTCTGTGCAATCTGGTGTTGTCAATGTGAGTATAGGCCAGAAGCTATCAGAAAAGATGCATCTTGAGGGATATCCACAATTATGAGCTTTCACTTTCAGGTAATTGTCTGCTGTGGAAGACCTGTTGAGGACAATGCAATACATAGAGTAAGCTTAGGTCATTCCCCTTACATATGATTGAGTGGCTTTCTTGTCCATCTCACTTCCTTGATTCTGATTTAATGGCTTTACTAAACTAGCAAAACTAGCACAACATTAAACTGGGATCTTGAAGACCCAATTATGCCATGGCAAAAGATCCAAGAAGAACTTAAAAAATATTTCCTAAAACCCAATAAACAGCCCCTGCTGAGATCTCAAACAAGAAAATAGAAAAAATGGTACTCGAATACGCAAGACAAAAAGGTCCCAAGTAGACCAGAATTAGATAGATATTGTGAAAGCTCGCAAAAGTAATAATGGTAAGTCTCTCTGGTCTTTAAATAACCAACTTGACAGAGATTCAACATCCATAAAAGGCAATAATGTCACACAAGAATCATGGGTAAGGCATTTTGAATCTCTGTACAAAAACCAGGATCTAAATCAGTTCCTGATGTGTCAAGATTATTCTACAATACCTTTGTCCTTTTCTCTAATTGAAATCAAAGTTGAAATTATCAAAAGCAGAGGGAATGGAGCACCTGGTCCAAATGGGCTCGCTGCAGCTATATATAAACAAGATTGTGGGTTCTGGTTTTCCCGTTTTCACTTTTTATTACATTTTTGTTTATTTGAGAAGGTGATAGGAGAATCATGGTGTGGTCTTCCCTTTCAACCAATCTACAAAAAAGGCCTCTATGCCTCTCTCGATAGCTAATATATGATCGCCCTTAAGGATGAGGACTCAAAAGATCTTTTGTAGCCTGCTACTGTCCAAGTTGGAAGAGAAAATCTAATTACTTTCAATCAAACAGGTTTCAGAGCCAAATCTACGACCACAGATAACCTGGTTGTGCTCGCAATGATTTGCTGAGAAATATGTCATCAATATACACAGCTTTTATATACCTGTTTTGTGAACTTCTCTAAGGCCTTCGATCATGTTAACCGAAATTGTCAATGAAGAAAGCAGGCCAGTCACAACAGCCCTGCAATTATATTATGTGCTATCCAACTTTTATACTCGAACAACAGGGCAAAGGTCAAACCTGGCACTGGCCAAGGCCAAAATCACAGTCAACAGGGGCCTAAAACAAGGGTGTGTCCTTGCCCCAATGCTTTTTAATCATTTACATCAGACTTAAGTCCTCATCTAGACTCAGTCAAATCACATGCATCAAGACTGGGTACTATCAGGAGACTTCTTTACAGTAAGTTGACGATACAGTTATGATGAACTTGACAGGAATTGGAATTGAGAGGCCATTAAAACTTCTCCATATTTACTGTGTTGAAAATGAAATGGATGTGAACCTCACAAAAGCTCAGATCTTGGTGTTTGGACGGAAGATTGAAAATAAAGGGTGCTGGTTCCTGGGCGGCCTGCTGGTGTCAAGAAGCTTTTGTTTTAAATACCTCAGTATCTGGCTGAAGTCTGGACTTTCATATCATTTCATTTACATTGTAACTCATTGACGCCAAAGAACGCCTTCTTAACTGAAGCCCTTCAATCCTTACATGGCAAACTGTAAAGTCCAACTCTGGTTGCCTCTTCTTACAGTGATAAAGGCCAAGTTTATTCCAAGAATTAGGCACTGAGGCTTTCTGGGGAAGTTTGGGCCCTTTCTCAATTCTGTACAAGGTAAGGCATATCGCTTTGTCTTTTGACCCCCGCAAAAAGCATCACTGACCCAGATACAGCTCAAATTTGGCTTACTGAATGAAGTACTAGTACAACACGCCCCCTTCCTTAAGCATATGTAACTATTTAGACTGTCTGATCAGGAGACATTGCGTTCCCGCATATGGAAAGAAACAAAAACTGCTACAAAGAGCTGGACGCAGGCTTTTGAGTTGGCTTTGAATGACTTAGAGGATAATGAATTATGGGAATCTTACCACAATACCTCTTTAAAGCATCACTAAGGGCCAGATGTAGGTAGCTAAATACCGGTCGGTAACCGCTGAAAATCTGTGAATTTCCCGTTACTTACCGGTATTTAGCCCTTCCTAATGTAGGAGGCTGTAAATAAGGATTCAGTATTTTACCGATTCCTTATTTTAAGGATTCGGTAAATTACAGAATCTTTAAAACCTATGTAGGTAGCACTTAAGTGAGTGCATTTTTGCTTACAGATTGGTTATTTACCACTAACTGCAAGTTGGTGGTAAATACCGAATACCTTTAAAAAAGCAATTATTTGCTTTTTTCAAGGTGCCATGTGGCAGACATTGTGCGCCACATGTGCAAACATGCACGATTCAAGGGTGCAACAGGGTGTCAATGTGATACCCTGCCACCCTTGAATATGCTCCTGCTATTACCGATTTGGTAATACCAAATCGGTAATAGTGAATGGCTTCCCATTCATTCCTATGGGCCTCCAGGCCCATAGGAATGAACGGGAAGGTATTCCTTATTACCGAATCGGTAATAAGGAATATTACAGAATCGGTAAATGTTACCGATTTTTTACCTACATCATATTTACCGATTCCTAAATACAGAATCGATAAAATTCTGTATTTAAGAATCGGTAAATTAAGATTACCTACATCGGGCCCTAAATGAACTAATAAAGTGGATCTCATGGAACAGGGCCAAGAATGATTTTAGCAAAAGGAATAATGAATGGATAGTTATTGGCTTTTATAAACCACCCAGTCCGCCGTCATATTTAACTGTTTCACGTAGATTCTTTTATAAAATCAAGTTACTACACCTGAGCTTTGGCCTGTGTCAAACTATAGACTGCCTGCCAAAATGATTGTCGAAATTTCTTTGTTCCAAGTGCAGACTTTCTCAACAACATAAGGAAAGTTTGACTCACATTGTATTCATTTGCCCCAACCTTCTGAATGAATGCAAGGCTTTGCTGTGAAAATTCTTTCATCAGAATGGCATCAGAATGTGCTACCACACGCTAACTTTAAAAAAAATTAAATGGTGAATGCCCCAAAGTGATTGCACCTTTTTATAAAATTCATTAAAAAGCATACAGATTATTGTCAGACAAGGGTCAGACAACAGCTGTAGCAATAGGAATGTCGTACGAGAAAGTGTCTTAATCTGATGGCGTTCAATGCTCTTCTTGTATTTTATAGCGAACTTTGCACCTTTATGTCAGCACTTTATACTTGACATCATGGGAAGAAGCAATATGAGGCCTGATGAGAAATATTGAGAAACAAGAGAATATGTGGTGACATTGCTGCCTATGAAGGAGCGACAAGCTAACGGTCCAGCCTGATGGTGTTCAATTTCACTGTGGCATATATAGCCAATTTTGCACAGTCACATCTGCACTTTATATCTGGATTAAGGAAGAGTGAACTTTGTGCTGTTACATCTGCACTTTATATTTGGCATCATGGAAGAGGAAATATACTATATGATAAGAACTACTGAGACTCGAGAGAAGATGAGGTGACACTGCTGTCCATATGGAGTAATGAGTGAGTGGTCCAGTCTGATGCTGCTCATTTTCATCTTTGCACTTTATAGCGAAATTTTCACTGTCTCATCTGTACTTTGCATCTAGTTTTAGGAAAGATAATAAAAGGTATGGCTAGAAATAGCTATCCACATTAGGATAATGGTAATTTGACCCGCTATTGCTGCCCACGTACGGAAAAACGGGCAACAACTCCATCTATGGCAGAGTGTTATATTTTCTCTGCACTGAATACGCGTATTTTTGCACAAACCTTTAGGCCACTTAAATGCCATGCAGTCTTATGGTTGACAGCCCCAGTCCTTCATGCTTGTTTACTTTATTTGAGGAGGTTAGCACCAATTCTCTGTACCTTTGCAGGGGAAACCAGGAGCTCTCGGGTGGATGGTTTAACAGTACAAATTAAACTTAGAAACTAGTATATGATCCTAGGCTTAACCCCTCTCTAGTTTTTATGCTAACATGAATATTTATCATGAGCCTCTGGGTAATATAGTCCATCATTTTTACTATCGTAATATTTATGAATGTTTTTAATTAATTGAATAGTTCTGTATACACCTATGGTTTTAATTAATTAAAATAAACATACCTATCTCCTAAATGGCTTGACTCCTGCCGAAGGAGCATTTCAGTCTCGCATAGTTTTGATGTATGTATGTTCTTATATAGCGCTCGACTTACCCTAGGGCATCTCGGCGCTTGCATTGGGAACCCGTCCAGGCCTTTCCCTGTGAGATAACCCATACTGGGCATCCCCAAGGTGAAAGCCAGGAATCCCGCCGCGGGGGGGCCGTTGTGGAGATTAAGCAAGCTGATTGCCCAGAGCTGCATAGTGTGAACTCGTGCTTAGAGAGGGCACTGAAGCGAGAATTATCGAGTCCGTGGACAATTGGGCTCAGGACCCTGCCGCGTCGGGAATCGAACCCTGGTCCCGGGTCTGACCTCTGCTTCAGGGTATGCCTCCTCTAACCAGTGAGCCACACTTCTGTATTCATGTATTCTTGTATTCTTTCTCTGCTGATGTCGGCCTTGCTTTGCATATGAGGCACTATTTTCTCCCCCTCCCAAACTCTCCCTGCTAACTCTTTGCCCCCCCCCTGCACCCACTCTCTTCATTCTTTTTTCTCCCTCCTATTGCAATGTTTGCAGCCCTCTCCTACCCAGGGGTGGTGGGTGAGATTTTCAAGTGGTGGGGCGCAAAGTGATTTGCATACAGCACCGCAGCGAGCGAGCGCAGCGAGCGAGCCTGGCCTGAACCCCAAAAGGGGGTTCGGGGGGGTTACCCCCCCAAGAAAATTTTGGAAAAAAAGAAGAAAAATCGTGCATTTTCAAGCAAATTTGAGAAAGCAGGAGGGTTAATAAAGCAATTGTGAAAGTGCAGTTATTACATTAATAGATGGCATAACATAGGTAGCTGCCACTGGTTGCTTAATAGAGTCATATAGTGTGCCCATAAATCAAAACAGTGTGTGGTGCTGATATACAGGACCAGAGGGGATTAAGAGAGTAATCTGTAAGAGATTCACTGTCAGCAATGAAGATTAAGGTGAAGCCTGACATATTCTTTCCATGATATCAGCGTAAACAAGGGAACAGACTAGTTCCATCGCAAGGGATAGAAAGGAAGGACCAGGCAGACAATGAAGAAGAGAAAGGTTTATGATGGGCACCCCGCTGTGAGGGGAAAAAAATATAACAAAATAAAGAAAAAGTGAATAATAAAGGAGCAAACAGTGGTGAACCGCAAACAACACAACGCATAATGTGCTTCATGACATGAAATTTACTAACCTTTGAGGGTGACTTCTGCGCCCCTATAAACCAGAAGTTGAGTTACACATGCACACAGCCTGTCTGTGCTGCTAGGACTTCATTTGTTCATCAAGCCCTGTGGGAGGAATGCGGATCTCCAGATCCACCTCACACACGAGGCAGCCACCGGCACACTCCCACAGAACAGTGCAATGTCAGGCTTTCACGTGTTGGCTTTTGCCACATCGTTGCTGTCTTTTAATATTGGAACAGAGTGCTTCCCAGAGTAAAGTGCTACAACACCTTGTCAGGAGTAGTAAGCGCTATATAAAAGCAATTACAACACAATACTGTTTCCCAGATCACATACACCCACTGGCTATGAGCATGGGCAGGGACATAGTGCTACTTTTTGGGATAATGGGAATTGTCGTTGGAACCTCACCCAGTGCAATCAGTTGTGTAGGCTGTTGCCAAAATGGCTACCATGTTCCTATTTTATGTAATATGTCCCTGTAATTTTCTGAAAGAACTGCACTTTGTACACAGCTTTCAGCTCCAGAGAAGTGCAGAAATGGAGGGAGCAGCCAGACGGCATAGAAAGGGAAATGCCAAACCAGGGGTCCCAGTTGCGCATGTGAGCAAGTGAGGTATGAGTAGTTCAAAGTTTCCTTGGTTTAATTGCTGACTTTTACGTTTATCGTAAAAAACACTGGAATACAGGAAGGCAAAATAAAAGCAGTACAAGTCACGCATGACGCGGGACAACGTGAGATCCTTGTAGATATAATAGAACAATGCTTGGAAGTAATGAATAGCTATGTCCTAGCCCCATGTTAAGCATGCTAAATGGAAAGTCCGTCTTCAAATTACTGCATTTTATTTCCATAATTCCACTGAATTTCCATTTCATCAAGCAGGCATTTATTTTTCCCAAGTTCATAACAGCTGCCTGGCATCTAACAAAACCCCAACTAGCTACCTCCGCCACTTACCCACTCCCTCCTCAAATGGTAGGAGTGAGCCCGAAGCAGCCCCTGCAGGTCACGAGGCCCTGAAACAGGCCACAAACCCAAACCACTATCTCATTCTCCACCCATCCACCCAGCTGTCCCGGTCAACAGAACACCAGCAGCACCGCTCTGCCAATGCCCAACCACTTCGGCTGAGAGGCACAGCCCCTGATCGCGACTGGTGCACCCACGAAGCTCTACCTGCACTTCTGTGGAATGCAATAGCGATGTTTACCCCTTGTTAGTGAATGTCGTTTGTCCTAGGTCATTCAAGTTTAATTAATTAGGAGCAAAGCCTCCTAACACATGTCCGCAAAGAGAAGCAAATGTCCTGCGCAGGGCTAAGCCACGCTTCCCTCATGTAAGTGCTGCCTGTGGAAAACCAGCGCTATAAACTTATTGCCAACTTAGCTTACACTGTTGTGGCCCATTTCTATTCAATACTGATACCCCTCCCAATCCACTTACTACTTACTTACTTACTTGCTAGTTATCATGCATCAAAGTTATTAAAAGCACTGCCATGTGTTGCAATCGTAGGCAAAAACGGTAGCTCCCCTAGTGTTAAAATTGACATTGCAGAGAATTAGTTTGGGACAAAATGTGCAGCATATTGACTTTCAATGTTCAGTCCAAACCACCAGGATACAAAAGTCTGATCTCACAGCAGCAGGAACAACATCACCACAGATATCCTGACATTTTCTTTTAATTTTTAAACTGCAGCTCACTCCCCTTGCCCCCCATAAACCCAGAGGAGGGCGTGCATTTATCAACTGAGGCACAATTACTTCAGTTATGCTCCAGTACCTTGTGGAACTATGGGCACAGTACTAGAAACAACGGAAACCACAGATCTAATATCCACATCCCAAAAAAGAAAAAAACATCCCAGTCTTAGCTCTGGAGACCGTGCTGTTTGTGTGGCAAGCAGTTCAGCCACTGGATGGGGAGTAGAATTTGAAAGTGCACAGGATCACACGTTGTGGTGGTGCTGCGGTTTCATTGTCTATTAGACAAGTAAAACAAAAGGCGGCCAATTCACCTATTAAATTGGCTTCAGTGACACCTGGTGAAGCAGACACTCCCTTCCATAGACTATCAAGTGCACACTGCAGTGCGACAGCAATTATCTATCACGCCAACCTTCATACGAAATACACCTTATAAACCAGATGCAATATGCCTTTCATTCCAGAAGCATCCATTGTTCCATATTGGCACTGCGCTTCTTCCAACACAACTAAATTATCCACTTCCCTTGCCATACACACTGCAGCAACCAAGCACACGAAAACTCAAGGAACTGGTATACAGCACCCCTAATCCCTATTGCGCACCCCTTCATGCCAGGAGCGGGCCAAAAAGCAGCCACTGCACCCAGGATGCCTAAAAAATGAACAAATGCAAACCCTGTTATTTTAACATAGCCACTTCTGCTTGCCGAGCCTTTCCATCCCTAGCAGCACGTTCGGTTCTCCCAACGCACATCCACTCCGCCGAGACGCATGCTGCCTGTCACTAATAGCGATAATAAATAACTAGTAATGTCAGCTTACCTTTGAGAGGGGATCTGATACTCTCCTCACAAGCATGCTCCGGAGGCCCTGCTGTGTAGTCCCCAGTTGTTTATACATACCACCAGCCCCGGAGAACTATTAACGGCCTAACTTCATCTCAGCACCAAAGTCTTGTTAGGCGAAAATGCGCAATATACAGCCTCAGCCATACCCATTAAACCCGCTGGACACAAATCAATCACGGGACGTGAGGATGGGGGCCCGATGGTATTCTTTTCAAGCTACGGGTCGGGGTTGCAATGGCAGGCCAAGTTTGCTGCAGCTTCACTGCTGCACAGGGGAAACAAGAAAACCTGTGTCTTCCGGGGACTTTAATACCCGGATAAACACGTCACAAAAGCGTCTCATTAAGGGGTAATGATGAAGCAGAACAGGCAGGCACTAGGGGAACTCAGTGAAGTCTTTGAAGCTGAAACCAGAAACGGCCTTCCTTTCAAGAGGCAGTTGGGCGATGGCCATCCCTACCCTGAACAAGATTAATCACCAACAAGAATGTATCCAGCCCCTCTGGAAGCACAAACATAGCCAGTGGCACAAAATACCAAAACATGCCCACGGTCACAGCCATCGGGGACAAAGAGCAATACACAGGAGAGCTCTGTGAAAAGTATCAGCAAAAGGCAAAGAGAAATTTCGACACAGTGCAAGAATGAAGATCTGACAGCTGATTTGGCGGCTGACAGTCCCCTAAGTCGCGGCCGCCATTACGGGCAGGTGGGGGGTGTGTGGAAAGAGGGTCGTTGCGGGGGGTATGGCGGGGAGGCGGAAGGGGTTTAATACAATTAAAATGTGATGTAAAACTTACTGAGCTTCTGGATGGGTCCGACGACTACGGGGTTCTCTCTAGCTGAGCACAGGCGGCCTTCTGAGGACAACGTCACGGCGCGCGCGTCCAGAATGACCAATCACTGCATGGCTTCACAATGAAGTCACACAGTGATTGGCCATGCAGTGCTGAGCCTGAGCCAGTGTGCCACCCTGCCAATCCTGGCGCTGCATGCAGCGCCAGGATTGGCTAGGGGGGCACACTGACTCCTCGCCCTGGCGCCTTCCATACCACGGGGCCCTGCTACAGCAGCACCCCTCCCCCGGTCCCTTCTTTCAGTAGGGGCATCTCTGGCCAGCGCGCATGCTCGGGCTAGGAGCAGCCCTAAGTTCCTCATGCGCACACCGTGTTTGCGCTCTGCAGACTGTCACTCAGCAGACCAGCCAGCCAGCCCCACCCCCTGCGCACACTCCCTATTCAATCAGGTGGGTCCCGACCCGCAACCTGGATTGAAGCGCTGCACTTCAATATTCAATTCAAATATTTATTTGTGTATGCGGTGCGTCTTGTGAGGGTGAGGTCTTCTGGCTTCGACCCACCTTGTTAAATAGTTTCCTTTAGTGCAGCTGTATAAAGAAATCACCTTTAAGAGGAAGGAGTCTTGAGCACGGAAATATCTACCAACCAATTATTTATAACTCACCAGAAATAAAATAACAGTCATTCTGTGAGTAAAAATGAAAAAATTAAAGCCAGGCCTCTTGATTAGTAGGTGACACTCAGTACAACACTGCCAGGGAACAGAAAGCTCAAGTGATGATTCTGGGCAGTGGTCCTTGGTTTAGCAGGAGATGCTGCACATTCCACATCATATGTTGACATCTCTTTGGGTTCAGAGGTGTAGGCCACATGAACTGTTGATGGTGTAAATCACAGTTAAAAAAGACAACACTGTGGAAAAACAATGAACTGGTGGAGTAACAATCAGTGTTCATGTGCTGGTTGATTTCAGCCACCAGTGTCGGCTTTGAGCTTGGTGTGCACTGTCTACTCTGGTGGTGCTGTGGTACCCTACCTCTGATGCTCCGCTGCGTCGTGGACAGCTGGTGAGAGCTGGATGGGTCAACATACGTACCGACTGAAGACATATCTAAAGCCTCATCCAAAAACTAATGTGACACCTGCAGGTTTGTAATCCATGAAGTTTGGAGTAGTGGCAGATTGTGATGATCAACAGAAATGTTCTTATAATGGCCTCGTATCAGCTGAACACAAGATACCATAAGTGAGTGTGGCTCACAAGCGCCAAGGCAGTAGAGATAGTGTGGAATGGGATGGGGTCCCCTGCATTCTAGCGTTGGTGGTTGACCCTCCTTTCTCTGCCCGCCCAGTCCACCCGCCATCATAACGGTGATGGGACTGCCCGCCAGACGTGCAGCGGTCCCACCAGTGCATGCAGGATGCGCCCGCGTACTGGCGGGGGTATCCTGGTCTTTTACCATTGCAGACGGTGCTGCTGGCTGCAGCACTCTCTGCAATGGTAAAAGAGCATGCACAACTTTTCCCTTCACCACGTGGCAGGCACCACATGGTGCCTGCCACTTGGTGCATGGAATTGCAGTGGGTACCATGGGTACTCCCCAGTGCACCTCCCCACTCCCTCCACAGGGGGACCCGCAATGTGCCCCCAAAGCAAATCCCAAACCAGGCTTTCCATAGCGTCATCGCCGCCATGGAAAGGCCTGTCTATTCAAACATCCTAATATGCCAGGCAATTGTAATTATTGCCACCTGCGGAAAAGCAGCGGACGGGTTTTGCATCCGCTGCGATGCCCACCGCCATCCTAATATGGCGGTGAGTAAATCTAATCACGATGGTGGAACGATCGCCACCGCCGGCCCGGCGGTGGTGAATATTCCGCCATCGTAATGAGCCCCTAAGTGATTAAGAAGAAGAAGATGTTGTAGTACAACAAGCAGCCCTACTGCTCATAGGTGAATTCATCACCATCAGTAAACTTTGCTTGGTACAAGAAAGTGGGGAACTTTATGACCTCATGGTGTCCAAGCACCACACCGCCATGAAATCTCTTGCGGTGGTCTAGTTCTAGCTCACCCGAAACAAAAACACTATGATTTCTTTGCTGAGCAAGAAAATACTGTACCACCAAAAAATAATCAGGTCCATTTATGCAAAGGGATACTTGCTAAAATGTTAATGTTTGTCCTTCTCCTGCTTTTTTTGGTGCAAGCAAGGGGCTTCTTGAATTTCTGGAGACACTATCAGCCCGATTCATGAAGCTACATTGCGCTCGCAAAGGGCCGGATTCTGAGAATCTGGCCCTTTGCGAGTGCGATTTTTGCATTTGGGATTCATCATCCCAAATGCAAAAATCTCTATTAGCGTAATCGCATATTTGCGAGGAATTGGATTTAAGGAATCTCTATTAGAGATTCCTTAAATACAATTCACTAACCAATTGGAAATTGCGATTTCGCAAAATTTGGTCGCTATTTACCACGAAGTCTGACTTCGTGGTAAATAGCGAAAAAATCGTAAAAAGCACTTTAGTGCATTTCTTTCTGTTGCATGTTACACACACACATGTCCTTTGGACATGTGTGTGTGCAACACCTGTTTAAATTTGCATTTCAGGGTTGCTACAGGGTGTCCTTTGGACGCCCCTGGCACCCTTGAAATCGCTATCTTATTTGCGATTAGCTAATTGCTAATCACAAATAAGGAATACTCCCCTTTCATTCCTATGGGCCTTCAGGCCCATAGGAATGAATGGGGAGTTATTCCTTATTTGCGATTAGCAATTTGCTAATCGCAAATAAGGAATGTGTAGGAATCACAATTTATTTTGCGATTCCTACATGAATCCCGTTTTGCGAGTCTGTAATAGCGATTCCTTATGAATCGCTATTACAGACTCGCAAAACGGGTATTTGATGAATCTAGCCGTATGTCTAGAATTGAAGGTTCCAACCTAGACTTATTTTTCAACCGTCGCTAAGCCACAGCTACAAAGTGATGTGCTCAGGTTGGTTGCTAAGGTGATCACCCGGTTTCTCCTATACTGATACTTTTAAAAAGGTTTACCAGCATGCAACAACTGCAATGTTTTTTATATAGAAAGTACACCTACAGCTGCCAACATCCTGGAAGGATAACATACCAAAGTCTATGAATGGTTGCAACCTAAAGGTCTCAGGACTGGATTTGTTTCCACTGACAACGACAATAACATTGTCAAAGCCCTGTTAGATGGAGCATATTCAGATTGATCTGCTTAGGCCATTGTATTGGCTGAGTGGTAGGTTATAAACAAAGACAACTACTTGAACCTTAAGGTCACCCACAGCACAGACTGTAATGAGCAATGCCTCTAAGCCTGTAATAGATTCTTAAATTTTTTAAGTGAACAAGTTGCTCCAAGGCCTAACCCTTGCTGCCCGTGCTTGACTGTTAGTAAAAAATTGAAAGGACTGTGCTGCTTATGTGTGTGGATGCAATAGAAAACAGACATAATGATAGACACCACACTGATATGGAAATAGCTGACTTGGAATATTTATTGAATACCAAACGATTGATGTGATAGAAGGGTGGGGCTTAACTGTACTTGCAAAATGTAATGTTTGGGCTATTATTATTGCCTGCACAGTTTCTCTGGGTTTGATATTCAAATGACCTTTAGTTAATAGTACTTGTGGCAGTTTAAGTTCTCTCTGATACCTTGCACCGCACAATTACCACTACTCTCAAATACTATTCTCATTTTCTTTTCTCCTTCAAAAGTTCTTCCCATGTGTGTGAAACATCTATTTCCAGCAGTTCAGCCCTGGTTCCAAGATGGACAATGCCAGAATGCAGTTGCATTATTTTTGTGCAGTATAATGTTTAATTATCGTGATTAATTCTAAACTGTGTGTGTCTTCACTATTTTCCCTGGCAGCTTAGGTAACTCATTTTTGAGCAGTCAGTGGGTTGCTAAAGATTGTTTAAATGGTGTGATCAGTCATCATTCTTCCATGACAGAAGCACCCTGCCTATGGGAGTGGCTTAATGCTGTATCAGTCTCTCTCTCATTGAGCTTTTCCCTAATTCCCCTACCAATCCATGGATCAATCATCCAACCCTCTTCCCACAAGTTGTGAGATGTATTATGCTATGATCTATTTCCACCATCAATAAATCTCAAATATGGTGGAACGCAAGTGGTATTTATTTATTTATTTGCAAAGTTTTATATAGCGTTGGCTAGACTCGTAGGTATCAGAGCGCTGTACATGAGGATCAACAAGTTAAAGATTACATGATTACTTCAGTTACAGATTCCAAGTATAGACATCAGAGAGAGATAGAGGGAAGGAAACATAACGGGGAGGTGAGGGAAGGAAACATAACGGGGAAGCGAGGGAAACAATGTCAGATGTCGGCTGGGTAGGTGACGGCCGAAGGGGTGAACCAGGGCCAAACTCCTTTATAGCTGCATAGGACAGCTCCACCGGGCATCGGACAAGGTTATTCGGACTCCGTGGTGAGAACAGACAGTAGAAAAGCATGAGATTACACAATAACATAGGTTATTTTCGAGTTGCATAGCAAGACAGAAACGTCTTATGTGGAATGGAAGGTAGAGGGGGAAAGGTAAATAGGTAGTCGAAAAACATGCTATTACACAATAATATAAGTTATTTTCACGTTACGTAGCAAAGACAAAACGTCTTATTTGAAATGGAAGGAAGAGGGGGAAAGGTAAACATGGGAAAAAGGAATGCAGATAGCGTCAGGCAGACCACAGGAGTGAAGGGACTTCAGAGGCAACAGACAGTCGAAGTGAAAGATAGACAAGACCATGAAGCACCGTTAAGAACAATGTGCGATGTTCGGCTGGGTAGGTGACGGTCGAGGGGGTGAACCCTAGCCAGACTCCTCTATAGCTGCATAGGACAGCTCCACCGGGCATTGGCCAAGGTTGTTCGGACTCCGCGGTAAGAACAAACAGTAGAAAAGCATGAGATTACACAGTAACATAGGTTATTTTTGAGTTACCTAGCAAGACAGAAACATCTTATGTGGAATGGAAGGTAGAGGGGGGAAAGGTAAACAGGGGAAAAGAAATACAGATAATGTCAGGCAGACCAGAGGGGGGAAGGGACTTCAGGGGAAACAGGCAGTCAAAGTGAAAGATAGACAAGACCGTGAAGCACCGTTAAAAACAATGTCCGATGTCCGGCTGGGCAGGTGATGGCCGAGGGGATGAACCATGACCAGACTCCTCTGTAGCTGCATAGGACAGCTCCACCGGGTAATGGCCAATGGTACTTGGGCTCAGCTGTAATTGCAAACAGTTTTGATTTTTCGCCCATGGTATAACAAGGATGATAGATTTTTATGGTTATGGTTATGTTAGTTAACAGTTGCATTATCAAACATTGGCGATCAAGACCCCAGTAGAGGTAGGAGGGAATAAGCGAGGGGAGAAGAAAAAAAGGGGTCAGGGAAGAAGATCCGTTCAGGTAGTCCGGCAATGGAGGAAAAGTGTCTCATGGGGGCCCAAAAATTAGAGCAAGCAGGACAAAAACCCAGGAAGGGCCACATAGATACTCGGTCCATTGCCAATAACAAACACCATGCAGGGTCATCTAATTTGAGATTGTTTGTCAGCCCCCAATTGTCAGCCCCCACAGTCTCACCGGCAGCCGATTAATTCAAGGTGAGGGGGGTCATCTAGCGGCACAGGTTTGGTGTTTCCGGGCCACTCCCAACCAGCACAGAACAGTTGTGTTCAGCCGCAGGTAATTCACATGAGAAAGTAAGGCTTCCATGACACTCAGGAGCTGCCCTAACGGTCCCCCGTGCTGTGTCAGTGCCACCTCAAAAGGACCTTTCCGCATGGAGTTCCAGCCTGTAAGGCAAGCGAGCCCCCCCACAGGCAGCACTGCCCAGCGAAAAGATCTGGTGCCTGCTTTCAGCGCCGGCTGCACCGGGGGGGGGGGGGGGGGGGGAATAACCAAATGTAAACTGTTACAGGAGTAGGGGGAATAGATTTCTGTACAATCTTCCCTATCATGACCCTGGGACATCCTAGTACCGAAAATAAATGATAATATTGATTAGTTAGATAAATCAAGGTACTGTGTACTATTTTCAATAGCTATGTCATGGAGAGAATTCAGTTGCTGAAGTAACCTTCTCACGACTTATATGTAATTTCAAACCTAACCTTAGTTTGCCTATATTTATACAAAATTGTTGTTATAGCGTTGCTTTATGTTGGACTATATCTTGCACTATTTGATGGTTCACCTTCTCCACTCAATATAGGAAACGTTGGGGGGTATTTACAAGAAAAGTGATGGAGTGCTGCGTTAGCTTTCTTGGCTGAACGTCGTGCTCCACCACTTTTGAAATGCAGAGCTGCGCCGTATTTCCAACAATGCAGTGCACCCCTGTATTTCCCCCTGGGCTGGCGCTAATTACAGCAGTCTAGCGCCAACTCAGGCACCCTTGCACAATAGTGCAAGGGTGCCTGCGCTGTGGGAATGATTGTTTATGTGCAGGAAGGTGTCCCTTCGTGCACATAAACAATCTTAAAAGGTGATTTGCAACTTCTAAATGTGCTGCATTGTGCAGCACACAAAGAAGACGCAACTCGTTATTTTTAAAATGATTTTTTAGGTACAGGAAGGGAAACCTTCCTGCACATAAACAAGTATGCATGCCGTTTTGCTGTTTTTATGTGTGCTACTCAATGTAGCACACATAGAAATAGCAAAAACAAGGAGAAATATAGCATATCTCCTCATTGCGCCATGTTAAGACCAGGGTTTTTTTGGTCTTAATTTTGACGCTGCCCTGTATTTCTCCACTCTTGTGAATACGGGGCAGCGTCAAAATCAGTGGGAGTTATAGCGGAACGGCCAACTCAACATCCATTGCCCACCCCTTTCACGCTAAGTATAGCGTGAAAGGGGGCCTTATTTACAGGGCAGCGTTAAGCTGACTTGTAAGTAAGGCGAAGCCCATATCGCCACAGGGACGTGAAAAAAAATTATATTCCTGTGGTGATAGGGGCTTGTAAATATGCAACCTCATTTGTTGTGTCTTCTACATCTAGATCTTTTAAATCTATCCCCAGTTAGTCCCCAGTCAAAGCTTCTGCATCAATAGCTACTAACAGGGGAGCTTACTGCCATCCATGCCCAGGGTAAGAAGGAGAGATTGGGATTCAGGGGTATGGTTCTATGTGGCATCTATTCCATGTTTACTACGAATTAGTGCCTATTACAGGGGATGGCATTACATAGGTACTATAGATGAAAGGAGTCTAAAGTGACAACAAGGCATGAAACGGGTTGCAAGGGTTAGCATGAAAAGTTTTCCGCACTGACTGAATGATAGAAAAGGTCTGAATTGGCAGTAGGCTGGAAAAGAACCTTATGTAGGGAAAGGATGATGAAACGCCTTTGTTCTTTATAATAGGAATGTTTGGTACCCATGAAAATGTATTGATGACCCCTCTTTCATGGTAAATTCAGATTTCTCATTACAATCTTAACAAGCATTTACAATCCAACTGTCTCGTCTTTGCAAAAGTTAGAGCTATTGGTATTGTTAATGACAAACTTTTTATTTATGGGTTGGTTTTGAAAACAGATAAATGAATGGCATTGTCATTTCAGTCAGTCAGTCAGTCAGTCAAAAAACTTTATTCGGTTAATTAAAACCATAAAAGCAGTGCATGATACATAGAAACAGATTAAAAAATACAATTAAACAGGTACAAAGAATTGATTGCTACTCCTTCTAAGAACACAGTAAGCACATTCGTTAAAAAAGGATTGATAGATGTGGGGAACACCTATATCAGCATGTTAGAAACATTCTCGCCAAGGTTTATACAGAAAGTCAGATTTGATGATTAAGTGGTGCAGCAGCTCTTAGTTTATTCTGTCTGGCGGCTGCTACTTAAAAACAGGCTACACCATATGCAGCCGGCACCGAGTTCAACATCTGGAGGTATAATAATGCTGCCCGTACCTTGAGGTTCCGTGACGATTGTAAGCGGTGTTTTCGACTCGCACGAATATGGTCGAGTCTGGTATCTATGAACCGCAAATGACGAGTTTAGTAAGTGTGCGCAGTTTCGCTGTGCTAACTTAAACCGTTCGTTTCGTTATGTGGGTTTTTCATCTGTGCCCACGGGTTCCATTTTAGATACGGCATCCATTTTGTCTCTTGCCCTCAAGTAGCCAGCGAACGGACGCCGTCCGCTTCGCGACCCTGGGACTCCCAAGATATTTGCGGAAGACACATGTTCTTTGTAAGTGTCTTTATGACGAGGGGGTTGCTGCTGTAAGGCAGGTGGCGCCGCACGAGGCTCATCTTGCCGCATGGACTTATTGTCTCAGCCGTGCATCTCATTAGGCACGTCCCTTTGATGCCTGTATCTCGTGCTTCCCGATACCTCCCCTTTTACACCCCTTCCGATCTCCCCACTGTCTCCGTCTTCCTCTGCACCTGTCTTCATTCCTATTTTCGATCTACTTTACTGCTGATTGGAATTCGCTAATGGTGGGAAGATGGGTTTTTACAGTTGGGAACCGCCAAATGTTTCCGCATTTATGTTCCGGACCTTGTGTGTTTCTAAGTGACCAAAGCGACCCCACTGGGAGCTAAATGTGGGAACCGGGTTGTAAACTTTTGTGTTCAATGTTATCCTATGGGTAAAAATTGTATAAAAGGAGCGATCCAAAGAACCAATTTGAAGCAGTCTCCCCGAACTACACTAGATGTACTTCCTGTGACTTCTGTGTTCCCTGCAGCAAATAAACCTTGAATCTTTGACGTCGAAGGAAGTGTCCCGTGTCTCTGTGACTTGTACGCCGGAGCAGGTTACCCACGAAGGTTTCAGGTGTTGTGCCCTGGCACCGCTGGGTCTAAAAGAACCCAGTCCTTCAGTTGGCGCCCAACGTGGGGCTGCATCAGTGGTACCGGTCCAAGCCCGACGATCGTGAGGAACTTCGTGTGAAATCTCCGAGGGAAGGTGCACCCCGCTTCATCGATCCTGTTGTCGAAATAAGTGGCCCGAAGACTTTTCCCGCGAAGATTCCCGCCTCCTGACGGCTGCGACGGACTGCTGCCCTGACTGTAGACCTGTTTTGGCGCCTGGCGTAGACCTTGGTATAGCGAGACGATAGACGGGCCTTCCTGGTGACGCCATCGATCTTTGAGTTAAGTATTTGTGGGTCGCTCCCAGAGTTCTTGGTTGTTGACACTTTAGCGAGTGTCTTTGTTGTGCACGCTGTGTGAGTGTTTTTTTTGTCGGTGACACTTTGCTAGCGTACTTTGTTGTTGTATTGTTTGACGACTGCAGCCGCCAAAGACCGAGGGTTTTGTTCTTTGCTGGGACTTGGTAAATCCCGTAACCTTTGAAGTTTGTGAAACTCGGCTAGTGTGCAAGATGCCTGGTCGCAGTACTTTGTTTAGTTGTTTCAGACCTTGTGGTGCGGATTCCCTGCTGGAGGACTCGTGTCCGATACCTCCAGTTGGAACTCCTACTTATGACTTATATAGCAAACATGGGCTAGGCCCGATTGCTTTTAATGATTATTGGATTAAATATACAAAGAAAGACGGCGACCTTCGTTGGCCACCTCACGGTAGCTTCGAGGCGTCCATCTTAGATAATCTAGAAATGAAGTTGTTCGAACGTAAATCAAGGCCGGCCATGTTTGATGCCTTTCGGTTGTGGCGCAAAGAAGCCCGACAGAAAGAAATTAGACAAAATAAACGTAGTCAGCGAGATAATGTTGCTACCATTGTAAAGAAAGCTGAGCAGTTTCAGCGTGATAAGGAGGATAAGGATAAGGAAGTGTTTGAGAGACTACAGCGTATGACCATAGATAAATGTTATCCTGCTTTACCTACGGAGTCGGATAAGAGGGAAGAGGCAGTTGAGGATCCTTTACTGTCCTACCTAATGAAGTCGCCACCTCCGTACGTTCAGGGTACCGCAGCTCCTGTGGTCCCTGCCGTACCTGTTCTTCCACCTATTGTTCCTCCACCAGTTCCTCAACCTGCACCCGTTCCTCCGACTGTTCCTGCTCCTTTTTCTGTTTCTATTCCTACTGCTCCTCCGCTTCCGCATACTCCTGCTCCCGCTGCTGCTCCTGTGTTGTTAACCCCTGTTGTTGCTACTGTTTCTACTCCTTCTCTTGTTAGTCCTGTGTCTTATCTCTCTCCCTCTACTCGTAGTCGTAATTCTCCTATTGCACCAAGTTTCTTCCAGTCGCTTGGACCTGTTTTTGGGTCTGCTGGTTCTGATGGTCCTCAGAGACGTAGCCAGCTTCCTGGTAACAGGGAACGCGCTGCGCTATATAATATGGCGATGGGTTGGATGGACAATCCGCAGAGAAATCCACCCCGAGTTGTCCTTGAAACGTTTAGTCAATTCAACATACCAACTCAGAGATATGTGTTTGACGAAATGTGCAAGTTCCTATATGATCAGATAGTGGCCAATGCGCCTGACGAGGTGCTGACCGCCCTGTCTAACCTCCGGCTTCAGTTCGCAACCGGACTAATAGTAGATACTAATGTCCGACGTGCTATTGAGCAGTTGCTATCCCTTCGTCCCGCTCCCATTCCTCATGCACTGTTTGTTGAGGATATTGAAAAACAAGACGAGTCTGGCCAATATCCTATGCGCGAGGTTCCGCCGGTTTGGGTACCAGCTGATAATACTAATGCTGCCCATCCAGTAGCGGCACATTTTGAGAGAGTATGGATACATCTTCCATGGAAACGTTCGGAAGTGCTTCAGGTGAAACAATCTTTGCCCGATCCTCGTAAAAATCCTACTGGGTATTATAAGGAATTATCGCAGCTCGTAGATGCTACGGTAATGACTCTTGCCGATATCGATATGTTGTTTGGCAACGTCGTACCGCAACCAGTATGGGCTAAGATTCGTCACCAAGATCACACGAATGAATTAGGTGGTGATTGGGCTGCCATTACAGCGGCAGATGCTGGACAAGTGGCTGCTACTAAGCCCGATCAATTGATTGCTGCTCTTCCTCAGCGGATAATAACGTTAATGAAGACTCTTATGCCAGCTATGAGGGTAAATTGGGACAAGTTGTCAGCTTGTAAACAAAAGAAAGATGAGAGTGTTTCCGACTTCTTCACGAGGTTCGAGGAAGCATTCATTGATCATAGTGGACAGGATATGGGTACTGAGGGTGGACAGAGGTTGTTTGTGGATAAATTTGTGTCGAATTTGTTGCCCGATTTGAGCAATAAATTAAAGAATTCGGAAAGTGCATGGGCCGTTTCTACCTCAGCTCAGATATTGGCTACGGCGCAATATTACGAAAATAGGGAGAAAGAAGAGAATGACCGTGCTGTTAAAAAGACGAACGAGTTAAAAACTAAAGTGTTGCTGCAACAAGCGTATCCGCCGCGTTCTAATCAGAATGCGCCTCAGCAGAATAGATCGCAGTCGCAATCGAATCGATCGCAGTCGCGTAATGATTCCTCTTTCCAAAGATCCTCGTTAGGGTATAATCAATGTGCTTATTGTAGACAGGAGGGACACATTAAATTCAATTGTCCTGCTTTAAACGAACGTAATAGTGGTAATTCGTCTAAAGGAGGCCGTGGTGGTTCACAGCAGGCATCACGTGGTAGAGGTCGTGGTGCTCAAAATGATCGATCAGACAATTCATCTAATTCTAATAATTGTTTCGATCAACGTGGATCGTCGCAAGGACGATCTGCACAGTACAATGTAGATGATTATTACGTCGATCAGGGAACTGACGACAGTAATTATTAGGACAGCCAAAGACAAGGAGAGGGAGTGGTATCAGTTCCGGTTGATCAGAGAGGGCCTTATGTCGCTGTTGCTACATCGGGCGTCGTTGAGCCTTTTCTGTTGGACACTGGTGCAGCGAAAAGTTCTATTATGCATTCGAAACTCCCTGGCGCACCTTTGTCTGGCTTAACAAATGTATCCGTTGGATTCTCTGGCGCCCCCGTTAGCAATCCAGTTTCTCGCCCTTTGCCCCTTCAAATTGGGCCACGTGAGCTCGAAGCTCCGTTGATTTTGACCACTGGTTGTGGCGAAAATCTTTTGGGTCTGGATTTGCTTAAACGTCTGTATGCAACATTGTATTGTTCTCCTGCGGGTGTAAAGCTTACGTTAGGAGAAAGGGTTGTCTCTCCTATGTATTTGTCTCTCGATAGGCTTCCACCGGAATTGAGTTCTCTTCCTGCGTCTTTGTGGGCGACGGGTCCAAATGATGTGGGCCTACTTGATATCTCCCCTTATGTTGTTCAGTTGAAAGCTAATGTGCGGCTGCCACGTATTCCCCAATACCGTATCTCCCTCGATGGTGAGCGAGCATTGTTAGCGATCATTTATGATTTGATCGAGAAAGATGTCATTGAGGAGACCCGGGGAAATGTGTGCAACAGCCCTGTACTGCCCATTCTTAAACGTACTGATCCTACAAAACCGCCTGTTTATCGTTTTGTTATCGATTTGCGGGAGGTAAATAAAATTGTGGTTCCTCAATTTCCTGTTGTGCCTGACATCACGGCGCTACTGACTCTGATTCCAGCTACTGCTTCATGGTTTTCGGTGATTGATTTGAAAAATGCGTTTTTCAGCATCCCGATTGCCGAGGAGAGCAGGGACCTTTTCGGTTTCTCTCTCGGTGGGCGTAGCTTCCGGTTCAAACGCGCTCCTCAGGGCTACTGTGAAAGTCCATCGATTTACAGTCAAGCCTTGAAGGGTCAACTGGACGCGTTTAGGTTGCCGGTTGGTGCGGCCTTAATCCAATACGTCGACGACTTATTGGTGGCTGCTGATACTCAGGACATTTGCAAGATTGCTACGGTGTCGTTGCTGCAACATCTCTGTGAGTTAAATCATAAGGTGTCGCCTTCTAAACTCCAATATTGTTGTCAAGAAGTAACCTATCTAGGTCACTTATTGTCAAAGGAGGGAAGGAGATTGACCCCAGAGAGAATTGCAGCGATTGCGCGAATGGCTGTGCCACAAACCCAAAGAGATGTGCGTGCCTTTCTAGGTATCACATCGTACTGCAGGCAGTGGATCCCTAATTTTTCATTACTAGCGAAACCATTGGTGGCTCTTACGTGCAAGGATGTTTCAACTCCTTTACCATGGACGGAAGAATGTCAGAAAAGTTTTTCTGAATTACGTGATTCGTTGTGTTCGGCTCCTGTGTTAGGTACCCCTGATTACAGTAAGCCTTTTACATTATATGTTCACGAGAGGGAAGGTTGTGCTTTGAGTGTTTTAACGCAACCTTTTGGTGGTAAGCAACGTCCATGTGCATATTTTTCCTCGACCTTAGACCCAGTAGCTAGAGCATTGCCGAGTTGTTTGAGAGCAACTGCGGCAGCTGCGGTCTCCATCCGACAATCAGCAGGATTGGTCATGGATAATATGCTTACGGTGATGGTTCCACATGCAGTCGATACTCTTTTGAATCGAACGAAAACTCAGCACTTGACGAGTGCGAGGTTGTCTGGGTACGAATTGACGCTTTTGGCAAGCCACATTCAGATAAAACGTTGTAATGTCCTAAATCCGGCAACTTTGTTACCAATTAGTGCAGAGTCAGATGAAGTAGCAGAACATGACTGTTACTTGCGGACAGAAGAGGAAACAAAAGGTCGAGTGGACCTTAAAAACACCCCATTGGAAGACCCGGATGGCACCTTGTATGTGGATGGGTCATGTTTTAAGTTGTCGAATGGCGATGTGACTACTGCTTATGCTGTGGTAACATTGAATACTGTTGTTGAGACTGCGAGATTGAATCAGAATTCTGCCCAAGCTGCAGAATTGATTGCTCTCACTAGAGCATGTGTGTTAGCAAAAGGGAAACGTGTGAATGTGTACACCGATAGCCAGTACGCTTTCGGTGTAGCGCATAGTTTTGGACGATTGTGGCGAGAGCGTGGTTTCTTGACGTCGCATGGCACGAAAATCCAGCATGGCCAGCTTGTGAACGATCTTTTGGATGCATTGACTTTGCCTGCACAGGTTGCAATTGTTAAGTGTAGTGCGCATCGTAAAGTGACGGATGATGTTGGTCGTGGTAACGCGTTTGCAGATGAGATTGCTAAGGAGACTGCCCGGAACCTTAGCACTCGAATGTATGTGACGAGTTCGGTTAGGTGGCCTACAGAATCAAGTATGTGTGAAGATACTGTTGAGAGTGTGAAAGCAATTCAGAACGAGGCCACTGAGACTGAAAAGACGAAGTGGAAAGAAAGTACGGGAAAGTTGGATGTGAATGGTTGCTGGATTGATTTGTCGGATCAGAAAAGATGGATGTTGCCTGATGCGTATGTACTGGCCGTTGTGACAATGGCACATGGGTTAGCACATATTAGCGCGAAAGGCATTTGCAAGTTGCTGGCCGATGTGTGGAAGAATGATGGCATTACAAAGTGTGCTGAACGTTTGGTGAAGAATTGTATGGTATGTATAATGTACAATCCTGGCAAAGGAACCCCAACTCCCCCTGGCAGTTTTGCTCCTCCTTCGTATCCCTTTGAGGTGATCCAATTGGACTTCATCCATATGGAGCGATGCAATAACCTGAAATACGTTTTGGTTGTGGTTTGCGCATTCTCCCGATGGATCGAGGCCTATCCCCTCAAAGATAATACTGCTTTGTCTACTGCGAAAATCCTACTGAAGGAATACTTTCCTCGGTATGGAATGCCTAGAGTCGTGTGGTCAGATAATGGAAGTGAGTTTGTTGGAAGTGTGATGAAGAGTGTGTGTAAGGGCCTTGGAATTAATCAGAAATTCCATAGCGCCAATCATCCCCAGTCAGCTGGATTGGTTGAGGGGTACAATGGCACCCTTAAACTAAAGCTAGCGAAGATTCAGGCTACGACTGGACTTTCGTGGCCTGATGCTTTGCCTATAGCATTACTGTCAACTAGGGCGACTGTACACTCCCGAATAGGGCTTAGTCCCTATGAGATAGTGTTCGGCCGTCCTGCGAATGTGTGGGGGGTTCCCAGGCCAGGAATATTCTCTGATCTTGAGTATCCGATGTTGATTGACTACTTACATGACTTGACTGCTAAACTGAGGTTAATTCACCAACAGGTTTACGACGCCTTGCCAACGCAGACGGAGGGTCCAGGCCACCAGCTCCAGCCCGGGGATTGGGTGGTTACTCGTAACTTCTCACGCAAGAATAATCTGGACCCCCGTTTCACCGGACCTTACCAGATACTCCTGGCCACGAGGACTGCCGTTCGTCTTGAGGGGCGGAAAAATTGGGTACATGCTACCCATTGTAAGCGAGTCCCTATTCCTCTGCCGGCAGACCCGTGGGTAAGGAAAGGCATTGCGTCAACAGAAACAGAAACATTGCCGGCGTTTGTACCGTTTAGCGACGCACAGCTTGTTGGAGAACCCTCAGCACAGCAGAAAGCCACTGTTGAACATTTGTCAGCGAAAGACTCAAGACCAGATCAACGAACTGATCAGCAGGACGCTGTCTCTTTAACAGAACCTTTGTTCAACGAGCAGACACGTCCCGGGAAACATCGATATTCTTTGCGATCTCACACCAAGGACAAATAAAATTTTCTTGTTTTGTTGAAATTGATAACTGCAATATTCTCGTTTCCCATGATCAACTTTGAACATTCGTATCATTGAAAATTTTCTGTGCATATGTCAAGCTTCTTCCTTGTATCTTTTTACTTTCACAGCTGAGAGACATTGTGCCTATATATACATATTGTGTATCGAAGGCCGTAGGGCCGCGCGCGTACTTCCTTCTGGACAGTGGGCTTTGACGTTAGGTTAAAGGCCGTCGGTTCCTAGGAACTCCTGGGGATTGACTATTGCTGCACAGAACGAAGTGCGTCAAGAAACGTTGCGGACGGTCGTAGGGAATGGCTTTCTCGAAGCTAAATGATTTGGAAGGAGCTCAAGTCTATAGATTCAAGCTGCAGCAACTCAGTCGTACCAAATGTTTTATATTTCAATTGTTTATGTTATTTCTGGCTGCTTCTGCATTTTTGACAGGTGGGGTGTATTACACTATGTCTTACTTCTTACCTGCTACCCCTACTCCTACTCCTCACCCTAATCTTACCACTACTGCTTCTCCTCATTCCTTTCACATGTTACCGGAACACGAACAGGCTAGACGTGTAGAATCCCGCAACAATTCCTTTATTCAGCTCCTCCATCAGCATCAGTTAGTGGTTAACACTACTAATTGTTGGGTGTGTGGGTTGATGCCACATACTACGGGTAAGGGAATTCCATATTTGGTGTTACCATATAGTTCCCAAGGGTCAGCTCGAGCATTTCAAACAATGTTTCGAAGCGCACTGGGTTTCCACCCCAATCGAGAACCACGTTCCCCCAACTCTGGTCCTACCTCGTATCAGAAGCTGCTATCAATGGCAATAGAGGATATGGAAGATGAGATCCATGATCCTTTTCTTATCCCTGAAGAAGAGGTACGAGCTTATAAGGTCCTAAGTAGAGGGGAATACAGTTTGTTCACTAGTGAAAAGCAGCTTAAAAGCTCGCCTCCAATATGGGTCGTACCCCACACTGGTAATTTGTGTCTCATGGGTCGTGGCCAAGGTCCGCAAGCCCGATTTGGAGACAGTGCTTGCACTGAAACCTACGTTGTGCCAATGACCCCGTCCCCTGTGTTTCTGGCTGCCAAGGGTACTTACTTTATCTGTAATGATCGTGCATACACATGGTTGCCCGCAGACTTTATGGGCACATGTTTCATTGCAAATCTGTTGCCTCCGACGTTCACTGTAGATGCCGATTATCATAAGACTAGAGTTGTACGAGGCGTAATTAGCGAAGAAGACACTGCCGGTCAAGAGGCAGGAGACTTTTTCAAGGGTTTCCTCCCGTTTTGGGGACCTATGGTTAATAGTAGGAACCTGAGACAGTTGACTCGAGTGGTAGAATCGACAGCTAATGTTACTGCCAGTGCCCTTGGTAATATCACCACAGAACTTCAGGCGGAGAGGCTTATGACGTTACAAAACCGTATGGTTTTAGATGTCGTCTTAGCAGATCGCGGTGGGGTATGTAAAGTGATCCATTCGAGCTGCTGCATTTTCATCCCAGATAATGCTCCTACTGTCTACCAAGCCATCTCGAAGTTGCATAAGATCTCCGAATCCATACACGTGGATGTAGGGGATTGGACGCTACTTGGATGGTTTTGGGGCCTGATGTCGACTTGGGGTTGGAAGATTCTGATGATCATCGGAGTTGTGGTAGTGTTCCTGTTCACGTGTTGCCTTTGCGTGCAGTGTGGTCCTGCCTTATGTGGCCTCTGTGCTACAACGTGTATGAGACAACCATCTGTTACCAAGGGGACTCGGTTGGACAGAGCTATGCTACAACAACATCTCGATGGTCTGATGAATATCGAATATGACTCCGACTAGTGCTTGCCTACATGAGGGCAAAAGGAGCGTCTGAGGTTCCGTGACGATTGTAAGCGGTGTTTTCGACTCGCACGAATATGGTCGAGTCTGGTATCTATGAACCGCAAATGACGAGTTTAGTAAGTGTGCGCAGTTTCGCTGTGCTAACTTAAACCGTTCGTTTCGTTATGTGGGTTTTTCATCTGTGCCCACGGGTTCCATTTTAGATACGGCATCCATTTTGTCTCTTGCCCTCAAGTAGCCAGCGAACGGACGCCGTCCGCTTCGCGACCCTGGGACTCCCAAGATATTTGCGGAAGACACATGTTCTTTGTAAGTGTCTTTATGACGAGGGGGTTGCTGCTGTAAGGCAGGTGGCGCCGCACGAGGCTCATCTTGCCGCATGGACTTATTGTCTCAGCCGTGCATCTCATTAGGCACGTCCCTTTGATGCCTGTATCTCGTGCTTCCCGATACCTCCCCTTTTACACCCCTTCCGATCTCCCCACTGTCTCCGTCTTCCTCTGCACCTGTCTTCATTCCTATTTTCGATCTACTTTACTGCTGATTGGAATTCGCTAATGGTGGGAAGATGGGTTTTTACAGTTGGGAACCGCCAAATGTTTCCGCATTTATGTTCCGGACCTTGTGTGTTTCTAAGTGACCAAAGCGACCCCACTGGGAGCTAAATGTGGGAACCGGGTTGTAAACTTTTGTGTTCAATGTTATCCTATGGGTAAAAATTGTATAAAAGGAGCGATCCAAAGAACCAATTTGAAGCAGTCTCCCCGAACTACACTAGATGTACTTCCTGTGACTTCTGTGTTCCCTGCAGCAAATAAACCTTGAATCTTTGACGTCGAAGGAAGTGTCCCGTGTCTCTGTGACTTGTACGCCGGAGCAGGTTACCCACGAAGGTTTCAGGTGTTGTGCCCTGGCACCGCTGGGTCTAAAAGAACCCAGTCCTTCAACCTGGACGAAGTTCAAAGGTTTCAAGATGGGAACAATAAATTTTTTCCGCGGCACCAGATAGTGCTCACAGAACATGACCAGGTGCAGAGTGTCCTGTGTTGAAAAACAGTCACATGTACAAGGGGGAAGATTTTCTGGGGTACCCCATTCTGTGTACGAGCCAAGGATCAGATGGATCAAGTTGAATCTGAACCTTATGAGCAAGAAGCGATGGTAAGGCTTTGTGACATATTTTAAATAGGGTTCCATAGCTGTAGTTGTGGAAAGTTGAAAAAGTAATCTCACCGTAGGTTTACTGAGTTCAACCGATTCTCTTTCGCATTCCAACAAAGTCCGAAAGTGCTGCTTCACCCACGTTACATCCTCTTTTTTGAGATTTTGCGGTATAGAGTACATTTCCGGGCGCCCTAGCCTCGCACATGCCGCTCTAACATATGCCAGCCATGGTATAGCGTGAGCTTTGTCCAGAGATATACAATCTTTAAGGATGCAATGATTCAAGCTGATTTCCTCATTTGTCCAGGTTTTAATCCAGCAAAGTACTGGGGACATTTTTAGAAGATCAGAGACATATCCCATGCCTATTTCATTATGGATTGAATGTGTGGGAGAAGATTTCGGGAGTGTCAGCAGGGTCCGTATAAAATTGTTTTCAGCGATTTGTATGCCTGGAGTTGGGACATAGCCCCAAATGTCTGCCCCATAGGATGCGATTGCCACACATTTGGCTCTATAGATCCTGGTCATGGCTTCCATAGGTTTCGAGCCCAATCTTTTGGAGAAGCTCAGAAGTGCTGTGGTGGATCTATTAACTCCGTTTTCCTTGAGTTTCATTTGTGGCTTCCAAGTTCCTCTCTCGTCAAAAGTGACGCCCAGGTAGCAGAAGGAGGGCACCCTCGAAATTGGTCAGTTGTTAGAGCTGAAGGATCTAATCTTCATATTTTTCTTTCGAGAGCCTACGACCATAACATGGGATTTGGCGGTGTTAATTTTTAGGTCGAGGGCTTCCATGAAGAGGCCGAAATGGTCCAAAAGTCTTTGCAGGCCTATACCAGTCCGTGCTATAAGAACAGCGTCATCCGCGTATAGGTGGACCGGGATAGGTAGCCCCCCCATACGCGGGATGTCCAGGGTGGCTGGGTTCAAGGATTTCCCCAAGGCATTGATGTACAGTGTGAAGAGGAGAGGGGCCAGGATGCACCCTTGTCTGACCCCTCTCCCTGATCTAAACTTTGCTGTACACCTTCCGTCCCTCGTTGCCCTAACAGACGCAAACAAATTTAAATGAAGGTCATGCAAAAAGCTAACCAAGGTAGAGTCCAAACCCAAATTTCGTAAGATAGACCATAGTTTTGAACGATTGACCAAATCAAAAGCGGAAGATAAATCCATAAACCCCAAATAAAGAAGCCCCCCCTTCACCACAGTATATTTGCTAATGATTAGATGAAGGTTCAAGCATTGGTCGATTGTCCCTCTGTGAGCCCTGAAGCCGTACTGCAGATCTGAAAGGATCCCGCTCTCCTCCAGCCAATCCCCCATTCTGTGCAAGATGACTCTGCCTAAGATCTTGACGGCAGAGTCCAACAGGGAGATAGGTCTATAGCAGGCCGGGTCCGCCCTATTCCCTTTCTTATATATAGGCACGATTATAGAGGTGGACCAAGAAGGTGGGAAGCCAGCTGTGGGAATCGCATTAAAACGTTGGTTAAAATCTTTGACCAAAATTGTGGGTACTGTATGTAGAGATCTGCGGGTACCCCGTCGGGTCCTGGGGCCTTGTGCTTACTGGTATCTCTAATCGCCCTTTCAACTTCCATGATGTTAAAATCCATAACCAAGTTGGAGTGGTCATGGGTGTTGGCAGGTGAGGCAGGGACTGTAGATTCATAGATTTTGCCAAAGTGGGCTAGCCATCTGTTGTCCTCTATGACACAGTCTAAGTCTGATGTCCCGTTATCAGAGAAAAAGGGCTGATTTACAATGGCCTAAAACTTTTTACTGTCTCTCAGCACATCCACAGATAAAAGGCTATTCCAAGCTTCCTCCTTGATTTGGGTTTTGCGCTTATGGACTACGGTTTTATATTCCTTCCTTAGCTTGGCCACTAATGACCTATCTCTGGGTTTTTGTTTGATGGCTTTCAGCAGGGCACTATGTATCCTCGAACATTCCTTGTTGAACCATTTATGAGTCTTTGTTTTCCCTTGCCCAACTGACCTTCTTTCCAAGTTCTTGCTGATCCTTGAACAAATCTCCTCATATGCGACCAAAACCTTGGGGCCCTCGGCAGTTGGGTCCAAACACACTGCCATGTTGGCCTCAGACTCTTGGGCGAGTGAATGAAAGAATTCCTCTGGGACAATCATCTCCCATTTTAAGCGCCTTCCCTGATCTTTAGACTTCAAATCCTTTGGAGCTGCCACGCTTGGCGGACTGCCAGTACGGAAGCAGTTTAGGTCCAAGGTCAGCAGGACAGGATAATGATCACTTGAGATAAGATCGACCACACTGTACTCACGTGCCTTTGCCAGGGCCCCATTTGAAACAAAAATATAGTCTATAACAGTGTTGGCATCTCTCCCAACAAAGGTTGGGGCTCTAGGCTCGCTAATGCCTTGGTCAAATTCATAGAGGTTTAGATTGGCTAGAAGGAACTCTAGGTACTCGCCTTCGGTTGTATGCTCGAAATGAGGAATGGCTTCAGAAGGTGTACCCCCATATCTATCGTTAAAACAACCTCCCTCACAGGGGTGAATGTTAAAATCCCCCAAAATAACCAGTTCTGGGGGGGTAGTGCAATCAAGCCTATAGGCTGACAAAAAATTTAACAAAGAAATCAAATGTTCGTTTACAGAGGCGGACTCCTTTGAATTATAGAAATTAATCAACAGAAAAGTCTTTGAGTTAGGGAGGGTCCACTCCACCGCAAGCGTATTTGTTAATGCGGTATCTAATTTTTTGAAAACCCCTGCTAGATCCAAAGAGCACAATGTGAGTAAACCACCCTTTGCTCTCCCTCTTGCACCTGGTACTGCCGGAATGGAAAAACTACAGAAACCGTCCAGGGAGAAACTGGGTGTGGTATCCCACGTTTCTTGAAGTCCTAGAATGTGATGTTGTTTAATAAATCTTTGCCATGTTGGATCTAAAGCCTTTGCATTTAATCCTGCCACATTCCAGGTAAGGACTTTACAGAGTGCTAAGTCTGTGTTAGGGGCAATCGATGTACCCACGCCCAGAATCTCTCTCATCATCAGGCTAGTTCCGGGTGTGGGGGATGAATTAACTATGTTCTGGTCCGCTATGGCACCATCCTTGCAAGAACGGGTTGGATTAGCACAGACACTCCGTTCCCCTGGCGAGCCCTGAGTAAGTCAGTCCACCCAATCTGTAGTTGACAGACAATCAAAGCGATTTGCTATAGGGAAATGCAAGGAATTAGATGGACCATTTAGCGGCTGCTGGTAGTAAAAGGGATGGATGAGATGGGAACCATGAAAGGGGCCACCTTGACGTGGTCTACCTCCTCTAGTCCCCACCAAATTCCATCCCCCATCCCAGCCCTCCTCCCTGGGAGGGGGTTGTATGTCCCAGGGGAAGTTAGGCCTCTGTCTAGGAATGCGATCGTGTGAACCTTTAAGCCAGCTCCAGCGGTTATCCGCTTGATTGTGGGGAAGATAGAAATACGAAAGAGGTCTGGCGGTCACCGTACTCGCCTGGTATCTTGGGGCCCTGCTATTACAGATAAAATCTATTACCTCCGGGTTCTCGAAGGTAACCACCACGCAGTCCCCTTGCAAATTTTTTCTATTGCCTCCTACCCAGGGAGCCCTCTCTATCATTAAAATGTTGGTAGGTATGTTTGGTGGAAGGGGATAATTATTTGCTAGCCAGTGACAGACTTTGTTTTTAAGAGCCTGATATGATTCTTCTTCTGGCGAACGAATTTCAGTGACTCCAGTAAGGATAACCACATAGGGCGCGGCATCCGGGGGGAGGTGAATATTTCTGCGCGCCATATCCTTAGCCTTATCCTGTGTATCAAGTTTGGGGGCCTGAGATAAACCATCACTGGGTGTGAGCTGGGGAGTTATATTGTTTTTAGAAGGAATCAGTGTAGTATCTGTTTTCTTAATTTGCTCTACAACAGGGGGTTTAGGTTTTGAGCCTGCCTGATTTAAAGTGTTTCTAGGTTTCTTAACCGTCGTTTTGTTAGTCTCCAACACTTTATTGGCAACCACTGGGGTCTTTCCGGGTTTAGGTAGATTGGTAACCTGGGTGGGTTTATTATTTAGAGTGAAACTAGGGGCACTTATGTCCTTATGTATATTTTTTAGGACCGTTTCCAAGCAGCGTAATCTTGCCTCTATGGGTTCTAATAATGCTTTTAGCATAAAAAGGATTACTGTGTTATTAGTGCTTGAGCCGGTCTCCTCCTGTGGTGGTGTTATTATTGGGTTACCTGTGGGTCCACTAAGTTGCAAAATTTCTTCCAGACTTTGGTCAATTATGGTATCGTCTGGGAGACTCAGCAGTAAACCTGGGTTGTTGGGGAGTGAGCCCTCTATGGGGGTAGGTAGAGCGACTGAGGGTTTTTCAATGTTAAGAAGGTTGGGTAAAGTAATGGCCTTCTTCCCTTTCGCAACGGTTGAGGTATTGGTTTTACGTTTTTGCTTAGGGATTGCCCCTTCTATCCGGGCCCTTTCTTTTGTGTTGGCTGTAGAGATACTAATGTTTGTCTCACTACATTGCGTTCCACTCTCAGTCAAGATGTTGAGGTTAGGTGAAGCCTCCAGGTCCTGGACAATATTTGAGGCATCCAAGTCCCCGTTAGCTCCGGGATGATGTGCTGAGACCTGTGCTTCTGGTCGGGAATCAGTTTTTGGTGTCTGAGCCTGGGCAATAAGGCCAAGGGAAGAACGCTTGGCCATAGCCAGGTCTTGAGAGACTCTCCTGTCCATAAGTATTATCCCTTCGTCAATAAGTGCGTGTGTACGGGTGATGAAGTCGTCCAGGGTCCCTGTAAGCTTTTTAGCTCCTGCAGCGGCCATACTTCTCGTTTCACGGCAGGACATAACCCGTGTATTCCAGATGAATGAGAGACGGATTGGATGCTATATGTGCCCGACCAAGATTTCTGGCCCAGTCCAGTCTCCTCGGGCCTCTGAGGGCCACAGAGGGCCCGCCCTTTGCCCGGGCTTAGCCCTGGGCGCTCCCGCGCAGCGTAGATCACTGCTTCTTATGGGCGTTGGTCGGGTTTTAGCTGGGCGGGGCGGTCAGGGAGAGCGGGCCAGGTGACTCGGCCTGAGGATTGCCGGGACTCCTGGGAAAGCGAGTCCCGGTTCCTACACTCGCAGCCCTGTCTCGCGCTCACTCGCCCAGCAAGTACCTGCAGCTCCTGTGTCAGCAGCGGCGATGCGGGACCCGCGAAGCGGGTTCCGCGAGTTGTGGCGTGGTCCTTCCTCAGTAAACGGCAACCAGGTAAAGTGAATTCAGCGTCCCCACAGGCAATGGGAGGCAGGGTCTCTTAAGGTGATTGAGCTGGGCGGGGCGGTCAGGGAGAGCGGGCCAGGTGACTCGGCCTGAGGATTGCCGGGACTCCTGGGAAAGCGAGTCCCGGTTCCTACGCTCGCAGCCCTGTCTCGCACTCACTCGCCCAGCAAGTACCTGCAGCTCCTGTGTCCGCAGCGGCGATGCGGGACCCGCGAAGCGGGTTCCGCGAGTTGTGGCGTGGTCCTTCCTCAGTAAACGGCAACCAGGTAAAGTGAATTCAGCGTCCCCACAGGCAATGGGAGGCAGGGTCTCTTAAGGTGATTGAGCTGGGCGGGGCGGTCAGGGAGAGCGGACCAGGTGACTCGGCCTGAGGATTGCCGGGACTCCTGGGAAAGCGAGTCCCGGTTCCTACGCTCGCAGCCCTGTCTCGCGCTCACTCACCCAGCAAGTACCTGCAGCTCCTGTGTCAGCAGCGGCGATGCGGGACCCGCGAAGCGGGTTCCGCGTGTTGTGGCGTGGTCCTTCCTCAGTAAACGGCAACCAGGTAAAGTGAATTCAGCGTCCCCACAGGCAATGGGAGGCAGGGTCTCTTAAGGTGATTGAGCTGGGCGGGGCAGTCAGGGAGAGCGGGCCAGGTGACTCGGCCTGAGGATTGCCGGGACTCCTGGGAAAGCGAGTCCCGGTTCCTACGCTCGCAGCCCTGTCTCGCGCTCACTCGCCCAGCAAGTACCTGCAGCTCCTGTGTCAGCAGCGGCGATGCGGGACCCGCGAAGCGGGTTCCGCGAGTTGTGGCGTGGTCCTTCCTCAGTAAACGGCAACCAGGTAAAGTGAATTCAGCGTCCCCACAGGCAATGGGAGGCAGGGTCTCTTAAGGTGATTGAGCTGGGCGGGGCGGTCAGGGAGAGCGGGCCAGGTGACTCGGCCTGAGGATTGCCGGGACTCCTGGGAAAGCGAGTCCCGGTTCCTACGCTCACAGCCCTGTCTCGCGCTCACTCACCCAGCAAGTACCTGCAGCTCCTGTGTCAGCAGCGGCGATGCGGGACCCGCGAAGCGGGTTCCGCGTGTTGTGGCGTGGTCCTTCCTCAGTAAACGGCAACCAGGTAAAGTGAATTCAGCGTCCCCACAGGCAATGGGAGGCAGGGTCTCTTAAGGTGATTGAGCTGGGCGGGGCAGTCAGGGAGAGCGGGCCAGGTGACTCGGCCTGAGGATTGCCGGGACTCCTGGGAAAGCGAGTCCCGGTTCCTACGCTCGCAGCCCTGTCTCGCGCTCACTCGCCCAGCAAGTACCTGCAGCTCCTGTGTCAGCAGCGGCGATGCGGGACCCGTGAAGCGGGTTCCGCGAGTTGTGGCGTGGTCCTTCCTCAGTAAACGGCAACCAGGTAAAGTGAATTCAGCGTCCCCACAGGCAATGGGAGGCAGGGTCTCTTAAGGTGATTGAGCTGGGCGGGGCGGTCAGGGAGAGCGGGCCAGGTGACTCGGCCTGAGGATTGCCGGGACTCCTGGGAAAGCGAGTCCCGGTTCCTACGCTCGCAGCCCTGTCTCGCGCTCACTCGCCCAGCAAGTACCTGCAGCTCCTGTGTCAGCAGCGGCGATGCGGGACCCACGAAGCGGGTTCCGCGAGTTGTGGTGTGGTCCTTCCTCAGTAAACGGCAACCAGGTAAAGTGAATTCAGCGTCCCCACAGGCAACGGGAGGCAGGGTCTCTTAAGGTGATTGAGCTGGGCGGGGCGGTCAGGGAGAGCGGGCCAGGTGACTCGGCCTGAGGATTGCCGGGACTCCTGGGAAAGCGAGTCCCGGTTCCTACGCTCGCAGCCCTGTCTCGCGCTCACTCGCCTAGCAAGTACCTGCAGCTCCTGTGTCAGCAGCGGCGATGCGGGACCCGCGAAGCGGGTTCCGCCAGTTGTGGCGTGGTCCTTCCTCAGTAAACGGCCACCAGGTAAAGTGAATTCAGCGTCATTTACAATGCCAATAGCTTAATTTTTCGCAAATCCTTGGCACAGCTAAAAGCGAGCTGTATCTTCCCCATTAGCACAGCACATAGTGATGTCATTGTATCCAGTGATGTATCACTGAGCATATCTCCTTTGCTGAGCGCTGTAACGTATGTTATAAGAATACAGCCATTTTACCGAGCACTTTGAGGCAGAACTGATTTAATTTTATCAGAACTACTCCGTTTATTACACTATAAATCAGCCATTGGACTCAAAAGTGCAAACGCTATTTTACAGGGTACATACAGCCCTGGAATGGACACACCACTACAGGATCAGTACTTTGACAGCTGCCGGCTCTAACAACAGCAGGAAGCTCAGATGATGTGATCACTTTGGGGAGAGGGAAAGAGGTAAGAAGTTTCAGTTCAACGTTCTTTGCTCCCATCCTTCTCACCAGGTCAGTGCTACGTATCCCCGTTTCATTCCCCGACATCCACCCACCCACTATGAAAGACAGTGCTATTTCTTACATCCCCGTACTGACCGTGCCCCCATCTTTGATGATGATTTTCTTTGACAGCATGACGCTGCGGTTGCTGCGCTCCTTCTTCTTGCCCTGGGTCATTGTACCATCCTCCACCGCACCCCCCTCGCCGCCACCCACAGCTCATTCCCTCGTCGCCACCATCTTGAACCCGGAGTCCCAGGCACCGACCAACTTTAACTCGCAGCGTCGGCAAACTTGCTGCTGTTGTGGTCACGTGACCCGGGCGAGGAAATGACGCGTGCTGCATTCTGACTGGCCGGCGACTTTGGCGATGTGTGCTTTTGAAACAGGTCTTTCCCGGTTGTGCTCTGCAGTTTTGTCCTGGCTGGAAAGAAGGCGGTCCAGAAATAAACGTGACAATCACAAAAGCAGCTTCAGCCTCTCTCTACTTAGGGGCAGCTGACTAAAAGCGCACCTAGGAATGGGAGCCTTTGTACTGCATTTTTTACCAACCCAAGATTTGCTCTCAAAGGAGGGAGGGCTTAAATAGTAGAAGTGGGTGACTTCAACTAAGGGGATAATTTAGATCTCTTACTCAAACTTTACGTCCACAAGCATGATTAATGGAGCCAGAATGGCAGGAGACCGCTCGCCATGGCAACCTGTACGGGATCTGGGGCAAAGTTTCAGGGAAGGACACACTGACACCAGTAATTGCTTTTAGGATGTGACTGTTATTGCAAACTTTCCAGACCGACTAGTTGTTTTTTTCTAATTTCTCAAGCACTTTGTTTGAGTAGAGAAATATACACATTAAATCTCGAAGCAGATAATTGTGCGAAAAACAGCACAGATACATACACCGAACAAGAGCTCGAGCGCTCGCCAAGTTCTCTGTAAGCCCCGTCCTTTTCAGATTGGGGGGCCTGTTTTCTAGGATGTAAACAACAATCAAAAACACGCCCCCCACGCCCCCCAGTCTGAAAAGGACGGGGCTTACAGACAAATGGTTCTGTTTTCTATCTATGCCCCGTCCTTTTCATACTGGGGGGCGTGTATTTTCCTGAAGACGTCAAAGAGAGAAAGGACTGCAAAAAACACGCCGCTCAATCTGAAAAAGACGGGGCTTAAATGGAAAGACGCCCGTCTTCTCCAATGGCTGGCCTCCGTTTAGGAAGCCAGCCAATGGAGAAGAGGGGCGGGTTTAAGCCCCCTACTCTAAAACATAAAATCCCGCCAGCGAGACTGCGCAAGCGCAGCCTACGCAGGCCGAGACCTAAAAATGGCACTTTTAGGATGTTGACATTTTCCTGCCATCAGGCCATTGTTCCTGCAGCCTGTCTTGGGTCGCATGACTGGGTTTAGCTGACAGTTAGACTTTGTGAATTCCTCTTCGACAGTCACAGAATAGAATGATTAGGTGTGCTTTAATAGGCCATCTCCTGGCAGGATAGGAGGTTAGAGATCAGCACAGGAAGTTAGATTTATTTTTCCTGCTGTCCACATGCCATGATAAAAGATTTGGAAAGGTTAGTCTTCAAATCAAGATTTCCCATACATTCCACAAATAAAGGGGTCGATTAGGATGGCGGACGGAAGAGCCACCGCGGCCCGTGAGTAGGTGGAAAAAGCCTTTTCCGTGTCCGCCTGCCGCGGATACTCCGTCCGCCATATCAGGATAGGAAAACTTGTCAAATTTCCGTCCGCGACGGAAAAGCACGCTCCGCCGGCCAACTACACACGACCACGCGGCGGACGTAACAGATCCGGACGCACCGCCGTACGTACTGACGACCAAGACCGTCCCCCCAATCAAGATGGCGGAAAACACACATAAAACCGCAGCGGAAAAACAACCTGTCTGAACACGTCGGAATCCCCACAGCGAACACAGGTGACATAGCCGAGATACCCACCGCAAGCTGACCACCACCATGGACCCTGCGCTACACGCTTTCCCGATGCTCTTCGCGATCCACCACGTCCTAGTCATGGCCTACTATGGACGACGCAGGTAAGGCACAAACCATTGGCTGTCTGGAGGTGAATACCAGCAAGGGACGTGACGTAGGGAGGGGGAGTGTCATGTCACCGTAACCACTGATGAGAAGCAAATACGAATACACATTTGTAGTACGCAAGCAGGAATGACAACGAAAAACCACGAGATTTGATAGACCACCTTTATTTCACTAAATAGGGGTTTAAGCACAGTGTATGCGTGAGCATGGGCAAAGTGGGCACCAGAGCAGGCACATCATAGCAGGTAACGAGAGGGCAGTATGCAGTATCAGAGCATCAACAGGGCACAGTGCAGTACAGAGCAGGTACATCATAGCAGGTAACGAGAGGGCAGTATGCAGTATCAGAGCATCAACAGGGCACAGTGCAGTACACAGCAGGTACATCATAGCAGGTAACGAGAGGGCAGTATGCAGTATCAGAGCATCAACAGGGCACAGTGCAGTACACAGCAGGTACATCATAGCAGGTAACGAGAGGGCAGTATGCAGTATCAGAGCATCAACAGGGCACAGTGCAGTACACAGCAGGTACATCAGAGGCTGCACAACTACGTGTCCCTACCAACCCGTCACAGGAACCACAAGAGTGCCACGCAGTTCCCAATGGACACACCATGTGAAGTAACATTTCAGTGAAGTGTACAGCACCTCACATCACAGACTCAGGGGGACTGCGTGAACTACCTGCCTCGGACACACTGGCAGCACCAGCAACAGGAGTGTGAGACACAGTCACAGCCCGAGTCACACACACATGGGCCACGGACCCAGACACACTGGCAGCACCAGCAACAGGAGTGTGAGACACAGTCACAGCCCGAGTCACACACACATGGGCCACGGACCCAGACACACTGGCAGCACCAGCAACAGGAGTGTGAGACACAGCCACAGATGTAGTCACTGACACGTGAGCCACTGACCCAGACACACTGGCAGCACCAGAAACAGGAGTGTGCAACACAGCCACAGATCTCCTAACTGACACGTGAGCCATAGACCCAGATACACTGCCAGGACGTGCAACAGGAGAGGGCACAACTGACACTGTGCCACCATCTGATACATGAGAGTCAACTGCACCAGCGCCACTGGGACAACTGAAATGATGAGCCACAGGGCTGTATGGGCCAGGAGGCAGGGTGGGCCTGGGAGCTGGTGATAGGTCATCTAGAGCCAAATCGGGGTTGGCAGGTGTCAATGGTGTGTGTCTGCGTTTCTTATGGAGGTGTGAGTGCACCCTGGACAGGACTGGACTGCCAAGTGGCGGGGACTCCAAAGAATCACCACCCAGCATAGGTGGAGCAACTGCTGCCGGGGATCTGGTTTCTGGGGACGTGCTGGAGCCTGCTTGTCGTTTGCTCTGTGCCTGCCGCCTGGACTCGGAATGATGTGTAATGGGGGATGCTACAACAGGGGACACCCACCTCTGCTTCTGACTGGCCTGGATGGGAGTGGAGGTATGGGGGGACTCCGCCGCGGAGACATTAGTTTGGCGTCCAGTAGTAAACATCAGCCTCAGTGCAGCCAGGGGTGAAGTATGCCTGTCCTTGATTGCGCCATTGTCCATGCTAGATGCCTTGTCCGTAGGAGGTGCCTTATCCTTAGGTGGAGTGTTGTCTCTGGATGTAGCCTGTGCCCTGCTCGCCGCCCTGTTCCTGCCAGCAGACTTGTCGTCTGTGGTGCACCTGTCTCCAGTAGACACCTGCTCTCTGTGTGTGTCCATGCCCTTGGGAGTGTCCCTTACCTCTGCTGTGGGCCTGCTCTTGGGAGTCTCCCTGCTCTTAGTAGGTGCCTTAGTCTTCTCACTGTCCTTGGGAGTGTTCCTATCGACCGCTGTGGGCCTGCTCTTGGGAGTCTCCCTGCTCTTAGTAGGTGCCTTACTCTTCTCACTGTCCTTGGGAGTGTTCCTATCGACCGCTGTGGGCCTGCTCTTGGGAGTCTCCCTGCTCTTAGTAGGTGCCTTACTCTTCTCACTGTCCTTGGGAGTGTCCCTATCGACCGCTGTGGGCCTGCTCTTGGGAGTCTCCCTGCTCTTAGTAGGTGCCTTAGTCTTCTCACTGTCCTTGGGAGTGTCCCTATCGACCGCTGTGGGCCTGCTCTTGGGAGTCTCCCTGCTCTTAGTAGGTGCCTTAGTCTTCTCACTGTCCTTGGGAGTGTCCCTATCGACCGCTGTGGGCCTGCTCTTGGGAGTCTCCCTGCTCTTAGTAGGTGCCTTAGTCTTCTCACTGTCCTTGGGAGTGTCCCTATCGACCGCTGTGGGCCTGCTCTTGGGAGTCTCCCTGCTCTTAGTAGGTGCCTTAGTCTTCTCACTGTCCTTGGGAGTGTCCCTATCGACCGCTGTGGGCCTGCTCTTGGGAGTCTCCCTGCTCTTAGTAGGTGCCTTAGTCTTCTGACTGGCCTTGTCCAAGGAACAGTCCATGGACATGTGAGTATCCCATGCCTTGGGAGTACCTTTTGTGTTGAATGCCTGTGTAGCTCCTGAAGGCATGTCCTCCAACAACACTTGTGGATCCTGTGTGTGTACTCCAGTGCATCTGACGTCGTCTACGTGAACAGATGTAGGTGATCTAGGGGATGTGGTCTGTGCCCTGCGTGCCCTGACGTGCTGTCTGACGCTGCTTCTAGTGCAATAACCTTTATTTGAGTCTTGCTCACAATAATCACTACCCCCTGAGACATCCAGCGGTGTAGATGGGGAAACAGAAGTAGCACCCTGTTCATTCGACTGAACTATTGCAGACGACACACTGCTTGCCAATGACTGCACTGTCCTGTGTAGACCTGAAAGATCGCCATGCATCCCTTCCATGAATGCCACCACCTGCCCCAACTTCCTATCATGGTCCTGGAAAGCATTCGTCATATTGGTCTGCCCCACACACAGCTGTCGCAGCAGATCAACTGCCTCAGCACACAGTGCATTTTGGCTCACCGTGGCAGGGGCAGCGGTGCCTGCACCGAACGCCACTCTGCTCCCCCTACTCCTCCGGCCACGAACAGTACATGGTGCAGTTGGTGGAAGTGTGGGCCCTGTGTGCTGTCTTCCGACAGAAGGTGATGAGTGCCCACTCCCAGTCTGTGACAACAGTGCAGGCTCACCAAGAGTGTCCGACGAGGAGGACGATGGTGTCTCCACATGCGAGTCCTCAGGGACGGTCCTGTCCCCCTCTCCGGCGCTGGCCTCCTCCGTGTCAGTCTGCGTGTGTGCGAAGTCTGAGCCGGACTCATTTCCTCGGCTACTCTCCACCGTCTGTGGCAGAGTGTCCTCTGTCAAAGCTGAAATGCACAGAAAAGATGTGTGAGTCATGGGCAGACTGACGTACAGAAGGAACAGGATAGCCAAATTACATAGCAGACAAAGGTTTAGGAGCCCACATCCTGAACATGGCCCACCCCTACCAGTCATCCTCACATTTCCTGGCATGGGGCCATGGACCACTAGGGGATGTGCATTAACACTCAAGTACTAAGCAAGTGGCGTGTCAACATGGCGGACCTGGCTGTCAAATGAGTACCACCCAATGGGACCAAAATGGCAGCACAGGCATACGTACGCAACACGGAACTCAATAGTGTGTCTGGGCACCAATACATGCATAGCACTCACAGGTTTCCTACACAGACAGTATGCTCACCGCTAGTTTGCTGTTGATCGGCACTCAGACGTTCGGCCAGTTCAGGATGCGTCACTGCAATTATACGGTGCATGAGAGGGGTCATGGAGCGTCGGGCCAGACGGGGCGTCCTTGGAATCAGGCCCAGTGTTACTTCAGCTACATTCTTGCTCAGCCTGGAAATGTCGTCCCAGCGTTTGTGGCAGTGTGTATGTCGTCTGTTGCACACCCCCAATGCCCGTACTTCCCGTGCTATGCTCCTCCACAGGTCCTTGCGAAGATGCAGCTTGACCTACCATGATGAAAGACAAAAGGGTTAAAGTCAGTGGACAGGTGGCCTGTGACACACATAGGGGCAAGACGTAACTGTCAGCAGCCATGCACAATCGGGAACATATGTGTAGCCCACACTACACAGCTAAGATAGAAATTGGCAAGATCATTTTGCCCCCTCATGCACACCAACATGTCCCACACTGCACTTACCACCCGTCCTGGTGCGCCGTAGAGGCGTCCATAGTTGCGGAGTACACCGTCCACGAGGACATCAAGCTCCGCGGCGGTGAAGGGTCGAGACCGGATCTCATTGCCTCTCGACATGGCAAGATCACGGAGTATGGCACTAGAGCAGCAGTCGGTGGTCAGCTCAGCAGCAGCAGCAGGTCAAGGTGATGGTCACAGGCAGCAGTCGGTGGTCAGCTCAGCAGCAGCAGCAGGTCGAGGTGATGGTCACAGGCAGCAGTCGGTGGTCAGCTCAGCAGCAGCAGCAGGTCGAGGTGATGGTCACAGGCAGCACTGGTCCCCAGGGTAGGAAGCGTCGTTTTGGCCAACACACATATATAGGGCCCTCAGCACGTGTCAGTGGCATACGTCGCCAGCAATTGGTCAGCCCTGGAAGCGTGATCGTGAAATTGGCCAATGACTGGCCCATAGTTGCGGTGCACAGCTTCCGCTACTTGCGATTGGCCATATGCGGCCAGCGTCCCTCTCCCCATTGGCTGCATGTGCATGGACCGTCACGGGCAGACATCGGCGACCGCACGTGCAAGCCTCAGGCACGGATGCTTCAGTTGCAACAATGTACTATCACTGGCGCCTCCATGGCGGTGCTCGTACTCAGCGGGGGAGGTGCAGGCCTATACACCCTGTAGATGTAGTCAATGGACATGCCATTTCATGACCCCCCTTACAGTCACCTTGCATCATCCACCGTACACCGGCCGGAGCGGCCGGGCCTAGGACGACCGCCGTGCCCGGCCATGAACACAACCGCCATGGCCGGGCACGGCGGTTGTTCATGGCCGGGCACGGCGGTTGTTCATGGCCGGGCACGGCGGTTGATCATGGCCGGGCACGGCGGTTGATCATGGCCGGGCACGGCGGTTGTTCATGGCCGGGCACGGCGGTTGTTCATGGCCGGGCACGGCGGTTGATCATGGCCGGGCACGGCGGTTGATCATGGCCGGGCACGGCGGTTGTTCATGGCCGGGCACGGCGGTTGTTCATGGCCGGGCACGGCGGTTGATCATGGCCGGGCACGGCGGTTGATCATGGCCGGGCACGGCGGTTGATCATGGCCGGGCACGGCGGTTGATCATGGCCGGGCACGGCGGTTGATCATGGCCGGGCACGGCGGTTGATCATGGCCGGGCACGGCGGTTGATCATGGCCGGGCACGGCGGGGTTGTTCATGGCCGGGCACGGCGGTTGTTCATGGCCGGGCACGGCGGTTGATCATGGCCGGGCACGGCGGTTGATCATGGCCGGGCACGGCGGTTGTTCATGGCCGGGCACGGCGGTTGTTCATGGCCGGGCACGGCGGTTGATCATGGCCGGGCACGGCGGTTGATCATGGCCGGGCACGGCGGTTGTTCATGGCCGGGCACGGCGGTTGTTCATGGCCGGGCACGGCGGTTGATCATGGCCGGGCACGGCGGTTGATCATGGCCGGGCACGGCGGTTGATCATGGCCGGGCACGGCGGTTGATCATGGCCGGGCACGGCGGTTGATCATGGCCGGGCACGGCGGTTGATCATGGCCGGGCACGGCGGTTGATCATGGCCGGGCACGGCGGTTGTTCATGGCCGGGCACGGCGGTTGATCATGGCCGGGCACGGCGGTCGTCCTAGGCCCGGCCGCTCCGGCCGGTGTACGGTGGATGATGCAAGGTGACTGTAAGGGGGGTCATGAAATGGCATGTCCATTGACTACATCTACAGGGTGTATAGGCCTGCACCTCCCCCGCTGAGTACGTGCACCGCCATGGAGGCGCCAGTGATAGTACATTGTTGCAACTGAAGCATCCGTGCCTGAGGCTTGCACGTGCGGTCGCCGATGTCTGCCCGTGACGGTCCATGCACATGCAGCCAATGGGGAGAGGGCCGCTGGCCGCATATGGCCTTTGGGAAGTAGCGGAAGTTGAGCACCGCCATGGCGGCGCCAATTATGTGATCTTGTCAGACGCTGCACCGTGATGTGTTGTGTGCAGTTGTGTCATGAGGGATGTGAGCGTGATTGGGAAAGGTCATATGTCATACAATATAGCATGTGTGTCCATACAATGGCAATCGGTCGGCACATAATGGGCAACAGATGTGCATTTGTACTTGTTGACGTCGGGTGTGACCCTACAGACGTTGTTACATCTTCACAACTACACAGTACATCACGGCTGTGTGGCCAATTAATGCATCTGTTGTCAGTTTCTTGTTGTGTCGAGGTGACTACAGTGGTGGTGGTACACATGCATTCCGTGTATGTGTTTTGTACGTTGTGTCACCATGCATGTCATTTCCGTATGCACATCATTATTGGTGGTGGCATTTGTGCTTGATGACATGGCGTGTGTACACTTATCGTTTGTGTGCATGCAGTAGCATGATTGTCTGTGATGTGTCTACGAAACATTAGGGTGAAGACTGAAGTTTTGTCAGTAAGGTACACATGTGATGGAGTTCTACACGTATGCGTCGTTTGTAAGTTGACCAAAGTTACATCTCTGTCCCACACAGGAGGGCTCCAAATGTGCATCGGCCATACACTGTGCTGGAGGATATGGTAGACGAGGAGGTGATTCGGAAATTCCGGCTGGATCGACGTCGGTTGCTGGAGCTTGTGGCACTATTGTCTCCTCATCTGCAGCCACGTAGAACGTATCCTGGGTCGATTACACCCACTGCAAAGGTCATGGCGGTACTACATTTCTTCGCTACTGGCACTTTTCAGTTCACTGTTGCAGTTGCCGGGGGGATGTCACAGGCCATGTTCTGCACGGTTCTTCGGGATGTGTTAACAGCTATGATGCTCTACAAGGATGAGTACATCCATTTTCCACGGCCGGAAGAGTTGCCAGCTGTCAAAGCTGCTTTCTATGCACTGGGCCACATGCCTCACGTTGTGGGCTCAATTGATGGCACACACATCGCACTCATTCCATCACGGGCACGCGAACAAGTGTTCAGGAATCGCAAACACTTTCATTCGCTGAACGTGCAGGTGGTGTGCCTGGCGAACAACATCATCTCCCATGTGTGTGCCAGATTTCCTGGATCCGCACATGACGCCCACATCATGCGGAGCAGCAATGTCCCACGACTCATGGCAAATCTGCGACCCGGTCAAGCGTGGCTTGTTGGTGAGTGTGCAGTGGGTACTCTTGTGATCTCTGTGTTGCATGGGGTACCCACCATATATTTTTCTGATGTTTGTCTCTGTCATCCCCCTACATAGGCGACTCGGCTTACCCAAACCGGCCCTGGCTCCTCAGTCCCCTACGTAATCCGAGGACGGCGGGTGACATGCGGTACAATGAGGCACATGGAAGGACACGGAGAGTCATCGAACGTACCTTTGGACTGCTCAAGTCTAGGTTTCGGTGCCTCGATAAGACCGGAGGGGCCCTGCCTTACTCACCTGGAAAAGTATGCAAGATCGTGATAGCCTGCTGCATGCTCCACAACCTGGCAGTACGCAATGGCATTGAACTGCTGTTGGACCCTGAAGACGAAGGAGTGCCTCGGCCTCCCATCCCACCCATGTCGACTGATGAGGATAGTGGTGAGGAGGAAGGTGTGGACCAGAGGCGCCAGCTCATAGATCGCTACTTCCCTTGAATGTGAGTATCTACCTCTAGTGGCGGTTGACAATGCCTCATGTATGTTTGCTGGTGTTGTGTGGATATGGGGTTAATCAGCTGGGTGTTGTTTGTGATGGTTGCACATGTGTGTCTTCATGTCTTTGGACATGGAAGTGTCCATGATGTGTGTGCTCTCATCCCATGCTTGTGTGATGGTTGTCGTTTGTGTAATGTAGCTGTGCATTGTGTTGTGATGTGTGTGAATCTCTTTACTGACGTGTGTTTGCTGTCTCTGGTTTTCTCTAGGTCACTCCTGCTGCGCCATGATCATGTACGACTATGATCCCTGTACCTGTTTACGTCTGTATCTGATGGCAATCATGTGAATAAACATGGAGGCAAAACATCATTGTGTGAGTTAATGCTATTTATTTACAGGTTGTGCTTCTGTGCAGGTGAATATTTACAAGTCAGTGGGGTGGAGGGAGTTGGAGTTGAAGGTATTGGCTGATGAAATGTCCGTGCTGACGCCACATTGGGGGGTGTCAGGGTAGTCCAGCAGACCAGTGGGAATGATTGTCTGTGGGACAGGCTACTTAGCTGGGTGAATGTCTGGCACAGGCAGTGACATTGTCATGGTCGTCCCCTCTTGGAGCGTGTGCCTGGCGCTCCAACACTGCTCTCAGCCTCTTTCTTACTCGGACGGCCCCTCCGTCTCTGACCTGGAACAGAGTCAGCTGGGAGGGCAGGTGGTGGATGGGCCACATCCGTCGCCAGGGGCTCAGGTGGTGGTGGCGGCGGTGGAGGCGGAGGCGGAGGTGGCGGCGGAGGCGGAGGTGGCGGGGGAGGCGGAGGTGGCGGGGGAGGCGGAGGTGACGGTGGCGCTACCACACTTGGTGGAGGGGGGGGGTTGTTCCGGTCAACCCATTCACTCCACATCGTTGCCTGCTGCCCCATGATCAGCAACATCTGGCCAAGGATGCCAGCGATTTGGCGCTGGGTGTTGGTGTTGTCCACTGAGTCCTGGTGTGCACGATCAGCGTTTGCCTGGGACCGGTCGTATGACGCCTGGCACCTGGCAAGAGCTTGTAGGGACTGTGCCACTGGCTGGGGTAGCTGTTCCTCCTCTGCACGGCGGTGTGTGGCTCGCCTGATTGGATGTTGTCCCGTTGCCTGTGTTTGTGGCCCACTCACCCTGCTTGTGTGTGGGGCCGTTGGACCAGCGTTGCGCGGTGGGTTATGCTGGGTGGCAGCGGCAGGAGTCGTGGTGCTGGTGGTAGTGGTGGTACTGGTGGTACTGGTGGTACTGGTGGTGGTGGGGACTGTGCAGATCACAGAGACAGGTGCCGCTGGAGTCACACATACGACGTTGGTCGGTCCCGGGAGTCCCTGTGAGCCAGATGGCCCTGGCTGCGTGCTTGGTCCCGCTCCATCCTCCGCCCCGGAGCTGACTGTGTCCTCGTCACCAGAGAGTCCTGTAGATGTGAGAGGCGAGGCTGGCGGCCGGGTACTGGTTTCCGCAGTCAGTTGACGATCACCTGAGGGACAAGATCGAGCTGGTCAGTAATTTGGACATTACATGGTTATGTGGATTTGTAGCCATTTCTGTTTCATGTCGCACACACCCACCCTCCACCACCACCACCACCCTCCCCGTGAACATGGGGGCCTGTTGGGAGTTGTAGTTTGGGCCTCTCACACATCCCACCCTCCACCACCACCACCACCCTCCCCGTGAACATGGGGGCCAGTTGGGAGTTGTAGTTCGGGCCTCTCACACACCCCACCCTCCACCACCACCACCACCCTCCCCGTGAACATGGGGGCCAGTTGGGTGTTGTAGTTCGGGCCTCTCACACACCCCACCCTCCACCACCACCACCACCCTCCCCGTGAACATGGGGGCCTGTTGGGAGTTGTAGTTTGGGCCTCTCACACACCCCACCCCCCACCACCACCACCACCCTCCCCGTGAACATGGGGGCCTGTTGGGAGTTGTAGTTTGGGCCTCTCACACACCCCACCGTCCACCACCACCACCACCACCACCCTCCCCGTGAACATGGGGGCCAGTTGGGAGTTGTAGTTTGGGCCTCTCACACACCCCACCCTCCACCACCACCACCACCACCCTCCCCGTGAACATGGGGGCCAGTTGGGAGTTGTAGTTCGGGCCTCTCACACACCCCACCCTCCACCACCACCACCACCCTCCCCGTGAACATGGGGGCCTGTTGGGAGTTGTAGTTTGGGCCTCTCACACACCCCACCCTCCACCACCACCACCACCCTCCCCGTGAACATGGGGGCCAGTTGGGAGTTGTAGTTTGGGCCTCTCACACACCCCACCCTCCACCACCACCACCACCACCCTCCCCGTGAACATGGGGGCCTGTTGGGAGTTGTAGTTTGGGCCTCTCACACACCCCACCCTCCACCACCACCACCACCACCCTCCCCGTGAACATGGGGGCCTGTTGGGAGTTGTAGTTTGGGCCTCTCACACACCCCACCCTCCACCACCACCACCACCCTCCCCGTGAACATGGGGGCCAGTTGGGAGTTGTAGTTTGGGCCTCTCACACACCCCACCCTCCACCACCACCACCACCACCCTCCCCGTGAACATGGGGGCCTGTTGGGAGCCATGGACATGTTAGTGAGTTGGTGTCGAACGTGCATGGTTTGGGGCGTAGGGGATGTTTCTTCTCAGTTGTGTGAGCCTGACCATGTCGTGCTGATCGTGGTGCTTGGTTTGTACTCACCAGTCTCTTCTCCTTCGTCAAGTCCGTCTAGGCTCTCTCGGTGTAGTATCCCCAGCACCTTCTCCTCCCAATCGGTGTAGGGTAATGGCTCCGGGGGTGTGCCACCGCCAGTATGATTGGCTCTAGCGACGTTTTTCGCTCGGATGCCCTTGATCCTGGTCTTCAGGTCATGCCACCGCCTCTGAATGTCATGCTTCGTCCTCGGCACAGTCCCCGACGCATTCACCCGAGTGACGATCCTGTCCCACATGTGGTTCTTTTGCGCAACGCTCGTCTGCTGGACTTGGGCCCCGAAGATGTGGGGCTCGACACGGATTATTTCATCTACCATTACCCTCAACTCTGTCTCTGAGAATTTCGGGGTTTTTTTGGGTGCCATGGTGTGTGGTGCTCAGTGTGTGAGTTGAGTGAGTTGGGAGGTGCAGGTGTGTGGTGTGTGATGTGTCGGATTTGTGTGGTGGGTGTTTGTGTGGTGGGTGTGGTAGGGTGGTGGGTGGGTGTCTTCTATGTGATTTTATGTGAGTTAGCAGTTTCTCGATTTGCCCTCTTGCTGGCAGCAATGCTGTGGTGCAAAGGATTGTGGTTGTGTGTGGGTGTCATTTTGTAGTCGTGTCTCAATGGTTGTTGCGAGTCAGGTGGTAGGTGGGCGTGTTGACGTGTGTGCATTATTGGATGATTGGGACGTATCATGGGGGCTTGTGATTGGTGTTGGGGGGGGGGGCCTTGTCAATGTTCGTATGTTTGCTTAGGACTTGCGGTGCAGTTTCTGACATTTGTTCGGCGCTAGGGATGTTGTGCGTGTTGGCCTTCCGCGGTGATGCTGTGGTTCTCGTAGCATTGTTTCCGCCGCGGACGTGGATGGCTGTGCGTTCCGTGGTACGGGCGGAATTATCCTAATTGCGGCCACGGAGTATTCTCTGGTATGGCGGTACATGTTTTATTTTCCGCGGTCATTTCCGTCCGCGGCAGTGGTTGTTCATTGAACTCCGTCCGCCGCGGACGGACTTGGTTGTGTTCCGTCCACCGCGGACGGTGTTGGTTGTGAACCGTCCGCCGCGGTCGGAGTTTCGTCACATGAATATCCTAATCCCAAACTCGGTATCTCCGCGGCGCAGCCGGGAGTAAAATTTCCCCCACCATGGCGGACAGTACCCATTTCCGTCCGCCATCCTAATCGGCCCCAAAGTTAACAACAATCTCAAAGCATTAGGGTTACGTGCCAAGAATACTGCACTATCTGCATACAACATGGCAGGGCATGGGGTACTGAGGACCATAGGCTCATCAGAGGTGCATGATGTTATATGAGAACGAAGTTTGTTTATATATAAGATGAACAGCAAGGGGGCAAGCACGCACACCTGTTGTACCCCACACCCGATGCTGATCTCTCCTGTGAGCTCTCCAGTTTGTCCAAATCTCACTCTAGTCTTTGTATCCATATGCAGTGATGCCAAGAGATGTAAAAGTGGTTCCTCCATACCCACAACCTATAGCATCTGCCACAGCTTGGATCGATTTACACAGTCAAAGGCGATAGTGAGGTACATGAATGCTGAATACATATGAGTGCACTTTGCTACAGTGTATTTGCCAACTTATAGGCTAAGCTAAAGGCACTGCTTCTGGATTCCAATATGTTTCCAAAAGCCATACTGACTGGGATCCAGATCCTTGTTAGCTTCCGCCCGCTCAGAGATCTTATTAAATAGGACCTTGCCATACATACATTTTAGCTGGAATATCGATAAGGGAAATTGGGCAATAAAAACTTGGTGAGGAACAGGAATCAGGTAGGGAAGCACTATCTAAATTATTGGAGACATTAACCAGCAGGGGGTCCCATAGGCTGACATTACATTTTATCAAATCAATGGGGATACCATCTGGACCTGGTGCTTTACCCCCTGCGATTTGCTGGATTGCGGCTAAACCGTCCTGTACTGAAATGGCCACAACAGGGCTTGCAATGACCCATGTATTTTCATATGTGGCCGAATTTCTCGCTGAGTACATTTTAGTTAAATGTTTCTCCCATAGCACTACTAATGTAGCATCCAGTTGGCGTCCCCTGTTTGTTAGTTGACCTCAAAGCCGAGACTGATTCCCTAATGGATTTACTATTCTTTGTCACTGCTGAGTGTACTAAGCTGTCCCGTTGTTGGGTGACTACCTTCACCTTTCTCCTTTTGGTTACTGCTTTGTATTTTTTATGTAGATCGATTGCCACATTAGGATCCCTAGTACAAGCAGTTAAGACCTTCTGAAGGGCTCGATTAATAACTGAACAGTCATGATTGAACAATTCTTCAGTTCTCCAAATGATTCTGGGCGCCTCTCACTGCGTACAGGTATATTAGCAAGAACTGTTACATAAGGAGTTGACTCGGGGGGTATTGATTACATTACTTTCTTAGGTAATTGGGAATTGTAACTCAAATGCAGTGAATTTTACAATTGGAGCATGCCAGTGCACCTGTGAAGTTGAAGTTATATGGGGACAGTACTCGGCTCCTTCGGAGACATCACAAGTGGAGAAATCTACTCAGTGGTGTTTACTGGTGAGCTTTGGGGCTGGGTTGAGACAAAATTAGTAATTGTATTAATATTTGCGGTGTAGTTGATGTTAGAGTTATCATACCCCGCCCCTGCTATATGATTTTTATTTTTCTACTGTGTCGCTACACTAGTTACCTGGGACATTAATCTGCTGACACAATCTTCTAGCTGCCCTAATTTGGTGATAATGAGATCAAGCTTGTTCTCCCCATTATTGCTTTGCTGAGTAGAGATATACTTGGTATAATCAGGTAAAGAATCCGTCTGACCTCCCACTGACAATAGACTGCTTTTCTCCCTAGGATCTGCATATGCCGCCGCCACTTGCTATTAGGGCCACTAGTGTGGCTATGCTGGATGTCCCCGCCCGAGTGTCTGCCTCAGGTTTCTTACTTCTTACTGGTGAGGGAGGGGCTTTATGGATTTCAACAGAAATTACTCTGTTATTACCTTTTATTAGTGGAGATCTTGTATCAATGACCGGGGTGGAGATCTCTACATTGGCTTGATGCTCAACCAGGGGTAAGTCCTCCCTAGAGAGGGAGCGTGTTCTCTTAACTAATATGTTCTCCTTTGAGATCACAGATCCTGCCCGGGATAGAAATCCTTCAATACTGCTAACTTTTACAGTGTTTTGCAAGGTTCCTTGGATGGCAGTGCCTGCCCTTTTATTCCCAATCTTTTAAATGAGGTTATGTCTCACAATTATCTAAACTTTCTGTGGAGTGCAAAGTAATAGGTAATAATACATATAAGTTCCCAAAATGAATCAAAAATGGATTATGGTCAATATACACAGCTTTGGAAATTTGTAAAATCTAAAATTCAAAAACAAGTAAACGCTCCAATAGTTCCACCAGCTTAGGGGACTCAGAATTACGTGTTTCAGCATCATGCGAAGGCACACAATACTTAGATGGGATATTGTAGCAACAAAGACTCCCTCACCCAGTTCTCAAGACAGTTCATCCAATGGAAAACCCATATGATTTTGACTAGAGCGATGGTGCAACCAGGATCATCCATTGCTGAAGCCCTCATGGAAATGACACGTTTGCTCAGGAGAGACGGGTGAAACAAAGTTTTCCAGTCGCACGCTGCGAGGGACACCTCTTATGATCAAATCTGGTGCTATTAACTGGCTCTGAGGGGCTGCCTGCTCAGACTGAGACACCTCAGACACAAAGTAAACAAAGAAGGCCTTAGGCAAGTTAGTCACAAATTCCCAAATAGTTCATACGTAAGGGTTGCAATGAAATAGTTCACATGAAATTGGCAATCCTGTCTTACTAATCAGATGTTATCCTGCCAAAAGGGCAAGAGAGGTCACCCAGTATGGCCACGTACTGCCGCGGATGGGCGCAGACAGACTTACCCTTGGCCCAGGCATGTCTGCATGCATCCTGCGCTGTGGCAGCTTCCCTGACGCTTTGGGGTATTGGGGAGGGTGACTCCCCCTCACTTGGTGTGAGGTATGCTGGGGGACCGAGTCCCACCTCAACACGGCACGGCAGTAGGCAAGGAAACCTTGAGGGCTTAGATAGGTTGGTAAGCGCGTCCTGCACTGCAGGAGCTGCCATGGTGCTTTTTGGCATCAGGGATGGTGACTTCTTCTCCCTAGGTGTGAGGTCTGCTCTGGGACCCAGCAGAGCACAGCAGCTGGCAAGGAAATGTTGCGGGCTAGTAGACCGATAATTGCGTTACTCAAAAATGAAGACCTATACTTGTTCTCCCTCTGAATAAGGGGATGGAGTCAAATTTATGAGTATAAGTTAATACAGCCAAAAAACAGTAGTCAATCCAGCACCACACATGGCCAGCCACTGGTACTGCAATGCCCTCCCATTGAAGATAAAGGAGGTAGAGACTTAAAATGAAACTGCGTAGGAAAAAATGTTTAATTCAATTTTAAAAAGTTCAAGTGGTTAAAAATACAAGTATATATAATTTAATGTTAAGAAATATATAGAAATAGCACAAATGTATTGTAAAATATTTTAATATTTTGTTAATTTAAAAATTAATTATATAATATTTTTTAACATATAATTATTTTTAAGTAATTACATACATCAATTTTACTAATTACAAATGCATAGTAAAATAACAATTTTACTTTAGGTTGGGAATTTCTATTTTTTATTTAAACTACACAATAATAATTTTCATTTTATTGTATATATTTACATTTATTAAAGATTTAATTCAAAATTAAGTTAATAGTGTTGCAGCATTTTTTGTTCTACATGTACTATAAATATATCAAATGAATTTACTTTCATATGTAACAGAAAAATCTTTTTACCGGCTTTTTCCAAATTTAATAAACGTGTTTACTTTTTTCTATGCATATTACAGAGAGAGCTGCACACCTAGGGGTCTATTACGATGGCAGGCATAAGGGACCGCACGCTATGTGCGCGGCAGTCCCACACACACAATTAGGATGTGCCCGCCACTCTGGCAGGCTCATCCCGCATTTTTAACATTGCGGCAGGCGGTGCTCCCAGCAGCACCCGCCTCAATGTTAAAAAGGCATTTGTGCATTTGCATGCACAACATGACAGGCACCACGTGGTGCCTGCCACGTTGTGCCTGCAAATGCAGGGGGTTCCATAGGTACCCCCAATGTGCACCTCCCACACCCCGAACAACCTGGAAGCCCACAACAGGCTCTGCATGCTGTCTTACAGACACCGCCACCATATCAATCCCCTTTTCCGCCCGTTCACCTGTTTGACTGGCGGAAAAACGGCGGACGGTCTTTCCGTCCACCGGGGGTCCCCCCCGCCATCCTAATATGGAAGGGGGGAAATGTGTGGCAGGCAGGGAATAATGGCGGGTGGATCGCCACCGCCATATGGACAGTGGTGATCGGCTCTACATTATACTAGACCCACTACTGTTTAGTCTTCCCTTGGTAAAATACAAGGAACATTAAAAAAGTATATTCAACTTGTAAAAAAATAGTAAAAATATGTTTATGTTAAATATTAACGTAAATTAATTGTAGATATTTATGGTAAATGTAGAACAAAACAAAAAATGCTATGACTATTAAGTAATTTTTTAAATAAACTTTAAATGATTCAAATACATTAAATAACATTATTTTTCTAAAGTTTAAATAAAAAAAATAAGTTCCCACCAAATTTAAAAAATCATGTTTTCTTACATATTAATAATTATTAAAAATTATGTATAGAGTTAAATAAAAGTAAATCAATTATATTTTAATGAAAATGTGTTGCATTAATTAATTTAAAAAAAAGGTTGTTAGATGTTTTTTTCACTTTATTTACATTAAATTATATTTTATCCATTTAAACGTTTTAATTTAATTTAACATTATTTCCTGGGGGTTTTATTTTAAGCCCCTACACCAATTATTTTCTATGGGAGGGTGTTGTCGTACCAGTGGTTGGCCATGTGTGATGCTGGACCTACTCCATCTCTGAGCTGGAATCATTTACTTTAGTTTTGGGTCCTTTTTTGTGTATGAACTTTAGCAGTGCAGTTTGTGAAAGGCAAGTGGCTTACTCTTTTGTTGGAGGGGGCATGTCCATCCCTAAAGCCCTCATGAACTCTCTCTAAATCTCTACATCCTCCTCCCATTACCTCTCACATTTGGTAGTATGTATGCCCCTTTTTCCAGCCACTCCCCTTGGTCCCTACCACATTTGGTATGAAGTAGTAAACTTGCATATGTGAGAATCTCCCCATAGAAAACATAGGAGAGGTGGGAGTGTAGATTTGCAGTTGTGGGTTTGTGAATAGCATCTTGGTGAAATGTAGTAGTGCTATTGTAGACCTACTAAATGTACAACAAAATGCAGATCTTGTATAGGCCCTATTGTGTCTCTGGGCCCATTATTATTGGTTCTGGGATTTCAGACCCAATCATTTTAGCACTAGAGACTCATAATAGTGATTTGGGACATATCACCCAAAATCATCTCTCTCTGTGAAATACACCAACTCATAGTGAGGGCATCAGTATCTGGGGGAATTTAACAGGTATTCACACCCATGTTGTGCTCACTAGGGGCTGTGTGCAGATGTTCAGCCACTTCTGTAATATGGAGCGTGCCTTTGTGGTCCCAAGGGGGCGTACCCTCATTTAATTTAAGGCATGTCCACATGCAAATGAGGGATTATCTTTGCCTTTGCTCTAGCACCGTATTACAGATGAATGCACAGGGACAATTGAGTCAGTTGGAATATGCGCTAATTGTGATGTGGTGGTGCAGTCCGCGTGCCCCTCAGTGAGCCCCTTGGAAGAGGGGTCATGAGTGGACCAAGGACACTCCAGGTATCAATCAATCAATCAAGCATTTATAAAGCGCGACAAATCACCTGTGAGGGTCTTGAGGCGCTGTATTCCAACTGACGTCATATACAGTTAAAAAGTGCACCTAATAATAGAGGGATCGTCTGCGCCGCTTGAAGGTCGTGCTGCCAGACCCTCAGCATTGAAAAGCAGACCTACACTTCCAAACCACTGAGTTGCCTTTCAACGCTGCCTTATGCAGGAGCATTCTGACAACTGTATTAGGAGCAGCGCCTTATTTATAATACGCGCAGACCTAGGCAATGCTCCATTTTCTATTGCACTCCCTGGAGCCCATTTTATTTTATTGTCGATGTGTGACAGCAAAGTGGAAATGTTTGCAAACACAGACGACTGCACTGCAACTGTTTATTGAACAATAGCAAAAAGCCAAGCAAGGCACAGATCTGGTGAGAGTCCGATGGCTAAATGTCCTTGAGGGACAGTGCACATGAAGGCGTGTGTACGGTTCATCATAGTCAGATGCAGGTGGGACGTTGTGGCATTGTCAGACCAGAAACAAGAGCTTCAAAGTCGTGTCTAAAACGATGAACACCTTTTCCTGATAAGAGGCAGGATTTCTGCACTTCTTTTAAAAATGCCAGTCACCTGGAGAAACTTACAAGAGAGAGAGAGAGAGACAGCCTCCATCCTTCTCTGCTCTTGTAAACACGGGTATTAATGCCTTCAGGCAGATCAATCAATTCCTCAGCTCCTGTACCTTGATGACTCCCTGCCTTGGCAACAGGCCGGCCATTCTTGAATTATTTACAAGCCTTGCTCGGTGGATGGATCTGTCCGGTGCACCGCGGGCAGGGGAGCAGCCATGCTCGGCCTCCGACGGGAGGGCCTCTCACTACATCGGAAGAGGAAATAGAATCAGACACAGGGTCCAAGTGCCGCACATCTCCTGACTTCTGGAGAATTGACAGGTACAGAGAGATGCCCCCAAACACCCACTTTGTTGCTCTAATGCTCCTCTGTCAATCAGGCAGCACAGCTGCTGAGATGTATTCAAGGTCTCCTTGGCACTGGGTCACCAGGTTCACCCTGGCGTGTCTAAAGTACAGGATATTACCTTTCAGATTCTCGCCTTTAATGTCTTTTAAAAATAACTCTAGCTGAGTGATGCCCACGAGCTTTTGGTAAAATGCTTTTAGATGTCAAACCATGACGGAGTCTTCTTCCGGATTTCTGTGGCTCCGGGCAAGCACGTATTCAGATGGGCCCCCACCTCAGAAAAACCTTAACTATTTTATACCCGTTTTCTAGTAACTTAAACGCTTGAGATACCAAGCAGTCCAGATTTAAAAATAAAAAGCGGGCATACTAAAACAGCTGGGGCCTCATTTATGAGGCCTTGCGTCAGTTTTGCGCTGCGGATGCGTTACTTTTTGTGACGCACCGGCAGCGTAAAACATGCGCCTTGTTGCGCCATATTTAAAAAGTGACGCATCTAGGTAGATGCGTCACTTTTTAAACCCCTGCGCCACATTATACCTGCGTCAGGTATAATGTATGCAGAGGGGGCGTTCCCCCGCAAAAAGCCTCGTAAAAGTGGCGCAGTGAAATCTATGAGATTTCACTGCGTCACTTTTAGGATGCGGTTGCGTCAAAATCTTGCGCCTGCCTCACAGCAGGCGTAAGACTGACGCAAGCCCTTTCACATGGGGCTTTCCCCATGTGAAAGGACGCATTGCTGGAGTTGCGTCACTTTTGTGACACACTCCAGCAATGCGTCACTTTTGCGCTTACAGATGCGTCAGAAATACTGACGTATCTGTAAGTCCTTGCGACATGATGCGTCATACAATAAATATGACGCATCATTGGTGTCGCAAGGAGTGCGCAGTGAAAAGTGACGCATCGCTGTTTTCACGCAGCGATGCGTCACTTTTCATAAATGAGGCCCCTGATTGGTTCAAGCTGCCCCATCTGCCGGGCAAATAGTAAACAAAAAGCTTGAAAAACATTGATAAGGGCATTTTCTTTTTAAACGAATTTATTTGTTTTGGTCAACAGTTTATTTGGAATTCCGTGTCGAACCAAGTTTTGTGTTGTGCATACAATTAAAATTAAAATTAAAAATATACATCTTGGGCTTGAAATTGTAGTTACATTTTCGCAACTGGCATTCTTGTTGAAACAGTGAAAATTAAAGAACTGTTGTGAGGATATTTAGTATCCCACCAGGTTACATCTGAGATGATAATTGTCTCCTTAATTCATTTTCCCACTCTTTCCCCCTCTCGCTTCTTTCTATGTGTACACTTCTCTGGTTAGAGTGACTCAGACTTTGTCATGTAAGAAATGAGAGGGGCTGGAGACAGGAGAATCACCAAGAGGTAAAGCGAACGGTATAGTGAGGGAGTGAAGAAGTGGGAGAAGGAGGTACAGTTAGAGAAGAGATAGATAAATACGTGATGTAGGTAAAGACGCCAGGTAACAGGTAAAGAAAGAAAGGTCGGGTATCCAGAATGAAAGATATAAAGAGGTAAAGATATGATGGTGTAGAAAGAGGTAGGGTAATAGGTAAGGCTTCAGAGAGAGGGCTAGAGATAAAGAGAAGGAAATATAGAGAGAGAATCAGTGTTAGAGTATGCCGAGGGGCAAGATAGAGAGAGAAGTAAAGTAAAAAGAGAGGTGAGATTGAGGTACATATAGAAAGGTGTGGTAGTGAGAAAAATATAGAGAGAAGCAAGATAGAGAATGCACACATCTGAGAAATGATGTAGGTTGACAGGTCAAATATATATAGTAATAAGACAGGGAGAAAGGTAGGGAGGAAGAAATGAAAGGTAGAAAGATACGATGAAGTACACAGACAAAAGAAGTGACTTTGAGGCAGGTGAGGTAAATAAAGAGAGATGAGAGGATACAGAGGTGGCGAGGGAGAGAACATTGTGAGTTGGAGAGAAAGTTGTGAGGTAGACAGTAACAGAGAAAATAGAGGGCTGTATAACGAGATATTTAGAGAGGGCGGTGAGATACGGTCAAATGGGTAGTTACAAAGGAGAAATGAGGGAGTAGGGGGTGAGATGGTGGAGCAGAGAGAAATGTAGAGAGAGTTAAAGGGTAGAAAGAGAAATTAGGTGAAGTAGAGACAGAAGAGGTAGAGAAAAAAGTAAGTGATACAAAGGTAGAAAGAGAGAGAGTTGGAAGGTGCATAGAGTTGTGAGGTAGACAGAGGCAGAAACAGAGGTTAAATAGAGAAATGTATAAAGGAGCTTGGCAGAGGCAGGTGTGTGGTAAGGCAAGAGTGCTAGTTCAAATAGACAAGGAGGTGCAGAGAGAAATTAGAGAAAGGGATGAAAAACATAGAAGGACAGACGGAGCGCGTGAGAAGGCTTCCCAAGATTTCAACAGCACCTCTAAAAGCTTGTCTCAACACGGTCCCAAGACTTATACTAGCTCCAGAAAATTCGACCACATCACCCCCCATTTGAAAGCGCTCAACGGGCAGCCTTACGAAGCAAGAATACAACTAAAAATGGCATGTATCACTCACAAAGCGATACACCACAAAACACAAATGCACCTAGCCCAGAAAATCACACTATCAGGAGAATGCAGAGTTTCCCGGAGTCAAGGAGATTTATTACTGAAACAGGCCCTTTTCCGAAAGAAAATAACTTACGACCAAGCTTTCTCTGGTGCAGCACCAAGAATTTGGAACGCGCTCCCCCGGAACATAAGAAAAATGTCATCCATTTCTGCTTTAAAAAATGAAGCCAAATCCTTTTTTTATGAGCAAATTCCTTCCATAATTTCAGCAATCTTGCTATTATCAGAGGACCTTTTGCTCACACATATGCTAACTCACATTTTCCCCTAACCATTATGTTTGGACTTGTATATATGTGTCTAAGCACAATTTTTTTTCTTACAAATCAATGTATAGTTACTCAGGACCTGGGAGCATAACTGTTTCTAGCACCTCACTGTACAGTGATTATTTTTACTAATCTCACATGTCGCCCAATTCTTCACGAAAAAAATCATAACTATTTACCAGGATATAGCCAACTCTCATTCAAATATGACCCAGTACTCACAGACAACCATCTCGCATACCACTACCTGCCTCTCTACGTCCAACTTGCCTTGCACTAACATACACCTGGATTCATAGCCACTTTATAACCTGGACGCCCTGACAGATATTTTAGGTAAATTAAAATCTGGTTCATCCAAAGACCCACTCCCCATCCCAATATTAAAATAACTGGACAACTCCCATTTATCCATAATTTGTAAAACCCTTAACCTTTCCCTGCAAGATTCAACTGTCCCATCTAGTTGGAAACATGCCATGGTGACACCTCACCTGAAAAAGCCTACAGCAGATCCAAGAGACCTATCCAACTACCGCCCTATCTCTTTTTTGCCAGCCTTTTCCAAGATCCTTGAGAGGCACATCCATTTCCATCTCGCTCAATTCCTAGAATCCAATCACATTCTTCATCCCACACAATCCGGCTTCAGATCTGGTTTCTCCACGGAAACAACACTACTGGGAGTTACGGAGAACTTGCGCCACCATCATGACAGAGGAGAAACAGCTGTGCTTATACTACTCGACCTTAGCGCAGCATTCAACACTATCTCACATACCATACTCATAAAGACATTAACTTCACTGGGCATTTGCGGCCCAGCACTGAACTGGCTCTCCTCCTTCCTTACACACCGCACGTTTCAAATCTTTTCTAACACAGCAACTTCCAACATTCACGCTTCACCCTATGGGGTGCCCCAGGGCTCTGTGCCCAGCCCCCTGCTTTTTAATCTGTATGTCAGACCGTTGGCCCACATCGGTGAACAAGCAGGTCTTACCCTATTCACGTATGCGGATGACTCCCAGATCACATTCTCCCTTTCTAACCCTGGCCCTGGCCTCACATCCCTCCTGCAGTCAGGCTTAGGGAAAATTGCCTCCTGGATGAACAACAACCTGCTTAAATTGAATGGGGGTAAGACCGAAGTCCTGATTCTGGGTCAAAGACAAGATCTTTGGAGTTCTAGACATTGGCCTTCCGAGATGGGCACGCTCCCTCTTCCATCTGACCATGTTCGCAATCTTGGTTTTACTATCGATAATGCCTTGACTATGCACCAACAGGTAAGCAAGGTCTCGGCCACCTGCTTTACAATCCTGCGGTGGCTCAGGAAAATCATCTGGATGCTGCCAAGTGACACCCAAAAATCTGTGGTCCATGCCCTTATAGCTTCCCGGCTAGACTATCGAAACTTCCTCTACCTAGGTGCAAACAAGGCAGTGACAAGACGACTGCAGTTAGTTCAAAACGCCGGTGCAAGACTACTTTGCAAAATTTCCAAAACAGCCCACATCTCTGGACACCTTCGAGAATTACATTGGCTCAGGGTAGAGAGTCGCATTAAATTCAAAACCCTGAGCTACATGTGTAAAATCAAATTGGACTCAGCTCCATTTTACCTACAATCCCTTGTCCGTCCCTACACTCCTTCTCACCACCTTCGGTCCTCATCTCAAGGGAACTTTAATGTTCCTAGATTCAAACTCGCTAGGATGGGTGGCAGTTCCTTTTCATACCTAGGTCCCACACTCTGGAACTCTCTCCCCCTGGTTATCCGCAAAGGAACCAGCTACATCCGGTTTCGCAGATCCATCAAGACCTGGCTCTTCAACCAATAACGCTGTACACTGTTTTAGACGTTAGGTTTCCTAGCACTTTGCCCGTCCAGCCCCGGGAAACCCTTTCTGGGAAGCTGTCACGCTTAATAAGCTTCATAAATAAATAAATAAATAAAATAAATGTTGTTTTAAGTTTAAAGATATGTAAACGTAAAGCGCTCTGATACCCTTTTTTAGGGTCATGTTCGTGCTATATAAAACACCAAATAAATAAATAAGAGAGAGAGGACTAGTGAGCGACAGAGAAAGAATGAGTGTGAAAGTGAGAGAGGGAGTATGAGAGAGCAGGAGTGAGAGAATTAGTCATAGTGAGAGAACAAGTGAGGAAATGAGTGACTGAGAGTGAGAGAGTGTGAGAAAGAAATGAAGTCAGAGAGGATGAGAAAGTGAGTGATACCACAATTCTTTAATTTTTAGCTCGCGTGGCAGGTGCAATCACCAAGGAAATAGACTTGGCAGAGCGGCGCCTGGACTTTGACCTGGGAGTGGGGCCAAACAACCTTTAATCGAGGTTGGCACCTTTGCCACCGGGTATCCCCGACGAGTCCACTTTCAATTTGACAACTCACCTTTCATCCAGGATATTGATCACCCCACCTCCCCCCTCTGCCTTTAAGAAGTTTGTCTGACAATGATGTTCCTGCAAGCACTACCCTTTGTGAATCCTAGCCAGGAAGAGGAGAAAAACAAATCAAGGCACTGATCCTGGGCCAACTAAGTCAGGGGTCAACATCTCATTCTTCTGTCAGCTCGGGCAAAGTACCATGACCTATCACACTGCAAACAGAGCCGGCATCCCCACAATTACTAGGGAGAGTGGAGAGGCATCAACATTTGATTGGGAATGTGCCATAGAGAAAGCTAAATCTATTGTGGTCTGATCAATTGCTCCCCTGGTGAATAGGATATGCTCCTTAAAAAGCTCTATCGTGGAGAAGTGCGGCTCACTGGTTAGAGCAGGCAGACCCTGAAGCAGAGGTCAGACCCGGGACCAGGGTTCAATTCCCGACGCGGCAGGGTCTTGAGCTCAAATGTCCATGGACTCGATAATTCTCGCTTCGGTGCCTGACCTAATCATGGGTTCACACTCTGCAACTCTGGGCATTAAGCTTGCTTAATCTCCACAATGGCCCCCCGCGGCGGGATGCCTGGCTTTCACCTTGGGGATTCCCTGTAGGGGCTATCTCACAGGGAAAAGCCAGGACGGGTTCCCAAGGCAAGCGCGGAGATACCCCTTCGGGGGTCGAATCTGGCGCTATATAAGAATATAATAATAATAATAATAATAATATCCTGGATTTATCATTTAACTAGACTGTTGGCACAATCATTTCCTACCCAACCCCTTGCCCAGGCTCCTATTACTAATTGGAGTAGTTCTAGTTCTAACAATATAAGATGTATCGCTGACCAGAAGTCTTTACTGCCCACTGGTACATTGCTTACCATTACTAACCTGGTCCCACCTGTATTTCAAGTAGGGCACTCGAAAACTTTGAAAAGTGTAACAGGCGGAAATGGTTAGCAAGGGCAGGAAGAGATGACAGCTCCATATCCAGTCTACACCCTCAGTGGACAATGTCCCAGTGCCGCTCTACCTGCATCCAGCCCAGTTTGAGAGGGCCCCCCAATTGCTGCCCGTATGTGGCGACCTTGATAGGAGAGCCATCTCTTACCCCTACTATGAAGGAATCCTATTTGGAGCTTAAAATTAAAGTATGCCATTGATTGACCCCGTACACTAACTTTTCTATCTCTGAGTATAATGAAATGTTTCTAGAGAGGAGAATTGGGCGGATTGGCTATTCAACAAAGCATGTAGAAGTGGCCTGTTTGATCACAAACTGCAGACATCTGGATTTGACTCAGCGCTTAATCCAAACAAGACACAGGATTAGTAAAGTAGAAGCAGTTGCCAGCATTGTTCCTTTAGGCTTCTTTTACAAACATGTTTCTCCATGGCAGTTGGGTAGAAGCGGGCTCTTACCACCTCGATCGGATGTGTTTGGGATCTGCCCTGTCTCTACTTCAAATAGATTCCTTTCCCTAACAGGCTTGGATTGTTAGGACTGATGCCCCCCTTCCCCGGAAGAGGGTAGAACGCCCATCATTGATGGGGTTATGGAAGTGGGTTCCAGTTCTAATTTTCTACGAGCTCCTGCAGCTTATGGTATGCTGCATTCTTTGTATGATGCTCACAGCTCATCTGACATTGGTGACCCTTTGACCACTGCTATTACCCACACAATGATTGTCTTTTTGAACTTTGTTGGCAAACCTTGTCGGCATAAAGAATAAACTCTCATGCCCATACTGGTGTAAGCTTGTGGAACCATTTGATCCCTGCCTGTTCGGGGCGACCTGGGCTATATCCCCTCAGTTTCAAAAAGGTTTAGTTAGTTTTGACTAGCCAATATCTTGATCAGGGAAAGACCGGCCCTAGGAGGGAGTGTGGGCTGTCTCGCAATCTGGATTAAAACCACATTGTTATATACATATAAAGTTATTGATCTTGCCACCCCTGATGTTTTGGGTGTTATCTTGCAGCTTCCTTCTGGGTGACTTCTATTGTATGTACAATGTTTACTGTATGCATAATCAAGGGCAATTTTCCATCAATGATTTAATTAATGCCCACCTGTCAACTCTCCCTGCTGGCTACTTTCGAATTGTGATAGGTGATTTCAGTTGTAACTTTGAGCCCCTTTGTATTGACTCTGGCACCCCAAGTCATGAAGAGGATGAAGCTTAGGCAGAGCCTGCTCTTTCACTCCTGCCTGTTAGGAAATGGTCATCTGTGCTCTACAGTTTAATGGATTCATCCTGAACAATGGTCTATGAGCCTGCAATAGGAGAGCACTATCTGATAATGAGGGGAGGCATACTTTAAATTGGCAGGACAGTACTAGCCTCATAGACTATATTGTGTTGGATATCAGATTGTGGCTGGTAATGATACATATGTGGGTGATCCCTCAGCAAGATAGCAATCTCAATGCCTTGGATCTCACTTTAAGTTCATTGGGTTCTAATATCTCATTTTCCAATAACAAACAATGTGACAGGAAGTTCACACCCACCAGACAACTGTTGTAGGTTAAAATGGAGCGTTGTGTTTGAGATCCCGGTTATGTGGACACAGATTTATGAGGTGCTTGCCTCTGCCCTGGGAGCTGTGCAGGCTACGGGAGTGAAACCTTTTGATTCTGACTTCCGGGAGAAATTTAATGTCATCCATATTTCTATGTTTTCTTCCCTAAAGAAACTGTTCATGGTTGAGTCAAGATCATTCCCTATAAGGGCAAAAGGGGCATCCTGGTACACCAAAGGATGTAGAGCAGCAAGGCGTGCCCTAAGCTATGTCACTAAAGATGGGAGCAGAACTCTAATCCAGGAGGCCAGGTATTTATGTAAAGCATTGATATGAAGGGCCAAGATAGATTGTGAATTTTCTAAATGGGATGCTTTGTTGATAGTGGTTAAAGAGAAAGATCATTGCTCCTTTTGGAAAATTTTGGCTAATAGGGGCTTGGAGCCCGCCACTCCAATGGCCAGTAATATAATTGCAGCTGCTTGGGTTGGCCACTTCTCCAAGCTGTACACATGTGATGCGGGTGTGGACCACTCTGAGGGTGACACAGTTGGCATACTGGTCTCTGTAAGGGATAGTTCCACATCCAATTCCAAACTAGACGTTGTGGGTGTCCTAATAGAGTCATTGGTTAATGATGGGGGTCATTGTGCAGCTTGGATCCCTCTGGGAGTTGTCACAATTAGGAAGGATGATTGCGATATTAGGCCCATTTCTATTAGTGAAGTTAGCAAAGAGATTGACAGGATGACCCCTAGGAAACTTCCAGGGCTGTACAAGGTACCGGGGGACCTTTTTAAAGCCGACAAAGACATCTGGGGGTCCTATTTTGCTTTTTACTTTAATACCATAATCAGTGGGTCTCCCATGCCCCCCTCTTGGGTGGGGGAAACGATTATCCTGATTTTCAAAAAGGGTCTCTTCCCTCCAACAACCGGCCTATTAGCGTGATTGATAGCTCTCAAAAGCTCTTCAGCAGGAGTGGATTGGACAGGGTGAAAGACTAGATAGAAGATGTGGGCCTGTTGGCTCCTTTACAAGCTGGATTCAGGGAAGGGACTACCGCCATTGACCAGGTATTTTGTTTGCAATTAATCTTCTGGAAATATGTTACCCTGGGGCGTGGATGTCTTAATGTAGACTTTGCAGATCTTCGGTCTGCTTTTGACCTTGTACCAAGGAAGGCCTTATGGAGAGTTAAGACTGACCTGGGCATTCCAAAATACCTTGTTGATGTCATCATCAGCATTCATTTAAATAACTGAGCACAGGTCAGATGTGGTTCAGTTGAGGAATTGGAAGCCCCCATTCCAGTCACCTGGGGTGTAAGGCAAGGGTGTGTGCTTGCCCAGAGCCTTATCTCACAATACCTCAATGATTTGGAGGCCCAGCTTGAGCTGTGCAATCATGAAGCCCCGAGTCTTTCCAACAGGATGGTCCCAGCACTCCTGATTACAGACAATGCCCTCTTGATTTCAAAATCCTCAATGGGGACCCAAAATCTTTTAAAGCAATTTGAAGACTTCTGCAGGCAGTGAGGACTGGAGATCAATATTACTAAAAACCAAATATATTGTTTTTAGTCCCTGCCCGATGACTTGCTCGGGTTCTCAATGGCATCCCCCTAGAAAGAGTCTGCACATTTGAATATTTAGGGTTCACACTCAAGTAACAGTTTGATGGAAATCCTCACATTCAGAAGTGTAGACTCAAGTTAGAGCAATACAAAGGGGGCATCATGAGGGCTGAATGTGCCTCTACATTTCACCTAGTGTTCCCAGTCCTCCAAATATTCAGATTACAAGCCCTTGTAGCATCCTTGTATGGTGAGGATCTTTGGGGTCATGAGAACATAAGTGATATGGAGCTAGTTGAGAATAGTTTCCTGCGTTTCCTCACCAATCTCTCCGTCAGCACCCCACTCATTCCCATTCGGTTAGAGCTGGGCCACAGATATCTCATTAATAAAGCAGACGTGAGACCATTATTGTACTGGCAGAGGGTCTGGGAGCCGGCTGATCTTGCACCTTACTGGCTGGGTCTAGAGGAAATATTGAAATTACCTGGGGCTTCTAGGATTCCATGGTTCAGGTTCATAAAATGCAAGCTGACTGAACTTGAGTGCAAGAATCTCTGGTCTACTCCTGAGATTGCACGCTGGATTCCGAAGTCTATACTCGGGTCTTACTGATGTTGTGTAGATGATGAGATTTGCAGGAATGGGAGGGTGGACTCTCTTACTACTACCTTCCTTGAGTTTGAAGACATCTACTCCCTGAAAGTTGATCTGGGCAAGATTGAGCCCCCACTCGCTAAATCATTATATGTGAAATTTCGGATTAGGAACTTGCCACTTCGACCAATTGGAGCAAAATGGCAACATACTTGTTCAGAGTTAGGCTGAATTGGAATCATGTTAAAAAAGACTGAACCTTCTAATATATGGATGAGGTTCCTTCCTTCTTTTAAGATAAGCTCCATGTCACATTTTTGTCTAGATTGATATACATATGCACTTATGTCTGGGTGGGCATATAGGGTTGTCCTTGTTGTAGATATATGTGCTGAGACCCAGCACAATAAGAGAAACACTCTGATCACTCACACACAATTCTAAAACACTTCCTACATAGGCCCACAGCAAGTACAACAGGAGCGGCTCCTCCGCAATGGCGGAGGAGCATCCACCCACTGGCTCAGAGCCAGCAGCTAAAAAATAAAACAATATTCTATCTTCATTTTTTTTTCACCTGCTGGCTGTGGCAGCGTGTATGGGGCCAGCTCCAGGGGAGGGGAGGAGGACTGGTTGTGCACTTCTAAGCACAGGTGTGTTTTGCCTGGCTCCAAGGCTGACCAAACACACATGGGCTCCTAGGTTTCTCCAACCCAGCTGTGTTGAACAGCAGGGTTGGAGAAATTGCACAGACTCTCTGTCCTGAGCGGAGCATCAAACCAGTCCGCTCAGGCCAATCCCAGCGCTGCTCTCATGCTCTCACAGCACAACAGCATCGCGGGGATTGCACGGGGAGTCTGTAATGCTGTCCCAGTGTCTCCTGGGTGGGACCAGGAATAAGAACACTGAGGCACGACGTAGGAGTTATAAAACTCCCCCGCACACCCCCGGGTCCCCTAAACCACCCCACCCGTTTGTGGCACCAGCACTGAAGTACAGCACCCTTCCAGCCAATCACACCCCACGTTGGCGCTTGCTACCCGTTCTATACAGCCTTTCAAGCAGCTTACAAAGATGTATGAAGCTCTATACGTATGGAACTACAATACCATGTAATGCAAAGCATGTGCATGCGTTCTCGCAAGGTTTACAGAATGCTTCTTATATTTTGGAACACATGTCCGAGTCTGAGTAATAAGATTAGCCATCAAGGTGTTTTGTATCTTCAGAATAATTGTCATAAAAAAGATAGCCCTTACATTGCATTAGGTCCAATTTCATTCTTAGATCTAACTTTTGCAGGTTCATGCAAAGAGCTAGTGAAATTCATTCAGTGGTTTAGTCTCAAGGGAGCCTTCTCCCATTTCATATTTTAGAGGTTGGTGAAATATGTTCTATTTATGGAGCATAATGTCTGTTATTTAGTCAGAAGCCAGTGGCATCACGAACTGCACGCACACTGGCTAGTGGGTGGTTTGCAGCAAACAAACTAGAAATCGGTTTCAGAGAGTGATTTATTGGCAGATGAAAACCGAAGGACATAGAAGACATAAATGACACAGTTCATAGCACTATATTTCATATAGATTGAGTGCTACGTTTTTATCAACCTACCTTGGTACAAGTAGATCATAAATGTTAACATATTACATAGAATGCAGTTGGAAAGGACAGGATGGAAAGAATGAAAGGAAATTAAATGTAGAATTTCAGCTTGATATCATGGTAAATAATAGGCCTCGTAAAATTGCATTTTCTGAGCAACTTCTTTCGTTTATTGCTTTTCTAGACATTTTTTAAGGGGCATTATGATGACAAATGCCCTATTTTCCTATCATTTTGCTGAAAATTATTTCACAGCAGGCCAATCTGCAACATTCTGGAAGTAGGTCAGGCACACCATGAAAGTACTGGAATACTTCATGAGTGCCCTTTCAAAGTCTATCATTTTTAGCACATTTATTTGAAAATTGTGCTGTCAATTGCAGCATTTGCTCTCATTTCTTCAACCTTTTCAGGGAGGGAGGTGTGAGACTGAGCGGGTGAGCAGAGGGTGATCTGATCCAAGAATGGGAGTTGCAAACATAAAGGAAGCAAACATTCCCGCAAATTAACCTCCCCCTCTGGACGTCGTATTGTTAGTGTTTTTTTCTCTTCTTTTTTTTAAATAGCCCACTGGGCGCAAACACCCTATATCCATGTTGGGCAGAAGTTGTCCATTCAAAGCCAAGAACAATAAGCCATGCAAATCACAAAAGGGGAGACAGCAGGGCTCGAGTCGGGGTACCACGCGGGTGGACAGCGTCCCCCCACTTATTTTACAGGGGGGACAGCCAAACAGCTGGATTTCACTCTTTGGCCCCTCTGGGACGAGAAGCTCAGCACCTTTCGTGAGGTGACTTCCTGTTGTGACGTCACTTCCTGTGAAGACGACTTGGGCCCTGGGAGACAGACACAGGTACCAGCAAGCTGGCAGCAAGCTGCTCTAGCGAAGGTTCAGTACAGTGGGTAGAGATGCCTACCCACAGACAAATATTCCATTAAAGCACGACCCGGCAAAAACTGCAGCCAGAGAACTGGCCATGGTTGTTCTGCGAGCTAGGTCACTGATGAGACTGCCATGACAGACCCAGACCACTGAGCCCATTGCAGGCCTACAGTAGGTATTCTAGCAAGATAACAGTAGGTGGGATAGAATCTGCTGAAGCAAGGCAACCCCAGCTCCCAGACCGTCTGCCCCACCCCGAACATAGGAGAGTGGAGGAGCGCAGACCCATTCGGCATCAACTCCTTCTGACTGAAGCGTGAAGGGAGAACATAGGGAAACCAAGAAAGATGTGGAAAGAACACCATAACAAATAAACAGGAAAGAAAACACCGTAATCTGTGGGAAGTGGCTTTCCGGTTGAGTCAAAAAAGCTGGTCAGACCTTGGGCTTGTGTCAGTTTAAGGGCTGGTGTAACTTTAATGTGGGATCTCTTTGTAGAACGAGAAGAAGGAGTATCCACCATGTTTAAAAAAGGGCTTTGGGCCTGATTTAGAGTTTGATCGATGAGTTCTCCATCATAAAAGCAATGGGTATCCTGTCCGCTGTATCACAAGTGCCCTAGGATGCTCATCAAGTTTGTGATGAGTTACTTGTCCGCTGAACTCTAAATTAGGCCCTTAGTCTCAGACTAGGATGAGGAAGATGAACAAGGAAAATATGAATATCTTTGCTCGGAGAGCAGTGAGCAGAAGGTTGAGAACCTGCAAATAAATCCATACGGGAAAGTTGAAATCCCTGAAGGCCCCACAGAGCAGTTCATCCTTCCAGGCATTCACAGCCTGCATGACTCGCGGGTGGGAGAATCAGGGGGGGTCATGCGGTGAGGGGGGGTTAATTTAATTTTTGCTAAAATTAAACTTACCTTCTCCTCCAGTCCCGCGTCACGTTGCATCTCCTCTCCATACAGGAAGCAGGCAGCCTCCCCTAAGCCAATCACAACACTGCAATGCCAGCATTGTTATTGGCTAGGACGCCGACCCCACAGACGTCTATGGGGAGGCCATTTTCTGTATATAGGCTGCATGAAGAAATGCAGAGTGTGTATGACTGGTTTGGTTGGCCAAACAGTCAGCGCACTCGAGCGCACTCATGCCACTCCTCCCCTGGACTCCTGCAGGACCGCCCATCCGCCCGCCCTCAACCAGGCATACCCTTCTGCTTTCTCGTAGTGTGAGAAGCAGAAACATAAAATGGTATTTAAAATACCATTTTATGTTTCTGCTTCTCGCACTGTAAGAAACCAGTGGGGCAACGCTCCTCCGCCCACGTAGAGGAGCCGCCTCTGCTTCCAGGATGTGTACAATAAGGGACAGATTTACAATAACTGGCGCAGTTATTGTGCGCCACAGCTCCGCCACCCATGGTGCGCCGCATTTACAATGCGGCGCACCATGGGGCAAAAACAGCACAGATGCATGACGCATCTGTGCCGTAAGGGAGGCGCATTGCTGGAATTGCGTTGCAAGCGTGACGCAGCTCCAGCAATGCTGTGGGGGGGCCATATCTGTCCCATGCTGCGTCAAGCCTTACGCCTGCTTCAAGCAGGCGCAGGGTTTTGACGCAGTATTGTCCTAAAAGTGTCTGCATGAAATCTTGTAGATTTCACGCAGGCACTTTTGCGATGCGCACCTGCCCCGGAACGCCCACCCTGCGCCGGAACGCCCACATGTGGTGCAGGGCTTTACAATGTGACGCATCTGCCTAGATGCGTCACTTGGTAATGGGTCGCAGGGATGCGCCACGTTTACGCCGCCGTTGCGTGACGCAACGGCGGCTTAAACGTGGCTGAAGTCCGACATAAATCTGCCCCTATGTGTCTGTGAGTTGGGTAACAATAGCGCCTTATAAACAAATGTCCAATGACAATTTAGTAGGCTATAAGTATAGTAACTATTACAATTGTTAGTGTTTCGGGGTACAGGGTTCAATTGTGTAACATAAAATTAATAGATAATATCTCCATGGCCAGTTATTCGAGATATAAGGAACTCCTCAAAATAAATATATCCTCAACAACTGTCCACCTCTTCTGTGTAGCTTCTCTGGAGCCGCAAATTCAACCCTGCCTGATGCTTGCATAACGAGGACCATCATCATTTCTAAAAGTGAAAAAATTTAATCTCACGACTTATGGCACCGAGTATTCATCATTATGCACATAAAATGTGATTTATTTAAAACTGGTAGTTTTATTTTCAATTGTTAAAAAAATCTGTAGTTACAAACTTGTCATTTTTCAACTAAATTAGACAATGGCCGATGCAAACCGCGGTCGGTCCCTACACTTTAAGAAATTGCACTGATTGAAAAACGGGAACATTTCAGTAGAAGAATATTTCAAAATAACCTCAACGTTAAATGGTTGGATTTTCAAAACTTTAGTATCTCTAAAACGTGTTGTTAAATTAGAAAAAGTTTTTTATACATGTAAATTGGCAGAAAGTAGCCCAGATGAAAAATGACTCTAATCGTCTTCTTTAATTAGTTTTTCCACAATTTAGCTGACAATACGTGTTCTAGACTTCTTGATAAGGTTAAAAACGCATTACTGCAAAACGGAACAAGCTAGGTAGCAATTAGTTGTATAATTAGTCTCACGGGGCTGAGAAGTCATTTGAGTTCGCAGAAAGAAAGGACCGAACTGCCTGTCAATCTCTCGGGCATTACACCTGGTGAACTGCAGACTAGGAGGTGCTTTCAGGACTGCAAGGGGTACCTCGGTCCAGCCCTGAGAGGTCTCTCCAAGGTCCCAATGTCAGCTCCAGCCCCCGTGGAGTAACATAAAATAATGGGTCTCTCCACAGAAAGTGTTGAGGGGTCCCAACTCTCATATCTCACAAAAAGCCATAAACCTTATGCTGAATGGGGGTCCTCTACCCAGCCCCCTGACAGTGGCCACGACGAGGTAAGTCCCCTACTTCCTCCTCTGACTCCAAGCAGCCCCCCTTCCACAGGTAGCCTGCTCTTGCAGGCCGGGGATACAAGCGATTGTAAATCAGTGCTGCAGAACATGTGCTGCAGAAGGAAGGTTTTATGCATGGTGACTGGACCGGAAGTGGAAGGTCTGCTCTTCCTTTCTGCAGGAGTTCAAAAGAAAGTACCACGGATGTAGATGTAGTAGGTACTTCAGGCTTACAACTATGTGTGCACCATGGGCTGCCCCTGAAGCTCCAAGTGCAAGTAGGACCATCCATGCAGCTGTGGTACCCTATGCATCTCATGCCCCTGTAAGTAGGATGATGAAAAGGAGAGGAGAGGGGACGAGGGAAGGGGGGCGAGTGGCATGCTGGCGTTTAGGCCGCAACATATAGTGGAATTGCAAAGGCGCTATACGCACTCGCATTCAATGGATTGTATATGCCTGGGCAATGTGGGTTTTTACATTTTTCCAGACGAGGATGGACCACCGTGGGAAATGATGCTTTACAAATTGCAACGGTGCTTTACATACTGGGGAAATGTAGTTCCAGGCATGGCAAGTGGAAATAATGATGTATGCAGTATGCCTCCTGTCGTGTTCCTCAGCCCCAGGAAACACAGGACACACTCAGTAAGTCCAAAGCTTCTTTATTTCTTTATCATCACAGCACAGATGTTACCCGACCTCCCTCCTCCAGGTCCTGCTGGCTAGTGTCCCCTGTCCCCTCCCCTGACCGGATGTGGCGTCCAGTGTCCCCTTACTTCTGTCCTGAGCCCCAGGGTCCTAGCGCCCCTGTCCTGGGCACGACATCTCCCCCTTTGTTACAAACAACATTTTTTTTTTGCAATGCGGTCTGTGGTGAGAGGGAGAGAGAGAGAGAGAGAGAGAGAGAGAGAGAGAGAGAGAGAGATATAGAGATAGAGAAAAGTGTAGCAGTTATAGAAGTGTCCACAGGCCTTCATCTCCTCAACCAGTCTCTTTGTTCTCTTGCACATTCGTCTTGTTCGCTGTTTCCTGAGGTCAGCGTGTTCTTCTTGTATTGTCTTTTCGATTGTCGCATGTCGTCTCTGCCAGTTATAGGCGTTTGTTCTTTCTTTTGCTGATTGCTCTCTTGCACCGATATCCTCACTCTTTCTTTCACGTTGTATCTTCCAGTAGAACTGACTGACTGACTGACTGACTGACTGACTGACTGAAGTACTTGTAGAGCGCTCGAATGCCGCGGTGTCTTGGCGCTGGGGTGACTAAAAGAGCGGTGAGGGCGAGTCTTAATGCGAAGAAAAGAGCCAGGTTTTCAGTGCCTTACTGAAATATAGTTTAGATTTTTGTGAGCGCAGTGCAGGGGGCAGAGAGTTCCATAGTCTGGAAGCTTGGTAGGAAAAGGATCTGTCACCCCATCGCATTCGTCTTATTTTAAGTTGGCATATTAGATCAAGATTGGCTGATCTCAGCGTACGTGATGGCACGTATAGTGGGAGAAGTTTGGCAAGGTCGTCTGGTCCCATACCGTGCAAGGATTTGTGAACCAGGCAAAAGGCCTTAAACTGTACTCTGCACCTGACTGGAAGCCAGTGGAGCTCCCTGATGCCTTTAGATGTTGGGTGACAATAGGGTAAGTTCAGCAGAACCCTGGCTGCAGGATTTTGGATTGCCTGTAGTTTGTTCAGTTGTTGTTTTTCTCCTGAGCCCAAGTAGAGTGAGTTGCAATAGTCCACTCGGGACATTACCAGGGAGCCCATAACAATTTTTTTTAATGTTGGAGGGATGTAGGGTAGAATTTTTCTAAGGACCTTGATGGTATGGAAGCATGTAGAAGTTACCTGGTTAATCTTCGCCTTACACGAAAGCTCTTTATCAACCAGGAAGCCAAGATTCCTGACCTTTTCTGCTGGGCTGGGACAAGAGCCCGCCTCCGGGGGCCACCAGAGGTTGCTCCAGATCGATGGTTTCTGACCAAACTCGATTATCTCGGTCTTGACCGTATTTAATTTAAGAAAATTACGGCTCATCCAGTTTTTTACACCGAGAAGACAGTTCTTAAAACGCTCCGCAGTGGCTTGGATAGACTGGGATACTGACACTACAATTTGAGTGTCATCAGCGTAGGACACTAATTGCAGACCATGAGATTGAATTAAGGCCGCTAGGGGGGTGACATATAGATTGAACAATGTGGGCGATAGTGCCGATCCCTGAGGGACCCCTCCTGGGAGGTAAAATTTGTCAGATGTAAGACCTTCCCAATGCACTTGTTGGATACGAGAGTCCAGAAATGATGTTAAAAGGGCTAAGGCTGTACCAGTGAAACCAAGAGTTTTTAATCTGTTTAACAGAATTGAATGGTTCACGGTATCGAACGCCGCTGTAAGATCTAATAAGATCAGGGCCGTTCTGCCACCCTCGTCCATTGTCCTTCGAATGTCTTCGGTTGCCATGATCAAGGCAGACTCCGTGGAGTGGGAGGGACGGAATCCATGCTGAGAGAGGTCTAGGAGCTTGTTGTGATCAACATACCACATCAGTTCTAAGTTTATGGCTTTTTCCAGGATCTTGGCTGGTAGCGGCAGGCAAGATATTGGCCGGTAGTAGAACTGTCAGGGTGGTCACGAGGGTATCCCCGCATCGGACATGGTGCTTTCCCACTCGAGCTCTCAGTTTTCTTTGCTTGCCGTTTTGCTTCTTTGATCTTTTTCATGGGCCGTCCTGTTAGTCCGCTTGCTCGTGACCATTCTGCTGTGTGCATTTCTTTGTCCCAGCTGTTGTTGCTCTTGACTTGTCTCCGCCGTTGCTGCTTGGTCACCCTCACCATCATTTGCCTTCTGAGATCCTGTTTTGTCTCTCGTTCTGGCTCTTTCATCACTGTTGTTGTCGTTGTGTTTTGTTTCAGCCCTAATTTTAAGTGTTCCTCCACCGTAGATGTAATTTGAGAGGCTTGTGTCATTTGTTGTCTTGACCCATGGTCCTTGTCATTTTGTGTCTTCCTATACTTGTTTATTTTCTCACTGTAGTCTTCACATGTTGTCATCCGTGTTTTGTTATCTGTGGTCATTGTTAGTGACTTCCATTCCGCGATGCTTTTGCCTCCATGTGCCACCACCTGTCTATTATCATTTTCTCTTTGTTGGTGTTGTGTCAAGGCTGCTCCCAGTCCTACTGGACTGGCATCTTGCTTCGGATCCGGGCATGCTCTCTGGTCCATATGTGCCCGGTGGTCTCCTGCCGTTGCAGCAGGTCTCTGTTCTTTGAATGTTTTGCTGTCATCTCCCGTCCCTGTGACGTCCTTCCCTTGTTTTGTTGACTCTCTCAGTGGTGCGCTTACGGTCTCATCGTCTTTCCCCAGCCCTTGCGGTATCTTGTGGCGTGTGCTCAGTGGGCTTTTTTTTTCTTCCTAGTTGTATGTCATGGCCATGAGACCCATTGTTTGGGCGGTGATATTGCTCAACAGGCATGGTGCTGGGATGTCGCCCTTCAGCACATTGATGTCCTCTTTGATTTTTTTGTCTTTGTATGTTAGTTCTTCTGTAAACTTTCCCAAGTTTGTTACATGTTTCCCTCACCCCCAGGTGAAAACTTCGACTCTGTGTTGGCCTTGTCTTCATCTTTTCGTACTCCAATACACACATGACTTTGCATGTTGCACCGCTGTCCAGGACAAACTTTGTTTTATGTGATCCTACTCCTATTGTTACAGACTCTGTCTTCTTCATTTTGCTTTTCTTTGTCCGGCACGTTTTTTTTTCTTTTTTATCTTTCCCAATTAGTTCTGTGTCGACCTCCGACATGTGATATAGTCGTTCAACCTTTTCGTCTTCTTCTTCTTTGCCTGATCCTAGTGATGAACTTCTCGTTTCTGTTTCGATATGTATGACATGCCTTGTTGTCGACGCTTGTTCTCTTCCTGTTCTTCCTCTGTCATTTCTGAATTGTACTCCTTGACACACGCTGGCGTAGTGATTCCTTCCGTTGCATTTTCTGCACGTCTGTCCAAACGCTGGGCATGGGCCTCGATGTGGAAATTCCATTCCACACCTGTAGCAAGTTCCTTCAGGCTGCCTCCTCGCTGTCTGTTCATTCCGGTCTTTTCTCCAATGGCCTGCGCTATAGTTGTTTGTTAGGTGGTGTGCGTTATCTATTTCGATGTTCTTTCCTCGCTCCATTTCCTTTGCGTGTGCTGTCACTCTCGCCTCCGCTCTTGCCAGTGACAAGATATTCTCTAGTGACGTCGGTTCTTTTAGGATCCTTGCACGGAATCCTGTGTCACGGCAGCCCTCAATGATCCGCAGCCTTATTGCCTGTTCGTTATCAAATTTGTCGAACTCACAATGTGTTACAAGTTTTCTCAGTCTTGTCGCAAAATCATCTAGTGTTTCATCTATTTGTTGAAACGCGATTGCGAACGTATATCGTTCCAAATCAACATTTCTTTGAGGGTCAAATTTGGCTGTTAAACATTTCTTTAGTTTCTCATAGGTTGTTGTTTCCTCAGTTGGCAGTGTCATTAGAAGTTCTTCAACATCACCACCTGCTAAATTTAACAGTAAACCTAGTCTCTTTGCTTCCGTTACGTCCGTCGCTTCAATGTACCTCTCGAAACGTCTGATCCACTTCTCCCATCTAATTCCTATTTGTGGCTCAGGTAGGTTGAAAGGCAGTGGTCTTCTGTATTGGGCACTTTGCCTTTCTGGTTTGGGGTCTGCCATTTCTTCTTTCCTGTGTTCTTCTTGACACTCTTTTTTTTTCTATTATCTTTTCTCTTTTGTCTCTCTTTCTTTGCTATCCGTGCTTGTTTCCTGTTTCTCTTATTTGTCCTTCTTTGTCTTTGCCACTTTAATCTCTTTTAGTCCTTCTTTGTTTGTCCTCTTTTCCCTTATGCACCCTTTCTTGTTTGTGCTTTCTTTTTGTTTTCTTATTGTCCTTTCTCTTTTACTCCTTTATCTTTATTTGTCCTCTCTTTTGTTATTTATGTACCTTCTTTGGTCCGTTTATTTCCTTTCTCATGCCTTTATTCGATCTTTCCTCTTAAATTTGCACTTTTGGTGCTTTTTCGCACTTCGCCTGACTCTAAAATGGCCGCCGCACTGTTTCTTCTTCCTTATTGGTCAATTTGCCTGACCTCAAAATGGCCGCCGGTATTCCCGCACGATTTCGTAGCCAATCGGGACGCTGCCTGACTTCAAAATGGCCACCTCTCTATTCTTCGCTCTGATTGGCTCTCGCGCCTGATCTCAAAATGTCCGCCAAGACTCTCGCGAGAGCTCGCGCCAATTCTTCAAACTTCGCGCTTGTAAACAGCATCTTACTGGCACTCGTGGACTTCGTTGGCAGCGATCGGGGTGGTCTCCCACGTCGCTGTTCTTCTCTTTGGGGCAATTCTTTCTTCAGTTGTCCTTTGTGGGCAGGATGCGATCCAGGGTGGGCTCCTGGTTTAAAATCGCCAATATTCCTCGTCGATCGTCGATGGCCACACACAATGGGATCGTCGCCGCTTTCGTCCCCAGATGTCGTGTTCCTCAGCCCCAGGAAACACAGGACACATTCAGTAAGTCCAAAGCTTCTTTATTTCTTTATCATCACAGCACAGATGTTACCCGACCTCTCGCCTCGAGGTCCTGCTGGCTAATGTCCCCTGTCCCCGCCCCTGACCGGATGTGGTGTCCGGTGTCCCCTTACTTCTGTCCTGAGCCCCAGGGTCCTAGCACCCCTGTCCTGGGCACGACACCTCCTTGCATGATAAGGGTGCTTTGCATACTGGAGTGATGCGTAGAATATCCTGATAAATGTGGTTACTGGTATGATCGTCAAGTTTTACTTATATAAGGCAATGTAGAAGCTGCCATGGCAGTGGATGGTTTTCACTTACACATTGGAGGCACCATTGAGTCTGTATAATAAGGTTTGAGTCAGTATAATAAGTTGCCAGTCTTAACGCATATCTGCCAACTTGAAGAACAATCTCACCACATGAGGAGGGGGCAGGGCCTTGAAGGGCCCGGGCCTCCTGCCGGGAAGTAACTACGAGGTACTTTTGAACACCACCCCGCCCCCAAGCCGTCTTTCCCCCCCCCCAAAAAAAAAAGCTTGCTGAGGCTGGTGCTGATTTCGCGAAAGAAGGGGGTTCCCCAATGGGCTTCTTGTTGGATGTAGGCAGGTCGAGGTGGAAGAAAAACTGAACAAAGAACAAAGGACGTACCCCGCCAATTGATGAGGTGGTCCCGAAGCCGGGATCCCAATATATGTGGGGTGATAAACCTAGGAGTTGGCACTGCACATTACAAAATTAACGCAATTCAAATATTTGCAAATATATAATATATATATAATACTACATAGTATGCCGTATTTCTGGAGCCACGAGCCGACGCGCGTTTCGGTGACAGGCCGGGTGGGCCACACCTTCGTCAGGGCTGGGAGTTGTTGACTGGGAGGAGAAGAGGTAATGATCTGAATCTTTGGATTTGTTTGCCAAAAGATACGCTCCACTAAGCAGGGGTTTACAGGTGAAGAATGAACAGGGGACTGCTATACTTTGAAGGTTTTAGAGATATCACGCAGGCATCCCATGAATGAGAAATGACTTAAGAGCGGTGAGTCTGGAAGATCTGGGTCCACCAAGCAGCCGGCCTGTCACCGAAACGCGCGTCGGCTCGTGGCTCCAGAAATACGGCATACTATGTAGTATTAACTAGGAGCCGTAGTAAGATTAATTGTCTGGAATAATATTCTGCTCTATGCCACATATCTACCATCCATGTGTGGCATACACCAGAACGATGGGTATGAATTGAAGAATGTGAGTGGAATGATTGAACTTTAGGTAGGATTAGGTTTTGAAAAGTTGAAAGAATGAAAGTATGATTGAAGTATGTAGTGTTACTGGGTAGGCTCCAAAGAAGAATGCAGTTTTTGTCATTTTTATCTTTTCTTAATTTACTATGTATATTGTGCAATATTCTTAAGACAACCATGTGTTATTTATGTATATAAATGTTTTCTACACCAAAATAAAAATACCTATATATTTGCTAAAAACCCTCTCTTGCAAATATTTGAATTGCGTTAATTTTGTAATGTGCAGTGCCAACTCCTAGGTTTATCACCCCACATATATTGGGATCCCGGCTTCGGGACCACCTCATCAATTGGCGGGGTACGTCCTTTGTTCTTTGTTCAGCTGGTGCTGATTTCATCAGCTGGGGCCCGTGGTGGGAGTTCCATGGGGCAGACAGGCGGGGCAGGGTGGGGGGTGGTAAACACCGGAATATGGATTATTGCAGGTAAGTAAACAATTAAATTAAATAAATGAATTTCGTTGCACGCCCTGCATCGCAGAATGCGATGCAGGGCGCTCAACGAAATTCGTTTTATTAATTTAATTCTTTACTTACCTGCAATCATCCATATTCCGGTGTTTACCACCCCCCACCCTGCCCCTCCCCGGCCTGTCTGCCCCACGGAACTCCCTCCACGGGCCGCGGCTATATGTCATGAGGTGTTTTCACACCCCTTAATGCACTATTTGCAGTGGTTTTCAGCTCGTTTTTCCTGCTACCATGTGATATCAGCTCCTCATCGGGAGACCATGTAATGGGAGCCGATATCGTGTCAGACGGTGGCACCACGTGAGTTGGCAGGCATGCTAACATCTTGAGGAAATGTCATGGTGCCTTGAGAGGTCCGTGAACAAATCTGATCTCTCACTTTTGAATGAGCAGCACGTACCTTTCTGAGCATCAATGGTCACCCATGGCAGGCTGCTACTCTGTGCGTGCTTTATGATATGGATTGGCAACCTTAGGCTGCTTTATTAAGCATCATATGATACATAAGATTCTGCAATCCTTGGAGAAAAGCAAATCTCAAATTTCTTTATAATCAGTGACTTGTGACGCAGGGAGTCGCCAATTAGATGCTGTTAGAACTTAAATGTAATAACCTATTACAGTTGAATTCTGACATGACAATGCCTGAATGCATGAAAGGCAGGTCATGTCACGGAGCATATTTAAAGCCACTTTTGAAAGAACAAAAAATTAAAGGTTGCTTTTCTTTCTTCTGCTTTGTTATTCTAACTGTACACTGACAAGAAGAAAGGAGACATTTACTGTAATTTTTTTGCACTTGAGATTCTATTTTTATTCATGATGTTTTCAAATGTGCTCTTTTTCAAATGAAAGCACAAAGCACCAAGGATTTAAGTGGTTTCTTGGAAAGGTAATGGTGTAACCATGTATTATAATGAATAAAGTACCCCTTGCCATACATGATAAGGATATTGTAAAACTCCTTGGAGTTCCTAATCTTATAAAGGAACGTAACCTTTGACATTGTTCCACTATATGGTTATGGAATTCCTTGGTGACTAGCGATATCCATAGCCTAATAATGTACAGGAGGGCTGTGGATGTAGCATAATGGCTAGGGCGGTCGACCTCAAATCTGGAGAACTGGGTTCGAGTCTCAGCAACAATGCTCAACATCCTGAGATTCTGGGCAAATCTCCCCATGCCTAAGAAAAAACAATGTGTCCTTATGTAATACAATTGGTTCTCATGTAAAGTGCTCTGATACCTGATAGCTTCAGGTCAAGTTTGCGCTATATAAAACTCTGAAACAAAAAGTGGGGGTACTTTATCCCATATAATATTAGCAGCACAGCAGCGTTGATAGATGCTAAACAGCCAAAGAAACCATGTCCTGCATCACTGTCTGGTACAGAATGTAAATATGATGTGATTTCTCTTGAAATGGGGTTTTGAATGTTAATTTCAGCATTCTATCCATCCTTTGTTATTTTTGCTTTTGTCACCCTAAGTGGGAAGGGTATGCCCAGATGTGGGTTAATTGCTCACTGCGCCACTGGATTCAAGCTAGCCTGACTGATGGGAGGTGATACCCTGAAACCGGTTCCAGGATGCTTGTTTGTGGTCCAGGCATGGCCTGGCTTGTCACTTTGGGCTGGACTGTTTACATGGGGAGCAGGGTCAAGACTGATTTGCATATGGCTGAGTCCAAACTGGGGTGGCGTGGTGAGCAATAAAACAATGCGTTAAACCCTAGTCTTTGTGCCTGGGGGTGAATATTTGTATTGTTCAGGATTCCATCCATCATTTGTTCTTTTTGCTTTCTTTTCCTCATTGGGACACGCTGTATTAAGTAACTACAGCATCCATTGTAGCACACTTATCTGCTGGTCAACAAGTTTATTTGTATCTGTTGTAGCATTTCTTATAGGAATTATTATATTGGAGAAACTTTGTGTACTCCAACAGCTACTGAAGCATTGAACTTTGACTAATTTTATTGATTTGAGTTTTCTAAATTGAGTAATTATCCCATGGGTGTCCGGGCACTAGGCAATGATAATCGAAAACTGGCAAGTGTTAGTTGGGTGAATAGTAGCACTAAAAAGATACTGCTTCAAATGTTTCTGACTAGGAGATGATTGCTTTGTGAATACAAATTGAGATGTAGAAAATTCCACAGGCCGATTTTCCTCCAAACAGGGGTATAGAGAAGTACTGGAAGATCAAACAGTGTGTTAAGGGTGGTACCTACAAAATGTATTGTGAAAATAGAGGAGTCCTTTCTGGGGAACATCTTCTTTGTGGAAAATACAAAGGCTAAATGCGAGGGAAGATATAGCACAAGGAGCAGCAGTATTTTTCACCATCTGTGGACTTGCTAAACGAGAGACTAGAAGATCCAGCTAAAAGGGGTTGTCTTTGTCTAGACAGTATAGCATAACAGTGTTTTTTTAGGTTTAATAAAAGCTTTATTAAAGTGAAATACAAATGTACAGAATTATCAGTTGCTTAAAGGGAAATCACTTTATGAGATAGATAAATACCAGAAAAAGAAGGAATAAATATTACTTAAAAATACAGAAGAGAAAATTGTACAATACGCTTATTAATATAATATCATAGATCTGCAATTATGAAAACACATTTTTTGTATTTTGAGGAAAGAAGAAAGAAGAAGCCAGAAGAAGAAAGGGGAGAGAAGAAAGGGGAAGAGACAAGGAAGAAAAAGGAAAAAATAAGGCAAAATGTATTACTTATCTGTATATATATCACATAATACACCTTATATCAAATAATGGCTTATTCCATATAGTAAGTTAATGATATATAACAACTTATCTCATAAAATGAAAATTGAAAAATAACTATGTATGATAATAAACAGGAAAGGGATAAACAGTCATGCGGGTTAGAAAACCATAATTGAATCATTGGAGGGTTCAGGCTTTTTGTTAAAGTAACAAATGAGCGAAGACCAAAAGAGGTCTTTAATTATCATCTGTAGTGTAAACGTATCAGATGCTGTATCAAGTCAATGATGGGAACAAAGTAGATTCCACCAACCATTAATGTTAATATTCTTGCCATTCTTCCACTTGGATGTAATAACTTGAAAAGCAATAGCAAGTGACAGGTCCAGAAATGTACCTAGTTTAGAGGGTACTGGCCAAGACTTTTGGGAGCTTCCCAGGAAAATACATTGGGTATCAAAAGGGAAGTTAATGGAACAAATAGTGAAAATAATTCTGCAAACCTGCAACCAGAAAGCAGTGGTCGGTGGACAGTGGAAAAGCATGTGTAAATATGTGCCAGGGAGGGTTTTTCATGACCAACACAGATTCAATAGATTTGGGCTATATTTTTGCAGTAATGTATAACCTATTATAAAAGTAATAAAGGGTCTGTGTAGTGCTGGCATTAGGCGAGATGTGGTGTATCATGTTCCAAATTGAACCCCCAACTCTTAAAGAGAAGGAATGCTGAAGATCAGACTCCCACACTAATCCAGTTTTTGACTTGGGCCAGGAAGGGGTAGTGTTATGCATGTATTTATATATGTATGATGCTTTAAGCGATGATGAAAGTGCAATTTGGTCAGAAGTTGAGGAACATATATGAAATTGCGATTTATTGAGTATGGAAATAGTCTGTAAAAGAGCACCTTTGAGAGACTCATATTCGATGGCATCTGCAGAGGGAAGATTACATTAATTTTAATTTCTGAAAAAGGAAGAGGAGTCACATCGCGCAGTAATTGTTTGATATAAATGATTCCTTTGAGAACCCACTTTCTCCCCCAAATAGCACGATTCGAAATTTTGACAGATTTATTATGCCATATAGAGGATTCCAGGAATTCTTGTACCGGGGACATGGGCCTTCTAAAAACTACTGGAAGATACTATAATAGAGTGTTTAATAGATGGAGCGGCAAAGGCTCAAGGAGGCTTAAAAAAATATGATAAGGAAGAAAAATTGAAAAGGTGACAAAAGTGAATCCTCCAGTCTGCGCCAAATATTATTTGGTGGAGAATCAGTGTCCCTAATACATGATAGAACGTGTTTTAGAACAAAAGAAGTATGGTATTGTTGAAAGTTTGGGAAACTTGCGCCACCCAATTCCTTGGATTTACAAAGAGATGCTAAAGAGATGCGCGGTTGTTTCCCATTTCATAAAAATGTAGTAAGCGATTTATTTAGACCATTTCTCCGTTATTTGTAGAATTTTATGGTGGACATAGTGTAACAGTGTTGATTACTACTATCTGTGGATAACCAAGGGGTAGATAAGGAATGATCCTGCTCAGTAGACTGATGTAAGACATGGGATTGATCTGTCGGGTTATAGACAGGGATTGATTGAAAATAAATAAAAAAGATTCAGATCGATGGAACTGGGCTCAGTTGGTTTGGTTGCTGCCTATAAGTAGCCCAGTTTGAGGGGTAAACTGCAACTACTAGAACCTCAGTCAAGTTAAGTATTACTTCTAAGGATGTTTTTATTCTTCCAGAAATCAATGGATGTAATATTATTCTGAAATGATTAACCTGATTCGTTTTCAAGCTTGATGACTAGCTTAGTGCTGTAGGTAATGATGTAAGGGAAAGGACAAGCTAATAGGACCACCTGCACAATCAGCAAAGAAGTGCTCAGTGAAGAGTCTTGCACTACTCTCTGAGATAAAGATCTGATGGCAGATAGAAAAGGGTATACATTGGACACTTAATTATGTTCAAATATATGGGACTAAAGCCAACTCACAGCGTTAACATGGACTCCTAAGTAATGAAACCGGGAAAGAAGGATTGCATGGAATACCATGTAAAACCCAGCTGAGGGATCTAAAAGGATCATGCCACACTAATTCTTTGGACTTAGTGGAAATCCTATGGCTTCTTAGCCAAACTATTCGAAATGCTGGGTTGTAAAATGCACCAATTAGACACATGTTTGATAAAAACAAATTGTTGGTGGGCAATTCCCAATCTTCTCTGGAGAATGTTGGGCTAGCTTGCCACAGGTCAGTATCAAGGTGTAAAGTGGAGCTGGTTTGAACATTTGTGACAGGCCTGATTTTTAGTCCCATTCTGGCTGAAGAAGCCAAATGACGTACATTGTATTACCATACAAGCTATGGAAAGAGGAAGAGATTTTTTTTTGTTCGAATTTTATAATGGGCGAGCTCGACCCTGAGTGTATCAGAGCGCTTTACATGAACACCAGTTGCGTTGCAGAAGGACACTTTAATTTTATTGGGCACGAGGAGATGAAGTGGTTTGCCCAGAATCACAGTACATTGAGTGTCCCTGCCGAGACTCAAACTCAGTTCCCAAGCATCGAGGACAACCACTCTAGCAGTTAGGCAATATCCACAGATGAAACGAGGAATAGGCTTAAGATCTCAACGAAAATTGTTCTTGCTATAGATATGATTTATTTAGCATTATTTATTTAGCACTAGCTTACCCGTCGCGCGATGCTGCGATCTGAGAAGGAAGGAAATTTAAGGAAACTTGTTATGATAACATTTAATTTACATTGTGTCATTTTTATTGAAACTTATTCATTTTAACGTGGAAAACATTTGAAAGTGTTGTTTTAATTCTGTTTATTTATTCGAGTTCTTGTGGATACATGGTATTTTTTGTTTTTCCGTCTGGTGCGTACACGAATAAATCAGAACGTTTTCTGACGCGTGAGCTGGCCACATACAGTTGGCCATGTGAGAAGCAAGGATTCTCCAAATCTAGTCCACACACTTGTAGCGATTGTTCTTGTGCTTTGTTGATGGTCATTGGAAAAGCGAGTTGCACCAGAAACTGTAAACGTTCAGTATTGGAAAGATTATGAGGGCCCTGAGGGGCCGGGGGGGGGCGATATTTACCAAATGTTTCTTTTTTTTTTGCGAGAAACCTTCGCGGGAGTGTACTCAAAGACTTCCCAAAGTTTTAGGCCAATCGGATGAATGGTGTAGTAATGCATAAAGGACAAACAGACAGACATACTTTCGTTTTTATATATATAGATTAATTTTTTAATGTACAAAATTGACAGGTATACACAAGTGGAAACTCAAACTTTCAAAGTTTTTCAGAAATCTATAAAAGCCAGGGATATGCCTTCCGGCTTTATGCCTGTAGATTGTGCACATACGCATTTATTTTCCCCCTCTTTTTTACATATAGCTTTTTTTCGATTTGCAACAATGCCTTCCGTTCACCGCAGAACAAATTGAGATGCCATTTCCCCTTTTCCAAAAGGGCTGTTCTACTTAAGCCCTACTTTTACTAGTATATATTTACTTGAAATCTTGGGTAGGAAATACTTTACAAATCTTACAGAACCATCACAAAGTCACAATTGTATTTTCCCAACATTTGCAAGTTGTCCTCCCCTGTCACTCCCCAGGGAGTGACATATAAAGTCTTGCCACCTTTCATATTTTCTACTATATTAAGTATGATCTGCGGCTCTCAAACTCTGCAGGTCTTCCTTCACTGCACTACTATATAGCATTTGCAGATGCAAATTAAATGTGTGTGCACCAAATTTTTATTTACTTATGAAGGGATTTTTAACCATAATTGATATTCGGTTGCCTATCTTATTCTGTGGTTAAAGTAATTGATATCTTGTGTGGCTTCACATAGATACTTACTGGTAAAAGGAATAGGTTCTGTATAGCAATCAACAAACCCTCGATAATCATATTTGGGCTTTTATCAGACACACAACTGCATATTACCCCAAGAATAAAGCAACACACCATGTTCCGATGCTACATGCACATGTTCAAACTCAGAAAGACATGCTAGACAAAATCCTCTCACTATTGTGTAAACAACATGGTACTAAAGCCACTTTACGGGCAAAGTAAAGTCAGATCAATGACACCACACTAACGTACACTAAAGAGCTACAACCAGCATACCCATAAAGTAAACTCTCTTGGACAACATTGCATCATAAGTCTCAAACTTGGGTCGTGATGTATGTATAAAAACACCGTACTATAAGCAAGCAACAGATACATTATCTACCTAATCAAGAGAGAAAAACTGAAAATCCTTTGACACATCTACAATAGAGAAATTGAGGAAATTTGCATTCTCTGCATGGTTTGACGTTGTGCTTTTTGCTGGACTTTAATTTTGGCTGTAATTTGAACTGTGTGCACTGTGTCACTTCATTTATTGTCAAAGTGCATGTGCTCTGTCCACAAAATGGTATTGGTAAAATTGATTTCACATAATTGGTCCTTTTAACCTTCCTCTAAGGCCATGGTTTATGGTGTAGAAATACCACGAATGGCTTTAAAGTTAAATGTCATATGTGGGTTGCAGTGTATATACCACTGTGAGAAATTGGGTTGTTGGTTAAGTGGGGTGTGAGCCCTGATCAAGCAGCAACCAAAATCCTTGCCAGGGTAAGGCACAAGCAAACCACAAATTTTCCCGTGCTTAACCTCCTGGTAGCTTGGCACAGAGCAGTCAGGTTTAATTAACTTAGAGGCAACGTGTAAGGTATTTGTGCAACACTTCAAACAGTAAAGAGTAAAAACACAGAAGAAAAGGGATCCAAAACCTAGTTAGAAAAATAGAGCAGAATTTTTAAATAATAAAGTGGGAAATAGCACCTAAAAGCACAAAGTGCCAACTGAGCTTATCTGGTCAAGCTGCATTGGATCAAATTAAAAAATTCAGGCTGACCGCAATGGAGCGCAGGTCGAATATAGTCCCACGTTAGTCCCCACTAAATGTTTACCACCTTTGTGCCGAGAGTCCCATTTGCGAGGAGCAAGGACAGCATCGTGGGAGGCTCCTGGATTGGCGCGAAGAACAGGCTGGATGTCGCAGAAGGGCAGACTGGAGCTTCGCATTGACAGTGACCCATGAGTGGACGATGTAACAGTGCAAAGAGATGGGCTGGTAGTGCTTCGTGCTGATTTTCAGTGGGAGTGGTGCAGTCTCAGTACTAACGGGCCTGTTCCATGTCGCGAAGAGCTCAAAAGCTTGATTTCAGCACCCTTGAGCCACACAATGGATCCAGAAACTAAGAGACTTAGGCATTAGGAACTCGCTGGCATTGGGTCCAGGGCCTGGTTCAAGATCTTGGGGAGCCTTTTATGTCCCTGAGGCTCAAATCAGGAGGCCAGAAGACTAGCCCTGGGAGTCACCCTAGGGTCCTGGGTTCAAGATGAAGTTGCAGGTCAAGTTTGTCTTCCCCAGGCAAGTGGGACGCAGGTCGGCACAGCAGGGCAGGAGTTCCTTTAGAGCAGCAGTCCAGCAGAGTGGCATTCCTTGTAGCAGCACAGCAGTCCTCTTGCTGGCAGAGTAACCACAAGTCCAAAAGTGTACTGAAGAGTTGGAGTCTGAGGTCCAGCTTTTATACACAGTTGTGCCTTTGATGTGGGGAAAATCTGAAGTGCATAGATGCCCTGTCTTCCTGGCTCCAGACTAACTAGAGGAGGTAAGCAGCCCTTTGTGTGGATATAGGATACAGCCTATTCAAGAGTAAGTGGGGTGAATCCTCCCACCCATCCTGCCAGTGATGGCCCAGCCAGTCACACCGAAGCTCCCCATTGTGCATGGCTATCTAGGAGGACTACACACAGACCAACTGTCATCTACATGCAGTCATGCTACCCAGAGACAGGCTGCAGGCACCAAATGGCTAAGGCAAGATAGTGCCAACTTTCTAAAAGTGCCATTTTGAGAACTACAATTTAAAATCTAACTTCACCATAAGTTAGAATTTTAAATTGTGATTCCAGAGACAGTAATTACAGCTGGTAAAATTGCATCAGGCCCTTGCTGCTACAGCCTAAAATTCTTCACAGCAACTTTTTTCTCTGACAAGGGGAAGAATTCCCTGCCAGAACTAAACTTTCAATTCCCTCCCCCGCTCTTCCTCACCTCTTCCTCCCTACCCCTAGGGTAGGGAGAAAGTGGGTGGTAACTGTTTGTGTTAAGCCACTTAGAGATATTCACAATTTTTAGGGTTTTAACTCATAACAGGAGTAAACATGTAGATATACTGCTCAGAAATGGAAATTCAGGCCACCCAGAATCATTGCACAATTTTACTCATAGTTATAACAAGGCCATTAAATGCATTAGCTATCCAGGAGATGGCAGGGACAGATGGTGGGTCAAAGGGCTAACAGCCTTGACACTATCTTTTAGACTTAGAAATCACAAATGGAGCTTCTCCTGTTATTTTCGAGGGCCCTTCTTGACCCCTGTCGGCAGGAGAGAGAGAGAATCATTTTAGACTCTACCAGAGGGAGGAAACCTCATCTAAATAGAGAAGTGATTTTGGAGACAGACAGATACACTTCTAGGGGAATAAGGGTTCAGTCATCATAGATTGAGGGAGTCTGGGAATTTTTACAGTAAAGGGAATAGGAGGTGCCTCAAAAGGAGGTGGGCATAGGGAGAGAAAGTAGTCAGGACTGGATAAAGAGATGTCTCCAATCACAATCTAGTGCAATGGATAACACTGATACCTCATCATCACTTCCACAGAACATTGCTGGACCTGGGGGAACAATCCTGAAGAAAAAGGCCTTGCTGGATAAAGAACACCTCTGACTTATGTATGGCACGCTCTCTAAGGGTCAAGTGGCTGGCATCTTTTTTACCTGATGCAGGGACACACAAGGCAGAAGCAAGTGTGGGTTCAGTATGGCAGTCTGACCACAGAGCATTGGACCATTTGGGATACTTGGCTGGAGAGAGCCCTGGGGCCTGGATTACTGCCTTATGTGTCTGGGGCAGCAGAAGTGACCAAAAGGTGAGATTAGAAATGTTGCAACTTCCAAAGGACTGGTGCAGGAACTAAGTGAGCCCAGGAAGGTCACACTAAACTGGACAAGAACACAAGGTTTGACCCACTCAGATCGTTTTAAAGCACTGATGAGAGAAAACATTGGACCTCTGGTGAAGTTATCTGACCTCATGGGGCCCTGCCTGTATACATCTTTCAGCCTTGCCCAATAGAGAATCTGAGTCTCGAAATAACGGCTTAGTTTGAAGGTAAGGTGATAAATCCATCCCACTGGTGTACCAACCTCAGCAACTATGAAATCCAGCTGGTCTGGAGTTTTTGGTGCAAAATCCCACAGCTTCAGCAGGACTCTGGACAACATACTATCTGACTGCAAAGACCCTTACCAGGCTCAGTATTGAATGTAGCCCCACTGAAGGATTTTTACTCCTATTTTAAATCGGTACATATTTACCGAATCCACAATACCGATCTGTTTTTCTGATTCGATAAATACCGAATCAGTAAATATTACCGAATAGGTAAATACCGAATCGGTAAATACCGAATCGGAAATTTAAAAAAAACAGCAATTGAGGAATCAGCCAATCCTGTGCAACCACCACCCCTCCCAACCAGGAAGTGGCCACACCCAGGCAGGTGCGCACAATCAGAACCTTCTGGAGAGGCTGGGAGTGAGGAGGGCAACAGAGCCACTGCCTGAACTTTTTCTGCAAATCCTCAACAATGGCCAGCCAGGACACAGAAAGAGGAGGAGGGGAAAGGAAGAGGAAACTGAAATTCTGTCAGAAGGAACTGCAGGTCCTTGTGGAGGAGGGAGTGAAGCAGCACACAAAGCTGTTTGGAAAGCAGTCCTTGCACGTTGCAGATTCAGAGAAAAGAAAAATCTGGCTTGGAATCAAGTCTCAGGTGAATGCCATTGGAGTGACCACCCGGGATATTGATGTGCTCAAGAAGCGGTGGAATGATATCAGGGTCATCACCAAGAGGAAGATGGCTGATCTTAAAAAACAAGCCAGCCAGACAGGAGGAGGAAGGAACAGGGCACCTGCCCTGACTTAACTTCAGCGGCTTGTGGAGTCCACAAAAGAGCCAGAAAGTGTCTGTGGAATCTGGGATGCAGCCAGCTCTGCCAGAGCTGCTTCTAAACAAGGTAAGAAGCATGCACAGCATTGTGCCCCCCTTCAATTCCCCTATCCCAAATCCCCAATTGGGCTATGTGAATCCCACTCCAGTACAGGTTTTGGTTCAGACCAGCAATGCATTATGGGAGATGTAGTCAGTGAAACCCCTATCATGACAGGAATCGCACTGAACAACAAGGCATGTGACACACATCAGCGATAAGCAGGCAGAAGTGGGTGAAGTAACCCATGACTTCCTACTATGGATATCACAAATTGGACTGTCAAGTTTGGCCGTTTGTGTTGTGGCATAGTGCCCAGAAATTAAAACTACATCATTACATACAACAACTGGCTGTGTCTCCTTACTTACTTAAAAATAGTTGCATGTGATCTCTGCCCGTCTCTGTCGGCCATCTGTTGCTGGTGACACTCCTGCTGCGCTGGCCTCTGGCTGTGCAAATTCATCATCATTGCCCCCAAAATCAGTTAATTCCACTTCTGTACCTTTCTTTGTGGCAAGGTTGTGCAGCATTGGACAAGTTGCAATGAGTTTATAGCAGATGATGGGTGTGTACTGACGTGTGCCTCCGCTTTTGTGGAGGCAGCGGAACCTGCTTTTCAATAGTCTAAACGTGCGCTCCACAACGTTCTGTGTTGACTTCTGTGCCACATTGTATTGTCTCTCACTCAGGGTTGATGGGTTTAGGTAGGGAGTGAGGATAAATGACCGCCTAGCATATGCACTATTGCCTAGGTGAGAAAGAGAGTGCTATTAGTCACATACACCAATACACATTCATCTGCAGTAAGTATAAGGGAGTGTCATAGTGATTTACCTAGCAGGTATCCTTCTCCAAATTCTCCCGCAGCCAGGCGTGTGTAGATCCCACTGTTCTAGAAGATGTATGACTCGTGGGTGATCCCAGGAAATTTGGCCACAATGTCAGTGATTATGTTGGCAGCATCGCTGATTACCTGCACATTTATGGAGTGGTTGGACTTTCTGTTCCTGTAGATATACTAAGTGGCTGCTGGTGGGCAGATTGGAATGTGTGTGCCATCAATGCAGCCTATGAAATGCGGGAACTGTGCCATCTGGTAAAAGTCTGTCTTGGTTTTCAGCAGTTCCGCCTCTGTGTTTGGGAAGCTAATGTAGTGATGCATTCTCTGCATCATGGCATCCAGGAACTTTCTGAAGAAACGGGTCAGGCAACTCTGAGACACCCCCCACAGCAGCTATCACCCCTTGGTAACTGCCAGATCCGAGTAGATGTAAGCTACAGAGCAGCTGCACATGTAGTGGTATGGCGTGCGCCCTTGGTGTTGGGTTCTCCAGGAGTGGGTGCAAGTCCCTTATCAAGTCCAGGATGGCGTGGGGGTGTTGCCTGTACCTTTCATGGATCTCAGCCTCAGTCTGTTGGAAGAGTGTGATGCGCTGTCTGTAAATGTGCTCCTCCCATCTCCAGATCCTCACTACTGCTGCCTGTAGACGTAGCTGCCTTGCAATCACATAGAAAGCCGCCATAGTGATCACACTGTGGCATTTTGGGATTGCTTATATACACTGTAACTGATTGCCACCTGCTTTCAGTCTGTGTTAATTACCGACTCTTAAATACCGAGTTTCATGAAAATCGGTATTACCGAATTTACCACATCTCTTTTCTAGTTTTTATCGTTTCTTATTTACCGATTCAGTAAATAAGGAATCGTTAATTTCTGAATTTTGAATTCGGTAATGATGAATCGGTATTTACCGATTCATAATTACTGAGTCCTTATTTTTCGCCTCCTACATCTCAATTGCCTAAATGCCGGTCGGTAACGGAAATTTACCAAATTCCGTCCGTTACCGACCGGTATTTAGCTACCTACATATGGTCCTAAGGTAAAAGCTTTGACTGGGGTGACCCGCCTTGTGCCTCTGATGTCTGCTTCATCATGCTTAATTTGAAATCACACCTCAGACCTAGTTAACCACAAACTGGCATTTTTTACTGGCACTTTGGGCCATATGTAGGTGGCCAAATACCGATCGGTAACACCGAAAATGGGTAATTTTCAGTGTTACCGACAAATATTAAGCCATGTGAGATGTACGTAATACCGAATTGATTCGATAATAACGAATCAGTATTAAACATAAGTTACCGACTTGAAATTACCGAAACAATGAATACCGAATCGGTATAAACGATTCGGTAAAAAGCCCAAAAATGCTATGTAGCTAACCTCGGTAAAACCGATTTTGGCCAAAATCAGTAATAACGAATCGGTATTTAGCACTTTTCAGGAGCATGTGGTAATCAGGAGCAGTCTATATAAACAGACCCAAAATGCATCAGTGTGAACACAATGGCAGGCCTCTATGTCATTGCAAGGCGGCTACGCCTGAGAGCAGCAGGAATGAGGATCTGGAGACGTGAGGAGCGGGTGTACAGATTACGCATCACTTTGTTCCAATTGACAGACCCAGAAATACATGAGAGATACAGATTGCACCCAGACACCATCCTGGAGCTAATACGGGACCTAAGACCCTATCTGGAGCATCAGACGCCAAGGGCCCATGCTATCCCCACCCATGTCCAGGTACTCTGCTGCCTGCACCTCCTTGCATCAGGAAGTTTTCAGGGTGTGATAGCAGCAGTCGGTGGAGTGTCACAGAGCTGTCTATCCCGTTTTTTCAACACCTTCCTGGACGCCATGATGGACAGAATGGAACATTACATTTCCTTCCCCAGTACACAGGCGGAGCTGCAGAGAACCAAGCTGGAGTTCTATCAAATTGCCCATTTCCCCCACGTGATTGGCTGCATCGATGGGACCCATATTCCCATCTGCCCACCTGCAGCAAGTGAATACATTTACAGAAACCGCAAATCCACCCACTCAATCAATGTTCAGGTGATCTGCAATGCCAAACACATAATAACAGACATCGTGGCAAAATACCCCGGGAGTAGCCACGATGCTTACATCTTCAGGAACAGTGGCATACATACACGTCTGCTTGCTGGTGAATTTGCCGACGGATACATACTAGGTAAGTAAATGTCACACACCCTGATGTACACCCTGGCACAAGCTTTTGGGCCCACCAATCAATGCCACTTACTTCTTTTCATAGGTGACAGCGCATATGCCCTCCGGCCGTATCTACTCACACCATATCTGAACCCAACCACTCGAAGGGAGAGTAGATACACTGTTGCACATAGGAGCACACGCAACGTGGTGGAGCGCACTTTTGGTTTGCTCAAAAGCAGATTCCGTTGCCTCCACAAAACAGGAGGTGCGCGTCTGTACAGCCCCATCAAATGTTGCAAGATAATTGCTACGTGTGCAATGCTACACAATCTGTCCACTAAAAAAGGAACAGCAGTGAAACTAACAGAGTCAGAGGACGAGGACGAAGACAACCCTCAGCCAGAGCCCAGCGCGGCTGGTGCTGCTATTGAACATGATGGGAGACAGAGACGGCTAGAGATCAAACTATTTCTGAGTGAGTAACGACACTGAGCCATTTCATGTTACATGTAGAGGTGTTTATTTGGCACACCTCCAGCATTGTGAGCATTGTCCAATTGGACATGGGTTACATCACCCATCACATGCATGTGGACAGCCATTGTCCTTCACTTCTTGCGTCCCCGTGCTGCACATGCACGTTCCCCATCGACACTGTCTTGTGAGTTTGACCGTTCCTGTGCTGGGACGTTTTGCCCACTACGCCTCCTGCACTCGGTGGGTGATGGTGTAATGCTACCACGGCTGGTAGCCTCCTCACTGTCCCCCCCCTTCCATATTGGAGGCCTTGGCATTCTGCATGAGCTCCAGCACTGAGGTCCTGGACACCATCCCCCTGGCCACATCCCTGCTGCAATGCGCCATCTCCTCCTGCATGGCGATGGACCGGCGACACATCAGTGATGTCGTAGCGGCCAGCCGGTTCACCGACTTGGTATAGTCCTGGAGTCTCAGTCTCTCCCGGCGCATGCCAACACGGTCCTGCTCCAGCTGGCTGCAGAGGTTGTCCACCAAGGTAGCTACCCTCTCCATCCCTGCAGACAAATGCTCCCCCATCTTGTGCATATGTCTGTTAATGTTTGCCACCTCCCTGTGTAATGTCTTCATCTCCCTCCATTGCAGGCGCTGGACCTTCAGCATGTTGCCTTCCAGTCCAGCAAACACACTCTCACCCTAATCAGATGCCACTGGACTGTCTGGCCTTGCCCTGCGGCGTCTTGATGTGAAGTGGGCGCCCTCGGATGCAGGACCAGCCCGCACCCTGTTGGATCTTTCTACGATAGGACTTTGTTCGCGCTGTCTGCCCTCCTCCGACGACTCCTCCATCTGCTGGAGGGTGATCACGGCATGCCTCCTGCGTGACAGTGGTGGTGATGGTGGTGGTGGTGGTGGTGGTGTTGGTGAACGTCGCAGTGGTGACTGAGTGAGAGGGGATTGCGGCCCTCCCTGGCGCTGTGGTGATGTCTGTGGTGGAGGATTGGCTGGCTGCGATGGCGCAGAGCTTGTGTTCCCTGCAGGCATGCTGTCTTCATCCTGTTCACTCCCCTCTGGCCTGGCTGACCTGCCTCTGCTGCCCTCAGCTGCACTGCGAGATGACTCGCCTGAAATGACACAAATGTAAATATACTCAATGCTCTGTCTGCATTGCCATTGCATTAAAGTACATGCCAACAGTGCACAGTGGTTGTCCTGACCTATCCATTTGATTTGCCATGCTATTGTGTTAGCTGCCTTGACAGTCCTGATCATGAGTTCACACTGACTACATCACCCAGAATGCATTGCAGGTAACCAGTAAGACATGGTGTGGAGTGGGAGCACTTTTACCACTATGGGGGTTGGGGTTGAGGAGGGGGTAGGGCAACATGCTGGGCATGCTTCTTACCTTGTTTTCTAGCTGCTCTGGCGGAGCTGTCTGCGTCTCCCACGCCACTCACACTCTCCCGCTGGATGGTGGACTCCACCATCTGTTCCAGTGGTGTTGGTACTGGGGCTCGATTTTTTCCTCCTCCAGTTTTCCCTGCCAGCCTATGTCTCTCTGCCATCCTCTGTTTTGCTGTTTTTCTGAGGTTGTACCACCTCTTTCTGATGTCCTCTATGGTGCGCAGGGTCACACCTATGGCATTGATCTTGTCCCGAATGCCACTCCATATTTGCCTCTTCTGTGCCTCTGGCACTTGGTGGCACTGGGCTCCAAACAGCTTGTGGTACTCTTGGGTGACATCCTGGATCAGGATCTCAAGCTCTTTGTCGCTGAACTTGAGTTTTCTTTTTCTTTCACCTCCCTCCTTCTCCCTGTCCTAGCTTGCCATTTCAATGCTTGTTCAGTGCTTATTCTTCCTTTCTTATGGCTGTGTTGCTGCTGGCTCCTCTGCTCTCCTGCCTGCCTGCCTGCCTCACAGTGAGCTCCAGGCCCTGTGCACCTGGCTGGGTGTGGCAACTTCCTGTTTGGGAAGTAATTGGGTGTGTCAGGATTGGCTGATTCACCAAAACGCTATTTTTTAAATTACCGATTCGGTATTACCGATTTAGGGTGTGGATTCGGTAATACCGATTCGGTAATAGCCTTTCGGTATGTATTTTTATTACCGATTTGTTCAAATTCGGTACTCAATACCGATTTGCAACGAATCGGTAATGTTTAACGAATTTTTACCTACATCACGTTTACCTCATTCTTAATACCGATTCGGTATAATTCGGTATTAAGGATTCGGTATTCGCTATTTACCTACATATGGCCCTTTATGTTTTATAGGCACGTTTTTACAGTAAAGTTACAACACCCATATCTCAGTTCCCCTTTTTGGTTTCTTTTTGCTAATTACATTTTTAAGTTTTGTAACATGTTTCTATATTTTTATTGGATGGTCATCAATAACCTGTGTTTTTTTGCACCTGAGGTGTCTAAACTTCATAAATACAACTCAGAATTTCTCCAAGTCAATGGATCAATTTTAGATAGAGCAAGTCTGAAATAGGGATGCAAACTCTGCTCATTGTTTTGAGCTTCTGTTTTAACATCATACATTAAATCAGAGAAATTCCACGTTATATGTTTAAACATTAGACACCAGACACACAAAAAAGTAGGCACTTGATTATGCTCAGGACTATCACGATAAAGCCCATGCAAGTCATATATACAATGAATCATGCTTTGCACACTTGTAAATGAACTATAATGATCTGTGTGCCACATGTATCAAAAAAGCATTTTGCGATTATCAAACAGCGATTTTTACCAAATTGCTATTTGGTTATCGCAAAATGCTATGTATGTAAGAAATCGCCAAAGATTTCGTGATTTCTTAATATTACCAAATAGCAATTTGGTAAATAGGTAGTTGCCATTAGGTAATACTATTCCATTCGTGCCTATGGGCCTAAAGGTCCATAGCTGAGAATGGTTTTGCATTAGCTATTTTGTGATTACCTAATTAGTAATCGCAAATTAGGTAATGCAAGGCCATGCTCGACTGGGGGCTGAAGGCCCCACTGAAGCACCCCAAACAAAATGCACACATGTAAAGAGCACACATGTCCTAGGAGCATGTGTGTGCTACACAGCACTTTGAAAAATGATTTTTTTTGCATTTGTCAAAATTTGCACATGGTTACCATCGACTTGAAGTCAATGATAATAGCATTTTCCTAAATGCACAGTTTGCATTTAAAAAATGCTTTGCTCATGTGCTAAGGGAATTTCAAGTTGCGATTCCCTATTTGTAGTCACAATTTTAGGTAATTGCTATGTTTGCAATTACTTGAGATTGCGACTACAAAGTCATTCATACATCATGAAAGGCTATTTTGCATTCGCAAACGACCAAATTTTGCGATTCGGACTGTCTGCGAATGCATCATTGTTTCATACATTTGTTTCTAACGTGTATAAAAGTTTCATTTTGCATTCCCTAAATAGCGAATTTTAAGTAATCGCTATTTAAGGAATGCAAAATGGTATGTTACAAAATAGTGATTCCCTAATAGCGATCCTACAGAGTTGCAATAACGATTAGGGAATCACTATTAGGAAATTTTACTCCACTCGTTCCTATGGAATGGTTTTGCATTACCTAATTTGCGATGACCTAATTGGCAATCCGTAATTAGGAAATGCAAAACCAAGGGCACCCAGTGATAAAGGTCCCCTGAAGCACCACCCCAAAACAATTGGCACATGTAAAGTGCACACATGCCCTTAGGGCATGTGTTTGCTACATGGCACTTTGAAAAATGCATTTTTTGTGCCTTTTAAAAAATTGCACACTGTTACCATTGACTTGGAGTCAATGGTAATAGCATTCCCTAAATGTCGAGTTTGCATTTAGGAAATGCTTGGTACATGAGCTTAGGGAATTTCAAATTGCAATTCCGTATATTAAGTAGGAATTTTAGATAAATGCAAAACATTTTGATTACCTAAAATGGACTGCCAAAGTATTTCATAAATGTTGAAAGGCTATTTTGAATTTGCAAACAGTCAGTTCAATTTACTTAATTTGATTAATTTGAATTAATCAAAAGTTCAGAAAAACATCAGAGGTATATACAATAAAAAAGCCAGAGGTGACGATTAAAAAAAACATTAAAAACAACATAAAATACTAAGAGAAACAATTCATCTTAGCAAATGTGCATTTTCCTAATTTTCAGTGGCTGGCATAAAAAGGAGGCGACACCAAAGCAGGTTAGGTGGTTGGGCAACATTTGTAAAAAATATAGAGCCGGGCAACATTGATTACAATTAAACTTGCGCATGATTGGAATTAAAGATCTCTTACGTGTTCACTGTAAAAGTTACTGTTGCAAAGTCATCCTGTGCCTTGGGCACCCCCAAACATTTTGCTGACTGATACTGGTGATAACTGATTTTGACTGACCCTGGGCTCTGCCTAACCAGGCCCAGGGCCAGTGCTAAGCTGAAAGTCACATTAGGATACAGTTAAAACACCTAACATACGCTAGGGTACACTATGGTGTGGTGGAGTACCCCTGTAATTGGCATGACCCGCCCCATAAGCCCCTAGTATATAATAGAGCAGGGGATTGAAACTACCTAGAAGTCCCCAGTACCCTGGGACATGGTAGTGTAGAGGCAGCATCTCTTTCTGCACTTGCATGTGTAATGCAATATAATGCACCCACCCTCCCTCAAGCGCCTTGAGACTCTCTGGGTGAGTAGTGCGCTATACAAATTTCTGAACTTGAACTTGAACTTGTGTGCATTGCTGAAGCCTGAGGTCGGTTTAAAAGCAGCACTGGGTGCCAGGACTGCTTTTAAAAAGTACATTGTGCCCAAACTCGACTTTGGTGGAAGGGACACTTAACAATGGATACCTTACAATGTTAGGCATATTAGGGACCCCCAGGGTCTCCCCTAGGTATCCCAGGGGTGGGGGGTCAGGAATTTATAAGGTACACCCTTATAAAATGAGTTTGTATATGCCTGGGTTAAGTGAAATTTCACAGTGCACTCCCCACATTGTGTTAAAGTGCTGCTCAAATTCGACTTTGATGCTAGAAGCACTGTGGAAGGAGGATCTGCAATATTTCTGCAGATTCAGAACCCCTAAAGTCTCCCCTAGTTGCACAGGGGTTGGGGGACCTGTAGAAATTAGGGAAATACTTATAAAATATGTTTTCATCAGCCCTTGTGCTAGAAAACTGTCCCAAGTCATTTTCCCCATTTCAAATCCCAGGCCACATAGGTTAACATTGCAGGAAGTTAATAAATAATAACTCCTGATAGGAAGGAGATACAGCAACCGTTTAAACACTTCCTAGAATGGTAGTGAAAAATCCAACAATATTATATTGTTGAATTTCTCCTCAAATGCACAGACAAGAAGTCATTAGACTTTCTTGTTTGTGGATCCAAATTCAGCCTTCCAGTGGTCTGCCCTGATTGGTCAGAGTTAAGTGGATTAGCCAGGCTGCCTTGAAGAGGTGATCAAAAGCCCTTGGAGTTAACCAGCTCTGCTGGCAGGGCAGTGTGCTGTTCGATAGGAAGGCAAGGTCAGGGGGAGGGGTTGTAAACCATGGTTTTCAAAGGCAGAGGGATGGTCACAGTGTCAGTTTCCACTTCACACTTTTGACCCCCACCAGTCCCAGGATTAGGAAAGGTATGTGCAGATGGTAGGGGGAGAGTATATGGAAATAAGACATCCTAGGGGGTGTGTTTAGCCAGCTCTAAACCTCCTTGCTAGAAAATCAGCCATTATGGATACAGGATGTGGTCATCACTTTGAGGAGTTACCCTACTCCTATTGGTCAGAAGTGACCTCCTGCATGACCCAGCGAACTTGGAATAAGTATCTGAGAGGGGCAGAGCCCTCCAGATCTTCTGCTTGAAACCTAATGAAGCAAGAAGTGCCTTGGTGAGGAGATTTTGCTGTGCATATAATTCTAAGGCCTGACCTCTGAAGACTGCACCATCTAAGACTACAGCCCTGTGGATTATCTTGCTGGAAAAGAACTAAAGAGTGGAGCTACAGGTGAAAAGAGTTCAACTGGAGCATCACCAACTAAATGTACACCTTAGAGACCCATCAGTGGATTTGTAAGGGTGTTGTACCAGTGGATTTTGGGAACGGATGTCCTCAACTTTCAAAGACCATCTTGGAGCTTCCAGACCCTTGGAGTGAGTTTGAGAAACGTTGGGACCGCTTGTGAAACTTCAAGAAGAAGTTCAAGAAGTTTGGAGTACTTTGGACCAACTTTGAAAAAAAGCTGGATAGAGGGACCGACTCAACCTGGCCAGCCAGGCCCCCTGCCTTCAACCGCGAGCCGGCCAAGCCAACCAGGTTCCTCCCTCTAAAAGCTCCATAGCTCCAACTTCCAGACATTGACCGGGCTAGAGAAAATCTGAAGCCAGCGAACCTTCACCGGATCCGGCTACATGAGGAGCATCAAGAGACCCAGCGAGAAAAAGCTCCAGAAAAGTTTCGACGTCCGCTCGTAGAAAAGGTGACCAGGTGCAACGCGAGAGCCAAGCAGGCTGCCTTCCATCGTGTGCCAGCCTGGATTCCTGGGGTGTCCCGCTGAAGCAATGTTGAAATATTTTATAATTGTGCCCGGCCTGAAACTTTTAATTTGCCCCGGTCTATCGCAAGCAGGTATCACAATATGGTGCTATGATCTTCTAAGTGCTATATTTTATTAAATCTTAGAAAATTCATATCGCTGGTTCCCTACATTGGATGTTTGTCACTTTGGTGTCATCTTAAAGATACAAATATTTCCTATTTCTATAAATTGGTGTTGGATTTTTATTATGTGCTGTCTCTTAATTATTTACTGAAATTGTGTTTTTAAATGCTTTACATACCTGTCTTTGAAGTTAAGCCTGTCTGCTCACAGCCACGTTGCCAAGGGTTGAGCATAGGAATAATTTTCTAAGACCTATGCTGGGTCCTACTGTGTGTTAGGGGCCTTATTGCCAGTGGCAGACCTACATTTGCCCCTACCAATGACCCACTTTCCAACAGTTACAAAAAATGAAAATGTGCAAATTGGATTGAGTCGACAAGCTGTCACATGGGCAACACAGGAGATCATGGGAAGAGTATATACCAGAAGGAATGCCCATCATACATGGAATGAGGTTAAGGCGAAACCTTAATGAAATAGATCTGTGATCGGGATTTGTTACGAGATCCAGATATGATGGAACCCCCTCAGCATGCATTGAGCCCTCAAGATACTCACGAACCATAAGTTTGAGGGACTAAGCAGTAAAACTGTCCTCATTCGTGAATTTTAAATAGCGGGCCATCAAGGCTTTTTCGAAATAGGCAAGCATTTTTCTAGAGAATCAAACAGACTTTCTACGTCCAAGGCATGAAGAGCATTTTGGACATACGTTTATCACATTATACTCTGTACATGTTCTAAAGACAGACAACACAATAATCTGTTGAGTGATGTTAACTGTATCTCTGCTCCAAATTAAGTGCCAAAGGAGGTTTGGTGCTACTTTTATTTGCTCAGTAATGTGTAGGGTGTTCAGCTCGCGATGTAAGTTATAATTGGAGCATCTGGTGGGAAGGCTCATCATTTTCTTCCAAAGTGAATTTTCAATTGTTTGTATTCACTTTATATTAGCATAGCCCCACACTCCTGCACCATAGGACACTTCAGAGATTGATTTAGCTCCATGTACTTTTTGAACCGTATCTAAATGTCTTGTGTCTGGCTTTTAGTAAACGATTTGATGGCATTAGTGCTCTTTTCTAACATCATTCCCCGGTTGACCACCATATTGGACCAGGATAATCTGTCACCCCTAAGTATGAAAACAGCTCCATCTGCTCAACTTTGCAGTCAGAAACAAAAAAGGCAGAGGGATTTTTTTATCTTTCGTCCTGCAACAAAAAAAAACTTAGCCTGTTTTTTAAGTCTAGACTTAGCATATAGTTTATATAAGTGTCTAACAGTTTCTGGAGCGCCCTACCCATGCGGGCAATTAACACAGCATCATCTGCATACAATAACATTGGGATGCTCATCTTGTTTATTATGGGGACATCCAGGGTTGATTCTAAGAGTTGGGACTATACTCCATTTGTATATAAGAAGAACAGAAATGGGGCAAAAATGCACCCTTGCCGAACCCCCTGGTGATTTGGAACCATCTGGTGCACTCCCCCTGTTGTCCATAGCGTACACAGCGTTCGGCCTTTAAGTACAGTTACCTTAAAAAGGTAATTATAGCTTGATATATCTCCATTTCCTTCATGAGCCTCCATAGATGAGAATGGGTAATGGAGTCAAAAGCTGAACTTAAGTCCATAAAGGCCAAATATAAATGACCTTGGGCCAGATGCATCAAGCGAAATGCGCTCGCAAAAGGGCCAGATTCTGAGAATCTGGCCCTTTGCAAGTGCAATTTTTGCATTTGGGATGCATCATCCCAAATGCAAAAATCGCAATTAGAGAATTCGCTAAATTGCGATTGTTTGCATTTAAGGAATCTCAAATTGAGATTCCTTAAATGCAATGCATGAAAGTATCAAAAATAGCGAATTCGCTAATAGGGCACGCAAATTACCACGAAGTTCAACTTCATGGTAATTTGCAAAAACTTTGAAAAATGCACTTTTGTGCATTTTTCAAAGTTTCATGTTGCGCACACACATGCCCTAAGGGCATGTGTGTGCGCAACATATGTGCACAGATCACATTCAGGGGTGTAACAGGGTGTCCTTTGGACACCCCTGCACCCTTGAACTCGCAATCTCAATTTGCGAATCGCTAATTGCGATTCGCAAATTGAGATTGTCTTCCCATTCATTCCTATGGGCCTCTAGGCCCATAGCAATGAATGGGGAGGTATTCATTAATTGCGACTCGCAATTTGCGAGTCGCAATTAAGGAATCGCTATTTTTTGTGTGATTGCATGATGCATTCCATTTTGCTATTCCTTATTAGCGATTCCTTATTTTTCGCTAATAAGGAATCTCAAAATGGATGCTTGATGCATCTGGCCCCTTGTTTGGTGTGGGTGCATTTTGCTATCAGCAGATTCAGGTTGAGACATTAGTCTTTTGTACCCCTACCCTTTTTAAAGCTGTATTGGGCTGGGTTCATGATGTTGTTCGTCTCTGCCCAGGCCTACAGTTTTTTTAATAAACCTCTGCCCATGAGGGTTACCTTGCTTTCAAGGACGGAGATTGGTCTGTACTTTCTGGGGTCAGCTTTGTCTCCTTTTTTGTGTATAGGTATTAAAATTGCTTTATGCCAAGATAGGGGGGGGGGCCCTCTTTGGCTAAGCATTAAACATGTTTGTAATCACAGGCCCCCAGGGTTCGGGAAAGGCAGTAAAAAAGTCTATAGGGGTGCCAACAAAGCTGGGGGCTTCATTACTTGTGCATTGTGCTAGGACATCGATTATATCTTGATGCTTAAAAATAAGATTGCTGTTGGGGGATAGGACAATTTCTTCGTTAAACTGCCGTTCACCCTCCCACTTTACATCAAAAATGTTATTGAAGGGCTCGACCCAAGAGTTCTCGTTGGCGTGATTATCAAGGTTGGGGTCTGTGGATGGTATTAAAAATGGGGCATTAACTACTGCCCACAAGTCCCTTGTATTGTTTGTGGCAGATGCCTGGAGCAATTTTTCCTAGGTTTCTTCATTTAAAAACTTTACCCTATTCTTCCTAGCTGTAGAATACATAAGGCGAACCAATTTTACCAGGCAGGGGTTTCTTGGGACAGACTTTAGTGTATTGTGCAGATGGGAGCGAGCTTTAGTACAATGCCTGTCAAGCCACTTCTCACCCTTGCCAATTAGGTACCCCCCCACTCTTAACGAGATTCTTTTTTACATCTGACAGGATTGATTCAAAGGCCGCAATGGTGCTCGATGAGGGCGTATTTAGATCAAGATAAGTTTGTATTTCATGAAGCCTACTTGAAACCACTCTAGGGATGAGGACTGCCTTATCTATACTTTCCCATGTAAGTGTTAACCCATTCTTCTTATCCATGTGTGGGTTTGGAAAGGGGAGACCACTCGGTCATGGATGGGTGTCCCGATCCCCCGGGAAGCCATTGCGGGCGGGGGGCAAGTCCCGGCCGGTATGCCCATAGCGGCGTGGTTGGGGCACGCCCCCTCCGCCTAATAGGGTTGTCCTAAACACCTGCCTGGAATTCCGTGTACCTATGGGCGGGATAGGGGCGTGGCCCCCACCTTCTCGCTGCTGGATAAAAGGCGCAGGAATCCAGGGAAGCGTCCTCTTGTTCCTGCGCTCTGAAGGCTGCACCACTCGTCGCTCGTGAGCCCTCAAGGGAACAAGCTGCAGTTTTTTGAACGTATAATCGTTTTTCTGTTTCAGGCATCAAGGCGTAGCTGGAATCCAAGTCACTTCGGGAGGACAGGCTGAGCTAACGTTGAACACGGACATGCCTGGTAAGAAGATTGGAAGAGCTCCGAGATGGAACGTATGCTGCGCACATTGGTGAACCAAGTGTCGGCGATGGACAGGAAATTTGGTAAAGTAGACCAGCTGGGTCGCGGCTTAGCGGCCCTCAGGAAACAAGTGGAGGCCCAAGCAGGGCCCTCGGGCGACCTAAGAGGATTGTAGGGCCTGCTTTGCCAAACATCACCCCAGGGGGGGATTAGGGGAAAAGGAAGGAGGGGAAAGCGGGTCCTAGCGAGGCCCCAGTCCCGATGGAAGTCCCACCGGTCCCAGTAGTACCAGCGTCCAGCCCGGTACCCACACCGGTTGGGGGATTACCAATCCCTGTGGTTATCACACCGCTGGATGACAACCAGATGCCTCCTGAATTAGCGCTTCAGTTGGCAGCTGTGTTACCCTGGTTGAAGAAGGGGCGGGGGATCCGCGGCTGTAGAAGACCCAGCCGAAGAAGCTAGACTGATTATTGAACAGTTAAGGCAGACAAGGGGTGTGGGGGCGGCAAACTTGCCTTCTATTTCTCCACAGGTGCCGCAGGTGGTCGCTGTCGAAAACCAGAACAAGTCGACGGACACGGCGGGAGGTGCGGCGGAGGCCGGTAAGAGATCACTCCCAATGATGAGTGAGGGCGCGGTACCCTCAAGGCGGGAAAGCTTGGCGCAACATATTCCCATGGCTACTAAAGAGATGGTGTGGTCCAATAAGTACATTAATATGTTTTCATTGTTAACTGATCATCGAGAGTTAGAATATGCCAAGACTCAGAAGGATTTATGGCACCCCAGTGTATGGCGGACAAAAATGGCAGAATTCAGGGTCGAGGAGTCGATGATGAATTGGATCAGGGCCTTTTCTATTTTTGTAGCGATTATCGCTGAGCGTACACCAGAAGTGTTGAGTGACCTGGCTTGTTACCAGAGCAGGATCACAAGCTTCCATGTGAAGTATGGAGGAGAAGAATGGAAAGGGTACGACATGGTGTTTAGGAAGGCAAAAGAGTTTAATGAACCATTGACGTGGGATTGTTTAGATACGATATCTTGGCATGCACAGCTCTTGCCGGGTTCAGCGGGTGGTTCAGGGTCGAGCACAAACGGCTCCAGAGCCTTTCCACAGAAACAGTCGCAGCCCTTTCGGCCAAGCTACGGGGGGAGTCTCAGCCTAGATCGGGCGGGAACGGAGGTAAGCGAGGGGTGTGTTGGGGCTTCAACAAGGGGACGTGTGGCAGGCCGCAGGGAACGTGTAAGTTCAGGCATGCGTGCTCCAGTTGTGGTAACACCTCACACCCTGAAACTAGCTGCCGATCCAGAACCAATGGGACCGGAGGTAAAGGGGGTACCAAGCAGGATTGATGCGGTGCCCCAGAAGTCCACACCTTCGCCCATAGATATCTTGGCTTTTACCCCATGGCTGAACAGATACCCTGATCATGCGTCCGCCGGGATCCTGCGAGATGGCTTCTCACATGGCTTCAGGATCCCGGCGGGTGATTTTTGGGGGGCCCCCTCATGTAAGAACCAACTGTCCGTTCAGCACAACCCGGCGGTTGCCGCCAGAAAGATTGCTAAGGAGGTTAGCCTGGGGCGGGTTGCAGGACCTTTTTGTGACCCACCAACAGCTGATTTTGTATGTTCCCCATTAGGGGTGGTCCCTAAAAAGGACCCGGGAGAGTACAGGCTCATCCATAATTTGTCAGCACCGAAGGGGGCTTCCGTCAACGAGGCGATCGACCCCGACATATGCAGTGTAAAGTATGCATCTTTCGATGACGCAGTGGTATTGTTGAATCGCTTAGGCCCCGGTGCATTGTTAGCAAAGTCGGATATTGAGTCTGCTTTTAGGTTGCTTCCTGTACATCCCCGGGATCAGCGCTTGCTCGGTTTTATGTTTCAGGGGAAATACTACATGGATATGTGCATGCCAATGGGTTGTCCAATTTCGTGTGCCTATTTTGAAATGTTTAGCTTGTTTCTGGAGTGGGCGTTCTCAAAGGCCACAGGGCACCAACATGTGATGCATTATCTTGATGATTTCCTCTTTCTCGGCCCAGCGGGCACTCGGGACTGTGCACGGGCATTGCAGGACTTCTGCGTGCTCATGCTGGGTTTCGGGGTACTGTTGGCGCCAGGTAAGACAGTGGGGCCGACTACCTCCCTGGAGTTTTTGGGCATTGAACTAGACTCCGTGGAGGGTTGCTTCCGCTTACCGGCAGAAAAGATCGCCAAATTCAGGGCTTCCTTGTTGCAGTGTCTACGGAACGAGAAAGTGACACTGCACCAATTACAGCAAGCACTGGGTCAGCTTAACTTTGCATTAAGGGTGATACCGATGGCTCGCCCTTTCTCACAATCCATTGCCCAGTCCATGGTAGGCCTCAAGGAAGGGCACCATTGCACGAGACTGTCGGCAGAGGTTCGCCAGGACATGCTTATCTGGCTGGCATTCCTGGCGGACTTCAACAGCCGAGTGGTCTGGAGCAAACCCCCGGCCTCGTCGGCGGAACGTGGCTTATGGACCGACTCGGCGGGCAGCCTGGGGTTTGACGCGATCCTCGGAAACCATTGGTCGGCCCAGAAATGGCCAGCATGGTGGGAGGCAAGCGGTTTGACGAATAACATTGGCTTCCTAGAGCTCTTCCCCATCTGGGTGGCTCTGTCGGCGTGGCCGGAGGAATTCAGGGACCGATCGGTGGTATTTTGGTCCGATAATATGACTGTGGTTGAGTGCATTAATCAGCAGGCAGCACGCTGCAAATGGATATTGCGATTGTTGAAAGAAATTGTGTTGAAATGCTTGAGATTAAACGTACAATTCAGGGCAAAACATGTGCTGGGTGTACTGAACAATGCAGCTGATGCTCTCTCTCGTTTCAAAATGCAGGCTTTCAGGGATTGTTTACCCTCAGAGGAGCTAGTGGCAGCACCATTTCCCGAATCACTATGGCAAATCGGCGCCCCGGACTACAATACCTCGTGGCAGCCAGTTTAGCGCCAAGGACAAGGAAAGCTTATGAAGGGGTGTTCCGCTCATACTGCGCCTTTTTGGGCCCGGCAGGGGAGCATAAATGGGGTCAGGAGGAGTCCTTTGTCCGATTTTTAGTGGCACTTCATGAGGAAGGCTGGTTGGCGGCAACCGCAAGTCGGTATAAGGCCGCCATATCATTTGTGGCTCAGCTCCATAGGATCAGGGACCCGACGGACTCCTTTCTAGTCAGGAAGCCTCTGCACGGCTGGCGGCACTTAGAAGGGTGCAGGAAGGATAACAGGCACCCAATAGGGTTTGACAAGTTGACCTCCTTGCTGGCTAAACTAGAAGAGACATGCTCCTCACCTAGCGAGGTTATACTATTCCGGGCAGCGTTCGCATTGGCATTCTATGGGGCCCTGCGGGTGAGCGAACTAGTTGCTGCCAACAAAAGGGATACAGAAGGAGGTCTGCGCAGGGATCACATCCAAGTGAGGGGGGATTCTTTGCTGATCTCGATAGCCAGGTCAAAGACGGACCAGGAGGCCCAGGGGAATAGCGTTGTGTTACAGCGCGCTCCAGGTAGTCAATGTTAAGCAGTTAGGCCGCTGGTCTTCGAACTGTTTCAAGAGGTACGTGCGTCTGCACATGTTGTAAGTTGCTGATGAAATGCACTCACGCTTGTCTTTTGTTTGGATTACAGTTTCACGAGCCTGTGACACAGGGCGGAAATTGGGACCGGCCCAGCATCAGATAACCACCACTTCAGGAGAAAGGAATGGAAGACGTGTGGTATGGGTCGTGGGCCACTCCTACGTGAGGCGTGCCGGGGACATATTCAAGACAGGTGATGCGATCCACACATCTGAGGAATATGGGTTCAGGGTGTCCTTCTACGGGAAGGGCGGCCTGTGTATTGACCAACTGCAAAGTTTTGTTGAAGAATTACTAGGGCGGCACAGGTCACCGCCATCTGTAGTCATAGTGCACATTGGGGGCAATGACTTGGTAAGACTGGGCAGACGAGTTTTAGTTGAGTGCATACTTTCTGCTGTTAGCTGGTTAGTAAAAATGCTCCCGGGATGTACAATAGCCTGGTCTCACATGGTTCCAAGGAGGGTATGGCGGTGTGGTTTGTCCACGACAGCGTTGAACCATTCGGTAAAGAGGGTCAACAATAAAATGGAGAAATTGTTTCGCTCTGCTCATCTTCAAAGCATATCGCATGGGTGCATATGGGGGGATCACTGTTATTCTGAGGATGGGGTACATCTGTCCAGGACGGGGAATGACTTATTCATAGGAGACATGATAGCTTGGCTAGCGGGGTTGAGGAGACATGACCTATAGGAGGTGTGGGGGAGCCAGATAGTCGGTCAACTATCTGGCCTGTGGCGGTAAGGTCATGATCGGTGAGGAGTGATTTCAAGGTCCCTAGGGGGGAGCGCCACCCATTATTGATGGGAGCGCCCGGGGGAGGCGGCCATTGGCCCCTCATACGGGGGGCGGCACCCATTACGGATGGGTCGCCCAGGGGGAGACGGCCATAGGCCCCTCCAATGGGGGAGACGGCTATATGCCCCTCCCCAGAATTTCCCGGGGGCTGGATATCCGCTACGGCGGAAGAGAATGCGGGGAAAGGGGGGGAGTCCACGCTGTCCTTCTTACGGATACCCCGCACGGGAACTCAGACGACTTTAAGATGGTGTCGAGTAAAAGGGGGCCCCCACGACAAGGGAAGTTACAGTTGGCTACGAGGGTAAAGTCCTCTGCGCATGCGCCACTCACACGTGAGGGCGGGAATTTGGTGATAGGGATCTGACACCGGTTAAGACCTTGCCGTTGGCCCCTAATGTTAGGATGTACAAATTCATATATAATGCATTTGTCATGATGTTAGAATCGGTTAGGAAATCTTTGTATTAGAGATTTGTTAAGGTTAGCCTGAATACCTATCTTCATCAAATGTAATGGAAGTTGAATTTTTACATGATACATGAAACGTTTTTAATTTAAAATTTAAAATTTTGTTTCATATTTTAATAAATACGGCCGGGGGGGTCGTGAGGCCCCACGCCTTCCAAAAGTTCAAACTGTGTCTGTCTCCTCCCATTGGGATTGGTGGTGAAGGGGTGGCGGACATCCCGGCCCATATGGAAAGGGGAGACCACTCGGTCACCCCGAACGTATGGATGGTTGCCCCGATCCCCCGGGAAGCCATTATGGGCGGGGGCGTGTCCCAGCTGGTATGCCCATAGCGGCGTGGTCGGGGCACGCCCCCTCCGCCTAAAAGGGTTGTCCTAAACACCCGCCCGGAAGTCTGTGTACCTATGGGCGGGATAGGGGCGTGGCCCCCGCCTTCCCGCTGCTGGACAAAAGGCGCGGGAATTCAGGGATGCGTCCTCTTGTTCCTGCTCTCTGAAGGCTGCACCACTCGTCGCTCGTGAGCCCTCAAGGGAACAAGCTGCAGTTTTTTGACCCACCCACCAGCCCCTGTTGCAAAATAATTGGAGTGAACAAAGTGCAATGTTGCTATTTGATTGTAATAAAACATGTTTTGTTCGAATCGTTGCTTTCATCCTAAATTGATGGCAAGAGTATGCATGTAACTGAATACTTGCTTATAGGCCTTTTTTCCTTTGTAGAAATGTTAAGGAATATATGCAATAAAGATTGTTCTGTGCTATAGGACCTTTTTTCCTTTGTAGCAATGTTGAAATCAGTGGATATATCGAGCTGTACTACAAGAGTAAGCATAGGTTTCTTTCCCCTAGTAGGCAACTAATTGTCGTATTTATTTAGCCTTCGGTCGGGCGGTAAGGTCATGATCGGTGAGCAGTGATTTCAAGGTCCCTGGGGGGGGCGCCACCCATTATGGATGCGAGCGCTGGGGGAGGTGGCCATTGGCCCCTCCCACGGGGGGCGGCACCCATTACGGATGGGTCGCCCAGGGGGAGACAGACATAGGCCCCTCCCAGGGAGAGACGGCTATATGCCCCTCCCCAGAATTTCCCGGGGGCCGGATATCCGCTACGGCGGAAGAGAGTGCGGGGAAAGGGGGGGAGTCCACGCTGTCCTTCTTACGGATACCCCGCACTGGAACTCAGACGACCTTAAGATGGCGTCGAGTGAAAGGGGGCCCCCACGACAAGGGAAGTTACAGTTGGCTACAAGGGAAAAGTCCTCTGCGCATGCGCCATTCACATGTGAGGGCGGGAATTTGGTGATAGTTCTACAGCTTGGCTCACACAAGAAGCCGGAGTTAAGTGATCTTCCATTGACAAAAAAAGAGACTGGTGCAATGGAGCCATGGAATTAATTGGGCATTTCGGCAAAGGTCGGGGGCTTGGCTCGAGCCAATGGCATCAACTACACTATTGCCACCTTCCCGTGTGTGTATATTCGATTCTGCGGAACTACCTCTTGCTCCAACTTCACGAGGTGGCCCATATCTAGTTATCACTAGCTCCTTAATAGATTTTTGATAGCGTCTAAGCACGGGCAAATTAGAGATAGGAGCCCGCTGAGCTTTTCAAGTAGGTCATCCATGTTCAGAACCTTGGGGGGCATATCTATAGACTGGAGTTGTAAAGTCTCCACGTTACCAGCTAATGGATTTCCTGCATGTGAGTTGCATTTTCTGGGTCGCATATGGTTGTTTGCACAGATAACTTTGGGAGGACCCCTCTTTCTATTCAGAACAGATGCTACAACAGGGGAAGTTATATCCCCATGGGTAAAAATAACTTTTATGACCCCAGAAGCAGGGGGGGGGGGACTGACTATGGTTGTAGGGATGCAAGGAATCTGGCCCTCATTATGAGTTTCTTGCAACATGGCCATAATTGAGTTGTCAACCCCACCCGTCGCTAGCCTCCTCTCTGCACAGGCAATTTCCATAGCTATGGCTGAAGAGACTTTGGCTAAAAAGGTGTCTAGAGAAGTAATGAGTACCTCTTAAGCAGGTTTGTGGGATGTCTTCTTCCTCCCCAACCTCTCAACGTACTTTTCCACCGTATTCAAACTTCCCTTTGACAAAACGTTGGAGAGGGGCCCAGCCTAGCCTCTTCTGGGCTCTGACAGGTACAGACAAGCCCGCTCTTCCCCAGGCATGTCCCGCGCAGCGGAAGCCCAGCAAGCATTTGAACGTGCCTCTGGGAGTGGGAAACTGGCAGCAGGCGGAAGCTGCGGCCGCAATCAACTCTGGGGCTTGTGGTCAGCCCCCTCTCCTCCACAGAATTGGATCCCATGCAGCTGAAGCCCAGGTAGCCTTTGAATGTGCCTCAAGGTGGGGAAAACTGACAGCAGGTGGCGGATGCTGCCATGCTCAACTTTTGGGCTTGTGGTCCACCTCCTCTCCTCCACAGAACTGGCTCCCGCGCAGCGGTTGCTCAGGCAGCCTTTGAACGCGCCTCCGGGAGTGGAAGACTGGCAGCAGGCGGTGGCTGCTCCTGCAGTCAGCTCTGGGGCTTGTGGTCCACCCCCTCTCCTCCACAGAATTGGCTCCCACACAGCAGTAGCCCAGGCAGTCTTTGAATGCACCTCCGGGCATGGGAAACTGGCAGCAGGCAGCGGCTGCTGCCGCTGTCAACTCTGGGGCATGTGGTCCGCCCCCTCTCCTCCACAGAATCGGCTCCCACACAGCGGGTGCACAGGCAGCCTTAGCACGTACTTCTGGACATTGGAAACTGGCCACGGCTTGTGGTCCGCCCCCTCTTAGCAATTCGAACCGTTTGTGAATGCAAAATAGGTTGATGCATGTGGCCCTTAATGTTCTCTTTACATGGATACCTTAAACCATGCTGCCACCAAACTGAAGAGTTTAGATTATAAAAGAGTATTGTAACTGGAATGAAGATTAATATCTGGCGTTACTTGACAATGCTCTATTTGAATTTTGTTTATTTCGGGGGAAAAAATACAGCCTCCAGAAAGAATTCAGCCAACATGTGTTTCGTCAATCTTGACTTTTTCAAGACAGGTAAGTAGAAATGCTATCAATGTAATGTAGGTTTTTCCAAAGGTTTGTCACACTGGAATCATCCGTAAGGATCTCAGAGTATCAAATATTTATCAACTGTTGTAAACCCGGGGCACTCCACAAACTATAGTTAGACTAAAATGGTCTGAATAGCGTCTCGTGATCAGTATCTAAATGTGGTGCCCCTTAGGAAACCAACACTCAAGAGTCAGAAAGAAGCGGAATCCATAAGCATCACTTGCTAGCTCGCAACATTCAGAGTGCATTGGAGTTTATAATGGACTGTTTCTCAAAAGCCTAACTGGGCGCTAGGTTGATTTCACATGCCAAGTGATGCTTATGGATTCCGCTGCGTCCACTGTGTGTTTTTTCCAAAATAAACCAAATTCAAATAAAAACAGGACTGTGTCCTTTGTGGAAAAAAATTAATATCTGAAAGGAGAAAAAAATTGGTTTTCAGTACCTTAATTGAATAACTCGGGATTTTGGAATGTACTGATATGTGTAGAATTGAAACCTATAGGAAGGATATAAAGTATTGTTTTCTATGAACTACTATCCACTACTGTGTTGGGGGTTGTGACTTTTTTGGAGAGTGCTTTTTTAGTTTCTTTACGCTGTATGTTGAACATATTAACTCTGTTATTGTGAAAGTGCTACCTTGGGTAGTAGGTTGCTGGAACAATGGTAGTACCTCAGTTTTCTTGTTTTCATTGGGAATATTTGTGTTATTATTCCCATGTTTTTAGAATATCTCTAAATACTGTAATATTACACGATGTGATGAATCCCTCCTTTTGGGCCACTACTACCCTAATTTTGGATGAGCATTTGGAAATGATTAGTCAATAGATGTTTCATTGGCTCTGGTAAATATAAAAAATGTAATAGAGAATTGGATATGCTTAATAATATGTGCAGTGAAGCAGGTTTGCCTGGAACAGCTTCTGTATTATATGCCTCCCTAATCCCCACTCTTCTTGGAATAAGACGTGCGCACTGTGGGTGCCTTACTAGTAGCATGCATGAGGCAGAGCTGCTAAACCGTGGCATCCACCGCATGGTGTTGGAGAGTTCCTAGGGGCACCAGGCCCCCCAAAACCTAAAATGCGCAACACACAGGGTGAGAAATGCCCTCCTCCCTGTGCTGGAAGCTAGGGCTGCCCCGCTGCTAATGCTGCTGCCTCAGTGCCAAGTCTGGGACGAGGGAGGTGGTGAAAATGGAAAATGGGAGGGATCTGCAGCAAAGGCAACACGTACAATGGGTTGGCATGTGCTCTGTGATAGGAGCAGATCTTAGATATGGTTGAAGGGAACAAGCAGGAAACGGTGCAGGACCATTCAATGCAAACAAAAGAGTGCGCCGAACAAACATTAAGTAAATCCTAGAGTAAGGGCACTTACTCCCCGAGTGGGATGGGTATGCTCAGACGTGAGTCCCATGCTCTCCACACCACTGGAGTCAAGCTATCCTGGCTGAAGATGGCTGATAGCCAGAAACTGGTCCTAGGATGCTTGATTCCGGTCCAGGAAAGACATGGCTAGGCAGTTCGGGCTGGACTGTTCCTATGAGGCACAGGGTCAAGGCTGATTTGCATATGGCCATGTCTGAACTGGGGTGGTGTGGAGTGCAAAAAAACGATGGATTTAGGCCCAGATCTCTGTACTGGGGTGAATGTATGACATTGTTCTGCATTCTCTCCATCAACTGTTGTTTTGAATTTTGTCACCCCGAGTGGGAGGGGTATGCTCAGACGTGAGTCCCATGCTCTCCACACCACTGGAGTCAAGCTATCCTGGCTGAAGATGGCTGATAGCCAGAAACCGGTCCTAGGATGCTTGATTCCGGTCCAGGAAAGACATGGCTTGGCAGTTCGGGCTGGACTGTTCCCATGAGGCACAGGGTCAAGGCTGATTTGCATATGGTCATGTCTGAACTGGGGTGGTGTGGAGGGCAAAAAAACGATGGATTTAGGCCCAGATCTCTGTACTGGGGTGAATGTATGACATTGTTCTGCATTCTGTCCATCAATTGTTGTTTTGCACTTATAACAGGGCCAGTCACCAAGAAAGTGAAAAAACACCCAAATGTGGGACAAAGAGCAGCGTTCCACCAATAAAAAGCAAGCAATTTAGAAAAGTAAACAAAGAATCAAATGGAAAGTGGTGGGTGTGGTCTAAAGCCACAAAGGGATTACAGCATGCCTCTCACAGCCGCACATGTGCGCTGCCTCTAGGCTCGACCTAAAAAGCAGTTGAACTCTTAGAATTCAGAGTGGAAACCATGCACTGTAGTTGATTATTTATTATGAATATGTCAAGGGTCTCACATAGGTATTATATTCTGATTAGTGTTACTTTTGGAAAAATACAGGTTAGATTTGCATGTGCATAGATGTTGAGATATGTTCTTTTAAGTTATTCTGAGTCACCTGTGTAGAATTGCACTGCTAGGCATGGTTTAAACATGAATTCAGGTTACTAGTACAGGGTGTGGCTTTGGACTCTCAGTTGCAGCATGTAAAATTTGTTTTCCAAGTATTAAATTGAGGGTTTAGTAAATAAACCTGATCTCTGACATATGCTTTAGTTCTCCCATAATGCATGGTTATTTCTGGTTAAAAAAGGGACACATCCACTTGAGTTTGTGCAAGTTAATCCTCACTTGAACATAGTTATGTGAAGTAGTACATAAACTACAGCACCCATGATCCAACTGATCGAGTTGTTTCTAAAGCATATAAACTGCCTCTCACTCACTTATGGATCAATAGAAGCACTTATACATTCAGTAACATAGTCACCAAGTAGAGATATATCGAGCAGTATCAACAGCACTTGTAGGTACTTTTCTAATTCTTAATACAGGCACTGAGGTATTTATTCACCTATGTATGCTCAAATGCCTAGAGCTTTGAAAGCAGACAGTCAAATACTCATAGATTTTTATGTGCCCCATTAAACATCTAACCTGCCAAGCAGAGTTTAATCTGACTCAGCTTTCTAGGAAACCAGTCAGGCAGTAAAACGCCCACTGGCATAGTGATAAAAGCATCTAAACATTCTGTGATGCACACAGGCATAAGTTATATCTATAAACTGGTAATGGAGGCAGTTGCAGACATCTGCTAAAAAAAACTAATGCTAACACATCCAGGAGTCAAACCATGCAGCTCCTTACCGACACATGTACATAACCTTAGAGGTTATAAAGAGAGACAATGATTTATCCAGAAACTTACATGCACATGTCAACACGGCCCTATATAGGAACTGAGACAATTATTCATATATCTACTAAAGAACGGACACTTTCAACTGTAACATGCACAGAAGTAGCTGTTGCATCATGTTTTGCCCCTTATATAGTGTAGCATCTGGATGCAGTGTTAGTGCTATCATCTCCTTCATATTTTAAACTGTCACAAAGCATAAGCTGATATTTTATTACATATAAGTCACTACTGAGGTTGGCTATAACTAGGCCGTAGGGAGCTTGGTATGTGCTTGAAAGGTAGTACATGTATTTACTGAGCTATATGCACTCATACACACTCAAATGCCCTGTTAAACATCCATTTTTTCAACCAGAGTTTAATGTGACACACCTTACTAGGAAAACAGACAGGTAGAAAAATACCCACTGACGTAGTGATAAAAGCAGCTAAACATTAACTGACATAGTTATAAGTGATATCTCTATAGAGCTACTGAAGGCAGTAGCAGACACAGATAAAAAATCTAATACTCTGTAGGATATTCAAGAGGGAAATGATGCAGTCCCTTAAAGATACATTTAGATAACGCTAGAGCTTACAAAGAGACATAGTGATTTAACCACAAACTTTCATACACGTGCAATCACAGCCCCAGATATCAGTGAGACATTCATTCACAAATCTACTATTGCACTGACACTTTCAAGTGTAACATCCACAGAAGTTGATGTTGCATTATGTTTTGAGCCTTGTAGAGTTTAGCAGCTGGATGCAGTTATTCTGCTAGTTCAACGATCATATTTTAAACTACTCCACAAGGCATAAAATGATCTTATATTAGCTATAAGTCACCACTGAGGTAGGATGTAGCTAGACCTTTGGGCTGCTGGTATGTGCTTAAAAGATAACACTTGTAGTCTGAAGATTTGCGGAGCTATTTGCGCTCATACAAACTGATATGCCCCATTAAGCGCCCATTCTGGCATCTACAGTTTAATTTGACACACCTTAGTAGTAAAGCAGACAGGTACGACACCACCGACTGACATAGTGACAGAAGCACCTAAAGATTCACTGATATAGACAGGCACAAGGGATATATATGTAGCGCTAATGAAGGAAGTTGAAGACAGACCTAAAAAATCTAATACTCACTAACACATACAGGAGGCAAACAATGCAGTCAGTCCCTTACCGAGACATTTAGAAAAGCATAGAGGTTATGATTAGAGGCAGTCATTTGCCCACAAACTTACATATACATGCAAACACAGCCTCAGATATCGCTTAGACTTTCATTCACATATCTTCTAATGAAATGACACTTTCAAGTGTAACATCCACTGAAGTTGCTGTTGTATCATGTATAGGGCCTTGTATAGTTTAGAGCCTGGATGCAGTTTTTCTGCTCGTTCAACTTTCATATTTTAAACTGCTCCACAAGGAATAAACTGATCTTTTATTAGATATAAGTCATAACTGAGGTAGGCTGTAGCAAGCCTATTGGTAACACATGTAGTCTTAGAATTCACTGAGCTATATGTTTTATACAAACTCATGAGCCCTATTAAAAATCCACTGTACCAACCAGAGTTTAATCTGATACACCTTAGTAAGAAAGCAGACAGGCACCAAAACACCCATTGACATAGCGACAGAAGCAATATCTATGTAGTGCTAATGAAGTCAGTTGCACACACACCTAAAACTCTAGTAAACACTAAGACATCCAGGAGGCAAACCATACAGCCCTTTACAGACACATTAACATAACCATAGAAGTTACAAACAGAGGCAGTCATTTGCACACATATGTATATACATATGCAATGACAGCTCACATATCTGCTAAAGAGCTGACACTTTCAAGGCTAACAAGCACAGAAGTAGCCCTCACATCATCTATTGGACTTTATACAGTTTAGCGTCTGGATGCAGTTTTACTACTAGCCTAACCTTTATATTTTAAACATTTAAAGGCATAGACTAATCTTTTATTAGATAGAAGTGACCACTGGGGTGGACTGTAGCTATGCTATAGGGTAGGCTGCAATGCACCTAAAAGCTAACATATGTACTGTGAAGATTCACTGAGTTATATGCGTACATACAAACTTATACAGCCCATTAAACATTCACCTTGCCAAACAGGGTTTAATCTGGCACAGCTTAGTAGGAATGCAGACAGGCCCTAAAACACCCGCTGACATGGTAGCAGAAGCATCTATAGATTTACTGATATAGACAGGCAGAAATGACTCATCACTTTCTTTTCGCCAGCAATCCTTAGCAGTGGCAAGGATGTAATTCCATTTGATAAAGTGCCTCAAAATTTTTTTTTATCTATTCCCCTGCATGGCTAGAAAAGCAGTAGCAGTGGCCCTAATCACCTTGAGACTCGATTTCTGCAACAGCCTATATGCAAGGACCAACAAGTCCATCTTAACCAAACTACAGATGGTCCAACCTGCAGCCGCACGGTTAGTATTAAAATGACCCAAAGGCGCCTCAGACTCTGCTGCCCTAAAATTACTTCACTGGCTGCCTATTCACAAGAGTCCTTTTTAAGATCTTGGTATTTACCCACAGACCTTTCAGATTGTCCGGTCAATTTTATCTTCTGTCTAGATTTACTCACTATGTGACGCACCACCCTCTCTGATACTCATCTGCGAACCGTCTTAAGCCCCCCCATTTTAGGTGTATCACAAAAGGTGGGAAATCAATTGCAGTCTTAGGGACCAAAGCCTGGAACCTGCTTCCTAGTCATCTATGTTTAATTCAAACAGAGATTATCCTCAGGAAAGCTCTGAAAACTTGGATCTTTCATGCCCCCGATGCTCTCTGTAGATCCCTCATCTGATTTCCTAGTTATGGATGTGTGCGTACATTAGGGCTCCGCATAGTTTTAGTTTGGAAATGCTTTCCCACAGAGAAATAGGCTTTTATGAATGCATAGACAAGTTAAGCTCAGCTAGTTTGCTTTCTAAATCCGATGTGTGGGTGAGTTTAGGAATTGCTAACAGTTCTAATAGTGTATTAAAGTATTTTCCTGGAATACAATGTCTTGCAGAATTTCAGCCTAGAAGTACAGACATTCAGAAGACTAACATGTGAATACATGCTATCCAAGAAGAAGACCTCTTCTTTAAAGGGAGTGCCTTTATGAAGTACTTCAACATTATACATATAGAAATAATGTCAGTACAACGATGGAAGGAAAATTAGCTGTCCTTGGATGTGAAGGGTGTTTGGTCAGACATAACAAAAGAAACACAATCCGGACAAAAGAGAGTTTTTCTATTTAGCACTGTTGCAGTTGTTAAAGCCATGGTATACTGAATCTGAGTTACTTGGACACTTTGAGTGTTGTGAAGACTCATCAAAGGGTGTAAAAGACAGCATTGAGTGTTCAGTGTTTCCAGTGTTTCTTCAAATTTTGAGAGAAGAGACTGAACAGGAAGAAACAATTGCTGCAGAGATAGCAAGAGATACATCTTGGAGCAGCTAAACTTCAGCACTTGCAAGTCAAGAACTTACCCCTAGATTCATCAAAGTCCCGTTTTGCGAGTCCTTAATAGCGATTATTAAGGAATCGCTATTAAGGACTTGCAAAACGGGATTCATGTAGGAATCGCTAAATAAATTGCGATTCCTACACATTCCTTATTTGCGATTAGCAAATTGCTAATCGCAAATAAGGAATAACTCCCCATTCATTCCTTTGGGCCTAAAGGCCAATAGGAATGAATGGGGAGTTATTCCTTATTTGCAATTAGCAATTTGCTAATCGCAAATAAGGATGCGATTTCAAGGGTGCTAGGGGTGTCCAAAGGACACCCTGTAGCACCCCTGAAATGTAATCTACATTGGTGTTGCGCACACACATGTCCAAAGGACATGTGTGTGTGCAACATGCAACTTAGAAAAATGCATTTAAAAGCATTTTTCTAAGTTTTCGCTATTTACCACGAGGTTTGACCTCGCGGTAAATAGCGGCCCGAAATTGCGATTTCGCAATTTAAAAATGGTTAATGAATTGCATTTAAGGAATCTCAAATAGAGATTCCTTAAATGTAATTCCTCGCAATTTAGCGAATTCGCAATTACCGATTTTTGCATTTGGGATGATGAATCCCAAATGCAAAAATTGCACTCGCAAAGGGCCAGATTCTCAGAATCTGGCCCTTTGCGAGCCGATTTTTCAATGATGAATCTACCTGTTAGAGAGGTAATTATTCAAAATGAAGCTGCTATAGATATTAGTGAGGTGGAAAATGCAATATATCAAGCAATACAATAATCTGTGGATTTTGAACAAATAATACAACTGAATACCGATCAGAATTTTGTTTTGACGAAGTAAAAGAGAAAGTAGAAAATGGATTCCTGAATGAGAAAAAAGAGTGTGAAGAGAAAAAAGAGTGTGAATGTTCTACATATAAACCAGTTCTATTATAATAAATGGTCTAGCTGGAACTGGTAAAAGCTACTTGATTAAAGCATGTACAAATTATTTACAGAAAAATACAGATTCAAATTTGTTATGTGTAGTTACTGCACCAACAGGATTAGCTGCACATAATGTTAAAGGATGTACTCTTCATCAATTATTAATGCTGTCTGTTGAACATGACAACAAATTGGAATACAATAAATTATCTGGTGATACTTGTCATGAGGTAGCAAGAGTATTAAAGAAATTGAAGCTTTTAATTATTGATCAAGTGATCATGGTGTTAAACCTAATGTTTGTTTTTATACATTTAAAAATGCAACAGATATTAACAACTGACTACGATGTCGTTTTTGGTAGAAAACACTTGATAGTGTTTGGAGACCTGCTACAACTAATACCAGTCAAAGGGCAACATGTTTTCAAGATACTACTACATAACAAAACAAGGAATTCACTAGAAAGTATAGGAAATGTAAATATTTGGGCAAACGTTCAATACATAGATTTAGTAAAAAATATGCGCCAAGCATCAGTCGTGCAATATTTACAAATACTCAAGGACATAAGAGTAGTGGTTCTCACAAAAAAAGGAAACAGTGCATTAGAAAGTCATCTTATCAAAATTCAATTTCCATGTAATGTTACTGCTGCCCAATTAATCTATAATTTCATTAAAGAAGAAAAATTACAAATCTATCATTTGTTTGATGTCAAGCCTTCAAGAATGTTCTAAATTCATTGAACAATTACTACAACTGGAAAAAGAAGACATTTTTAGAAGTTACAGCAACTGATAAAATAGAGCATCAGGGAGTTACAATACTACTCACAGAAAAACCGCATTCGATATTGGACGCTTTAGAGAAGTCTGTTTCTAAAACTGCAGTTTTCAAGATACTACTACATAACAAAACAAGGAATTCACTAGAAAGTATAGGAAATGTAAATATTTGGGCAAACGTTCAATACATAGATTTAGTAAAAAATATGCGCCAAGCATCAGTCGTGCAATATTTACAAATACTCAAGGACATAAGAGTAGTGGTTCTCACAAAAAAAGGAAACAGTGCATTAGAAAGTCATCTTATCAAAATTCAATTTCCATGTAATGTTACTGCTGCCCAATTAATCTATAATTTCATTAAAGAAGAAAAATTACAAATCTATCATTTGTTTGATGTCAAGCCTTCAAGAATGTTCTAAATTCATTGAACAATTACTACAACTGGAAAAAGAAGACATTTTTAGAAGTTACAGCAACTGATAAAATAGAGCATCAGGGAGTTACAATACTACTCACAGAAAAACTGCATTCGATATTGGACGCTTTAGAGAAGTCTGTTTCTAAAACTGCAGGATTAGAGAAATTGACGTGTAATCCTATGTCGATATTTGAATGTTGAAGGAGGGTTAGTAAATGGTGCAGTGGGTAAATTTATAAAATGTATTAATTACCCAGACAGAAATGAGGCGGAAAACACATTCATGAAGTTGATCATGTTAAGCAGATTGGTAGATGTATTGTACGTTTTTTACTCTTGAAAGACTTGTATGTCCATCGAAAGACAGTCCCACTATCTCTTGCTTATGCTGTAACGGTCTACAAATCGCAAGGTTTAAATGTATATACAGCTTTCATTAATATTGGTTGTACTGAATTCAAAGAAGGAATGTCATATGTAGCATTGCCGCAAATTACAACAGTGTCTGGTGTGTTTTTTATTGACTTTGATCCAGAAACAATTAGTGCTGCTGCTAGCTGTGTAAGACAGTACAATCGGGTAAGGAGTTTATTTGCTCCTCATTTAGGACAGTATCCAGTTAATGAGAAATAAGTAATCTGTCGAAAGCAAAAGAGATTAACATAGAGAATAGATGATGAACAAAAGGCAGTAAGGAAGAGACATTCCCAAGAATCAAAAAAGAGGAAACTACTAAATAGTGAAGAAATTGTAGATTTACAATTGAACAACACTACAGGGGGCAACTGCTATGCAAATGTTGTTGTCATTGCACTGTTCCATTTGCCAGACTTTGTTACAGAAATAAAACAAAAAAGACAATAGATAAGAGGGTTTATAAAGCACTCTGTGGTTTGCTGCAACACTTACAGGATGTTAGAACTAGAATGCATTCTGTTTCAGGAGTAAAACATCTTGCAGATATATCTACTGGATAAATAGTAGTTACTATCAATATTCAACAAGATGCACAAGAATTTGCTATGGTGATGCTAGGAGTATTGGGGGAAGAAGAAGCAAATATTCATTACCTATTTGGATTAAGTAACAAAAGGGACCATAATGGCAAAGATTGTCAATTCGCCTCCACTACTGTAATCAATTCAGAATGATTCTTGTACTTAACATTACCAGATTGTAAAACTGTGCAATTGACTAAAAACGCCAACCAAAATATGTCCTGCCCAAACTGTTGATCAGACATTATAGCAACATTGTATCTACAAAGGACAGGAAAATACATTATAATAATGTTACAACGATGCAGAGCAGATAGTTCAAAACTGGATACTAAAATACCAAACTTTGTAGCCGGACACAAATCAATTTCAGGAAGGACTTTTAATACTTTGGCAATCATCTTTCATGAAGGAGTAAATACAATGTCTGAACACTATACAGTTTACTTAATACCCCAATCAAGATGGACTGAATGCAATGACACTGATCTAAAATTAAAACTAAGACTAGTTAGGAGATTACCAAACACTTATCTGTTATTTCTTCAACCAAAGTTCTGAAGAATATTTGTAGATAAACACTGGTGAATGGTATTTTTTATTATGGCACTTATGGTTTATTAGAAATTATACAGCCTATTGGGGGTAATGTCTTCAGAATATTGGAAACGCACCAGTCCCTTACGTTCAACAAAGGAGTTTATAAAACATCAAAATTCTACATTCTCTTATTACAGTTAAATACTGAGTGGAAATACTGCAATGACAGCACCCTTGACTTACCACCTAAAACAGTTTTTAAAAATAAAAAAAAACCTTTTGTTTCTCCAACAAGAACTTCTTCAAACTACTTTATGAAATTTCGTGTACATGAATCATCACTTTTTCCATATTATTTTTCCTACAGGAAACAATGCTTTCAACAGCATCTGCTTCACAATTGTATGTCATATTGTTCCAAATGCAACTACATAAAAAATAGTTAAACCAACGTTTCCTAGATTATTGTACTCATTTTTAGAAAAGCCAATAATTAGTGAATTGTATTGAGTGCTATGCATAGTATTACGTCTTTGAAAAGATTTACTTTGCATCATTGATTTTATATTGATTATTTTTTCCCCACAGTATGGAAGCTGAGAACAGTAAAAAGGATACAATTATTTATTTGGTGTGTTGTACTAAAATGTAACAATATATCTAATGTATTTTGTAATTTTGAAGGGGAAATTCTAACATTAGTTTTCTTTTTTTAACAGAGTGGATGGAGTACAGCAAAATTGTTTGTGTCAAATCACGTTAGTACAACTTATTTATTTATTCATTAATCTATGCACCAGTCATGCACTCATTCAACTATGCACTTCCCACTTATGCACTCATACCTCGCTGATCCACTCATTCTTACATCCATGCCCCACTAATGCACTCATTGAATCATTCATACACCACTCCTGCACTCATTCAATCAACCAAGTACCACTCATGCATGCATTCATTCAATTATCCATGCACCTCTTATGCAGTCATTCTAACATCCATGTACCACTTATATACTCATACTAATATCCTTGTACCACACATGCACTCATTCAATCATCAATCATCCACTTATGCACTCATTCAATGATCTATGCACCACTCATACACTCCTTCAGTCATTCATGAAGCACTCATTCAATCATCCATGCAACTCTCATGCACTCATTCAATTCTCCATTTACTACTCTTTCACTCATACTTACATCAACACACCACTCATTTACTCATTCATTCATACACTGCTCATGCACTGATTATATCATCCATGCACCACTTATATACTCATACTACCATCCATGCACTACGCATGCACTAATTCAATCAACCATGCATCAGTCATGCACTCATTCAATGATCCATGTACCACTCATGCACTCATCCATGCACCAATCATGCACTCATTCAATCATCCATGCACCACTCATGCACTCATTCAGTCATTTATGTACCAGTCAAGCACTCATTCAGCCATCCGTGCACCACTCAAGCACTCATTCAGTCATCCATGCACCACTCAAGCACACATTCTAACATACAAACACCACCTATGCACTCATTCAATCATTCATATACTACACATGCATTAATTCAATCATCCATGTACTGCTCATACTAACATTCATTCACCACTCATGTACTCATTTAATCATCCACACACCACTCGTGCACTCATTTATTCCTCCATGCACCACTTATGCACTCATTCAATCATCCATACACTGCTCATGCATACCCCACTCATCATTCCATCTGTGCAACACTAATGTACTCATTTAATCATCCATGCACCACTCATGCAATTATCCATGCACCACTCATGCACTCATTCAATCATCCATGCACCATTCATGTACTCATACTAACACCCACAGACCATGTATGAACTCATTCAATCATTCATACACCATTCATGCATGTATTCATACCCCACTCTTCCACTCATTTGTACATCCATGCAGCACTAACACACTCATTCAAATACCAATGCAACAAGCATGCATTATTTCAATCATCCATGTACAACTCATGTACTCATTCAAACATCTATACACCCGTCATGCACTAATTCATTCAGCCATACAGCACTCATGCACTCATTTAATCATCCATGCACCACACATGCACTGTTTCAATCCTCCATGCACCACTCATGCACTCATTCAATCATCTATACACCACTAAAGCTCTCATTCAATCATCCATGCACCATTCATATATTCATTCATTCTTCCATACCCCACTCATGCACTCATTCAAACATGCATGCAGCACTCATGCACTCATTCTATCACCCATGCACCACTCATGTACTCATTCAATCATCCATCAACCACTCAGACACTAATTCTAACATCCATCAACCTCTCATGCACTCATCCAATCATCCAGGTAGCACTCATACCATCATTGAATTATCCAAACAATTCTCATGCACTCATTCTATCATCCATCTACCACTCATGCTCTCATTAAATCATCCATCCACCACTCACTTCTAACATCCATGCAACTCTCATGCACTCATTCTAACATACGTACATGACTCATGCACTCATGGATTCATCCATGTACCACCCATGCACTCATCCAGTTATTCATGCCTTACTTATGCATTCATTCTAACATTCATACACCAGTGCTGTACTTATGCAACCATCGATACACCACTCGTTCACTATCGCAATCATTAGACATACTTATACACTCATTCATTCATTCAGGTTTTTTAAACTGTAAAAATGGTTAATTGATTGTTTGGGAGGTTTTTAGGTTTTTAAGTGTTTTTCAACTTTCATTTTTTTAATGCAAAAACTATCTGAAGCTAGCAGTGGAAAACTTGAAGACGCGCTCAAAAACATGAGAATACTGTCAAGGCCCCAAAGACAAAACCAACATTTGTGAGTCTTGCAAGTGTTGCAGAAAGATGTTATACTTTGCTCACCAGCACTAAACACAGCGCCACAGTCCATACAATATATTGCCATCCGGCTAAATTCTGGAGCCATATCTTCAGACTGGCTTTGTACTGCTGAAGGAAGTCTTTCTCCAGGTGTTGATGCACATGCTAAAGAGGTGGCTGGTCCTTCAGCCTCCCGTTATTTCTTTTGCAGCTTTGAATTGGTTACTGTGGTAAGATTTGAGATGGTAGAGCATTGAAGAGTATTTTTTACTTGTGCCAACTTTTTATGGCAAATTGTGCATTGCACAATTTTACCCACAGTTTTGGATTCTCTAGAAGGAATCATGAAGAACTCTATTGCGATGCTGCTTTTTTTTTTTTTAACAGGATAACATTTTATTTGAAAATAACTACTAAAATGTTGTTTAGTTTTTCCTATAATTTTTGACCCCAAGAATGGCTCTTCACCAAATAAGGGAATCCCTAGGTGCAGTCATCTAAGGTCAGACATGCCAGTAGGTAGCTATAGTTAGGGCCAAGGATTCCATAGGAAAAGCATTTTTTGTTTTGCCAATAACTTTGGCGCCACTTGACGAATCTCCCAAAAATTGTTTCAAAACGTCCCCATTTTGGTTCAGCTGCTGTGTTGAATGTTTTGTGGTGATCCGTCAAGCAGGGGCCGAGAACAAAAGGGGGCCCCAAACCCTGCTTTTCCAATGTTAAGTCTATGGATTATTCATTTTTTAACACGATTACAGCCCAAACTGCTGAACGGAATTACGCCAAACTTGGCAGAATGCTAAATGTTGGTGCAGAAAGCATGCTTTTTTGTGAATTGGTGAAACAACGTTCAGTAGGTTCTGAGATATCTATCATTACAAAATATAGATATCTGGGAACACAAGTCCTTGCAGTGGATTTGCGAATCCTACTAAAATTTGATTGGATATCAGCACATCAAACAGGAAGTGTTGGCAACCATCTTGGAACTCGGCTTGAAGCCGAGTCCTAGAAGACAAAATAAAAAGGAAGACAAGGGTAGGAATACCCTGAGCCCCCAGATATGATGCGGGGTCCCTGAAGGACCCCACCGTGGGTAAAACACATTTTTTTTAATGTTGTCGCTGACTCACGGGTAGATCCGCATATCTGTGACAATTCTTTTTTTTAAAAGCAAGCGCAGGCTTTGCACTTACTTTAAAATAACCCCCGGGTGGGCCAGTTCCCGGGAGCATATGGTACATTTAGGAGGGGGGTGCACACCTCCTCTCTTCGGGCCTCCACAAACCTGGGGACAGCCACCTCCCCAGGGCACTTTTCATTATGAATGCAAGAGGACCCACTGGACTTGCCCACAGCCCTGAGGACCGCCACCTTCCCCGGGCCATTTCCAATAATGTGGGGGGTCTTGACGGACCTCCCCGTCCCTAGGGACCACCTCCCCTGGGCTAATTAAAACAATATAGGGGGCCACGTGGACCCCCCTGACCCAGGGACCACTACCTCCCTGGGGCTAATTTCAATATTAACTGGGGCCTCGCAGACCTCCCCTACCCCGGGGATCGCCACCTCCCTGGGGCTCACTGTTTTTTTTAAGGAATGCAGGGCTGCCCCGTGGCCCGCCACCTTCCTGGGGCACATCATTTATTTTTGTTTAAAAAGCAGGGGAGGCCCTTTGGCCACCCCTGCAGCCCCGGGGTCACCACCTACCTGGGACACTAAGGAAATATTTAAGGGGGTCCGTTGCGGATCCATGGCCCCGGAGACCACCACTTCCCCTGGGCAAATGTGAACAAATGAGGGGGGCCGTACAACCCCCTTCCTGGAGCCCTACGTGGCCCTGGGGGTGCCCACCCCCCAGGGCCGGCTGCAGCAATGTTCCGGGGTGCCCACCCCGGGACATTGCAGTTTGCTATGGTATGGTGGGAGCAGTGCTCCCACCATGCCACAGCAAACAGTGTGCTCCACTTTAAGCTTGCTCCAAGTGGAGTACTGAGCTTTTACACAAAGGAACAGCATATAAGCAGTTACCTGTGTGTGAAAGCAATGCCAGCTCACACAGGAGGCGGGGAGCCAGCAGGGACCACGAGGGCCTTCAGGCTCCCCAGGGGTACATAACAATGTGGCCTGGCCCTGAGGGATGGGGTACCCAGTGCCCAAAATGGCCCGGTAGGGGGGTTGCTTGGCCCCCTCCCTGTAAAAAAAAGAAAAAGAAAAGGCCTGACCCAAGGGGATGGGGTCCCTGGGGCCGAAATTGGCTTGGAGAGCGAGGGCCGCAGTGCCCCCTTCCCAATCTAGTTGTGCGCCAGGAGGCGTGTTTGCGGAGTAGTGGAGAAAAGGGGCGTGCTCACCAAAAACCTCTTAGCAAACCCACTGTGTGGAACTTGCTGAAGGTAACAGGAGGGGTAGGTGGCCCCTAAGGACACTCAATAGCCAAGGGTACTTCATCCTCCTACTAGTAGTGCACCATGAGGCGCTTTTGAAGAGTGGTGGAGAAGGGGGGAGTGGCCTACTATCAGGTCTCAGGAATCCTGTTGTATTGGACTTCCTGGAGGTAATAGGAGGGGTAGTTGGCCCCCAAGGACACCCTTGGGGGCCAACTACCCCTCCTGTTATCTCCAATAAGTCCCACACAGAGGGAATGCTAAGTGGTCTTTGGAGGCCACGCCCCCTTTCTCCACCACTCTGCAAACACGGCTCATGGTGTACTACTTGTTGGGAGATGAAGTCCACTTTACTCCTGAGGGACGTTGGGGGCCCAGAAGCCGTCCTGGTACCTCCTGTAAGTCCTACACTGCTGGATTCCTGAGAGCTGGTCGGAGGCCCAGCCCCCTTTTGCCACCACACTGCAAACATGACTACTAGTTAAAAAAACACAGAAATCCACAGAACAAAACAAAGGTTACAGGGATATTATAGTTAGGAATTAACATTTAAAAAACATTAGAAATTCATTGAAAAAAACAAACAGAGATGTTATAGTTAGACTCAGGTTTCACTCCTACAAAACCAGAGAAATGCAGCAATTATAGTTATCTGAGCTAGCTATAACTCGCGCCCCAACAATGCACTGCCTATGACCTCCCATATTACATCACTCATGACAGGGTCAGTGACATCACTGATGACATCTCTCATGACATCTCAAATTACATCACTGATAACATCATCCACAGAATGTCGGACTCACCACTCCAATTTCCACACTACCATTCTCAGATCCATTGACACACCCAACTCACTCACTAATACAGCCACTGCTATATCCACTCATACACCCATACAGCCACGCCCCTTTTTACACCTCTCTGCAAGGCAGCCCCCTGGTGCATACTGGAGGTTCATGGTGGGCTAGTTGGCCCCAGGGACCCCCAGTATTCAAGGGGAATTAGTTTCCCCTCTGCAAACGCGCCAGGGGGCTGCCTTGCAGAGATGTGTAAAGAGGCCACGCCCCTTTTTTACACCTCTCTGCAAGGCAGCCCCCAGGCGCATACTGGAGGTTCCTAACCCCCTAGGCCTGCTCCGGGGATCCCACAAGGACCCCCAAGGCCCCCCAAAAAATGTTTGTTTTAAAAAACAACATCCAGGTTTACGCGTAGGGTACGCGTACCCTGTCGATCCCCAAAGAAACATTAAGGCACCGCTCTGCAAACGCGCCCCCTGGCGCGTTTGCAGAGGGGGAAATAATTCCCCTTGAATACTGGGGGTCCCGAGGGGCCAAGTAGCCCACCAGGAACCTCCAGTATGCTCTAGGGGGCTGCCTTGCAGAGACGTGTAAAGAGGCCACGCCCCTTTTTACACATCTCTACAATGCAGCCCCCTGGCACATACTGGAGGTTCCTGGTGGCCTAGTTGGCCCCCAGGGACCCCCAGTATCAAGGGAAATTAGTTTCCCATCTGCAAACGCGCCAGGGGGCTGCCTTGCAGAGACGTGTAAAGAGGCCACGCCCCTTTTTACACTTCTCTGCAACGCAGCTCCCTGGCACGTTTGCAGAGGGGGAACTAATTCCCCTTGCATACTGGTGCACCCTGGGGGCCAACTAGCCCACCAGAAACCTCCAGTATGCGCCAGGGGGCTGCGCTGCAGAGAGGTGTAATGAGACCCCCCCCCTTTTTACACCTCTCTGCAAGGCAGCCCCCTGGCGCGTTTGCAGAGGGGGAACTAATTCCCCTTGAATACTGGGGGTCCCTTAGGGCCAACTAACCCACCAGGAACCTCCAGTATGCGCCACGGGGCTGTGTTGCAGAGACGTGTAAAAAGGGGAGTGGCCTCTTTACACCACACTGAAAAACACGCCCACTGGCGCGTCTGCAGAGGGGGAAATAATTCCCCTTGAATACTGGGGTCCCTGGGGGCCAAGTAGTCCACCAAGAACCTCCAGTATGCGCCGGAGGCTGCCTTGCAGACAGGTATAAAGAGGCCACGCCCCTTTTTACACCTCTCTGCAAGGCATCCCCCTGGCGCATACTGGAGGTTCCTGGTGTGCTAGTTGGCCCCCAGGGACCCCCAGTATGCAAGGTGACTTAATCCCCCAACTTAGAACGCGTTATGGGGCATGTTTTCACAGTTGCGAAGGTAGGGGTCGGGGCTTGAGGTGAGGTGTGTTTTAGGTTAGGGAATATATTCCTCTTCAATCCAGAGGTCCCCTAGAGGACAACTAGTCCAACAGGTACCTCTAGTAAGTGCCAGGAAGCTGCGTTGCAGAGTGTTGTAAAAAGGGGGCGTGCCCTCTGAACACCTCTCAACAACGCAGCTCCCTGGCGCAAACTGGAGGTACCTGATGGGCTAGTTGGCTCACAGGTGACCTCAGGATTGAAGAGCAATATATTCCCCAACCTAAAACGCGCCACAGGGCGTGTTTGCACACATGTGTCAGTGATGTAATTTGAGATGTCATCAGTGATGTCATGAGTGATGTCACTGACCATGTCATGAGTGATATAATATGTGACGTCATCAGCAGTGCATTGCGGGCGCGCGAGTTATAGTTAACTATAACGGGGGAATTTCAATGGTTTTGTATGAGTGAAATGTCCAGCTAACTATAACGTGTGTGAAACCTATGTTTTTTTCAGTGAATATATATATATATATATATGTATATATATATATATATATATATATATATATATTCACTGAAAAAAACATAGGTTTCAGGCCTTATATAGTTAGGAATTAGCATTTAATAAACCATTGAAATTGCTCCTATATAGTTAGTTGTACTAACTATATTTCGCGCACCCGCAATCCACTGCTGATGATGTCACATATTACAAAAACAAAACAAAGGTTACAGGGACATTATATTTAGGAAATAGAATTAAAAAATTTAGAAATTCACTGAAAAAAACAAAGGTTCCAGAGATGTTATAGTTAGACTCAGGTTTCACTCCTACAAAACCAGAGAAATGTAGCAGTTATAGTTATCTGAGCTAGCTATAACTCGCGCCCCCACAATGCACTGCTTATGACCTCCCATATTACATCATTCATGACATGGTCAGTGACATCACTGAGGACATCACTGATGACATCTCAAATGACATCACTGATGACATCACTGATGACATCTCAAATGACATCACTGATGACATCTCATTTGACATCACTGATGACATCATCCAGTGACTGTGTGTTTCTGTAAAGTTTAAATATGTTTTACATATTGAAGAATGAGTGGATGTATAAGTGTCTGGATGAAGGATTTAGTAGGTGCGTGACTGACTGTATGAGTGAGTGATTAAATGTGTCTTACTAAATGCATGGGTTAGTGACTAAACTGTCTGAATGTGTGAATCAGTATGTCTGTTGTTGTGCAAGCTGCTGCATGTGCTGATCAGTAGCTATATGAGTGGCTATATGGGTTATTGATTGGTTGTCCAAGTATTTGAATGGGAGACTGAGTGTGTGTGTGGGTGGCTGGGAGGTGTGTGACTGTGCATAGATGTGTGAGCAGTTGATTCACTAGGTGTATGAGTTAGAGAGTGCATGTGGAAACAGCTATATGGGCGGTTGACTGTGTGCATGGGTGTGTTGGTGAGAGAATGGATATCTCAGTGCTACATGTGCAAGTAAGTACATATGTAAAACACAGTGCATGTGAGAGTTGGCATATATAAATGACTATACATGAGAGCCAGTGAATGTGCGAGTGGCTATATGGATCATTGTGTACTTGTATCAGTGGTTGTATAAGAGAGAATGTATGTGTTAGTATATGTTTGAATAAGTAAGGTGTTGTGTGTATAACTGTATAGTTAAGGAAATGGAAGTGTGATTGATTCTTTGCATGACTGACTAGGTGTGTGAGTAACTCCATGGATGAGTGGCAGTGTGTGAGTGTCTGTATAGGTGTATGAGTGCATATGATAGTGTTGTATTGATGATGATTCTATGGGTGAATGAGTGAATGTGTGTGTAGACCTAGGAATCAGTGAGTGCGTATGTAGTAACTGGTATTGGTGTGTCAAGGGTTTTAAGAATGGTAGTCTGTATTTAACACTGGGTGTATCAAAGGTTATATTAGAGTGTGAGGAGGTGCATCGTATTATCACATGAATGATATCATCAGTGACGTGATCAGTGATGTCAAATGAGATGTCATCAGTGATGTAATCAGTGATGTCATTTGAGATGTCATCAGTGATGTCACTGACCATGTCATGAATGATGTAATATGTGACATCATCAGCAGTGGATTGCGGGTGCGCGAAATATAGTTAGTACAACTAACTATATAGGAGCAATTTCAATGGTTTTTTAAATGCTAATTCCTAACTATATAAGGCCTGAAACCTATGGTTTTTTAAGTGAATTTGCAAGGTTTTTAAAATGCTAATTCCTAACTATATAAGGCCAGAAACCTATGGTTTTTTTAAGTGAATTTGCAAGGTTTTTTAAATGCTAATTCATAACTATATAAGTCCTGAAACCTATGGTTTTTTAAGTGAATTTTCAAGGTTTTTTAAATGCTAATTCCTAACTATATAGGGCTTGAAACCTATGTTTTTTTCAGTGAATTTGCAAGGTTTTTTAAATGCTAATTCCTAACTATATCAGGCGTGAAACCTATATTTATTTCAATAAACTTCAAAGGTTTTGTAAATTTTATTTCTATTAGCGGATAACGTTTATATATGTTATTATCCTTCTGGGACCACCTGAGCAGCCATCTTGTTTCTCAGTAGAAGTGAGGCACAAGAGAGCACAAACCAAGAGTGGAAAACGCGAAAAGGGGGTAGGGTTGAGACCCCCTGACCCCCTAGCCCTTCTCAGGGGGTCCCAGAAGGACCACCAAGTGCAATTTTTTTTTTTTTTAAATCACGGGGTACGCGCACGGTACCTGTACCCTACGCGTACGGTGGCGTACCCAGCAATGTTTATTTATTTTTATTTGTTTGGCCCATGGGGGTCCTTTTGGGACCCCCTGAGAAGGGCTAGAGGGTTGGGGGGTCTCTACCCTGCCCCCTTTTCGTGTTTTCCACTGTTGTTTTGGGCTCTCTTGTGCCTCAGTTCCCCTGAAAAACAAGATGGTGGCAACACTTCCTGGTTTGGAAAGTTTGCAATGTTGACAGTCGACTGCCAGCCAATCAGAAACTCGCTCGCGTACGGTACGCGTACCGTATGCGTACGGTGCGCGTACGGTGAGCGCATATAGATATATAATTTGATCAATTCAATTTTCTCAACAACTACAGGAGGGATTTTCACCAAATATAGAAAAGGCACTACTGCATACCTGTCCCTACCATTTTGCTAAGTTTGGTGTAATTCCGTTCAGCCGTTCGGGCTGTAGCCGTGTCTAAAGGTCCCATAGAAAATGCCATTTCAAAACTTTCAAATTCAATTTTCTCAAGAACTACTGGAGGGATTTTCACCAAACATAGCAAAGGCACATCTGCATACCAGGCCCTACCATTTTGCCAAGTTTGGTGTAATTCCATACAGCCGTTCAGGCTGTAGCCGTGTCTAAAGGTCCCTATGGAAATTAACATGGGGAAAACACGTTTTGGGACCCCCCTTTCGGCCCCCGTTTGACGAATCCCCCCGAAACTTTCAGGGAAGGAGCAGAGCGGAGCTGGCCAAAATTCTGGCAAATTACACACAGATTCCTCAATCGGAGCCAAAGTTATTCCCAATAGAATGTTGAGCGCATATAGATATATAATTTGCTCAAATTAATTTTCTCAACAACTACTGGAGGGATTTTCACAAAATATAGAAAAGGCACTACTGCATACCTGTCCCACCATTTTGCCAAGTTTGGTGAAATTCCGATCTGCCGTTCGGGCTGTAGCCGTGTCTAAAGGTCCCATAGAAAATGCCAATTTAAAAATTTCAAATTCAATTTTCTCAAGAACTACTGGAGGGATTTACACCAAACATACAAAAGGCACTGCTGCATACCAGTCCCTACCATTTTGCCAAATCTGGTATAATTCCGTTCAGCCGTTCGAGCTGTAGCCTTGTCAGAATGTCCCTATGGAAATTACCAAGGGGAAAACACGTTTTGGGACCCCCCTTTTTTCTCGGCCCCCGCTTGATGAATCCCCCCTAAACTTTCAGGGAAGAAGCGGAGCGCAGCGAGGCAAATTTAAGGAAAATTACAGGCAGATCCCTCAATCGGCGCCAAAGTTATTCCCAATAGAATGTTCGGAATTTCCTATCGTAACTAGGTCCTAACTATATATACCTACTGGCGACCGCCAGTAGGTAATATATATATATATATATCAGTACCAATCCCATTCTTTCAAGAAAAACGGGCCGACACATGCTTGGAGCTCTGGCAGCAGGCTTTTATTCAAAAATTTAAGCGCACACAGAATGTTCGGTGGAAACGCTTGGCAGACGCGTTTCAGCCTGTCGGCTTTCTTCAGTGCCCAGTTCCATCACGTACAAGTTGTTACGGCTGAGAGCTTGTTTAAATAACATGGATGGTCCACACTGATTGGTCTGTTGATGTTAACCCATCCTCCTCAGTTTTGTTGGGCGCTATTCCATGCCGGGATTTCTCGCCTACCCCCGAGAGTGGATCGTACAGTGAGGATCCAGTCTACTAGCCCAGTGGCTTCCCAGTGGTACCGGCAGAGGTATGCAGTGATATCCCGCATCACAAAGATCCCAAACAAAGTCACTCTTGTCAAAGGCTCCTTACGCAGCACACGACTGCGTCCTCACTCCCCGTATGACTTCTCGACTCAGGTGAGTGTCCTTTCCAATGCGGGGGGGGGCGCTGCGTTGTATTTTCATACGATACCAGGGCTTTAGCAGGTCATGCGCGGAGCTCCAGACCGGGAGGGCGTGCCGGTAAGCGGTTCCTGCTGTTACCGCCTATACAACAGTACCAATCCCATTCTTTCAAGAAAAACGGGCCGAAACATGCTCGGAGCTCTGGCAGCAGGCTTTTATTCAAAATTTAAGCGCACACAGAATGTTCGGCGGAAACGCTTGGCAGACGCATATCAGCCTGTCGGCTTTCTTCAGTGCCCAGTTCCATCACGTACAAGTTGTTACTGCTGAGGGCTTGTTTAAATAACATGGATGGTCCACACTGATTGGTCTGTTGATGTTAACCCATCCTCCTCAGTTTTGTTGGGCGCTACTCCATGCCGGGATTTCTCTCCTACCCCCGAGAGTGGATCGTACAGTGAGGATCCAGTCTACTAGCCCAGTGGCTTCCCAGTGGTACCGGCAGAGGTATGCAGTGATATCCCGCATCACAAAGATCCCAAACAAAGTCACTCTTGTCAAAGGCTCCTTACGCAGCACACGACTGCGTCCTCACTCCCCGTATGACTTCTCGACTCAGGTGAGTGTCCTTTCCAATGCGGGGGGGGGCGCTGCGTTGTATTTTCATACGATACCAGGGCTTTAGCAGGTCATGCGCGGAGCTCCAGACCGGGAGGGCGTGCCGGTAAGCGGTTCCTGCTGTTACCGCCTATACAACAGTACCAATCCCATTCTTTCAAGAAAAACGGGCCGAAACATGCTCGGAGCTCTGGCAGCAGGCTTTTATTCAAAATTTAAGCGCACACAGAATGTTCGGCGGAAACGCTTGGCAGACGCATATCAGCCTGTCGGCTTTCTTCAGTGCCCAGTTCCATCACGTACAAGTTGTTACTGCTGAGGGCTTGTTTAAATAACATGGATGGTCCACACTGATTGGTCTGTTGATGTTAACCCATCCTCCTCAGTTTTGTTGGGCGCTACTCCATGCCGGGATTTCTCTCCTACCCCCGAGAGTGGATCGTACAGTGAGGATCCAGTCTACTAGCCCAGTGGCTTCCCAGTGGTACCGGCAGAGGTATGCAGTGATATCCCGCATCAAAAAGATCCCAAACAAAGTCACTCCTGTCAAAGGCTCCTTACGCAGCACACGACTGCGTCCTCCCTCCCCGTATGACTTCTCGACTCAGGTGAGTGTCCTTTCCAATGCGGGGGGCGCCGCGTTGTATTTTCATACAAATCCGGGGCTTTAGCAGGTCATGCGCGGAGCTCCAGACCGGGAGGGCGTGCCGGTAAGCGGTTCCTGCTGTTACCGCCTATACATCAGTACCAATCCCATTCTTTCAAGAAAAACGGGCCGACACATGCTCGGAGCTCTGGCAGCAGGCTTTTATTCAAAATTTAAGTGCACAGAGAATGTTCGGTGGAAACGCTTGGCAGACCCGTTTCAGCCTGTCGGCTTTCTTCAGTGCCCAGTTCATCACGTACAAGTTGTTACTGCTGAGGGCTTGTTTAAATAACATGGATGGCCCACACTGATTGGTCTGTTGATGTTAACCCATCCTCCTCAGTTTTGTTGGGCGCTACTCCATGCCGGGATTTCTCGCCTACCCCCGAGAGTGGATCGTACAGTGAGGATCCAGTCTACTAGCCCAGTGGCTTCCCAGTGGTACCGGCAGAGGTATGCAGTGATATCCCGCATCACAAAGATCCCAAACAAAGTCACTCCTGTCAAAGGCTCCTTACGCAGCACACGACTGCGTCCTCCCTCCCCGTATGACTTCTCGACTCAGGTGAGTGTCCTTTCCAATGCGGGGGGGCGTCGGGTTGTATTTTCATACGATACCAGGGCTTTAGCAGGTCATGCGCGGAGCTCCAGACCAGGAGGGCATGCCGGTAAGCGGTTCCTGCTGTTACCGCCTATACATCAGTACCAATCCCATTCTTTCAAGAAAAACGGGCCGACACATGCTCGGAGCTCTGGCAGCAGGCTTTTATTCAAAATGTAAGCGCACACAGAATGTTCAGTGGAAACGCTTGGCAGACGCGTTTCAGCCTGTCGGCTTTCTTCAGTGCCCAGTTCCATCACGTACAAGTTGTTACTGCTGAGGGCTTGTTTAAATAACATGGATGGTCCACACTGATTGGTCTGTTGATGTTAACCCATCCTCCTCAGTTTTGTTGGGCGCTACTCCATGCTGGGATTTCTCGCCTACCCCCGAGAGTGGATCGTACAGTGAGGATCCAGTCTACTAGCCCAGTGGCTTCCCAGTGGTACCGGCAGAGGTATGCAGTGATATCCCGCATCACAAAGATCCCAAACAAAGTCACTCCTGTCAAAGGCTCCTTACGCAGCACACGACTGCGTCCTCCCTCCCCGTATGACTTCTCGACTCAGGTGAGTGTCCTTTCCAATACGGGGGGGCGCGGTGTTGTATTTTCATATGATACCAGGGCTTTAGCAGGTCATGCGTGGAGCTCCAGACCGGGAGGGCGTGCCGGTAAGCGGTTCCTGCTGTTACCGCCTATACATCAGTACCAATCCCATTCTTTCAAGAAAAACGGGCCGACACATGCTCGGAGCTCTGGCAGCAGGCTTTTATTCAAAATTTAAGCGCACACAGAATGTTCGGTGGAAACGCTTGGCAGACGCGTTTCAGCCTGTCGGCTTTCTTCAGTGCCCAGTTCCCTCACGTACAAGTTGTTACTGCTGAGGGCTTGTTTAAATAACATGGATGGTCCACACTGATTGGTCTGTTGATGTTAACCCATCCTCCTCAGTTTTGTTGGGCGCTACTCCATACCGGGATTTCTCGCCTACCCCCGAGAGTGGATCGTACAGTGAGGATCCAGTCTACTAGCCCAGTGGCTTCCCAGTGGTACCGGCAGACGTATGCAGTGATATCCCGCATCACAAAGATCCAAAACAAAGTCACTCCTGTCAAAGGCTCCTTACATACAAGGTGAGTGTATCGTAACGTCACATAGAAAAAAAAAGCCAATCAAAATTAGCATCAAGAAGGTAGACGTAACCATACAACAACTAATCAAATGTTTTTCAAAATCTGTGCAAGGAAAGGGATTGGTCGCTAATACGTCTTCTTACAATGCTTCACAACCAATCAAAAAGAGGTGTTGAAAGTATCTGTTTTTAACATACGAGCAAATCAGATAACCTTGCAAGTACACGCAGCGAGAGGTAATTATTAATGATGACTTGCTTTCGCAAGATCCTGATAGGCTTCTTTCAGAATAAGTACGCACTTCATTGCCAGACCCCATTTAATGATTATCCAGGCTCTCAAGCCTAAACACGTCACATATCATCTCTCGTCACTTTCTCTTCTTTTTTAGTATATTGTGTGAGACAGACTGCGTGACCCTACGCCTAGATCCCTCGAAGGTCCTGGAGACTGCCACGCCTCATGGCCAGCTCCTACAGTGTCACGGAGCCGCGTGGCCCCCCTCCCAACATTTAAAAGCCCCGGGGGGTGGTGGTAAATTGATCGAGGCTGAATACGTTAGTACAGCCCATTCCGGTTACGCTTCCAAGAAAACACAATAACACTACATGGCCCAGATTTCCATTGTAGTGATTTCTTAGTTCTAGGTCCAGTGGTCAGATCGGCACACACACTTCCTCATGGCTGGTATACACCCACACCACACCCATCCAGCACATACGTCACTACACACGTGACCCTACCTATAAAAAAGACTGGGCGCACGTGCTGTACGCCATTTTTGAGTTTCTCCCATGGCAAGCGCTGTGATGGCCCGTCCTGGTGGTTCGGACGACTCATGTAGGCCCGAACCACCGAACAGTGGGCCCACCACCACATGCGTGGCCTCTTTGGTCACTGAGTTAGTGGTACCCGAAGCACTGAGCGGATGAAGAACCTGCGATGATGATGATGGGAGCACAAGTATGTTGTTAGCCATACAGATATCAAGACTCGTACCATATATGAGACTTCTTTGTGGCAGATCGGGACTACATGATGCAAAAAGTGTCCTGTCCACAAAAAGGTGAGCAGTGAGGCCTGAGTACGCATTGGAGGGAGTCGAAGGGCAGTAGCAGACTGGATACAAAAAAGTGACGCAACTATTTAGAAAAACGCAGTCTTATATACTGTATGAAATTACATGTATATATTTTTTTCCAATAGCAGGAACGTTTTTATAATCGCTCAAACGTCCGGAATATAAACTATACAAATACTTATTTTAAATGTGAGAAGGAAAGTGAGTGAAAGGGCGATGTTATCCAACTCCACATTAAGATAGTAACAATTACCAATCATAACATCTTTCTTTTACTACCTTTTAGATGTAGAGCTTCAGGATGCATTATGTCCCAGCACGTGGTGAAAAACACACTGGTGACAGAAAGTTGAGCTGTGAATATTCTTTGCAGTCACTCTCTCACTTCTTCTCTCCTTTCATAAAAAAATTACACACAAAGTTAACTTCTTTTTTATCTTACAGGTTGTGTTTCACAAATTGGCGTCCCCCCAACACCTCTAAAACTCAATGTTCGAGGATTCTCCGATGATGCGTGGCCATTGTAACAACTTCTAAGAAAGCTGCTTCGACACTTAGTACATCCTCTTTGAATCACGCAAATGGCACAAGGTGAGCAAAGAAGCTTGTTTCCGAAACAACGACAAGTCATCAGTGAAAGGAGAAAGTGGGACTATACTATTACTAACTCTTTATACTATCTTTCAGATCCCTAAAGTAGAGGGTGCACTATGAACCAGCATGTGCTTGGACACAACGAAGGCAAAAGGTGAGCTACGAGTATCTTCTCCAGTATCAACTGCTCCATCTATAACTTTCTCTCTCTTAATGTCGTTTTATCTCTCTTTCTCTTTCTCACTTTCTCTCACATCATTCCTCCTTCTCTTTTAAAGTTATGGACGCTGCTGTCCACTCTGCCATGCACAACATTAGCTAAGTACAAGTAGTGAACTCTGTTGGCCACAGTGACGCCTGCTTCGACACGTAGTGCACCCTCTTTGAATCACGCCAATGTCACTAGGTGAGAAAAGAAGCTTGTTTCCCAAACAATAACAAGTTAGGAGAGAGTGGGTAGTGTCCAGCACATTCACTGCATAGAAATATACAATTACCTCCGAGCAGTGAGAATAGATAGGTTACAACAGTCTGACAAACTGATCTACAAGTTTCTTGCACCACTTTTGTGTCACTTTTAACTTGGGAAAAGTAGGGCAAGGACCTTGTAAATCTGCCTCTGACTTCTCAAGAAAAACACTCACCTCCAGACTCTGCGAGTCAATGAGGTGCAACAGTCTAGGTACGCAAGGGCTGGTCTACAAGAAAGTGCAAAAACCACAGTTGATGGACAGAATGCAGAACAATGTCATACATTCACCCCAGTACAGAGATCTGGGCCCAAATCCATCGTTTTTTTGCACTCCACACCACCCCAGTTCAGACATGGCCATATGCAAATCAGTCTGACCCTGTGCCTCATGGGAACAGTCCAGCCCGAACTGCCAAGCCATGCCTTCCCTGGACCGGAAACAAGCTTCCGAGGACCGGTTTCTGGCATTCCAGTCGTCTTCAGCCCGGCTTGCTTGAATCCAATGGTGTGGAGTGCATGGGACTCATGTCTGCGCATACCCATCCCACTCGGGTGACAAATGCAAAAACCACAGTTGATGGACAGAATGCAGAACAATGTCATACATTCACCCCAGTACAGAGATCTGGGCCCAAATCCATCGTTTTTTTGCACTCCACACCACCCCAGTTCAGACATGGCCATATGCAAATCAGTCTGACCCTGTGCCTCATGGGAACAGTCCAGCCCGAACTGCCATGCCATGCCTTCCCTGGACCGGAAACAAGCTTTTGAGGACCGGTTTCTGGCATTCCAGCCGTCTTCAGCCCGGCTTGCTTGGCTCCCGTCATTCCATAGCAAACTTGGGGCCATACTATCAAGAAAGGGCGATACATTATTGCCGCTTTTATCGGCAGGAAACTGCCGCTAAAGCGGCGATAATGGACTTGATAATATGCCCTTGTGAACTCCCATAGAAGCCCAGGTTCTGGTGTTCTGGCAGTTTCCTGCTGCTAAAGTGGCGATAATGGGCTTTATAATATGTGCTTGAGAATTGCCATAGAAGCCCGGGTTCTGGTGTTCTGGCAGTTTCCTGCTGATAAAAGCGGCGATAATGTATCGCCCTTTCTTGATAATATGGCCCTTAGTTTGCATTTTGAAAGACAGAGCAGGGAAATCTGTTCTTACTTTCAAGATTGCATTTCCACATGCAAGTTAGCATCTCCCCATGTGTAAAAGCAATGCCAGCTCCCGAAGAACGCGGAAAGCCTGCCAGACCTTGGGCGCATAGTGGCTCCCCTCACGGTCCCCAACTTTTTTTTATAAGACCCGGGGGATACGATCCCCAGGAATATTAGAAAGTTCTGATAGGGGCTATTTTGTAACGGAAAAAGTAAAAGTTGCGCACCCAGTTCAGTGCGGCCCCCTGTTGTGCATACCCTGGATGCACGACTTAAAATCTGTAGGGTGCGCGACTGCAGCACCTTTGGTGCACAACTTCTACGTTTTTGAGAAACGCCATTACCTTTCCACAGCAGGAACTACTAACATGCAGCTCCCCATCAGCAAAAGCAATCTGATTTAAATTTTGAAAGATAAAACATATTTCCATGCTATAGGACGGCGGGATGGGCACCCCGGGTCACTACAAAATCCGGCCCTCCCACAATACATAAAGCCCCTGGCAGTGGTGGTCCCTGGGGCTTTGAAGAGCTTACCATTTTACCACTAAAAAAAAATAGCCCCAATCACTAATCTTTATTATCCCCGGAGGCCCCATACCTTGGGGCTTACATAAAACGTTGGGGACCATAGGGGGAGCCCCAATGCCCCCACGGTCCCACCCAGCTCCCCGCGTCCTTCGGAAGCCGGCATTGCTTTTCCTCAGGGAGAGAAGCTAACATGCTGCTCCACCTGAGGAAAAGCAATCTGCTTTCCTATTTGAAAGAGAGAGCAGTTTAACCAGCTCTCTCTTCCAAATAGGAAAGCAGTTTGCAATGACCGGGTGGAAGTCGCAACGCTCCCACCCTGTCATTGCAAACGGCAGTGTCCCAGGGGTATTGTATTGTATTGTAATTGCATTTATTTAGCGCTTACTTCCCCTGACGAGCTGTCGAAGTGCTTTTTCGGTGAGTAGCACACTACCCCGGGACCCATAGAGGATAAGTGTTGAATTAGTATAGTGAAACATGCAAGTACATTTTAAGTGGTGGATACGTTAATCATTTATTTGGATTTCTAATGATAAGCAGAAGGATAGAGGAGGACAAAGGTTTGTATTTATATAGCGCTTGTTGGCGCACGCTATTCAGGAAGCCTACAAAGGATTAGTGGTGAATTAATATGGTGAAATATGAAGTAATATTAGTTCAATGTAGAAAAACCCATTGAGCTCAAAGTTAAATTGTGTTTAGAATTGTGTTGCCTATTGCAACCACTAACTATTGTGCTTATAAAGTTTATTACCTTTCTGCAAAGTAACTTGCTGAAGTCACTCATATTGAGAAAAGTATATTTTTATACCTGTTGGTTCTAAAAATAAAGCAACTATATCTTTTTATATAAAAACAATTGGCCTGGAGTTCAGTTCTTGACTGTGTGAAACCTTTTGCTAACTGAGTGCGTACAACAAATACTTTACACTGTCCTCTGATACTGCCTTACTGCTCGACCAAGCTACCACTTTAGAGAGTAAAGTCAGATCTGACTTTAACCTCTGTTATACCTCTGGAGATTGTGGACTCTATACACACTGTAATTTACTTTGGTCCAGTATATATTAGAGCCACTTTCTTACAGCTTGGTTACAAGTGTGAGTAGGAGACCCCCTACAAACCCAGGAGCAGGCACCCCGAGACACTGCAGAAGCCGGCCCTTGGGGGTGGCGTCCCCAGGGCCATCTTGGGCTCCAGGAGGGGGGGCCACCGTAGCCCCCCTCCAACACTTTCAAAAAGCCCCGGGGTTGCGGTCCTCAGAGCCCCCTCTCAATTAATATTTTAAAGCCCCGGGGGTGTGGCGGTTCCTGGGGCTGGACGGGCCTTAGAGCCCCCCTCAATTAATATTTTAAAGCCCCGGGACTTGACCCCCGGACGCTAATTAGCACTAAAGCGGGCTTCGGGTTTTCTCTTTTTCACACAATACGAGTATCCTACGCCCATCCTGTGATTTAAAAAAATAATATTTGGAGCCTTGGGGGTCCTTGTGAGACCCCCTGAGCAGGCCTAGGGGGTCAGGATGTAGCTACCCTGCCCCCTCTGTGTCTTTTGAGCACTTGTTTTTCAGTTTTCTTGTGCCTCGGTTTTATCGAGACACAAAATGGCTGCCAACACTTCCTGGTTTGGAGTGTTGACACACAGGTGACTGCCAATTACCATGCAGCTCGTGCTCGTATGGGTATGCGTATAATCCTCGGACGGTACTTCGTCCATAGATATATCTATGATTTTCTCAGGAACTACTGTACAGATTTACACCATTTAACAGAAAGCTTCATCTGCGAACCAAACTCTACCTCTCTCCCAAATTTGGTGCGATTCCGTTCAGCAGTTCCGGCTGTAGCCCATCTTAAAGGTCCCTATGAAAAATTGCATGCGGAAAACACGTATTGGGACCCCCTTTTTTCTCGGCCCCAGCTTGACGAATCACCCCCAAACTTTCAGGGAAGGAGCAGAGCAGGCCATCTTCTCGGAGAAATTCGCGAAGATTCATTGACCGGCACCAAAGTTATTCCAAATAGAATGTTGCGGATTTCCCATGGAAACTAGGTCCTAACTAGAACTACCTACTGGCGACCGCCAGTAGGATATATATATATATATATATATATATATATATATATATATATATATATATATATATATATATATATATATATATATATATATATATATATATATATTACCTACTGGCGGTCGCCAGTAGGTATATATAGTTAGGATTTTTTCTCTATGGGATTTTTGAAAATTCTATGTCTAATAACTTTGGCGTTTGTGGACGGAATTGGCTGAAATTTTCAGGAAAATGGAACATTTTGTTTCTGAGCAGCCCCTGACAATTTGGGGGGGTTTCATCAAGGGGAGGCCGAGAAAAAAGGGGGGTCCCAAAACGCGTTTTTCCCATGTTAATTTCCATAGGGCGGTTGGCCTCACTTTTAGCTCGAACGGCTGAATGGATTTGCACGAAACTTGGCAAAATTGTAGGGACTGTTAGCCCGATGTGCCTTTGCTAGGTCTCAATATATGTGCTCCAGTGGATTTTGAGTAATTTAGGTTCAAAAAAAGATATATATCTGGGCGGAGCCTAACCACACATCTGATCTGATTGGCTGTCAGCACTTCATCCAAGAAGTGTTGGCAGCCATCTTGGGACCAATATACATGATAGCACCTCATTAAAAAGCATTGTAGTTAATAGAGGGTTTTAGGACTTTAGTTACATTATAAATCATTTGTTGATGGTACCATACTCGTTTTAGGAATTGTGGTGGGTTCTAAGGTGATTTTACCATGTGAAAAAACCTTCTGCTGTGATATCATGAATATTGTTTGAAAGAAAACTAATATCTCATGATTTTCCCACAGTGGTTTGGAAGGGGATCTATAAGCTAAACTGAAAGCATATTTTCTGTAAATTCACATTATCTTTCTCAGTCATGTGAAAATGAAGTCTGACATTCTCAGTAAAACATGTACATCCAACAAGGACAGAGACTGTCAGTTGATTCCTTTGTGTTCTACTGCAGCCTCCTAGAGTGTTCTAAAGAACAACTAGAGCGCTAACAGTCATACTTATTACAAAGGTATGGCACACCTGAAGCCATCTTGATTGGAATAAAGTGGTAACTCTTAAAACATTTAATTTAAAAAGAAACAACATGAGGGGGTATATTTTGCCATAGAAAGTATGATTAGTGCTGCAGAATGAAAAATTAGGGCACATTTTGAGTGACTTCTCAAATCCTTTTCTATTTCATTAAAACATTCTGACATGCAGTCTCCCAAAATGGCCACCAGAGACAAAAGAGCCCAAATGTAGCCCAAATATCACCCAGATGTAGCCCAAGTATAGCCCAATGACAGAATGTCCCAGAGTGTTCTAAAGAACAACTAGAGCGCTAACAGTCCTACTTATTACAAAGGTATAGCACACCTGGAGCCATTGTGATGGGAATAAAGTGGTAACTCTTAAAACATTTAATTTAAAAAGGAACAAAATGAGGGGGTATATTATGCAATAGAAGGTATTATTAGTGCTGCAGAAAGAAAAATTAGGGCACATTTTGAGTGACTTTTCAAATCCTCTTCTATTTCATTAAAAAATTCTGACATGCAGTCTCCCAAAATGGCCACCAGAGACAAAAGAGCCCAAATGTAGCCCAAATATCACCCAGATGTAGCCCAAGTATAGCCCAATGACAGAATGTCCCAGAGTGTTCTAAAGAACAACTAGAGCGCTAACAGTCCTACTTATTACAAAGGTATGGCACACCTGAAGCCATCTTGATTGGAATAAAGTGGTAACTCTTAAAACATTTAATTTAAAAAGGAACAAAATGAGGGGGTATATTTTGCCATATGAATTATGATTAGTGCTGCAGAAAGAAAAATTAGGGCACATTTTGAGTGACTTCTCAAACCCTCTTCAATTTCATTAAAAAAATTCTGACATGCAGACTGAAACATGCACTTTGAATACCAGCAGCAGACGTCCCTGGTGAGCAGTAGCTTTACTACAGTGATCTAATGTGCAACTAGAGTGCTAACATTCAGAATTTATGGCAAATGTGTGACACATCTGAATGCCTTCTTGATGGAACCAAAGTAAACAAGCATTGAAAATGCAATAGATCTCGCCCTCGTTTAAGTTAAAGCCATTCTGTTTGTAATGAGGTGGCTTTTTAGCTTTGCTTTTATTAGTGTTTTTTCAACTTTCATGTAAATAACATGCATCTGTATGCATATAAGTATATGTATGCATGCATTTATGTTTGTATTTATATAGATATTCAGATGATATATGTTTATATATGTATGTATATATATATATTCACTAAAAAAACCATAGGTTATAGACCATATATAGTTAGGAATTAGCATTTACAAAACCTTGAAAATTCACTGAAAAAACCATAGGTTATAGACCATATATAGTTAGGAATTAGCATTTACAAAACCTTGAAAATTCACTGAAAAAACCATAGGTTATAGACCATATATAGTTAGGAATTCGCATTTACAAAACCTTATTTTACTCACACAAAACCATTGAAATTCCATATATAGTTAGTTGCACTAACTATATATCGCGCACCCGCAATCCACTGCTGATGATGTCACATATTACATCATTCATGACATGGTCAGTGACATCACTGATGACATCACTGATGACATCTCAAATGACATCACTGATGACATCACTGATGACAACATCCAGTGACTGTATGTTTCTGTAAAGTTAAAATATGTCTTACATATTGAAGAATGAGTGGATGTATAAGTGTCTGGATGAAGGATTTAGTAGGTGCATGACTGACTGTATGAGTGAGTGATTAAATGTGTCTCACTGAGTGCATGGGTTAGTGACTAAACTGTCTTAATTTGTGCATCATTATGTCTGTTGTTCTGTAAACTGTTGCATGTGTTGATAAGTAGCTATATGAGTAACTATATGGGTTATTGATTGGTTGCCCAAGTATTTGTATGGGAGACTGAGTGTGTGTGTGGGTGGCTGGGAGGTGTATGACTCTGTGCATAGATGTGTGAGCAGTTGATTCACTAGATGTATGGTTTCAAAAGTGCATGTGGAAACAGCTGTATGGGCGGTTGACTGTGCATGAGTGTATTGGTGAGTGAATGATATCTCAGTGCTACATGTCAAAGTAAGTACATATGTAAAACACAGTACATGTGAGAGTTGACATATATAAATAACTGTGCATAAGAGCCAGTGAATGTGTGAGTGGCTGTATGGATCATTGTGAACTTGTATCAGGGATTGTATAAGAGAGTAAATATGTGTTAGTATATGTTTGAATAAGTAAAGTTTGTATAACTGTATAGTTGAGGAAATGGAGGTGTGATTGATTCTTTGCATGACTGACTAGGTGTGTGAGTAACTCCATGGATGAGTGACAGTCTGTGAGTGTCTGTTTACACTGATTGTATCTAAGGTTATATTAGAGTCTGAAGAGGTTCATCGTATTATCACATGAATGATATCATCAGTGATGTGATCAGTAATGTCAAATGAGATGTCATCAGTGATGTCATCAGTGATGTCATTTGAGATGTCATCAGTGATGTCATTTGAGATGTCATCAGTGATGTCATCAGTGATGTCACTGACCATGTCATGAATGATGTAATATGTGACATCATCAGCAGTGGATTGCGGGTGCGCGATATATAGTTAGTGCAACTAACTATATATGGAATTTCAATGGTTTTGTGTGAGTAAAATAAGGTTTTGTAAATGCGAATTCCTAACTATATATGGTCTATAACCTATGGTTTTTTCAGTGAATATATATATATATACACACACACACACACACACATTGTTTTGTTTTGATATTCCTGTAATTTGTGAGCCCAGGAATGGCTTTTGACCAGATTTGGGAATCTCTAGGTGTAGTCAATGACAATTTAATGCAGATTCATGCAGGGGAAAACGTTAAAAAGAGGCAGGGGGTGTGGTTTTCCATTTCAGTTCCAATAGGAAATTTTGCTCTCACCTACAGGCCAAACAGCTAATCAGATGTACTTTTTTTTTTTTTTTTTTTTTTTTGTATCCTCATCTGCCCGACACACGTCCCTTAGATGCGGAAGAAACAAACCAACCATCTCACTGCTTTTTTTGGAGCAAGGCCCTGAGAATTGAGCCGCTTCACAACTCAGCAGAGAATTTTATGAGGTGATAGGGACATCCATACATCTTGTGACGATGTCTCAAGGCAACTTCGTGCCAAAATATTCAGTATATAGATGTCGAATTCTGGGCAGACCACAATACTGAACTATTGAGTGGGTGGGCTTAATCATTGGATGTTGGGGGAAAAAAAAAAAAAAAAACCCCAAGGAGAACTCACTTCCATTCTGTCAAAAGCTTCCAAAAAGTGAGATTTTGGGCTCTGCATGATCTTCTCAGATCTACCTTTGAGGTTTCATATAATGAGTTTAACCAAGCTGAGTGAGTGGGAGGGGTCTTGTCCACCCAGTGCATACAAATCTGCCGTCTTGCCAGCAAAATGGCATAAAACAGAAAGGATCTTGCTGCCCCAGTTATGTTCTGGTCTAAACCGAGAATGACAAATGATAAAGATATTGAGATGTCAATTTTGGTAATTGAGTCAGCTAATCAGATTTACACTGAACTTGGCTTCAAGGTAGAGTTTTATTCAGAAACCTGTTTTTGTTGATTTAGTGTATATCAGTTCAGTCGTTTTTGAGCTATAAGCTTTTTAAAAAAGTTGTGAAGAGATCTTTAAATGAGTTCTACTTTTGTCTGGTCCATACATTACATAATTATAGAGCTCGGAAATTTCCCCTCTTCTAAATATATTACAGTATGCTTCTTCCTGATAAATCAATAGTACTCGTATTTGCCCTATCTCTTACTATTTCCACTCAATGAAAACTGAGTTTAGCAGTAAACTTTTTTGTTCTATTTAAGTCATTGTCATTCAAGCATAAGGTGATCTGCAAAGTGTACCAAAAACATTTGTGACATCCTAAAAATGCGATTTTGTGTGGCACCTGTGTTTTGCCTGCCCGCAGTGACTCAATGACACGATCCTTTCTTATTAGTTTCAATATGCTTATGCATGTGTCAGACTTCTTATCAAACTACTCTAGCATACCTAATGCTATACGTATTGTGCAGGTCTGATCCTGGAAGAACTGTAAAACTGGGCCTCATCCTCATTAATTATACCAATAAACCAGACTGGCTTCTGCAAAAACATGGGAGCTGCCACTAACATCATGGCCCTAACTCTATTGATTGATGCCACAAAGGAAGCAAGGCAACTATTATATCTGTGTTTTATTGACTACAGCTCAGCTTTGACCACATTGACAGAACGAGAATATGGCAGAACTGGAAGGATGGGGTACAGCTCCACCCCTATTAAAACAACTAGTCCTACTACATACTGATTCTTGGGTTAAAGTCAAACTGGGAGCAGGAACTCTTGAGATGCACCGTAACCACCCAGGGGTAAAATAAGGGTGCGCCCTAGCTCCTATGGTATTAAATCTATTAATGGCTGATAATTAGATAATTGCAACTCGCCTGCCCCCAAGCTCGGAAATATGACCATCTCCAACCTTTCATACACAGGCAACTTAGTCCAAGCAAGTCGAACACCAATAGGACTTCAATACTTACTTGACTTAACTCAGGAATACTCTTGTGAGAATATCTTGAAGATCAACTTGAGCAAAACAAAAATAATTACCGTAAACTTCACCAAAAGGTAACAGTTCTGCTGGATCCTTTATACGCACCAATTAGAATCCGTGAAGGAATATAAATACTTGGGTGTTCTGCTTGATAACAAAGGCTCTTTCAACCCTCAAATGGAGGCACTAAAATGGAAAGGCAACACAATATCCTTTGACATGAAGACTCTAAAGAAAGCGATCGCCAGACCTTCTTTGGCGCCTCTATTAGAGGTTATCCAAGCCAAACTCCTTCCTACAATAGCATACGGAAGCGAAACGCCACTACTATGGAAAATATAATCAGCAGGTCATTCAGAAGGATCTTCAAGGTCCCAAAATAAGCCTCCTCCACCCAAATAAATGTAGAGTTTGGGCTACAGAAGCAGTCTCTGACTAGAAGGGGTGCATTTGTAAAATGCCTGTACAAGATCAGAGGGGCCGCTCAAGAACACTCCCCTGGCAACTCTGGGCTGAGTTATCACTAAGAGGGAACTCCCAGGCCGGAATATACATTAGAGTATCCCTATGTCAACTAGGCCTGGATAACCTGTGGGAAACACCAGAGTCCCATGCCAGCTTCAAGACAGCAATCTCTAAGACCATCAAAGCACTGTCATTAGAAGAAGACAAGGCTGTGCTTGCGAAGAGGGCACACGCCAGGCACGTACTAAACAATAATGTAGCAGCCAAACCTCAAATGTATCTGAGCGAAGGGTTTAACTCTCTTCTGAACGAGAAACTTTTCAAATACGGGATGGGCGTAATACCGATTTTACCACACCTTCCACCATGGTAGAGGAAATCCGGAGATAACATCTGCCGACTATGTAGTTACGGAACGGAAGACCTCGCGCACATAATCTGCAATTGCAAAAGTCTAGCAAAGGAACAACGCTTACTCTTGCACCCTCTCTTTAATATACATGGGATTCGTTCCTGCAGACAGGTAGTGCTGATTTGTTTCAAATCCGTTAACCGCATCGCTGCGGCGGTTATTTTTTCGCTACGCGGCTTTTTTCTAAAAGCCGCGTTAGATGACGAGCTCAGCTCGTCATCCGCACACGCCCCCCGTGGCTGATGATGAGCTGAGCTCGTCATCAGCATCGAAGGGGTTAAAACACAATTGACCTGACGATTTACAAAATTCCATAGCATCGCAGAGAGGATACTCCAGTTAGAAGCATACTAGCTCTGCACATCGCACATCGCACAACTTCAACAAATATAATATTATCACCAGGGCACAAGTCCTAAACAAAGAAGTGGGGGGACTAACTTAGTTAATCAGTATGCAAGTGGCATCCCAGCACGTGGCATTGAAGCGTGACATCACGGCACGTGACACCACCGCACGTGACATCACAGGAACTGGCATCACAAGAAGTGATATCAGATCTTAAGCCCTCACTGTTTAGCAGATGTATAATGAGTACATTTGAGCACATTTCGAGTATACTTGCAAACCCTCCAGATTTAGGTAGAATATTCTCACTTTTGTACCCAACACATAAAACAATGTTACCTTTTGTCAGTGTTAAGCTTTCTATAGCCGTAGTGCTTTAAAAGAAATAGTGATATTTCAATTTTTACACAACGCCTCCTCTTGGGTAGTAAGTGCTATATAAATGCTATTTATTTTGTGCAAATACTGGGAAAGATCAACACATCTGACATTCTAACAATGCATGCATATCTCCTATACAGAGCCTGAACAAAGTGAAAAGTTGCCTTTCTTAGGTATGTGTGAAGTGCTAACAAGATGCGAGCCTTGGGCCTAGATGTATCAAGATTCCATTTTGCGAATCTTAAATAGCGATTTTTTGCGAATCGCTATTTAGAATCCGCAAAATGGAATGTATGTAAAGAATTGCATTTTTTTGCGATTCCTTATTTATCTTTATTTGCGAATTCGCATTTTGCGAATTCGCAAATAAGGAATAATTCCCCATGCATTCCTATGGGCCAGGAGGCCCATAGGAATGATTGTGCAGTAATTCTCAAATTGCGAATTCACAATTTGCTAATCGCAATTTGAGAATTATTTCAAGGGAGCAGGGGTGTCTCATGGACACCCTGCTGCACCCCTGAAACTTACATGTGTGTGCATATGGCACACATACATGCCCTATGGGCATGTATGTGTGTCACATGCCACCTTCAAAATAGTCATATTTTGTTTCTTAAAAGGATTTCGCAAATTAACACGAACCTCAAATTGGTGTTAATTTGCGATTCCTTAACCCGAATTCGCAATTTTAAAAAGTTTCATACATGCCATTTAAGGAATCGCATAATTGCGATTCCTTAAATGCATAAGCAAAATAAGGAATCGCAATTTTTTGCGATTCCTTATTTTGTTAATTTCTGATACATCCCAAAAGATGCTAAATGTCCGTTTGCGATTCCTTAAGGCCGAAATTCTGCGAATTTCGGCCTTAACGAATCGCAAAAGGCTTGATACATCTAGGCCTTGGTTTCCTCTCTGCGACATTTGCATCAGGTGTGAGGCTCCTGACTGCTGCCAGCCAGGTAACTCCAACAAAAGGAGGCCTGATGACCCCTGAGACTCGGCCTTTATTAAGGGCCAGCAGGAGTTAGAAATAAGAGAGCCCCGTCCCCGCCTGCACGTTGTTGTGATCGAAAGCAGACAACAACGTGTATTCGCTGCGGAATGTGTCCCGGTGTTTGGAAATTAAAACGGGACAAATTCAGCATCTTTTTTAGTGGGGCCCAACTCCTTGGCAAGGTGGACGGCATCCACCCTGTGAAAGAAGTGGGGGGACGCCGTCCACACGCATGGACCTCTGACTCGTGCCCTGATTAGAACCAACATACAACAAAGGGTTGAACAGCAAACCACCAGCCAAAACAGCAAGACTGTTCTTGCGAATCTTTCAATGTGGAAATTTAGCACCACGTACATTATAAGCCTATTCTGCACAGTGGCACCTAATACAATATTTATTCATACATTCTATGCAAGACTCCCTCCCAGCCAAAATAACACCAGCGTTGGAAAGGACAAGGGATCATAGAGCAGTTTTCTATCGATTTTAACTTAAAGTCTCACTAAATTGACACAATAGACCAAGTAAGATCATTTAACCCTTTTCTTTTAATCTTGCTTGTTTTAGTTAATTCATTTACTTAATCATTGTGTTATGTACATTCGCCAGTTTTAATTATTCATGCATAATAAATTACCTTACCATACAGTAATGCATGGCTAATTCACACTCACTCAGGGCCGGCTGTAGCACTAGATGCTAAATGTCCGCAAACGGACATTTAGCATCTTTTGGGATGTATCAGAAATTAACAAAATAAGGAATCGCAAAAAATTGCGATTCCTTATTTTGCTTATGCATTTAAGGAATCGCAATTATGCGATTCCTGTGCGACAATCATTCTCGGCGCCCACACACCCAATGATTAATTCCTAGGATTCTCTCACTACTACTGGGAAAACGTGCCCCTCATCTCTCCAATCATAGGTTATAGCTAAACACAACACTCCTCCTGAGGTCAGCACTCCCTCCACAGGTCAGCGCCCTGTGCGGTCACACCCCTCGCACTGCCCTAAAACCAGGCCTGAACTCACTTCGTGCATGCCTAAAAAGCAAATGTAGGGTGATCTTGTTTTAAAAACAAATTATATTTCCTACAATTGTAGGTTTAAACGTTTACTTGACTTCAGTCTTTTTACCACGAAGTAGTAGTTTAGTGAATATACCAAAAGACATTTTTTTTGCGAAACCTCATAAACCCAAGGTTACTTAACTCTCCTCCGGGGAATATATCAGATACTCAAGAAATACAAATAAAAAATTATTGTCCTGCTTGTTCCTCTTCCCGAAAAGTTCTTGATATACCCAATTCATCTTTCTCTAATTCTAGGAAATCTAAATAAATGTAAATAAACCTCAAATACCGTTCACTTAGAAGTAACGGGCCTAAGTCAAAATGGCAATAACGGTACACCTTTTATTTTTAAGACTATTATTGTGTTGGATTTTTTAATTAAAACAGAAAGGGACACTAACATCAGTATGAAAATCTGACTCGTGGGAGCTTGATGATTAAACTATTTAACAATGCAATACTGGTCCACGACTGTGTGTTGATTTACTGAAGCTAGTTGAGTACGAAAGGAGAATCTCTGGATACTGAAAGAAATTTCACATCAATCAATCAATCAAAGCATTTATATAGCGCACTACTCACCCGGAGGGTCTCAAGGAGCTGCAGATTGGTTAGTGTGGTTGTAATGAAAATGTAAGGCATGTGTTCAGAGGATTCAGAATCCCCACCCATCTATCGAGCATCCTCTGACCTTTCTCATTGCCCCATATGGCTCAGATTTTACAACCTCACATTCAAAGGAGGACACCCCGTACCCCGTTCTCTGTCACTACCCATGACCACAAACAAACCCTTCTTCCGCCTCAAACACTACTGGTGTTAGCACAAAAACCTATGGACTACAACGGTGCACTGGCTGCACCGCAAATACCTGGGACTTCACCCCCTAATATTCTGTCATTATTTTGAACACACAGTATTGGTTGTCACTGATTTAGCCTAATAAACGTATTCATTTTGTATGCTGCTCTCTCATTTATTCGGTTTGCTTTTCTCGTTAACTGTTTGAGGTATATCTTGTTTTACCTTCCCAGTTAATGATCTGTCCTGAAATGCCACATGTGCTTTTCTGGATTGCTTTATATAAAAAAACCACGCTAGCATTAGTTTCGCCCCATTAAGCATGTTCTCCATGTGCAAATGATTAGAATTATTTTGAGTTTGCTCGCGTACTCCCCGCTGTGCTTTCTGAAGAATAGAAAAGAGTCATTCGTTTTATTCCTGCACGCCTCCATATTTACTTCTTTTACTTGGTGAACAATTACTTTTGATGGTGAAAGGGCGTCCAGCAGTGTGCCTGATCATTACATTTAAAGGGCACCTGTACTACTGCCTCTACCTTTTTGTCAAGAATCCTGATTCGCCAACCTTCCAGGGGGAGCGGAAGTGACGTCATACAGGGTCTGATCCACAGCGACTAACAGCATTGACTGTTTATTCCTCCAACAGCCGAGCGGCTACTTTCTATTCCTCTTGCTACCTTGGTGAGGCCCCTCAGGCAAGGGACAGGTTCATGCTATGGGGTAACAAAAAGGAAGCCATGGGTGGTAACTGCTTTTTATACCCTCATGGTTGAGATGTGATCAGGAAGTTAACAAATAGTGGGTGCAAATTGCACACTGACTTTTTGTTACTGTTCTATCGTTTGCTGATGCGATCTGTGTACTAATGGGTCACGAGGACCTATGTGTAATAAGTCACTTCGCAAAATGCGCTTGCCCGAGGCCACGCAGTGGCCATAAGGAGGGCGCACGGGCTGTGGCGGAGTTACTGGGCGATCCGGAAGAAGAGAGGTGCAAACGATGTACTTCAGCGGGCACATAGGGGTGCCAGAGCCTAACCTGTAACCTCATGGGAGGTGCAGGAATTCGTGTCGGCGCCCCAGTAGTCCTTCGGGCGGTTGTGGGCCTGTGCAACCGTAGGTTTGCCTAGTCACGCCCGCAATGGGCGAGTCAGTATATATTATGGTAATTGTACAGCAGTTGGGTGGTTCGCCACTGTGCTGTTTGGCTCAACAGGCGGGCAGGTGGCGAGAATGCGGCCTGCCCTTGGATCACCCGTAAGTTAACCCACCATCATTACATATGTTGTATGTAATAAACCTGCAGCAATTTTTTCCCAAACCTAACACTTGTGTCTTTGTGTGTTATTTGCGGGTTTGGGCATTGTGGGGCGGGGGTTTCTGGTGGCCCTGATGTGACTATGCGCTTGCCCGAGGCCACGCAGTGGCCATAAGGAGGGCGGGCTCCTAATCTCAGAGGGCTGCCCCGCCCCTGTATGATGACCAGCTCTCTTCTCCTCCCCAGTGGAGGAGGCAGGCTGTGTCGCACGTCCGGGGCGGCTGGGAGGGGCCTACAGGGGTACATTAGTCCCTTGTCCCTGTTGGGGGGCCTCTTTGCCGCTCCGGACGCCATCGCGCGGGCTCTTCGGGACACTCTTTTCCCACCCTTCCTCGAACCCTGAGTGTCAGATTGAGGGGGGATGTTGGGGGAGCTGTAATGTGTTCCTTTATCGTTGCAGGCGGAGTTACTGGGCGATCCGGAAGAAGAGAGGTGCAAACCATGTACTTCAGCGGGCACATAGGGGTGCCAGAGCCTAACCTGTAACCTCATGGGAGGTGCAGGAATTCGTGTCGGCGCCCCAGTAGTCCTTCGGGCGGTTGTGGGCCTGTGCAACCGGGGGTTTGCCTAGTCACGCCCTGCAATGGGCGTGTCAGTATATATTATGGTAATTGTACAGCAGTTGGGTGGTTCGCCACTGTGCTGTTTGGCTCAACAGACAGGCAGGTGGCGAGAATGCGGCCTGCCCTTGGATCGCCCGTAAGTTAACCCACCATCATTACATATGTTGTATGTAATAAACCTGCAGCAATTTTTTCCCAAACCTAACACTTGTGTTTGTGTGTTATTTGCGGGTTTGGGCATTGTGGGGCGGGGGTTTCTGGTGGCCCTGATGTGACTATGATCAGTGGCAGCGGGTCGCAGAACAACCAGCCTAATGAATACGAATATGGCAGTCAGTTATTTGCAACGCCCAATTAGCCACCAATGCAAGAAACAACGGGCCGCCACCCATGGGCTCGATTCACCAAAATGCCAGGGGTAGTGGAAGTTACATCACATGGTTTGACCCCAATTACATCAAAGGAAGTGATGTCATATGACTTTAGACACACCGTCACCCTCCCCTCCGCTGTTCGTGATCTGTCTAACTTTTCTATTTTCTGTCACGCCTTTCTCAGCTGCTGTCGACTCTTGTTCAGTCCTCCTGTGTATTTTTGCTATGTCTTTCTCACGGATCTCCTTAAAATACATGTTTTCCCCTCTCTCACTGATCTATTTTCTCACCTGTTCTGTCTCTTTTTCTTCTCTATTGCACCTTTCTACCTCCTCTCCTACTCCCTTATCTGTCTTTTCTCACGTGTCTATGTCGCAGTATTATTGGTGTCTCTTTCATCCCTCTTTGTCTCTTTCAAACATACATCCTCCTGTGTTTGTCTCTTGATCTCTCACCCTTATCGCTGTAGTGTCTTCTTCCTTTTGTTACTTTACCCTTATGTCACCTCAAAGCCTTTTACCTCTACCTCTTCTCTTTTTTTCTCTCTCCTTCTTTCCCCATGTATTTCTCTCTTCCTAGCTCCACAAGCTCAGGGGGAGAAACAGAGACAATCCACACCACTTGGAACAATAAAGTATTATTTTCCAAGTTAGCTAATGTCATCAGAGGTCAGGGGGTCGCAGTGGCAGGGGAAGTGTTGGGGGTCGCAGGTGGTAGGCCAGGGGTTGCAGCTGCTAGCACTGGCGACCCCTAGATGACATCCATGCCACCATCCTGGCATTTGCATTTCCAGAGGGGAAACATTCTTATTTTCAAGCATTGGCTGCTATAAAGGAAAAATGTTGCCTGTTTAGGAAGACATGAGGGGAAGCAGGCAGTTGTAAGTTGGAGCACTGCCTGCTTCACTTGAGACCTCCAACAGTGGATGGCCATTTCTCCCGCAGGGGGGCACTAGAGGGGAAAGCCCCTTAGTGTTTCCTCACAGCCCAGGGTAGTATTTTTCTGTGGCCACGTGGCCTTGAAATAGGCCACTGCGAGTGTGAGATCTTTCCTCCCTATGACCCCAGGTATGATGTCACTTCCAGGAGGTCAATGGAGCATTTAGGTGGGCGCCACACCTGGATATTCCTCAACTGGGGGTTGGGCTTACTGCGCTCCGTGCTGGCTTGGGTACAGCAACCAGTAAAATCATTGGGCCGCAGACCCAATGAGAAATATACAGCACCGGATGAATAATAAGCCGGCAATGCAATACCCAGTGGCTGGAGATTGTTTCAGGGTGGGTGTCAATGGTTAGTCCTAATCAGCACTGCACTTGTATGATCACCCGTAAGGTAACCCTACCTGTGTACTGCATAACAGAATATGAATAAACTTGGGACAGCTTTCCCACAAAAAGTGTGTGGTCTTTTTTTTGGTGTTACAACTGTATTTTGCAACAAAAAGTATGTGCGTAGACTTGTCGGATGACAGAAGGGCTAGGAGTGGAAACACTAAGGATTCCCAAAGGGGAAGCTGTCCAACAGGAATAGCTTGTCCAAAGGGAACAGCTTTCCCCTTGAAAATCTGTTACCATCTCTTTTGAGGTTTCTGTAACTTTTCAGTGCTTTCTGATTGTAATTGCAGTAATTTACAATTAATACCCTATCACACCCCCTCTCGATTGTGATTCAGAATGAATTGCAGGATCTCTTTTGCAGTTCAGAAAGACGTTTTGAATCACAAATGAGGCTGAGTATATAGCAAACAATTTATTTTGCAGCTGCAAACTCTTTGATTTTTGGAATTGCAGGGTCGGGCCAGCAAAATGCATTTGTACATGAGGATCTTACTTTGTTATTGCTCGTTCCCGCTCTCTCTTTCCTTATCCCAATCCACTCCTTATTACTACCCTTTGCTTCCTCTACTTTGATCGATATCTTCTGGGTCTTAGCTTCTTTATCAGGAAAATTTTGACTTTTTCTGACAAACATACAAAACAGTGGAATTTTCAAAATACTCAAAACAGTAGAACTAGCAAAATACTCAAAACAGTGGCATTTGCAAAATATGCAAAACACTGGAATTTGCAAAACACGCAAAACAGTAGAATTTGCTAAACATACATTACATACCAAATATCAAAAATCAGTCCCACATCGACCTGGAGCTGTCATGATTCATTGAAGAGCCATATCTTATCCAATGAAAGAAGTCAAGGGAGCAAAAGGTGCCCAGACTGTGCCGCGGCATAGCCAGGCGTGAAACCCATAACTGCATACCAGAGTAAACCACAAAAGAAGCCTTCTCCACCCATGCACCACCATGTGGAGTGACATTCATCCAATCATCAGGTGTCCCTCTCACTCCTGCAGGCCAGAAAGGAGGTAAAGACTATCATTCATTAACTCGTTGAAAGCAGAGAAGGACAATTCCCACTCCTTGGGCCACACAAAATAATAATCCTTACTCTATTATTTTTCATGATATCAATGTGTCACCCCCCTTCACACAGCATAGCTCTTATGCCCCCCAAACCCCTCATTACCATTCACAGCACTTTGCTGCCACGTTGCAAAGGTTCACACTATTGAACTATCAACACATACAAGCAACTGCCCCAGTGTCTCCCCACTCCTTGGTGGTAGTCCTGCCCTTTCTCACCCACAATGCACAGCGTTTATTATTTATTTATTTATTTATTTGTTTATATAGCGCTGAACTCGACCCCCGAAGGGGTATCTCCGCGCTTGATTCGCTGATGTTGCCAGAGTCGCTGATGGTGCCAGATTTAGTGCCTTTAGAAGGTTTAAATGGGGAGCTATGTCTCACAGAAGAGATATGTCTTGGTAAAAATGCAGGCAATTGTATTCACACAGCAATTCAGGCACAGCGCAAGGCACAGTTGTAATACCTCTGGCGAGCAAAAGCGGATCGGGGACTCTGCCACCGTCACCCTACCGTGATGTACACTGTGCGTTCCTATGTTTGACGAGCTTTGCATGTGCAGAAGGCAGAGGATTCACTTTAAACTCATGAGGTGCAGTAGGGCCAGTGAAAGTGTCCCTCACTGCATTGCCAAAATATCTCAACACAGCTAGGGAGGGATGAACTCAGGAAAAAAGAACTTAAAATTCAAAGCACATTTAAAGGGGCCACACTTTTTAATGAAAAGATGTTGCCCTAGCTATTTTTCTTATGATATCTTCCAGATTTACCAATCAACCCCCCCTCCTCCCCACCTAATGTTATGTTGCCCTTTTTTGGGAAGCGTAGTCATTCATCAGACAGCCATTCATTTGCAGATAGAGTAGGATTGCAGGTCCACCACAGCAGCAATTATGCAGCATAAAAAGTTTCAATTACTTTTACCTACAAACAGTTTTGAAAAACCAAATTACATTTCCCCTTTGCCGATGTCAAGGATCTGTGTCCTGCACGCCCCGCCTCCAGTGGGAGCAGTTAACAGGGTACCCAGATAAAGGGGACATCTCATGTAAAAAAAAAAAAAAAAAAAAAATATTCAAAAGTAAAATGAATGGATTCAATGTTCGATTAAATAGCTAAAGAGAAATATAACCAGCGTGTATATAGTAAGCTTTGTTTTCAAAGGCGCTCCCTTTGGAGTGGTTGGCTCACTGGTTAGAGGCGGCAGATCCAGAAGCAGAGGACGGCCTGGGACCAGGGTTCAATTCCCGACGCGGCAGGGTCGTGAACCAGGGTCAGCAGACTCGATAATTCTCGCCTCGGTGCCTACTCTAACCAGGGATCACACTCGGCAACTCTGGGCATTAGCTTGCCTCATCTCCACAACGGCCTCCCACAAACGCCGGGGATGCCTGGTTTCACCTTGGAGATACCCAGGAGGGAACATCTCACAGAGAAAGCCAGGACGGGTTCCCCAGCGGTATATAGCGCCAGGACGCCTCCGGGTAGCAGTGAGCTTTACAAGACACACACATTTACATTTACATTTAATACACCCACTGTGGCCAAGCAGGAAAACAGTGCTAGATTATTGCCAGCCTTTGTAGGGGTTTTCGTTGACACAGCAGCCTCTGCACACTCACATCTGGCAGTCTGAAACACACACCGGACTGCCCCTGAGACTCTCGGGCTCTCACTTTGGTCACTGTGAATCTTTGTGAAGCTTGAAACTTAACCTAAGAGGAGAAAGCTTTCTGGCTTGTTGACAAATTATTACAGATACTTGTTGCATTTCTATTAATGATTTATTATGCTGGGTTATATTATCTCCAAGTGCTCCCAATTTTATGAGTCAATGGAGCTGAGGCAGAGGATGAAGACATGATTTGTAAAGGAGCGGATTCATTTGCTCAAGTGGGAACATTGGAATTAGAATTCAACCCTCTTAGGTCCAAAGTCAACATCTCCATCACTAGAACACATCCCAGTCCTCAAAGGGTCATGATGAAGCTGGAGCAGCATGCCACAACTTTTTCAAATATTTTGTTAGACCATATTTTTTTTTTTTGCAATAAGGCCCCTGATAAGTGGATGCGTTTGGGATGTACTCTGTGCGCTTTGCTGTTTTCCTGTTCATCTTCTATTCATCTGCAGTAAATTGTCATTGTGAAATAAAATAGAGGTGGGTCACCCACAGGAGGACATGGAGTGCAGAGGGAGAGATTATCTAACTGCTCACACACCTTGTGCATGTGATAAAAGAGAGTGGGACCCTTTCAATGATGTCCCAAACTTTCAGGGTGTGTGTGTGAGTGCGTGCGTGTGTGTCAGCCGTGGTCAGTGCTGTGCAGGTAACAGCGGCGGGCCACATGGGGGGATTTCGAGGGATTATGCAGAGGGAAAATTAAATAAATAATTATTTTTACCTCTGCATCGTCCCTCGAAATACCCTCCGCGCGGCCCCACTGCCATTACCAGCAAGGACCGCGACTGGGTTGTGTGTGTGTGCGCGTGCTCAAGCTAAAAGTGGCATTATTGCAAGAGTTCAGCAAGCATTTACCCCACTCCGCTGGCCCTGTCTCCTACTCTCACTGGCTGAGTCTCTCAGGAAGGAAGCAAGTCCTGGTGGAAGAGTGAGAATGCAACATTTATTGCCACTTTTACTTTTCCCTGTCCTTGCCACTGCCTACCTACCTCTTTCCTGCCAAAATCCCCAATACTATCCACTGGCCGAGTGGTGGCAGTGCACTGGCCTTTGTGTTCAAGAGGCAGAAGACTGTATGCTTCAGCACTCCTTCTCCTGAGCCCTGGAAAAGCTTAGCACAAGGTGTGTGGTTTCACAAACTCTTTGTCCTACAACTCTTAGGGGCCTTGGACCAGAAACTGTCCAGCCATGCTTCTGCACCTGTGGAAACCACCACAAAGCCAATATCAGAGCCTGTTGGTTAGCAGCTAAGGTGGTAGGAGGGTGGCAGCTGAGTGATTGTGCATGCATGTGTTATTTTTTGTGTGCAGGACTGTATGTGTTTATGTGTTCACACATGACATTGAATGTATTGTGTGCTTAGCATTTAGTGAACATCATTACTATAATCTGCATGTCCTGAAATAATGATGGCCCCAATATATTGAGGGTCACTTGGCTTACAATGTTCCTTATAATAGCCTTCCCAGTATAATAGGGCTTCTGACTTATTGTTAGCATATCATTATCATGGTGTTTCAGTGTGAAATGATGGTAGTCCGACTTGGCATAATGGTGGGTATAGTACACTGTGAGCATACTTGCCACACTAGGCACCTCTTGGCATTATGGTGGCTATTGATGACCACGTCTGGCATAATGGTGGTCTTGCATACTGTGGGCATCTTTTGCATATTGTATCCATCCATGGATTCTTCTGGGCAACACTGGCATAAGGTGTCTGATCTCTGACTGGTATCCCTGGCTCCAAATAATCATTACTGGTATATGTTGATTTTACATGGGAGTATTGTGCAAGACTATAGTACCTAAAACATCCTCTGGCCTATATGTTTACCAAAATATAGGACCTTTAGAGTTAATAGTAGAAAATGTACACTGAATGGGCCAATAATTACATTTCCCCTTTGCCAATGTCAAGGATCTGTGTCCTGCACGCCCGCCTCCAGTGGAAGCAGTTAACCTGGTACCCAGATAAAGGGGACATCTCATGTAAAACAAAAAATGAAAATATTAAAAAGTAAAATGAATGGATTCAATGTTCGATTAAAAAGCTAAAGAGAAATATAACACACGTGTATATAGTAAGCTTTGTTTTCAAAGGCGCTCCCTTTAATACACCCACTGTGGCCAAGCAGGAAAACAGTGCTAGATTATTGCCAGCCTTTGTGGGGGTTCTCGTTGACACAGATGCCTCTGCACACTCACATCTGGCAGTCCAGCCTCTGCACACTCACATCTGGCAGTCTGAAACACACACCTGACTGCCCCTGTGACTCTCGGGCTCTCACTTTGGTCACTGCGAATCTTTGTGAAGCTTGAAACTTAACCTGAGAGGAGAAAGCTTTCTGGCTTGTTGACAAATTATTACAGATACTTGGTGCATTTCTATTAATGATTTATTATGCTGGGTTATATTATTTCCAAGTGCTCCCAATTTTATGAGTCAATGGAGCTGAGGCAGAGGATGTTGACATGATTTGTAAAGGAGCGGATTCATTTGCTCAAGTGGGAACATTGGAATTAGAATTCAACCCTCTTAGGTCCAAAGTCAACATCTCCATCCCTAGAACACATCCCAGTCCTCAAAGGGGCGATGATCAAGCTGGATCAGCATGCCACAACTTTTTCAAATATTTTGTTAGACCATATTTTTTTTTTGCAATAAGGCCACTGATAAGTGGAGGCGTTTGGGATGTACTCTGTGCGCTTTGCTATTTTCCTGTTCATCTTCTATGCATCTGCAGTAAATTGTCATTGTGAAATAAAATCGAGGTGGGTGACCCACAGGAGGACATGGAGTGCAGAGGGAGAGATTATCTAACTGCTCACACACCTTGTGCATGTGATAAAAGAGAGTGGGACCCTTTCAATGATGTCCCAAACTTTCAGGGTGTGTGTGTGCGTGTGTGTGTCCGCGTGTGTGTCAGCCGCGGTCTGTGCAGGTAACATCGGCGGGCCACGTGGGGGGATTTCGAGGAATTATGCATAGGGAAAATTAAATAAATAATTATTTTTACCTATGCATCGTCCCTCAAAATACCCTCCACGCGGCCCCACTGCCATTTCCGGCAAGGACCGCGACTGGGTTGTGTGTGCGCGCGCGTGCTCAGGCTAAAAGTGGCATTATTGCAAGAGTTCAGCAAGCATTTACCCCACTCCGCTGGTCCTGTCTCCTGCTCTCACTGGCTGAGTCTCTCAGGAAGGAAGCAAGTCCTGGTGGAAGAGTGCGAGTGCAACATTTATTGCCACTTTTACTTTTCCCTGTCCTTGCCACTGCCTACCTACCTCGCTCTTTCCTGCCAAAGCCCCAATACTATCCACTGGCCGAGTGGTGGTAGTGCACTGGCCTTTGTGTTTAAGAGGCAGAAGACTGTCTGCTTCAGCACTCCTTCTCGTGAGCCCTGGAAAAGCTTAGCACAAGGTGTGTGGTTTCACAAGCTCTTTGTCCCTCATCTTTTAGGGCCCTTGGACCAGAAACTGTCCAGCCATGCTTCTGCACCTGTGGAAACCACCACAAAGCCAATATCAGAGCCTGTTGGTTAGCAGCTAAGGTGGTAGGAGGGTGGCAGCTGAGTGATTGTGCATGCATGTGTTATTTTTTGTGTGCAGGACTGTATGTGTTTATGTGTTCACACATGACATTGAATGTATTGTGTGCTTAGCATTTAGTGAACATCATTACTATAATCTGCATGTCCTGAAATAATGATGGCCCCAATATATTGAGGGTCACTTGGCTTACAATGTTCCTTATAATAGCCTTCCCAGTATAATAGGGCTTCTGACTTATTGTTAGCATATCATTATCATGGTGTTTCAGTGTGAAATGATGGTAGTCCGACTTGGCATAATGGTGGGTATAGTACACTGTGAGCATACTTGTCACACTAGGCACCTCTTGGCATTATGGCGGCTATTGATGACCACGTCTGGCATAATGGTGGTCTTGCATACTGTGGGCATCTTTTGCATATTGTATCCATCCATGGATTCTGTTGGGCATCACTGGCATAAGATGTCTGATCTCTGACTGGTATACCTGGCTCCAAATAATCATTACTGGTATATGTTGATTTTACATGGGAGTATTGTGCGAGACTTTAGTACCTAAAACATCCTCTGGCCTATATGTTTACCAAAGTATTGGACCTTTAGAGTGAATAGTCGAAAATGTACACTGAATGGGCCAATAATTGTGTAGATTATATTTAAGACATGATATTAAACTCAGAAAATATTTATGTTAATTATATTCTGACTTACAGCCAATTCATGGGCATGTGAGGAAGAATGTGTACATGTGAAGACTGCGTACATCTCAATAGTTTATACAAATGATAAGCTGATATTTAGGAACCAAATGTTTATTTCCTTAAAATTAACTTAGGGCTTAGGTTCATGAAGAGTTATTACCAGACACAAAGCTTCTGTTTGATGAAAAAGGCCTACTTACCCAAAATAAAAGATTGTTTCGATTTGCATTTACATGAACTATTTAAAATTGATGTTTAAGCAATCATTTATACTGAGTAGGAAACTCTTTTTGCTGATGTTATTTCCTGGTCCTCAGATAGCACGTGCTGCTATAGTGGCCTGCAATATAGGGCTATGTCTGCTGTCCTAACTCATCAGTTCTCTGTGTCCAAGCCTGCGCACTGTTTAACCCGAGGAATATACAACAACAAATAGTATCTGGGGGTCAAAACGAGAGTCAGTAAGTCTAGCAGGAAGGACCACTATACCAAATGCATGCAGGACAGTATCGGTGAGAAATAATAGTTAGTGAACGGTCAAGTCGAGACTCAAGAGTACATGGAGAAAAATGTATTGTTCCCATCAGAAGCCACACTGTACCGCCCTTGTTGTCATCATATGGGATCTCCTTACCCAGGAGACAAGACGGCCGGTAAGAGATTGCCGTGACCGAGATGTGATGTGAGGGCAGAACAGAAGGGTATGATAGTGGCTAATGACAAAAGCAGTGTATGGTGATTGAAGTGGAAAAGTGAAGGGTAATTATAAAATTAGGTGAATGGGTGGAAAAAAGAAACTTTATTAATATCCCCCAAACCCTAAGATTAAAAGGCAGGTGTGGGTGCAGGTTTTAAATAATAACCGCACGTAATGGTGGTCGACATGTTTCAGCATTTCACAAGATTTTCTAATGCATTCCTCAGGACCTAAAAAGATACACTACTGCTTTGTAAATAAGATAAGTAATAAAAGATATCACCTGGACATCCAGGCGTACTCAACCGTATACTGTCAGTGCATAATGGTAAGGGATCCAACATGTAAAACAAACAAACAAACAAACGGAGAAACAAATAGGACACTTATTGTTATTCACATTGTTTCTGTTTGTAATCGTAATGGCATTGCAATGCGTTCAATCATACTAGGATATCATCTCAAGTATACACTCACCCTTATGTGTAGGTTGAGGAGCTTCACCCCACCTGGCTGCAGCGCAGGTAAAAGGAGCACCGCTCTGAGGATAATCATATGATGTTTACAGAGCGGTTAGTAATGTGACACTAGACAAAACAAAGTGAATGAAAAAATAGAGTGTACTTCGAGACGAGAGGTAGTCTAAACCTCTTATAAAATCAAGTGGTGACCAGGCTGGGCATGACCGCCGTAATCTATCACAGTTAGTAGGGATGACCACCCAGCGGAGACCTGTTAAGCATGGAAAGCGCTCCGTGTCGATTTTATTTAAATACACACAAACAATACGAAGTCATTGCGATCCCTGTAACGCGTCGTATCTATGAGAGCGGGGTGGCATCTCGGTCACGGCAATCTCTTACCGGCCGTCTTGTCTCCTGGGTAAGGAGATCCCATATGATGACAACAAGGGCGGTACAGTGTGGCTTCTGATGGGAACAATACATTTTTCTCCATGTACTCTTGAGTCTCGACTTGACCGTTCACTAACTATTATTTCTCACCGATACTGTCCTGCATGCATTTGGTATAGTGGTCCTTCCTGCTAGACTTACTGACTCTCGTTTTGACCCCCAGATACTATTTGTTGTTGTATATTGAGTTTGGGGCTTGTATCTGGTTGGTCGGTAAACCTGCCCTTAGACCCTCTCTAATTTTTGTTGAACGTGTAACCCGAGGAATAGCCTTGTTACTACTTTTTATTTTCCAGACCTCTCCAACTACATTCTTCATCGTAATATGCACTGTGAAAAAGAATCAAGGCATGAAAAAAAATTAAAGGAGAATTAAAAGAAGATAATAGATATGAAAAAGTATGCAATATCCATTTTGAAATATTATATGGGGTCAGATAACAGTTGAGGTGGGCTGTCACCTGTAATATCAGCCAATAGCCCTGCAAAATCTCTGGGTGTCAGATAACCCCAAGGTGAATCTGTTCTCAGTGTCTGTGGTGCCTTATAAAGGACTCTCTGCAGGCAGTTTCTTAGTGCTGGAAACTAAGCTAAGCAGGGTCTAAATGATTGACATCTGTTACCCATCACACCCATGTGCAAAATCAGGAGGTAATACACCTAAGCAGTGATTACATCGCTGCCAGGTGTTACATACTAAATTAATCATTTGCATGAACAACATGCTGAATGGAGCCTGATAAACAACATTACCACATAATTTTGTTGTCACCAGCTGTTGGCTCGCACTAGCTAGGCACAGAATTCCTGCCCGAAAATTCAAAGTTATTTCATTATTGATTCTCTATTACTGCATCACACGAATGTTTACCGCATGACTGTACACAAAATTAGCAAAATGTGCGGTAATCAGGTTATGGCACATTTTTCACATTACTGCTCAGTTGTAACTGATCATATAGGAGGATTAAACAGGACACCTAACATGAGGGTTAAGAAACAGTCATCAGCTATCTGCCCATCACCTGTAGATCACGGATTCAAGTTGTGCAATGTTGAGGCTGACTCCTATTCCTCTGAGGTTGGTGAAAGGAGTGATCCATCTATACAGAAAGGGCACCTCTCCTGTGAGCTCGCCAAGCAGCTGTGCATTCTGCAAAGAGCTCTGAGTGCTGCAAGGGTACAGCTGCTCAGCATCAAATCCCTTTAATAGAAGCAGAAAGCTTTACTGGACTGAGTGACACGTGGCAGTTGCAGAATTAATTGTTGATTCAAGGAGTTTTATTAATCCCGCTTGTCCTCTGATCGCATTACAGAAGAGAAAGACAGTGCTGGAGAAAGAGCCAGGGAGGGAATATAATGTACCATGATGAAGTAAAAAACGTATTGGTCACTAAAGTTGACAGCCTGTATTTATTTATTTTAATTAAAGGAAATAAAAAAATGTAGAAAACTGAGAATCGCCGTAGAGGTCTGTGCTCAATACTCGACACAACCCTTAGAGCAGAATATGGTGCCATGAATACATGAGCGAATGACTAAATGAGTAGTATTGACAACTGCACAAAGTGTGATATGAGATACATAGAAGGAAACTGGGGGTGAACAAGACTGGGTGTAATATGTATTGATCTGCATAGAATAGAATATTCAGAAATAGGAGTACAAGTTGTTCTGTGATGCTGACACCCCTTGCAATCATTCTAAAATATTATGAATTTAATTTATGTCTGTCCGCATGGAGCAATGGCTCCCTATGCATACATAGTCATTCATAACATGCATACAGAAAACTGGTGTGCAATACTGGATGTCAAATGAACCACCCAGAATTGGACAGATTGGCACTAAACCATGTCTTTACGGTCATTAATGAAGAGGCTCTGTAAATCACCCTTCCTAAAATGCCTAGGTCAGTGTTTGTAACACTCATTTTAATTCACCAAAGACATCACTGTATTTTACTTTGACTTCCAGTAATGTTGGGTGAATATCTAAATAACCTGAGCATTCTAGATAACAGGGCCCCTGTCTAGGTTTGCTGATCGCAGACACAATGCAATGCTAACCTGTTGCTTTCTGTTCGATAACATGCATATAATTATATAATTAGATGCACATGTACATGTAGATATAAAGGATCATATTCATAGATTAGGAATAATTCTGGAAATCCAGTCTACTTTTGAGTACTCAAGTGTGTACAGCTATGGACCCAGAAACAAAGACTTGCCCAGGATAAAACTATGTGGGTCAAGAGGAGAAGAACCTGGGATCACAATCCACGAGTTATAAATTCAGTAAACAGTTTGCCACATTCTAAAGAGAAATGTTTGCAGTGTGCGCCATAAATTAAAAGCTTTCAAATTGGTGTATCACAGTGTCAGATTGTAAGGAAGTTCTGTTCTCTTATAAAGAGGAGGATGGTATAGATATAGATGAGGCTGTTGCTACTACATGCAGGAAATGGCAGAAACGAGAGTAACCCTCCATTGATAATACAAGTCCTAACAGTGCTGAAGCCAGCTTCTAATGTTCAACTTTTAGTTAAACTCATCTGCATCCCAAATATATGCATCATGTCTCTTCTCGCTACACAGTGCGAATCCCATTTCTTTTTGACAATGACCATTGGTGACAGCCTGCGGTGACGGCAGGTGCACCTCAGAGCACCCCGCCCCCGGTGGCATTGATCCGGCGGGGGTCAGCGTCCTGCTCGTAGCGGTAGTGGTACCCCTCCATCTGGTCGCGGCAGGCCTCCCGGAAGTTGTTGAGCCACTTCTTTATGCCCCGCCTGTTCAGGTAGAGTACCATGAGGAAGAGGACCCCGATGAGGGCCAGCACTATGCCGAAGAAGACGTAGGAGGCCGTCTCCAGGTCCTCGTTGATGCACTTGAGCTCCTCGGCCTTGAGGCGCACGATGAAGGAGCCGTTCATGCGGGCGGGCGCGGAGCAGCGGAGTTCCGCGGAGTCCCGCACCTGCGACCCGTTCCGCAGCCAGAGGAGCAGCGGCTTGAGCTGGCAGTCGCACAGGAAGGGGTTGGCGCCCAGGGAGAGCTGCAGCCGCCGGTGGCGATAGAGGCCGGCCAGGGTGAGGGCGTCTAGCGACTGCAGCGAGTTGTGGCGGAGGTTGAGCGTCCGCAGCTCCCCCAGCTCCAGCACCCCGCCGGGCAGCGCCTGCAGCCGGTTGTCGGCCAGCTCGAGTTCATATAGCGCCCCGAGGCTCCGGTTCAGTAGTTCAGCGGACAGCTGCTCCAGCGCCCCCTGCCGGAGGGCGCCATTCATCCTCAGGGTGTGCAGCTGCCCCAAGCCCTGAAAGGCGCCACTGGACAGGGACGTCAGTGCGTTGTGGCTCAAATCCAGCAGGGCCAGGCTGGGAAGTCCTTGGAAAGCTAGCGCCTCGATGACTTCGATGCCGCTATCCGCGAGGGTGAGGGCGGTGAGGTTCACCAGAGTCGTCCCGTTGTTCGCAAATGCTCCGGCCCGCAGGGTGCTGATGTTCCCCCTGGTGATCGTGAGGTTTCGAACCCAGGGGGGGACGTCGGCGGGGATCCCCGGGGAGCGGCAGTGCAGAGCCCCCGTGTCCTCGTTGCAGTGGCAGTCCTCGGGACAGGCCCCGGTGCCAGGCAGCAGCATGAGCACAGCGCAGACGATCCCACAAACCAAAAGAAAGCCGGACTCACTGTCAACCCAAAGCACCTTCACTTTGCTGATGTAGTGTGACTGCTTCACCCCCATCTTTCATCCCAGGCATCCGACCAGAGGCACTCGGGGCAGTCCTCTGCACACTTCTTGCCGTGAGATGGGGCGATGGGCTAGCCCGGGTCTTCGCCCAGCCCGGCCATCCCTCGTTGCCGTGGATGCGCCTACCTGCCACGAAAGTCGGCCACTGGCGCTTCAGCAGCCGACTCAACTCTCTGCCGGCCACCTGCTGTCCAGGCGGTCGCCCTCCTCACTCCCGGCCAACAGCTGTCCAGCGGTCTGCCCGCCTTTCTCTCCAGTGGCTGCTACCCCAGGTAGCTTGACTTTCTCGCTCTCTCAGCCACCATCAGTTTGCCCTCCGTTCTCTCCGCCACATCCACCAGCTATCTGCCCTCCTTTCTCACTCTCTCATCCTCCGCCACCGGCTCCAGGACAGCCTGCCCTCGTTTCTCTCAGCGGCCAGCAGCACCCCAGCAGACCGCCCTCCTTCCTGAGAAGGCTTAATTTGATGTTGACGTCTCTGCCCGTGCAGATGGATTGAGCGCTGCCTGACAGAGAGCGCCCCCTCCCCTTTCACCTCTGTGGATCAGCTGTGCTTTCCTCTTCTGCGAGGGAGGGGGGACAGGGCGGGGGCTGGACCAGTTCACGGCGAGCTTTATTCCCAGCAGCGCCAGGGATGCTCGTGTTTTCATTTACACAGTGCAACTCTTTAATCAGCGCGAAGCTCGATGGGGGATCGATTTTGCTGTCTCCTTCTGCGGTGGCAATGTACTGTTGAGACTTCGGTACCCCGGCCGCCTCCCGGCCCAGTAAGGCTGCGGGACGCGCCGGGCGAGCGCCCATCCGCTGAATTGATGCGCTGGTGTCATGGCTTCCGTGTTTATGCCTGGCAGTCGGATAATTAAACCTGCCATTCCGAACTCGTTACAGTTTCTTTCCTCCTTCGGCGGCTCCAGTCGCACAGATGTCTTTGTGCGAGAGGGCGGCGAACCTCGGAGAGAAAGAGAGAGAGAGGGGGGCAGCCGAGTGCGTTCAAAGGAGAAAGTTCCACTTCAGGAACCCGGGCCCTCTTCCGGGCACACGCAGTTCTAAAAGTTCTCCTCCAAAGCAGGCACCAAAGGAAAAGTTAATCGTTTAATATTTAATAGGAGAGCGTGCTTGGTCATGCCGCGGGGGACTGTGGGTAATATGAGCGGGGGTAGAGGGGGGACCAGACCAAAAGACAACACTAGAAACACATTCATTTTCTATGGCCTACTGGTATGTCTCTGCTCCACATGTTGCCCTTATAAAGGAAGGAGCTGTGCTGTGTATGTGTGCTGTGTTATAGGTTTCTGTTCAGCCCGGTTGAGTCATGGTACATAAGTGGAATGTTGTGAGTAGAGAGTGTGGAGTGGAATGTGGATTTGAGAGTCAGTTGCATCTCCGAGCAGAAATACTTTGTTGGCGACGAAGCCACCACCGAATCCAGCCTCTGTGGCATCGGAAGGGCCGCCACACTTCGGGCAAGGCTTTCAGCGCTGTTATTTGCCCTTAATCATGGGTTTAAAGCAACACATGCCCAGCACACAGGGAGAGAAGACTGCGAGTATTGCAGGGACATCGCTTATTTTTTATAGAAACAACCCCCTGGTTTGTTTATGAAATATGAAAAACAAGCTGCCAACCGGTATGCCACAGTGAGGCAGTCAGCCCTGCAATACTGAAAGTGCCCCAGATGTGTCAGCAGGAGCATATTTGGCGAAAACTCTCTTTCATACATGAGGAGATGTTCAAGTATGGTGAGCCGGCTCAGAAAATCAATAGGACATGAGACTGGGTAACGTTGATGAGGGGAACTCCGTGGTTTCACTTTTCAAGTATGCCCTGCTCTGAGATTTTGGTGCCATAATGAAAGACTTCAGCAGGAATACTTAAAATTGACCACCAAACTTTGAGTGACTTTTGTTTGCTACTGTTGGAGGATTTTGACTTCGTAGTCAGCTATTATTTCCAATGGTAACAAGTTTGACCTGGGGAAGGAGCAAGGGGAACCCAAACTCCACTGCATTGCTATCAACGTCAAACTGTGCTTAGGTGCTGGAGAAATGCACCCAGACAACAATGCAGTTTCTAAGTGATTTTTAACTTTTTAATATATAAAAAAATCATATATCCAGTGTAAAAGAAAACGGACACTTAGGAACGTTCCTAGAAGTTTAACATTAGAGCAAGTATTAAAAATATTCTAAGTGCAGATTGTCATAACAAAGGACCCGAACTTCACCCCCCTGGTCGGTTGAAGCATGTAATGCAAACTTCCACACCTTTCAGTGCTACATTCAATCACCTTTTCTCAATGAAAATGGTATCTCCAACACCAACGACATCCCACCGTCGCAAGACCTGTGCGACTCGCTGGCCACCTTCTTCCACCGCAAGATCACAGATATTCACGACAGCTTCAACGCTGCGACCACCCCAGCAACCACTGAGACCCCGGCCTCCACGACCACCATTCGCACCAACCGCCTGCTCTCCTGGACCAACATCAACGATGACGACACCATCGAGAACATGAACACCGTCCACTCCGGGTCCCCGTCAGACCCCTGCCCCCACCACATCTTCAACAAAGCCAGCACCACCATCGAACCCCACCTCCGGAAAGCCATCAACGTCTCCTTCGAGACAGCGACCTTCCAGGAGAGCTGGAAACACGCTGAGATAAACGCCCTACTCAAGAAGCCCAAGGCGGACCACAAGGACCTCAAGAACTTCCGACCCATTTCCCTGCTCTCGTTCCCGGGGAAGGTCATTGAGAAGACAGTCAACAAACAACTGACCAGCTTCCTCGAGGAGAACAGCATCCTAGAACCGTCCCAGTCCAGATTTGGCAGCAACTACAGCACCGAAACCACCCTTATCACCGCCACCGATGACATCAGGACCCTGCTAGACAACAGAGAAACCGCTGCCCTCATCCTCCTGGTCCTGTCAGCTGCCTTTGACATGGTCTGCCACCACACACTACGAACACGCCTCTACGATGACGGAATCCAGGAGAAGGCCCTGAACTGGACCACCTCCTTCCTCTCCGGCAGAACACAGAGCATCCGCCTCCCCCTTCCAAGGCCACCGAGATCATCTGCTGCGTACCCCAGGGCTCATCCCTCAGCCCAATGCTGTTCAACATCTACATGGCACTGCTCGCCCACGTCGCCCGACTGCTTGACCTCAACATCATCTCCTAAGCCGATGACACTCAGCTGATCCTCTCCCTCACCAAAGATCCCCACACCGCCAAAACCAACCTCCACGAAGGAATGAAGGCCGTCGCCGAATGGATGAAGCTGAACTCGGACAAGACAGAGGTACTCATCCTCGGATCCACCCCCTCGGCCTCGGACGACTCCAGGTGGCCGACTGCACTAGGAACAGCTCCAACACCCACCGACTACGCATGCAACCTAGGGGTCCTCCTCGACTCGTCTCTCTCCAGGTCAAGTGCTGTCTCCTCCTCCTGCTTCAACACCCTCCACATACTCCGCAGGATCTACAAGTGGATCCCCACCGAAACTAGAAGGACGGTCACCCAGGCCCTCGTCAACAGCAGACTGGACTACGGAAACGCCCTCAACGCAGGATCCTCGGCCAAACTCCTGAAACGGCTCCAACGCATCCAGAACGCCTCCGTATGCCTGATACTCGACATCCCTTGCTGCAGTCACATCACACCACACCTGAGAGACCTGCACTGGCTCCCTGTCAACATCAGGATAACCTTCAAACTCCTCACCCACGCACACAAGGCACTCCACAACACTGGCCCAGCGTACCTCAACAGCCGACTCAGCTTTTACACCCCCACCCGCCAGCTCCGCTCCGCAGACCGCCCCCTCGCCACTGTCCCCCGCATCTGAAGAGTGACCGCCGGTGGCAGATCATTCTCCCACCTCGCAGCCAAGACATGGAACACCCTCCCCATCCTCCTACGGCAGACCCAAGACGTACTGACCTTCAGAAGACTCCAAGACTTGGCTCTTCGAACAGTAGCAGCATCCCCCATTAGCGCCTTGAGACCCTCACGGGATATTTAGTGCGCTTCATAAATGTTATGATTGGTTGATTGGAGGAAGGAACCCGTGGTGCAGTCAAAGATACCCAGAGACATTAATGAACAAGTGTGGGGATCTTCTTAAGGGAGCATGTGACAAGACCTTAAAGAAGTTACAGTAAGCTAGAGTAAAACAGATAACTTCACTCATTTTTTCAGTTCTCATTTCGTAGTGCCAACTTCAGAACCAAGCTACACTTAGTAGAACAGTTAAGATAAATATGCAGTGTACAACACAGGATAACAACAAAAGGCGGTGCATTTAAGAAACATTTAAATGTGCAATAGTGGTAAGCCTTTAGTGTGCTCTAAGCAGGTACAAAAACAGATCCACAATTGTTACCCTAAAACGGAAAGTTACATGAACAGTTTACACCCTCACCTGCTCCCGTACTGAATTGTAACCATCGCACAATAACTACACTCCACTCTGTTACTTGAAGCATAAAAGGCCATTTTATTAGGACAAGGTTGCAACAGTTAAACTTTATTAACAAACTATCAATGCAAATAATATATAACTTTTATCGTAACCATACAGCTCATTCTCACCAGCCATCCTCAAACCATCTCACCAGTTTCACTCCCCTCTTTTTACTCTGCAACCTCCTCCATAGCCACCATTCTCACCTTCACTTGCCCTCCAAACATCCTCTCTTGAATTTCCTCCGTTGCTCATTGCATCCTGCGCCCGCCCTCAGTCACCTGTGTACCCTTCCCCCCGAGGGGTGGATCTGCCCGTATGTGACTCACCAACCCTCAAAGTACTGCCAACCAAGGAACCCCCATAGGGTGGTTACCTGCCCACCCAAACAGTTCCTGCGCACCTTTCACCAACTCTCAATATTCCCTGCGACACCAGATGGACTCATTCCACAATCTACTAACGCAGCTCGCATTTCCATCATATAATATGAGGTCCCCTTCCATGAAAAAGTGCACCCCATCATCCCTGACCAGGAGTGGCACCACCAACTTAAGCCCCGCATGGGCAATCACTTTTATGTTCCTCAACTTGCAGAAAACCCTCATTGCCCTATTCAATTTCCTGCAAGCTTTTTCAATAGCTGTATGTTTGACAGACCCTCTATACTTTGCAAGGCACAAACTCAGTCCATTTTAAGCACGTTCCAGCAAAATTCCTCTTTATCGCTCGCCTCCAAATCCCTCTGCGTGTGCTGCAGTATTGTCAGTCCCGACAAACGTACCCAATCGTGCTCTCCCAAATGTAAGACAAGCATGTCTGGGCAGCCCCTTTGTGGTACCATCTTTATCAGCCATGGCAATAAAGCCCCACGTTGCATGCCCCCTCTTCCCCACCAACAAACTTCGCTGTGGCTGCTCCTCAAACTCAGGTTACGTCCATACACCTGTTGGTCCGCATATTTGGCTTCCCAGTGGACGAATGAATGTCCCAGGATCCAGATAACCGTCTTGGTCACCGGGCTGCTCACACATCCTACGGTGCAAAGGAAAAAGATTATTCTTGAAGAACACCCCTCCTCCCATTCGCACAAGTACCTCCCACCTTTGCCCTACCTCCAGGCATAGCCCCTTATTTGCGCTCATACCTCTCGCAACACCTGGACCTGTATCTACCAAGCTGGCAAAGTTTGCCCCAGGACCATCCTAAACGGGCCACCGCTGTAGCAGTACCAATGCGGAAAGAGTGAGTCCCAAACTTAGCTGGATCCTTCCCCACTTCCGTAGCGCCATGCACAAGACAGCCAGCAGCTGAAAAGCTGTTACTCATCCCCCTGTCGCATGATAAAAAATCCCTGCTGAGGTCGTCCCTTTCCGGAGATATTGCCCTGCCACCCCCTACCCGGCACACGCCACTGTAGCCACTCATTCAACCAAAGCCATCTCCCTCTGCCTGCCTGATCTGTCTTGGAGTGACTCAGCCAGATCCCCAAGCGGCCCTGGTCCAGTCTCACCTCATCATATGACGCCCCCAATCCGTACCCAACAACTCTGAGACCCGAAAAGCCTCCCCAAAAATCCAAATCATACATAGCCTAAATAGTGACACCTCAAATAGGTCACAACAACAGTTTGACAAAACCCCCAATAAACCTTGTAACAACTCAAATGTTATGGCCTCTCTCAGAGCCCCTCCAACCTTTTAACATACTGCTCAGGATTTCATCCTTGCCGGGATCAAAACCTAAATATAGATTTTTATAAAAAGATATCCCTGTCAATTTTCCTGATATTGTCGTCTATGACAAACCCTTATCAACGCAATGCAGAAAAAAATTCAACACTCCCTGCTCTGTGTCCTGTCGCGTAAGGCTCGGTGTAGCTACAGCTTGCCCCATAAACTCCCCAAATTCAGACAAAGTCCGGTTGCAACTCCATCTTGGGTATTCCGTCAAGGACCTCTCTACCAGGTCTATCACTCTCACACTTCCCAGCCCAGATGTCGTCTGGCAACTCTGTCTTGAATTACTCCGCTCCAGGCAGCAGTCTTCCAAATCACTGCGAACGAGACAAAGCATTCGCAATGTCTTTGCTAGCCCCTGGGACATGCTTGGCACGAAAAACCATATTCAGCTTCAAACACCTCAGCATAAACTTACGCAACAATTACAAAACCCTCAAATCTCTCACCTTCTGCCTGTTCACCAGTTTCACTACTGTCATGTTGTCCACATAGAAAAGCACCATCCCATTCTGTAGCTGAGTACCCCAAACTACTACTATTTTGCTAGATTTCTTTAGGAATGTTTTTGTGCTCCTCTGTTGATTTTAAAATTGATTTGGTGCTGACTAAGTACGTAACAAACTTTTCCATGGAGAAAAGCATGATGCTTTTGTCTATGGCTACACAGTTTTAAGCTCTGTTGTGACATGGCAAGGTTGTACTGACGAAGTATGGTATAGGGGACTCTGCTGCGCATACCAAGATTTTATGAAGAATGGTTTTGAAAGCCTTTAACCTGACAAATAAAATAAAATTTAGCAAGTGGTGTGACAGACCAGGCGTCACTCTATTTTGGAAGGAAAGGAATCTCAATTGACTTTACCACTGCATCTCAATTGACTTTACCACTGGCAATCTGGTACAAAGTACCAAGCGTACCCCATCAGCCATACCATTCGATCAAATGACCTATGATGTTTGAGTTCTGAGGAAAGTGGCAGCCAAATCAAAGTGGTTACTGAAACATGCCTTTCCTACAGTACTAGATCCATGGGAAGCCAACCAAAAGTGCTGAAATAAATGATTAAAAAATGCAGGCGCTAGGAGATTGTGTACATCCTGATGTCATATTGGTTTTATAGTGGTGTTGTGTATGAGTCAAATAGTTTATTTGTTGGAGTGTATGAAATCTGTAAAGATGGGATCAGCCATATTTAAAATCATGTATTATATCAGACCCATTTGCTTTGAAAAATTTATATAACTTTATGAATGTATGTATAATTAGATTGAATTTTTGTAAATGATCTACGTATGAACTAAATTGGTGTATAACTAAACTTTTTTTTTTTAAAGATCAATTGCAAGTTGGGCCATATATTGTATAAACTATGATATCAAGTAGAAGATATATAGGTCAAGGAGGGTTCTTGCTTTATATTTGGGAATTTACCCTGTTCCCAGAACTCATCCAGAGAGGCTTTCACAACTTGTATTAGGCTGTTATTTGAGTGACATAGCAAGTGTCCTTAATTTAGCGAAATGCCTTCCCAACATTAACAATCCACATTTTCACATGCATCTTTCTTCCCTTTGTGCCAACTTAAAAATATCACCCCTTTTCAATGCTCCCAACGTGCATGTCCTGCTACTCAATGACTTTATATCCTCCAAATTTGACTACATAAAAACTATGGGCCTCATTAGGATGGCGGTGAATCCGCAACCTCCGGGCCGGCGGAAGCCACCGCCGGCCCGGTGGATGCGGATTCACCACCGCTGACACATATAAAACACCCACCGCCAGATTAAGATGGCGGTGGGACCAGCGGTGGACGGCAGGTCCGTCCGCCGCTGATCCACGGGTTTTGGAGGGTTATTTGGTGGCGGTGTCTGCAAGACACCGTCATCCAAATTAGGAAGCATGTGTAGACATGCTTTTCCGCGGCGGTGTTTCCGCCGTGGAAAAGCATGTGGACCTTTGCTTATGGGGGCCCTGGGGGCCCGCAAGGGGTGGGGGTGCACATGGGGGGTACCTATGGTACCCCCCTACATTTGCATGCACAAAGCGGCAGGCACCGCCCGGTGCCTGCCGCCTTGTGCATGCAAATGCAATGCATGCATTTTTAACATTGCGGCGGGCGCTGCTTGAAGCAGCACCCACCGCAATGTTAAGGATACAGGATGTGACCGCCAGGGTGGCATCACATCCTAATTTGCATGGAGGGACCGCCGCTGCCCATGCGGACGGTCCCTCTACCTCGGGGGTGGCGGACGGACGCAGGTCCGTCTGCCATCCTAATGACCCCCTATATTTGACTTTGCAGCCTTTTTAATGATAAAATGCTGTGTATCCTAAATCTTGCAGTCTAACATTTCTGTGGCCTGTGGAAATGCCTCCATGTCTTATAAATGAATGTCATTGACCCTGCCCTAAAGGTAGTTCGAAAGGAAGTGCTTGCAGGCACATAGAAGGTTAAGGGAGTTTTAGAAAAAGCTCCCCTGAAATAGGGAAGAGGTGAGGAAGGCCAGGGCATTTTATTGCCTGGCTGGGGGCGGAAGACAGAGAAATTTGAAAAAACGAAATGTGGGAGAACCTTCTAGGGGCCTGTTCTATCAAGGACAGTGAGGCGTTCTGGAAGGTCATGAACCATCCCCTATTTCGATCTCAGCAGGCTCCAGGGAAAGCTTCAACTATCACCCACCAGGCCTGGAATGAGCATTTTGAGATCATAGATAATATTGAGAGGGGTGAGCAATTGATCCTTCATGGCAAGAGGCCGCTGGAATCGTTTTTGACTGAAAGGATGTCCGGCAAGCTATTTGGTCAATCCCTCCAGGTAAGGCTCCTGGCCCAGACAGGGTACCTGGAGATTTGTATTCATCTCTTGCCGACCTGTGAGCCCTGAGAGTGACTCAGAATATTAACCCCTTAAGTGCTGCTGACCGCCAATGGTCGTCAGCAGCGCTACCTCCCCAGTGCTGCGCACGACCATTGAACGTCCATTCAGCACTAGTTCTAATGGACAGCGCAGCACTGGGGAGAAATGTTTACACGCAGCTAAGGTGTTAACGCTGCTGTCAATAGCCCGTTTCCAACTAGTTTGCTGCGATCTGTGATTTGTTCCCATTTTCAAAAAGGGTAATAGAATGGACCCGGCATGTTATTGTTCTATTTCTTTATTGGAGATGGAGGTCAAAATCATGGCTGGGTTCTTTTGGACTGCCTTACTTCTTGGGCGGGAGAAAGTAAAACCTTATCCGAGGCTCAACATGGGTTCAGGTCAGGGAGGGGAACTGTTGGACAAATTCTGAATTTGTACCTAATAATCTCTAAGTACACTAGGGTTTAGGGGGGTGCAATTCATCTGGCCTTCATGGATCTCAGCAGTGCATTCAATAGGGTCAACAGAGATAAGACCTGGGTCGATCTGGGGTCCATGGTGGTTGAGCCTGCCCTGGTTGCCTTCTTGCGTGATTTGCATAATAGCCTTACAGCCACAGTGAGGGATGCTGCTGATGGAGAATATACTCAAAACTTTGAAAAGAGGGGTTCACTAGGGCTGCATCCTGGCCCCCCTTCATTTTATCCTTTATATCAACCGCTTGAAGTCATTTTTAACAGAGCGAGATGCCACTGCACAGACTAAGCGGTCTGTGCCTCAATTTATTATGGTTGAATCTGTAAGTGGGATGGAACCTTACGTGAACTTGGACATGTCTACATATCATCGTAGGCTGTTGACCTACTTCTGATTTAATCTGTTTCACCATCTGTTGTCTTCAAGAGATGGATGGTAAAAGATTTGGAGTTACAACCAAGTGATTGTGACAAAACTTCTATTACAGACACTTTGCGATGATATGTTCTAGATTTCGCACCTTACGTTATATATTCGCCCATTGCTTTTATCCTTGAATTTTAGACAAATGCGACCCACATTTTTGTTTCTGCATCTTTTACCAACTCATAATGTATGCACGTTTTTGACTTGTTTTTTAGCTGGAGTAGAGCATATGTGTTGACTGGGTCCACATCGTTTTGTTATATCCCTTTTTGAAAAGACTTTTTAGTTTGTAGCATTAAAGGATTTTTATATTGGCTTTGCAAACAGTATTTGTACGTACACTCGAAACTGTGTTTTTAGGGACATTTCTCGGCCAGGAGCTTTATCTGAGCTGGTCATCAGTATTATTGTTCTCTTTTAATGGAAAGCTAAGTCTTTTCAGCACATGTATTTGCAAATTTTGCATTGAAGATGTATTTTGTTCTTATCTAAGGAGTCTGACCTCTTTCATGATTGATTTTATGCTTGCACTTTTATAATATTATGATGAAATCGAATACATTTGTACTGACTGACTGACTGAATACATTCTAAAGGCCTTAAATTAAACAGAGAAATAATGTAAATCTCTGTGATTCATTTGCTGCATCAGTTAAGGTGCATGTCTCTGCTGTGTTCTCAGCAGTGGTGGCTCCTCCATAGGGGTGTGGGGGCGTTGCCCCACTGCTTTCTCGCAGTGCGAGAAGCAGAAACATAAAATGGTAATACCACCATTTTATGTTTCTGCTTCTCGCACTGCAAGAAAGCAGTAGGGCCTGGTTGGGGGCGGGAGGGTAGGTGGTCCTGCTTGAGGGCAGGGGAGGAGTGGCTTGCCCACTGTTGTGGGTATTGACTGTTTGGTCGGCCCCAGGGCCGACCAACCCAGTCATGCACAGCTCTCCGCTGCGCCACACCAATCACAATGCTGCCATTGCAGCTTTGTGATTGGCTTAGGGTAGGGGAGGGAGGCTGCCTGCTGGCTGCTTCCTGTTCCTGCAGGAAAGCAGCAGGGACATGTGGAACCCGGCTGCACCATTGCACCGGCCAGGAGCGGAGGCGACGCGGTACCCAGTGGTAAGGTACGTTTTATTTTAATTTTTTATACCCCACCGCGCCCCATCCCCCTTCCTGCCTCCTTCCCTCGAGCATGCCGACCGCAGCTGTTGACACCGCCAGGCAGCACATCAAAGGGGATATAAAATACAAAAAGTACAATATCACCATCCAAATAGGTTACTTTAGAGCCAATGGCGTGATCCGTTATGTATTGGTAACATAATGTTTGAAGCCGGCCCCTGGCCCCGGCAGTCCTGCATCAAAGAGACACACAATCCCAGTTGTGGGTTTCCCATTATCGTTCAATGTAGCATAGCGCTTCAAAACATTCTACAGCCAAAGTAGAGCGCTTCATTATATAGCCTCTTTACAACATGCAGGGATGTCAGCACTGTAACCCTGTACAGTCTTGTAGCAATGCCTTCCCGACTCTGGTGAAGCAATACGTGTCATGCTAGTTAAGACAACAGAGTGGGTTAATGCTCCTGCCTCACAATTTAGCGGGCAACCTGTCAGTTACTGGCTGAAACGTACGTTTGCACCCAGCACTTTTTGCGACTGGCTTAAAGCTTTGCGACACTATAAACAAGTGTTGTCGTTACCCTACTCAAGGTACTTATTTTATCGACCACTGAAGGGTGAAAGGCTGAGTCAGTGATGATCATGATTCAAGTTGTGCCTAGATTTCTACTGCATGTGGATTAACCCTTCAAGTATTGTGAATACTTAGAGGGTATTGAGGATTACGGCGTTGAGGAGTGCATGTCAATGGAAGAGTCTGGTTTGTTCTGAGGTGCAGTCTATAGCGGCTCGAAGCACAGTTGACACCCTGTGACCGGATCCGGAAGTTGGCCAGTTTTTCTAACCCAGACTCTCTGGGATGCATGAGCTGTGCTCGTCCGGATGAGCTCCGGGGCCAAGTGCAGCGCGCTCTCCCTTCTCTCGGAGGACGCAGTCTGGTATTCGCATGATTGTTTGCACCACTAGGAGCGTGTTTCACCCCACAGATCGATATTCAGTGAAAGAGTAAAGTTTATCCTGGTATAGGCTGCAGATGGGTGCCCTCGAAACATACACGCTGGTGTTTGTGCATGACAGTAAAAACCCCATACCAACTTGTCTACACTTAGGCTCACCTGTACGCCAGGGCACCGAGGGTCACACACGCCAGAAGTGGTTTCCATGCATACATTATCGTGGCTAGACGCTGGGACCATTTTCTCAATGCATTTTCTCAAAAATGCATTTCAGCTTTTCAATACTGACAGACAAAGGGCTGGAGGTAAAGACTGACTTAGAATAATTATGCAAAATACAAGGCACAGAATAGTGACTAATCAATTAGCAATATAGTCAATGTGCAAGCCTAATTACAGAATCCTGAAAGAGATTCGCCTTTTAAGAATGGGAACCTCCTCTTACACCATAGATCACACTATTTTTATAGGGTTTTAGACAAAACGTTCAGATATTCGCTACATTAGTACATGATTCTCAGGCTCATATGTGGAATTTTAGTTTACGAACTGAACATCATCTGCGCCAGCTTGTCACCCACGTACAACATGCACGACCACCATTTTAGGTATCAGGGTCTCCCTGTCCACAATCAGTCGCCAGCGCGCCCCTCTCACCCAGCAAGCATCTTCCGCGCACCCTGGCTCCCCCTCCCTCCCCCTCATGAGCATGACCCTTCTGCATGACCCTGTCCTTGGGAGTCACGCCTGCGCCTGACCAGCATCTCCTCTCCTCCCATGAATGCCCCTCTGTTGATAAACCTTCCCTCCGCGCTCGATTGTCCACGCGGCATGAATACCACTCCTTTGATGACACCTTCCCCCGTTTCCAGCTGTCCACACAGGTCCGAGGTCATCTCCTAAGCCGGGAGATATCATTTACTGCCCCTTATTGTATGAAGTCGATCTTCTTCAAAGGACCCTCTATTGATCAAGACCTCCCCACCCCCTGGGATATGATCAGGCGCACACATCCTAAGACTCGACGGAATACTCAGCTGCGTAATGACCCCCTCCTCTTATCAGCAGGTTGAGGACCTCTATTGTGGAGGTATATGGGGGTGGGATTGACATGAGGATTACGGGGATGTTTCTTTCCTTACTTCATAATGTTCTGATTGTCATAAAGAAAGGTCACATGCCATAAACCAGTGTATAAGAGGCCAGGCCTCCGAGAGGCTGTTAGAGCACCTCGAGACGATACCTTGTTGTCCGATCTGATGTGTTCTGCTCCGTCGGAATAAAAACTTCTGTTTCCTGCCTTCTGGTCTCCGGCGCCTGCCTCATTGCTTGGTAATTTGAATGGTACAGAGGCGGTTAGCGCCGGGCAAATCTTGAAAAAGGTCATACCCCTACCTTTTTTTTACAATTGGCGTCCCAAAGCGTGGGGCCCATCAGCGACACGTGGATCCAGTGGGAGAGGTCCCAACGACAGAGTGAACGACTGCAACGATCGGGAGAGCTCGTGTCCGATAGACCCTCGTCTGACAGCCGATCATCCGACCTTCACTAGTTCCGAACAGACCTCTCTCGAGTGATCTACGGTCCTGACTGGGAATCATCAGGAGTGCCACGAACATCACGAAGAAGAGAGGACGATCGGGCGCTGGATTCAGAAGACAGGAAACCGTCCATGCGGTCCGGGTAAGGTCGTGTAAACACGACAAACTGAGAAATGATTGTTTGGTTTGGATAATACTAGTATTACGCTTTATTGATACCTCTGGAGATTCACCGTCTGCAAACGGAGAAAACAACAGGCTCTCTCTTTGCAAACAGTGAAGGATAGGTAACGCAGACTTTTGTCCCCATTGTAATCCGTCGTGCCTATCTTCCTCCCCCACTGTTTTCCCGAACTGTCGTTCGTGGATTGTTGTCTGGAGATTCTTTGTCTGCAAACAGGGAAGAACAAGGTCTCTCTTTGCAGGTAGAGAAAGAGTGGGTAACGCAAACCTTTTTCGTGCCCACTTATTCTCCCCACTTATTGTTTGATTGACCGAACATTGATTGTCCGGTATTGGTTCTTTTGAGGTATTCACGGCCTACAAACAACGTAGAATAGAAATATTCTGTCTAGTCTTTGTCCGCCGTGATAAGATAGGTAGTGCAGACCTTTGTCCCCGTTGTAACCCGTCATGCCTATCTTCTCCCCACTGATTGGTAGCCTGTACAGCCCGGACCGCTTATTAGAGATGAACCATCCAGCTCCACTGGAGGGCACCCCTAATAAGGACATGTTCACTAAGCATGGACTAGTCGCTATAGCTTATACTAAGTTATGGCATAAATATACAAAGAAGAACCCTGAAAGTCAGTGGCCACTGATAGGTTCCTTTGATGATAATAAAATAAAAGCATTAGAAATAGCGCTCCAGAAAAATAAGACTACGCCCACAATGCTCGACAGTATCGGCATGTGGCGCAAAGAAACGGAACAACGAAAGAAAAGAGAAGAAGCAAAAATAGGGAAAGAATTACGAAAGGCAGCCCATCTAGCCGCTAAGCAACTAGAAGAAGAAATAAAAGAAAGAAAGGAAGCCACACAAAACCAAGAATTAGGGTCGATAGGTCAATGTCCTGTTAGGACCCCCTCTGCGCTCTACCCTGAATTGCCCTCCAAACAGCGGGCGAACGATGAGTTACTACTAGGTCCCCCAATCATCTACATGCCCCCTCCGTATGCCCCCTGCCAACAACACCCGCAGGCCCTAAGTGCAAACGAGAACGACCTTAGCGCTAGTGCACCGGCCCTCACGGCCTCCGCACCAGCCACATTAACAACATCGTCAGACGATCCCGAGGCTAGCAAACAACCACCAACCAGACCAAATAGGTTGAGCAAAGATGAGCGGGATGGGATCGACAAAATAGCAAAGACATTAGTAGAACGAAGGGAGAGCGAAGAATACACAATGAACATATATAATTCACATGCCGACAGCCACAGACGGCATTTCATTTTGCGATTCAGCTACCACACCCTGAACGCATATGAAGATAGGTATCAAAGTAAGGGCCCCGCTAAACTAACAACGCTGTATAGGAAGATTGATGTTGGAGATGGGACTGAATGTGAGGCGGCGGAGCTCTTCATGCAGATGCTTGAGGTCTTCCGCCACCTCACGGAACAAAAACCAGAAACCAAGGTTACAGTCCCTGAAACGATCTCAGTAGAAGTACCCAATACTATGATGCCCATCAGAGAGGCGGCCCCTTACTGGATCCCGCCACGTGGCCAGGGAACAAGTGATGATATTAATCATGCAGATGCAAAAGGGAGGGTTGTGTACAATTGGGTTTACCAACCATGGGACCGACAAGATATCCTCACTTTTAAACAAACTCTGCCCGATTTAAGAAAGAACCCGACAGCATTCTATACCGAATTAGGCACAGCCTTCGGTTCGACGATAATGACTTTAGCGGACATTGACTTGTTCTTCGGGTTATGCCTGCCAGCGGACGTGTGGAAGCAAATCCGGAAGGCTGACCACACGGATCTGTTTGGACATACCTGGGACCAACTCGGTAAACTAGATAGACAGCGAGAGCCTGGAAGGAAACCAGTAAAGGACATACTAGAACTCCCAGACAAACTAGTTCAGAAGTTAAAGACACTGATCCCAGAAAGAAAGGTAGATTGGTCGATAGTCACGGCCTGTCGTCAGAAACCCCAGGAAGATGTGTCAGAATACTTCTCCCGATTCGAGACAGTGTTCTCCGACTACAGTGGCCAAGACATGACCACCGCAACCGGACAGCACCTGTTCGTACAAAATTATGTAAAGGGCCTATCACAAGAAGTCTCCCAAAAACTGCAGACGAGTGAGAGTAGTTGGGGGGCCTCCAAACCCGCAGCTATCCTTCAGATGGCTCAGTATTACGAGCACCAAAACAATGAGAATGATAGGGCGTCCGAGAAAAAGAAGAAAGATCTAAAGGAAAGGGTGATGATAGCCCAGATACAGGGTATAGCGGTAGGACGGGAACACCAAAGGGGGAACTACCAATCGACCGCCCCCGGAAATCTACCCCCTAAAGATCACACCCCAACACCCCACACTGGACGCGGAGACATTAGCAATGACCAATGCGCCTTCTGCAAAGGGTTCGGCCATTGGAAATCCCAGTGTCCGGTTCTGCTAGAGATGAATAGAAATAGGGACTCCAGGGATGTGGCAGGTGGTCCGAGAAATAGAGTGCAAGGACGAGGGCACACCAACGACACCAACAATGACAGATCAGGGAGATTGAACACATTTGACCGCCCCCGACAGAACCAATATCAACTGTCCGATGGTGAGAATGCCCCCGACTTTGCATAGGACTGCCAGGGGCAAGGGAGGGATCCAGTCGAGCTCTGTGTTGACCAGCAAGGTCCTTATGTCACCGCTAAGGTCCTAGGTACAGAGTCCCCATTTTTGGTAGACACTGGGGCGACACGTAGTGTGTTATCGAAACGACTGATTCCAAGGGCACCCTTGTCTGGCTCACACATTACGTCGATAGGTTTCGATGGAACGCCCTCCACTAATCCCCTGTCCATACCTATCACCTTTGACCTAGAAAACAACACCATTGACGCGACATTTCTGCTCTCCTCCAACTCCCCTGACACCATTATGGGCATTGACTTACTGAAACATTTTCGAGCTACCATTAGGTGTTCCCCAGATGGAATCGGAGTCATTCTGTACGACAATCCAGACATACCCAAATACTGCCCTGCACGGCACATATGCTCCGTAACTGATGCTGACCTATCCTTGCTCGATACCCTGCCTCCGTACCTATGGGCCAAGAATGACTCTGATGTGGGACGAATGATGATCGATCCTATTCACATAACTGTAAGACAGGACGCTATGCTCCCGAAACTCCCACAGTATCGGATATCGCCCGAGGGCGAGAAGGCACTGGTAGAGATCATTCAGTCTCTGGTAGATGCGGGAGTGGTTGAAGAGGTGGTTAGCAACGTCTGCAACAGCCCAATCCTACCTATTGTTAAGAAGCAAGGCGAAGGAGATGAGAAAGCATACCGCTTCATCATCGACCTGCGAGAAATTAACAAAGTGGTTGTACCCCAGTACCCTGTAGTCTCCGATATCACCACCATTCTGACCCTCATCCCGTCCACTGCCACCACTTTCACTGTTATCGACCTTAAGAATGCATTTTTCTCTATCCCCATCCATCCAGACAGCCATTATCTCTTCGGCTTCACTTTAAAATCCCGCTCGTACCGATTTTGTAGAGCTCCCCAGGGGTACACTGAAAGTCCTAGCATTTACAGCCAGGCCCTCAAAAGACAGCTGGATGCCTTCCAGCTACCAGATGGAGTGGTGTTGATCCAATATGTCGATGATATCCTTTTGGCGGCCGACACCACCCCACTTGCAACCACAGCCACTGTCCAACTCCTACACTTTCTTGCAGAAAATGGCCATAAAGTCTCCAAAAAGAAGTTACAGTTCTGTCAGCCACAAGTGACTTACCTAGGCCATCTCCTGTCCAAAGAAGGGAGGAGACTTACACCCGACCGAATCCAAACCATCCTAGACACCCCCATCCCAAAAACGCAAAAGCAAGTCCGCTCTTTGGTTGGCCTAACCTCTTTTTGCAGACAGTGGTTACCTAACTTCAGCCTCATTGTAAAACCCCTACTTGCCCTATTAACCAAAGATGCCTCCTTCCTGCTCCCTTGGACCCCTGAGTGTCAAGCATCCTTTAAGGAATTGCGAGATGCCCTCTGTTCGGCGCCTGTCCTAGGAACCCCGGATTACTCCAAACCCTTCTCCCTCTTCACCCACGAAAGGGAGGGGTGTGCATTGTCTGTCCTAACTCAATCAATTGGTCCTAAGCAGCGCCCTTGTGCCTACTTCTCCGCCACTCTTGATCCTGTAGCCAGAGCTTTACCTGCCTGCCTTCAAGCAGTAGCTGCCGCTGCTGTCTCTATCCGTCAGAGTGAGGGAATCGTACTGTCAAACTCCCTCACCGTGTTAGTACCCCATGCAGTCGACACCCTTCTGAACCAAACCAAGACTCAACATTTGACCAGCACACGACTGACAGGGTACGAATTGACGCTACTTGCACCCCACATCACGCTAAAGAGATGCACGACTTTGAATCCTGCCACATTACTGCCCATGCCTGAAAATTACCCCGACGTTCCTCCCATACACGACTGTGTGACCCTCACGGACGAACAAACTAGGAGTAGAATTGACCTCCGAGACACTGCTTTCACTGACCCCGATGGAGAGCTATGGGTAGACGGCTCATGCATCAAACTCCCAGATGGCACCACTTCAGCTGCCTATGCAGTCACGACGGCCCGAACAGTAGTTGAGACAGCCTGCATCACACAACGATCTGCCCAGGCAGCGGAGCTGATAGCCCTCACACGAGCATGCATCATAGCCACGGGGACCACCGCGAACGTATATACAGACAGCCAGTATGCCTTCGGGGTGGTTCACCATTTTGGGCTCCTGTGGAGGGAGAGGGGATTCCTGACGTCCCACGGCACCCCTATCCTCCACGGAGATCTAGTCTCCGCCCTGATTGAAGCAGTTCTCCTCCCCAAACGGTTAGCGGTGATCAAATGTCAGGCACACAAAAGGGTGACAGACTTAGTCGGACAAGGGAATGCACTGGCCGACATCACTGCACGAACCACAGCTGAGAATAGGACGGTGACACGCATGTATGTGACCAGGTCACAAGCAGAGAAATGGACTGACGCAAGGGTAATGATCAGAGACATCCAGTCGGCTAGCACCGCTCACGAACTGACTAAGTGGGCAGGGGTGGGTTTGAGGGATGATGAGGGCTGCTGGCGAACAAGAGATGCAGACAAATGGTTACTGCCCGACTCATACCTGATCCCCATACTGACAATGGCTCATTCCCCCGCACACATAGGATCTGCACCCATGATCGAACTCATTTCCAAAGTCTGGCACAACGACAAAATCCCCGACTCAGCCAGACGCCTAGTCCAGCAGTGCCTTATCTGTTTGCAACACAACCCCGGGAAAGGAACTGTGGTACCCCGGGGAGGGTTTGGGACCCCCAATCACCCCTTTGAGGTCCTTCAGATGGACTACATCCAACTAGAGAGATGCCAAAGCTTGAAGTATGTACTAGTCATCGTATGTGCCTTCAGCAAATGGGTAGAGGCCTATCCAACCCGTGACAACACTGCCATGACTACTGCCAAAGTACTACTGAAAGAATTCTTTCCTCGCTATGGCCTTTGTCTAATTTTATGGAGCGACAATGGCCCCCACTTCATAGCTGAGGTTATCCAATTAATCTTAAAGGGGTTGGGGGTGAAGCAAAGGTTTCATGCGGTCTTCCACCCCCAATCCGCCGGTCTGGTGGAACGCCATAATGCCACACTGAAGTTGAAATTGTCAAAAATAGTGGCAACCACCGGACTTAAATGGCCAGACGCTCTCCCTTTGGCCCTGCTATCGATGCGCTCCACTCCCACCAAGCACCATTTGACCCCCTACGAGGTTGTATTCGGGCGACCGATGAATCTCTGGACTGCTCCCAAACCGACCTCCATTCATGACGTCCCGGACGTACTACTATCTGATTATTTGTGCAAGTTAACTAAAACGTTGTCTGTCATTCATCAACAGGTGCAGCAGGCCATCCCCGATGCTTCCAGGGGCCCAGGCCACGACATCCAACCGGGAGATTTCGTTCTAATACGGAACTTCCAACGGACCAAGAGTCTGGAACCCCGGTGGACGGGCCCCTGGCAAGTGCTGATTACCACACGGACGGCGCTTCGAGTGGAGGGGAAGAGGCACTGGCTGCACGCACATCACTGCCGGAAGGTCTCTGCGAACCTGGCCACAACAGAAAACGTCAACACCCAAGAAGAGCTCCTGAGCAAAGACCGACCGACATTGGACTGTTATCCCGATACTGAGGCACTCGAACTTGCAAAATTCTCTGATCCCACTGTGCCATCCAGAGAAGGGTATTTCCTGCGTCGAAAGGAGGGAGCTTCGGCTAAGTAGGCCACGGACTAAGTTGAATCTCAGAACGGTGACCTAAGCACAACCAAGGGTTGCCGGGAGAGAAGTTAAACGAAGTCTGTGGTTCTGCCCGCTACCGAGCCCCTTGAAGGTGATGGAAGCGCCAGATAAGAAGATGATGGAAGCGCCAGATAAGAAGATGATGGAAGCAACAGGAAATACCCACTATAGAAACCCAAAGACTGACAACTTGCACAAATCAAAGACAATCGCCCTCTTTATTGTCTTCCTCTTCTGCCTCCTCCTCATGACCTCCTTCTGGATTCTGGAGGAAAGCACACCGGCTCATGAGGTATTGCTACCTACTGCACAACCAACACCCCTGAAAGAGCATCACCTAATCTCTCTGTCGCCTCAGCTCCGAGAAAGGCGCAGGGAATTCTGGAACAATTCCTTCGTGCAACTGTTGCACCAACACAACCTTGCTGCAAATGCTACGAACTGCTGGATCTGCGGGTTGCTCCCGCATGCCACTGGACACTCCATCCCCTTTATCCCTTCTCCTTTCTCAGTTCACGGCTCTTGCCTCGCCTGGTTGATCCTCATGCAAGAGAGCCACAAGGACAACGCCACCTCCAGCCAGACAGTGTCGCACTTCTACTCTGGGTTCTGGCTGAACAAGACCGGAAAGACCTCTGCTGCCCTGTGTCCTGCGCTCACGGGCGCCACCTTCCTTAAAGACATTCCAGCCAAAGAACGAGTCGAAGTACAGGTGCTCCACAATCCAGCCAGAACCACCTTCTCTCATCTGCAAAAACAAACTACCGCCACTCTGACTGTGGCTCTGTCTGTTATCAATGTCACAGGTCTTGTGTGTCTTGAAGGCCATGGAACACAGCTGGTGGGTCACAGTGCCTGCCGAATCACCAGAACATTGGACTCAGTTGACCCCCCTTCCTTTGTTGCTTCTCCAAATATGTACTTTGTGTGTGGCACCAAAGCTTACACCTGGCTCCCGAAAGGTTGGAAGGGCATCTGTTACATTGCCTTCGTTCTTCCACCCACATACGTAGCCCCTGCCAACCATCACCGGCAGAGGCGTGCAGATGACATTGGACAAGCCGACTCCACTGGAGCACAGTTCCTAGATGCAGCAAAGGGACTTGTCCCTCTGTGGGGCCCAATGGCAAACAGCCGCGCTATCCGACACCTGACCCAGGCAGTAGAAACAACGATCAACATCACGGCTGGCATCCTCGCTAACAACACGGCGGAGCTTCAGGCGGTCCGCCTTGTGACCCTTCAAAACCGCCTTGTTCTAGATGTGGTCCTAGCCGACCGAGGAGGAGCATGCCGCATCATCGGATCTAGCTGCTGCACCTACGTGCCAGATAATTCGCCTTCAGTCTACAAAGCCATTGAACACCTCCACAGACTTTCCTCAGAGGTTCACCAAGAGCAGGAAGGATGGTCGCTTGGGAGCTGGTTTTGGGACACTTTGAGGAACTGGGGTTGGAGGTTGTTTTCCTTCGTACTGATACCTGTTGTGATATTATGTGGGTGTTGCTTGGGTATTCAATGTCTACCCTCCTTGTGCAGCTTTGTTTCTAACTGTATGTGCCCAAAGACTTTGGACTTCCGAACTGAGCACATGAGTCCCCTCTACGAAGTAGAAATACGTGGCCTTATGGGGATAAATCCGAACTGACAAGTTGGCGAGACATGTTAAAAGGGAGGACTGTGCAATTTTAGTTTACGAACTGAACATCATCTGCGCCAGCTTGTCACCCACGTACAACATGCACGACCGCCATTTTAGGTATCAGGGTCTCCCTGTCCACAATCAGTCGCCAGCGCGCCCCTCTCACCCAGCAAGCATCTTCCGCGCACCCTGGCTCCCCCTCCCTCCCCCTCATGAGCATGACCCTTCTGCATGACCCTGTCCTTGGGAGTCACGCCTGCGCCTGACCAGCATCTCCTCTCCTCCCATGAATGCCCCTCTGTTGATAAACCTTCCCTCCGCGCTCGATTGTCCACGCGGCATGAATACCACTCCTTTGATGACCCCTTCCCCCGTGTCCAGCTGTCCACACAGGTCCGAGGCCATCTCCTAAGCCGGGAGATATCATTTACTGCCCCTTATTGTATGAAGTCGATCTTCTTCAAAGGACCCTCTATTGATCAAGACCTCCCCACCCCCTGGGATATGATCAGGCGCACACATCTTAAGACTCGACGGAATACTCAGCTGCGTAATGACCCCCTCCTCTTATCAGCAGGTTGAGGACCTCTATTGTGGAGGTATATGGGGGTGGGATTGACACGAGGATTACGGGGATGTTTCTTTCCTTACTTCATAATGTTCTGATTGTCATAAAGAAAGGTCACATGCCATAAACCAGTGTATAAGAGGCCAGGCCTCCGAGAGGCTGTTAGAGCACCTCGAGACGATACCTTGTTGTCCGATCTGATGTGTTCTGCTCCGTCGGAATAAAAACTTCTGTTTCCTGCCTTCTGGTCTCCGGCGCCTGCCTCATTGCTTGGTAATTTGAATGGTACAGAGGCGGTTAGCGCCGGGCAAATCTTGAAAAAGTTCATACCCCTACCTTTTTTTTACACATACTCATCAAGAATCAAGCAAAAAGAAATATTTGCAAACAAAATAAATTGAAGGATTTTCTCACAATCACATTACATTGGTTTCAGTGTTCACAACATCTAGTACATAAATACAACAATCACCTAACGAGTTACTTGGTCTGGGAATGCTAAAATCGTCAGAGGTGCTCAGCACTACATTGTATATCGAAGTGTGTTATGAAGCTCTGTGGTTATACTGAATAAGCAGCTACCTATGATATATGACATCTTTTTATTAATGTAATAACTGCACTTTCACAATTACTTTCTAGCCTTCCGGCTTTCTCAAATTTGCTTGAAAATGCACCATTTGTCCACTCTTTTTTCAACATTTTTGAACAGTCCAGTTGGCCAGTGGAGCAGGGTCGGGATTTTCGAAGCACAAATAGGTAAGGGGAGAAAAGTACTAGATGCCACAGCCTGGCATTTTGGCCAAGAGAGCATTACTGCTTCTCAGCAGGTCTGTGACTTTATCGGGGTAGATTAGACAGCTGAGGTGTCACCCCTGTCTACGCCACTCCATGGGAAGTTGGTCTAGGCCTTATCACACCTTTATTCTGAAGTTCCGATGTCCCTTGGCGCCACTATTGAACTGAGAGTAGAGGGGCCTTGTTCATGGCAGACATTCCCCCAACCTGGCTTTGTTTTGTGATTTCTGTACCTTCTTCCTGGTCGGCACATTGTCTTAGTGCTTGAACCACAAGACATTTTTTGTGATGGACTAGTGTCCTTTTTTGATTTATCTCCCGGTTTCATACAGAGCCACCGCCATCAATGGCTGAGTCTAATTGGGCATCTGCAGCCTTTCTCCAGGTTCACTCTCATCTTTGATCATGGTCATCCTGCATCAGGACTCGACTGATTCAATGTCAAGAACAGTGTTGCAGTAGTGGTCCATGTTTGGTGTGCCCAGCAGGATGGCAAACTTGTAGCTTGAATGGTGTCGTGAGTAGTGCTCTGGTACTCCTACAAAAAGTGAAAGAAAACCTGTTCAATATTTGGTTGTTTAGTCATAATGCAGATATGGTCGTCTGCAGATTTTTTTTGGGGGGGGGAGGTTAATGAAAAAAGTTGTAAAATTGTGTTGCCTGTAATATACCTGCAATGCGATATTGAATATTGTTTAGAGGCAAGTGGAAAATCCAGGATCCAGGGAGAGGAGGGACAGCAGAGCCCCCCCCTTGCTCTCATTGCGGATGCCTATGAATTCCTGAGTAACTTCTTGAGTGCGCACATGAATCACTTAGGGGCACATGCATCGAGGTAGGATTTTGCGAGTCCTTAATTGTGATTATTAAGTAATCGCAATTAAGGACTCACAAAAACCTATGCATGTAGGAATCGCTATAAAAATAGCGATTCCTAAACAATCCTTAATTGCGACTCGCAATTATGGAATGGCTCCCCATTCATTCCTATGAACCTACATGCCCATAGGAATGAATGGGAGATTGCACTCGCAATTTACGAGTACCAATAGGTACTAGCGAATTGCGCATGCAATTTCAAGGGTGCAAGGCTGTCAAAAGGACACCCTGTTGCACTCCTGAAATTGTGATGAGCACCCATGTTGCACACACACATGCCCTAAGGGCATGTGTGTGCACAACATGAAACTTTGAAAAATGCACTCTAATACATTTTTCAAAGACTTTGCAAATTACCAACCAGTTTAATTGCTCGGTAATTTGCAGCCCCAAATAGCGACACCCTGTTGTACCCCTGAAATTGTGATGTGCACCCATGTTGCGCACACACATATCCCAAGGGCATTTTTGTGCACAACATGTAACTTTGAAAAATGCTCTTTAGTGCATTTTTCAAAAGTTTTAGCAAATTACCGACCAGTTTAATTGCTCGGTAATTTGTGGCCCCAAATAGCGAAATCGCAATTTAAAAGTGAGTCTTGCATTGCATTTAAGGAATCGCAAATTGCGATTCCTTAAATGCAATCATAATTTAAGAAATCACAATAAAATGCGATTTCTTAAATTGCAAGTGCCTTACACCTTGATGCGTTGCAAACGCCCTTTTTGTGGGCGCAAACAGCGATTCTTGCGAAGAGCACTGTTTGCATTCGTAAAAAAGGTTGATGCCTGTTAGTCCCTCCATTGGCTTGAGGCCATCTTTGTGTTATGCAATGATGTCTGATATCCCTACTTTGAGAAATAGCTGAATGTCCTGTAAAGGAGACTTTTTTGTTTGTTTTGAGCTCCTTGGGTAGATCATGGGCTTCTATTGCTTTTAACAGTTTAGGCATCCCTGCATCGGAGAAGCTGTATTTTGCCTGGAATGGAACAGAAGTTGTCATAAACCTGTTCTCATAGGGTGCAGTAGTTAATGTTTTTAAAAATGGCTGCTGATTTGTCTAGAGGTCGAGGTGACTGTCACACCAAGCATTGCCAATTGCAACTTTCACTAGAACATCTATATTGTAATGAAGATTACAACAATCTATTTCAGGGAAGTATAATCATCCGTGCATGCAGTCTTTTATCTTGATGATGTTTTGATGCCACCAGTTGCTGAGCTAGACCGTTTGGCACTTAAGTCTGCAGACATGATGAGGTTTTTTCCTCTGAGCACTAGTTCTTCCAGGATACAGAATGCTGGAATCCCTCAATGGTCTGTGGTTGATAGGTAGTACTATGATCTGTCCAAAACTGTTTGGCATCGACTGAGTGGCATCATTTGCTTGGTGGCATCCTGGGAACTGTGATCAGCTCCCTCAACCGGGCTTATGGCTTCCAATATGAGTGTGAGTACTGCCAGTCTTGAGAGGTGTCTGTGCTTAATTTGTCCTGGGGGGGATGATTGCCAACAGCACTTATTTTTTGGGGCCAGAGTTTTTGTGATATAGTCTTGGGCCAGCTTCCTCATTATCTCATTAAACTAGACAATGTCCCTGTGGCTGCCTGTCTTGTGCATGAGGGGCCCCTCGGCCTGGGTTGTCATGTTGCGTGCATCAGTTCATTTGACATCAGTAAGGAGCCTGTCCAAGAGCCATGGCTCTTGCTCCTCCTCTTCCCAGAAGGCTGTGCCATCTTGAGATGGGGATGTGCATGAATACCGAAACACCATGCTGGATATAGGGCCTCGCACCACCAAAGAAGGACGTGGATCCAATGCACACCTCTAGTACTGCTTTACGCCTACATAGGTGCACTGGTCCAGCACAACCCCTAGATCTGTGACTGTTTCTGTGTCCTGGCTGCTTCCGTCTGGCACAGGATGATTTTCTACCCAGAAGGCTCTGCTTGGGTCTCTCTGCCATCTTCTGCTGCTTCCAGGATCCATTTGGAAGCCATGGTTGCCTGCATGCTATCCCAAGCAGTACATATGAATCTGCTGGGGTCTAAGGAGTGTACCATGTCCAACTCTACCATCAAGCACTTAGGTCCCAGGTATCTCTCCGTGCCTGCTGCCAGCCAACAAAAAGAGTTGTGCAGACTGTGGCCCTAACACCAACAGTTGTCTCCTTTTTTCAAGTGACATCATTGTACAGCGGATACTGCATGAGGTGAAAGATATGGGCCAACACCAGTGGCTGCTGCACGGATCTGCAGGAGTCCCAGAAACAGAAATGCAGCAAATATCATCAAATAGACGCTACGGTTGGCTTGAAAGCACCTCTTGATAGGATACAATGGATCCTGGCTGCCTCCTGGAGTCTCCTTGCTAGCAGAAGAGTCTCCAATGAATTAATTCCTCCCATATTTCCTCAAACTGACGACCTCACTTGAATACCACTCACTCTTCTGGTGGTGAGTAGCCAGAAAACCTTACCAAGAGGGTAACACACGAGGTAAGTACATGATAAAGGGGTGAGGGAAACTTTCTCTGGAACAGAGACTAACATGACGTGGTCCCCTGTCTAATGCTTAAAGTTCAGAGACAGTGGAGGTGACAATCTAAGAAAGTGCAGCCATGAAGAAAGCGACCAAATGGATAGAGGGGCCAGAGGACGTGAGAGGTCAAGCTACCCCCAGGAACAGAAGTAGTGGCAGCATAAGAGAGTGCAGCAGTGAAGCAAGAGACTAAGGGGCAGATTTATGAGGCCCTTGCGCCACGTTTACGCCGCTGTTGCGTCACGCAAGGCGGCGTAAACGTGGCGCATCCCTACGAACGATTTACAACGTGACGCATCTAGGCAGATGCGTCACGTTGTAAAGCCCTGCGCCGCTTGTGGGCGTTCCGGCGCAGGGTGGGTGTTCCGGGGTAGGTGCGCCTCGCAAAAGTGGCTGAGTGAAATCTATGAGATTTCACTCAGTCACTTTTAAGCCAATGCTGCGTCAAAAGCCTGCGCCTGCTTGAAGCAGGCGTAGGTCTTGACGCAGCATTGTTAAAATGGGACACCCCCGAGCCTTGCTGGAGCTGCGTCGCGCTTGCGACGCAACTCCAGCAATGCGCCACATTTCCGGCACAGATGCGTCACGCATCTGTGCCGTTTTTGCACCATGGTGCGCCGCATTATAAATGCGGTGCACCATGGCTGGCGGAGCTGTGGCGCACTGTGGATGCGCCAGTTAACATAAATCTGCCCCTAAATAGATAGGAAGGTCGAGGATGTGAGTGCCAAAATGACAGCGCAAGAGGGCGTAGGAATAGAACAAGTGGCACCGGTAAAAGAACACAGGATGAGAGGGTGCGGCATCTTAAAAGAAGATAGTAGAGGGCGAAGCTACAACCCAAGGCTAGAGAGTGAAGGACACAGAATGTGGCAGATGATGTAAAAGCATAAAAAAGTGACTGCCTTAGAGAGTGCAGTGACAGAGCACCAGATAGGCATACGACAGTGGAGGAGCACATGACGTCACAGCCTGGAAGAATGCAGGTGAAGATAATGTGGCAGCCTATGGGTGCAGAGTAGCAAATTCAACAGGCAAAGAGTGCGCAGATACAAAAGATGTGACAGTAAGAGAGATTAGGCTCAGAAAAAGCACCAAACTGAAAAAGCACAAGTGAGCGAAAATGTATGGGGCAGTTAAAAAAAATCGCAGAGTATCTAACGGTTTGAGATAGCGCAGAAGATAGGAAACCCGGAAGGAGTGTAAGATATATTTGGCAGTTTAACCCCTTCCGTGCTTCGAACGTCCAACGGTCGTCGCACGCGCTACCTCGCTGGTGCTGCTCACGACCGTTGGACGTCCGAATCCCGTTAGCGCGATCGAACGTCCGCACTGGGGCGGAATGTTCGACGCGCTAAAGGGGCTAAGAGAGAAATGGTCTGACAGTCTAAGAGTGCCGAGTGTATCAGCAAATAAAGTTGAGTGTGTGAGAGTCTGAGAGAGCGTGGATAATAGTAAATAAAGAGTGCAGAGGGTTTAAAAACCCGAGAATTCAGAGCGTGAAAAATGCTGTGTCTCAAAGTCTTAGAGACTGCAGGGTGTGTAAATGCACAGGGGACTGATTAGCCTGCATTGGTTGCCAGTGGTTCAGAGAGTCACCTTTAAGGCCATGTGTATCGCCCATCAGGCTTTTTGGGACACAGGGCCTATGATTATTCGCGGTCTAGTAAACCAGTACCGACCAAGCAGAGATCTTCGATCTAGCCAGGCTTTCATGGCTACAGCCCCGAGAATAAAAAAGGCAAGGTCCGGAGGAAGGACGTTTGCCCACAATGCCGCCAAGACCTGGAACTCACTCCCCTTTCACCTCAGATCCAACCCCAACCTCTCCTCTTTTCGTAAACAATTAAAAACGTATCTGTTTAACTCCCCTCAGTAAAATTTTTAGTCTGCTATCCTGGCCCGCTACCTCTTTTTTTCTTCTTCAGGTTCCTAGCGCTTGGACGCCCCCGGGCAGCAATCGCGCTGTTACAAATCTACTTTTCATTTCATTTCATTTCATTTCACTGTGTGTGAAAGCCTGGGGCAGTGCAGAGGGTGTGAGCACCTAAAAGAGTACAAAGATTATGAAAGTCTTAAAGAAAGCACAGTATGTGAAAGACTAAGCGAGTGCCGAGCATGTAAAAGCCTAAGAAAGTGGATGGCTTGAGACCGTCTAAGAGAGTGACGAGGATGAGCCAATATAAGGGGATGTGACAGTCTAAGAGAGAGCAGAGCACGAGCTACATTAAGAGAGTATCAGAGCAAAGGAAGGGATAACTTGAGCTCCTCCCTTGGGGTGTCACTCTAGACTGTTTAAGATGCAGGTGAGAGAGCACCCAGTGGCGGCGGTAAGAGGATGAGACTGCTTAATGGTAGTCCCCCTGGAACTGCCTGTCTGAGGGGAATGACTATGAGAAGAGACAGTTATGATACTGAGTGTGCCGGCTTACACCTTTAAGTGCATGTCTAATATTACTGTCTTGTACAGAATGTATAATCCAATTTAAAATGCCAATAAAAAGATGTTAGAAAAAAAAGTGTATGTCTATTATTAAGTCAGGTATGAAAAGTGATTGCCTGGCTTCTGTGACAGGAACTAGACGCGCCGGCTGTGCTCCTGTCTCTCTTCCAGGAACAGATAAAGAAAGCAGAGAGCAACTGCGGTGACAGACAAAGGCTAAGGCAAGTCTCCCCCTTGTCACTCTCTCTGAGTGATCGATATAGGGAGCAAATAACCTCTGTGACGCCCTCCATTTTTATTGCTCCGTGTAAAAGACAGTAGTCTGACTGCAGGCGGGAAACTAGAGGCAAATTTCGGGGGAGGCTGAAAAATATTTCGGGGGGGGGCTAATTCTTCCAACCATAGACAGAGTGACTGAAAGAAGGGGTGAAAACACAACAACAGCCAAATTTACAAGTAAATGGTCTTTTAAAGTCCTGTTAAGTACTCGGGTGCGGCTGCAATTAGATGGTCGTCAGCCCCCAAAGCTGTGTCAGCCCGGGGAGTCACAGGCAGAAAGATCCACCCTTTGTGGGGGGGGAGGAAGGGAGCACAGGTGACTGAGGGATGTACGTGGATGCGACGACCAATGATATGGTCTTAAATAGATGTTCTCTTTATCACTTCCTTCCTCGCTCTTTTTTTACCTCGTTCTCTCACTGTCTGTCACCCTGTTCCTCTCCAGCTTTCCCTCTTTCTCTTTCTTTTTCTAGCCCTCTCGTTCCCTTTGTTACTCCACTCCTTTTGCCTTCCACCTTTCTCTCTCTCCCACCTCTTCTCTCTGGGTTGTATGTATTGCTGGCACCCATAATCTACATCCCACATTCACACGTTCTTTATAACAAAAATCTATTGTATCATTGAATCATTGCCTCTGGGACGTATCACAGAAAGTCAGAGCCTAACTTGTGCTGGGGTTGTCCATTGGGCCAAAAACAAAAAGAGGGAGTTCTAGTGGTTTTGGAGAAATGGAGTGCAATAGCAAAGAAAGGATTCTTTCTTTATTCAAGAAACCCCTCATTCACCAACTTAGTTGGTGACAAGCTTCATCATCGGTGTCCACCAAGTAGCCGAATGCCACTTGGGTGTGCTTCAACGCTAGAACTACTGCAGAGCTGTTTTTTTTTGTAATGTCAAAAAGTGGTGTGAGTGGATTAAAATTGTCTTTCTTGTACTCCCTAAAAATTTTATTTGGCGCAACAAGACAGGTTTAAAAACCAAGTGAGATACTTAAAATGGCTCTATTGACCAGAAGTATCAGTGTTCAAGTGAAAAGATTGTCGGTCAATATGTTTTAAACCTTCTAGTGATAGTACAAGGTTTTCATCAGGACCAAATGTGTGAATGTGTGGACCGGGAGGTCTGCGCACGCTAAGGCGCACCCGTCCCTGGTTCAGCAATTCGCCAGACCATGTACTTACTGTTAGACAACCTTACAGCCTTCTGTGTAAGGGAAACATTCATTCTGAAAGAGACAGAGCAAAACTTATGTACACAGTTATATGCATTTCTACCGTGAGTATGTTACTCCATCCTCTTTATGTAAACTCTCCATTATTCAAGAGTGAATGGTTTTGAAATTCGTATATTGTGCATGTCATATTTATTATGACTTAATTATCATGTACTAGCTCCGTGATGCATCTTGAAAAGGAGTCTAGAGTGTACTCCTATCATCCATTACATACCAACAATCATTCATGGTTATAAGTGGGTGTCATGCGCTCCCTGTGTTTAAGAGCGTTTGGCATAGTGACTAAGGGCCATATGTATGAACACATTTTCCCATAGACACAGAATGGGTAAAACCCTTTGATACATCTGGCCCTTAATGAGTCTTTAGTCATGCATCAGCTATGTTTAAGCTACTAGTGCCAGTGAATAAAGAGCAACAGACAATAGGAGGAACAAAGGTATTGAAATAAAGTATACTCACAGGAAACAAATTGTAGTTTCGACCCATGGAATGCAGGGACTGCATTTGGCATTTAAGGCTCCGGCAGGGAACCTCTCACATCCTCGGGATTCCTTGAGGCCCCATTGCAGGTTCTCCGGTGGGCTCTACAGTTATAGGACGAAAGTACTAGTTGTTGCAGGTGGGCACTGTTTTGTCTTTTGTCTTTGTCTTTTCCTTTCCCTCATACAAAGACAAGACTATCTTAAGGACTCTGCTAACAGTAAGGGTGGGTGGACTCCGCGTTCTACTTCATGTATCCATCTAATTTTATGGTTTAAATCTTTTATTGCTTTCAAAACATGACACAAGAAAACAGGACCTCGTGCTCCATCAAGACAGTGCAGTACAGACAACAATTGTAAGCGCTGTTGCGCTTACAAAGTAATCGCTGTGAGCGGGTCAACAATGAACAGCACCTAGGGAACAAATGAGAAAGTCAAACAACCCACCCTTCCCTCCCCCTCCCTGTCCACAAACTAAAAAGTGAAGACCGAGAAAGGGAAGAAGAAATACCAGCGTTGCGTAAGTTACCGTACCCTCCGGAGAATGCGCTTCTCAGGTATGTGTGTGTCTGCTAAGCAGAGGAGCCGAAGGTATCGAGGGCAGGTCAGTTCTCTAAATTCTGCCGTGAGCAGAGTCAGGAAAGGCCGCCACAGCTTCGGGAATTTGTGCCCCTCTTCCCGCCAAAGTAAGAGACAGTTTCTCCATACCTAACACCATACATACATAGCCTGTGTAACCAGCCTGTTTGTGGAGGAGCCTGGGGAGAGCGCCGATGAGCAAGTATGTTCTGGGTAGCAGCCCCGAGAGCAAAGGCAATGAGGCAGCCCCTCCTGGATTTCAGGGGGTATGTCAGCGAGTTGGGCAACCCTAGGGGGGCGTAAGCTGGGAATCGGGGGAGTTGTGTGTCAAGATGAGCATCAATGTCGTCTAGGATGGTAGACCAATATGGTTGGATTCTATTACAGCTCCACAATAGATGCTCTAAAGTACCCAGTTCCACACACCCCCTCCAACACCGATCGCTGATTCGAGGGTCAAAGCAATGAAGGCGATCCGGTGTATGGTACCAATAAGTAGCGATTTTAGTCAGCGTCTCTGTAAGTTAAGCGTGATAAGCGAAGTGACGCGCTCTGTAATATACGCCACTCCATTCTTTGTGAGAAAGGGCTCTACCCAAGTCCCGCTCCTAACAGGCCCTACCTGCATTGTAAATGTGGGTGTTGGCCGCTAATAGATGTTGATACAGATCTGAGATTAATTTTTTATCTGATGTTCGCGTAACCAGCCATTTTTCATAGGGGGGTAGAAATCGCTGAGCTCCAGGTTAAATTTGGGGTTGGGGAACCCAGTGTCTGAGTTGTAAGTAATTCAGTCTATCTGTCTCTGGAATGCCATAGTCTGCTCTGATTTGCGGCTGCGGAATGATGCTCTTTAAATCAAATAGGTGTCCCAGTGATCGGCAAGGGGAAAGGCGCCAATGCATGAACGCTTTGGGGTCCATGCCAGGGGGGGAGTCAGGATTATTGAACAGTGGAGTCATAGGAGAGGGAAAGGATGACAACCCGTGCGTGAGAGCCGTGCGGTCCCAGGCCTCTAGGAGTGTACTGGTGATATGGGAAGAGTAGAGGTTGAGTGGTCTGGGTTTCTTCCGGAGAAAGGGGATACCCTGCAAGGGCATGCCTGTGACCGCCTGGTCCTGGAACAGCCAGTGGTTTTCGGATTCCAGGCGGCTCCACTCTACCAGACAGTGAAGCTGTGCCATGTAGAAGTAGAGTTGCAGATCTGGTATACCGACTCCACCCTGTTCCGGGGGAGGACTGCAATCGTCTGCTTGAACCACGGCCGACGACCACGCCAAATTAAGTGAACTAGCTCCGACTGGGATTTTGTGGACATCCCCACCCGAATTTGATCCCTGTGATTAGGGAGTGGTTCTGGATCCTCTGTGCAAGTGGCTCCATGTAGAGCGCAAAGAGAATGGGGGAGAGAAGGCACCCCTGCCTGGTACCCCTACCTATGAGGAAGCGTAGGACGTCTGCCCATTGACCCGCACCGCGGCTCGAGGCGAGCGATAACCATTGAGGATGCGGGTACACAGTACCTCCCCAAAGCCAAACTGCTGTAGTACACTTTCTAAGTAGTGCCAATGGACCCTGTCGAAGGCCTTTTCCGCATCGATAGCCAACAACATGCATTCCGTTTGGATGCGAGACGCAGTTTCTATAAGATGTAGCACCCTCTTTTGTTGTCACTGGTTTGGCGCTGCGTGATAAAGCCGGCCGTATCCGGCTCCACCAATTAAGGCAGGTAAGGGGCTAAGCGCATCGCGAGGATACTCGTGTACAGTTTGATGTCAATGTTGAGAAGAGAAATCGGCCTGTATGCACTACAGCTAGTGGCTTCTTTCCTGGGCTTCGGGATTACTATGATGGAAGCTTCCAGCATCTCCTCCGGGATAGCGCCAGGTTGGGCAAATGTGTTAAAAAGGTCACGCAGCACAGGGGCCACCTTGGGGCAGAAGGTCTTATGGAAGGCTGCAGAGTAGTCATCCCGGCCAGGGGATTTCCCGAGACGGAGCTGCGAGATGGCCGTGATGACCTCCTCCAGTCCAATAGCCCTATCCAAGTGTGCAGCCTGTGCCGGGTTCAGAGGGGAAAGCCGCGCACCGTCAAAGTAGTTCAGACTATGGAGCGCATCAAGAGAGTCGTCTGAGTATAAGCTAGCGTAGAAGTCCCCGAAGGCTTCCGCTATTGCCACATCATTCGAGACAAGAGCGCCTCGGATGTGCGTAAATGCTACACCCCTTGCCGCATTTCTCGTAGTTTGTGCGCTAGCAGGCAAACGCATCTGTCCCCCCCCCCCCAGTGTGGTAGGAGTGGTGGAGGCAGAGGGCGGCATACTCTGCTTTATCGTGGTCTAGCACCGCAAGCTGTTTCCGATGCATGCAGAGCTGATGCCAGGCCCTTGTCGCGCCAGTGCGCTGATGCATCGGCTCCAGGTCCGCCACTCAACGTGTGAGCTCGGCTCTCTTCTGACTCTGTTCCTTATTGATGGCTGTGGAAATGTCCATTAATTCACCCTTAGGACAGCTTTGAGGGCGCTCCATTGCGTCACAAACAAAGTGTCCGCGTTGGCATTGAGAGCTAAATAATTCGAGATGGAGGCCTTAATTTGATCAGTAATAGAGGCTTGGTGTAAGAGCGTGTCGCGGAGGCGCCAATGTCGCTGCGGCATCTGAGTGTAAGGGAGTGAAAAGGAAGCCATGATTGGGGAGTGATCTCATAACGATGCAGTGAGAACATCAGCGTCCGTAACTAAGGCCACAAACGGTGTGGAGCACAAGTAATAGTCTAATCTAGCGTAGATGTTGTGGCCCCTGAGTAATAGGTGTAGGACCGGCTATGCGGTGTGCGTTAACCCAGCCCATGAGAGGGCCCACACCTGGCTAGAGCGATGGCAGTGAGGTTGTCAAAGAAAAGATTCAAGTCACCCCCCAGCAGCAAGGGTCTCTCTGAGTTGGCTGTGGCATCTACAAGTGCATTGTGTAAGAACTTGTCCTGACCCTTGTTGGGAGCATATACCGACCCTTTTATGAAGGACATGCCCGCCACTGTGAATCGGTCGGTGAGCAGGCAGCCTCTGATCTCTTCTGGACAACCCCGCCGGGGAAGGAGCGAGAAACTAAGATTGCCACCCCAGCTGACATGGTAGAGAGTGAGGAGAATAGTTGTATGGGGAAAGCTCGGGATTTCATCCTATGATGGTCCTTATGTAGCAAGTGAGTCTCCTGGAGAAGGCAGACAACAGCTGTTGAGTGTTCTAGGAAATTCAGGATAGCTCGCCGTTTAACTGGGTTATTTATTCCTCGGACATTAAGGGTTAGTACTTCAAATGGACTGTGTGCCATCAAGTGGGAGAGAAAGAGGGGGCTGACTCATATGCCAATCTAGCCTGGCGCGGGAGTGGTGCATCGGGAATGCAGCGGTGGTGGCCCCGGAAGCAGTGCCCGCTAGCAAACAAAGTGGAATGTGGGACCCACACAACAAAAGGCAAAAAAGAGAAGAGAGGAAAACCCCCAAAAAGAAAAGAAGGAAGACCCAAAACCCACCTATGAAAGTACCCAACCCACCCTAACCAAACACAGTATGAGCGAAAACAATTGCTAGACATTGTCCGTCATCCCAAGACAACTGGAGTGACAACCATGAGGGGTCCATAGTCGGTCAGTGAGAAGGAACATCCCTTCCCTGGCCGCCCGCTCGAACCCAGCAAAAGACGTGGCAGATGGGCTCCAACATGGATATGTTCACAGGATCATCAGTTGTCTTCCGCGCCCTCTCCGGCGATGGCCTCTGTAGCCGTGGCCAGAGCATCTCGTTGGTTTCGGGCAATCTCCGAGGACGTCGTCTCCTGGTTGGTAGCTGCCAACCCAACGGAGAAATAGCAGGCCCAATGCTCGGGCCGCCGGTGTCATCTTCCTCGCTTGGAGGCGTCAGGCCCAGTAAGCAGCAGGCATCCACCAGCGCGCGTACCTGGTGTAATTCATTGTTGAATCGGAAGATAAGGCGGAATGGGTGTCCCCAGGAGTATGAAATCCCTTGTTGCCTCAGATGATCGGTCACTGGGCGGAACTGCCTACGCCTCTGCAGCGTGACCAACGCCAAGTCTTGGTACAATACTGGAGAGTGGCCTTGGAAAGAGATCGGGTGCAGGGTCCTGCCTTGACTAGGTGGCTTCTTTAGTCTTGAAATCCTGCACACACTAAGATATCCGCCGGTGGTGCCTGGGGGCCGTGGGGTGGGCCCACCCTGTGTGCTCTCTCAAGGAGCACTTCTGCCGTGTGGGAATCGTCCAGCCCAGGATATGCCGGAAGCGGTTGGTGGTGAAAGCAAACAAGTCTCTAGTGTCGTCTGAGTGCCGCACTCCCCAGATGTGAATGTTGTGTCTATTTGATTGGTTATCGATGTCTTCTAGAAACATCTGCATATCCACATGTTGGTCCTGCAGCCGGAGGATTTCTTGCTGCAGTGTTGTCAAATCCGTAACTGTGGTGTTGCTTGACCCTTCGAGCATGGCCACGCGTTCCCCGATGCTGTCAACTTCCCGGCGCACTTCTTTAAGTTCTGTGGCAAATTCTACTTTCACCGACTGGATGTCCTCCCGTAGTGTGTGGAATAAGGACTCCAAGAAGGCCTTCGTGATAGGCTCATCCTCGGGGGCCAGAGGCCGCTTGGACGCCTCGGCGACCGGTGCCTCCATCGCCATGTCTGGGTTGGACTGTGCGCGGCCAAAGATGTCTTTCATGGGTTTCACCTTGCCGTTTCTAACTTTAGACGTGCTCATTATCTCTCCACAAGCGCCTGGGAAGGCAGAAGCTGTAGCCGTGATGGGCATGGGACTGCCAGCAGGGGGCCGTTGTCAGCTGAGGGCCCGCGGCAGACGCCGGAGGGCCAGTAGATATGTCCCAGAGTTTGCTACTGAACGTTAGAGGAGGGTACAAGGACTGGAGTTGCCTTGGCAACCAAAGTGTGGACGCGAAACTCCAGAGGGCCACTGCTCCTTGGGCACACCCGACCTGGGGGGTACCCCGTCTAGCGTGCGTGGGAGACCCAGATGACCCCCGTAGTGCTGCACCTGGGAACAGCTCAGAACCTTATGTCGTAGTTGGTCAGGCCTCCAGAGTCCTCGCAGTGACCCACCCTGAGTCACGCCATGCCAGATGCTACTGAGGCAAGACACAGGTCAGCGGTAAGTGCGGGTACGTCCCCGTGGATGCGGTGTTGGGCAAGTGAGCGGGCACCAGATAGAAGAGAGTGGACCACAAGTCTAGGCAGCTCTGATGGTATGTCCGACGCAGAGGAGCAGCACCTCCTTCGGGTATCTCCTTGACTCCGGCCTCACCTGTATTGTTGCGCTGACGGGTCAGTTACCACCCCGGGCCGGGGATCTGCCCGGCCCAGTAATGCAGGGGACCGGCCGCAAGCAGCACTCAACCCGTGCATGGGGGTCTCAGGGAAGCCTCTCCTCAAAGCAGTAGGGTAGCTAGGTAGGCCCACTGTACAATGTCCTCTCCTTCGCGGCCCGGGAGGGCAGAAGCGGCCACCCCTCGCCACTAGACTCACCGGCGGCGCCCCTGTGCAATGTATGGAGCTGAAGGTGGCACCCCCACACTAAGCCAGGGATCTGCGCAGCCCGTCCCAGTGACTCGTGGGTCTGGGCCGCTAGTAGCACTCAACCTGTGCCTGGTGGGGGCATGGGGACTCTTCGTTGGGGCCGCAGGGCTACCGCCGGTGCACCAAGCAGTCGTCTCCACCCAGCAGGTCTAGGCGGCGACCCGACCCTCTCCAACACCAAAGGGACCACCACTGGTAATGGCGCCTGTACTCAACCCTTCATCAGGCCATGGAAGGGATCTTCCCTCACTGCGGTAGATACAAAGCTTCTGTCTCGTAGCTCGCCGCAGACCCACACCGGGGAACGGGCCAACCACGGTGCCTCCGCCACACCACGAGGAGATGGAGGAACACGGGCCCCAACACAGCGTGGACTGCAAGCACCTCAGGGGGTCCTCAACAGGAAGGCGCCTTCATGCACCCACGCGGTGTGGACCGCAACCGCTTCAGGGCGACCGCAGCAGCAAGGCATCTCCGTGCACCAGCAGGCCCGAGACCGTGTGTCAGCCCCGCCAGCCAAGGGTCACCGTCGCCCACCAAGCACTGATCCTAGCCACTCCCGGCTTCGTCACCACCCTCTGGCGCCAAACCGCTACAGCACTTCCAGGGCCCCGGGATGTGTAGGGGCTGCAGCGGGGTGGGCGGGCTCTATCCCATATGACGGGGCCCTCACAGCTACAGACCGATCCGGGCGCTGACCCGCGCCGTCGCGCAGACCGCCCCACTGACCTCGGGGATTGAGTAGTCCACCACCATCTCTGCTGCAACCCTGGTTGGAGCGCGGGTGGGTAAGTTTACTGCACCTTCAGGGCCCCGGGATGTGCAGGGGTTGCAGCGGGGCGGGCAAGCTCTCTCCCATATGGTGAGGCCCCCACAGCTACAGTCCAATCTAGGCGCTGAACCGCGCCGTCGCGCGAACTGCTCCACTGACCTCGGGCTTGGGTAGTCCACTGCCGTCTCTGCTGCACCCCAGGTCGACGCGCGGGTAGGTGAGGCCGGTGATCCGAGTGGCATAGCGCGCCAGGTAGGCCCAGCACCCACGCGCCGAGGCGCCGCAGGAGGCAAACGATCACCGCAACCGGTTCGGGTCACAGTTCCAGTCCCCGGGATTCCTCCACCAGCCTCGCAGGGGGAGCAGAAACCGGTAGGGTGGCTGGAGAGGAAGGAAGCTGGCCTCGATGTTCCAGAACGAGGACACAGCGTTGCCGGGCTGCCTCTTCAAACCCTCGCCGCCATCGCCCCCAAAAGTCGAGACACAAGTCCCGGGTAGGTCGGCAGGTGCAACACAACACATGGAGCTGGAACAAGGTTAAACAAGCCCCCGAGGAGCCGTGCTGTGCTGTCTTAGGCAGACGACGGGCGGGAGCCTGAAAACAAGTATCCTACCTCGCCGCCATCTTGACCTCGCCCCCATCCATCTAATTTTAAAGGAAATGTACCTCTGATTCTCATAATTTTAAACCCACAGAATGCATCTATAACTAGCTCCCTACGGTTTCCATGGGGCAAAACTACAATTAGTTTCCTGTGAGTTTATTTTATTTCAATACCTTGGTTCTTCCTATTGTCTGTCGCTCTTTATTCACTAGCACTAGTAGCTTAAACATAGCTACATAGGTGATGCATGACTAAAGACTCATCTAGTCATTATTCCAAACGCTCCTAAACACAGGGAGCCACATGACACCCTCTTATAACCATGAATGATTGTGGGTATGTAATAGGCCTGGGTGGTAAATTCCGTTCCGCTTGTGTGTTTGTGGAATTTGGGTAATTTTGTGTTCCCCGGAGAACGCGAAATTGCCCAAAATTATGCGTTCTGCGACTTTGTTCACGTTCTCAAATGCGTGTTCGCAAGATATTTCCCCCGAGCACACAAATAGCGATTGCGAACAGTAAAAAAGCATCGCGAACAAGCAATTCCGTGTGTTCACAGAGATTTTTTACCGTTTCGCGAAGATTTGCGTAACGCGATTACGCAAATTCCGCCTGGATGATAGCAGTACACTCTAGACTTCTATTCATGACGCATCACGGAGATAGCGCATGATAATTAAGTCACAATAAATATAACATGTATAATATGCAGATTTCAAGACCATTCACTCTTGAATAATGGAGAGTTTATAAAAAGAGGATGGAGTAACATACTCACAGTAGAAATGCATATAACTGTGTAACCTCTTGGGAAGAGGTGTGGTGCCACGGCCAGGGTGACTGACACTGTACGCTGGGGATCAGGGTTTGATCCCCAGCACCGGCGGCAGGGGTCTGTCCAGCACCATACGACTCTGGGCATAGATCGCTTAATCTTCCCAACAGCCTCCAGCGTCGTGATGCCTCCGGGTAGCTGTGCGCTTTACAAATACTGGATGTACATGTTACATATGTTTTGCTCTGTCTCTTTCAGAATTTTTTTTCCCCTACACAAAAGGTTGTAAGGTTGCATAACTGTTAGTACACAATCTGGCAAATTTCTGAACCAGGGACGGGTGTGCCTTAGCATGCCCAGACCTCCGGGTTCACACATTTGGACGAAAACCTTGTACTATCACTAGAAGGTTGAAACATGTTGATCGACAATCTTTTCATTTAAACACTGATACTTCTTGGTCAATAGAGCCATTTTAAGTATCTCGCTTGGTTTTTAATCTTGTCTTGTTGCTCCAAATACAATTTTAGGGAGTACAACAAAGACATCTTTAATCCACTCACTTACAACACTTTTTGACATTACTCAAAAAATCAAGCTCTGCTGTAGTTCAGGCATTGAAGCACACCCAAGTGGCATTCGGCTACTTGGGTGGACCCAATGAAGAAGCATGCCACCAAAGAGGTTGGTGAGTGAGGGGTTTCTTAAATAAAGAAAGAATCCTTTCTTTGCTATTGCTCTCCATTTCTCCAAAACCACTGGGACGCTGTGTCCTGGAGACACTCCCACTTTTTGTTTTTGATATATTGACCTTGGGGACTGGGAGTCTGTTCCCAACAAATAACCCTTACACTCTCTTTGTTTAATGTTGTCCATTGGGCCCCACTGGCATTTATTGTTGAGACCGGGACTCTTTAGATTCAGTCCCACAAGCAGAAGCCCTGATCTTTTCAGTAAACTAGAAAATCTGCTTGGATGCCTGCCCCATCCCTGACGCCTGGTATGCCTCAGGCATCCAAGGACATACATTACACTTCTTTCTGACTGGAAGGACATAATTAACAGTCTGGCCTCCTACTCTTTAAATGCCCCCTAACTCATCTGTGGATTACCACAAGTATCCTCGCTGAGCCGGACCCTCTTCAAAACTTCCATGATCCCAGTAGCAAGCAGCATCCGCACTCATGACAATCATGTCCTGTCCTATGCTGACAGCACCCAGCTGATACTCTCCCCCTACAACCAGACTCCTAATACCTGGACCAAGTTTGCCACTTGCATTTCTCAAACTTAACATCAAAAAGACAGTTGTAGAAATCTTTGGGAGAACCCATCACCGTGGGACTTCATTTGGGGGCCAGCTGAACTTGGACCCACACCCACTCCCACCACCCACACCAAGGACCTTGGTATTGTCCCCAACAGACAACTCCACATGACCGTCCAAGTTATGATGTGGCCTCAAATCTGGGGAACCGGGTTCGTGTCTCTGCAACAACGATCAACATCCTGTGATTCTGTGCAAATCACTTAATCTCTCTGTGCCTAACAAAAAAAAAATCCATTTTCCTTGTGTAACACAACTGGCGCTCATGTAAAGCTCTCTGATATCTGATACTTTCAGGTAAAGTTTGGGCAATATAAAACTCCGAAAAAAAGTCAATGCTGTCACAGCTTCCTGCTTTCTAACCCTGAACATGCTGAGAAAAATTATCAAACAGCTCCCAACCAGTAAACCTAAACCATCACACATGCCATCATCATAAAAAGCTGGACTATGGGAACTCCCACTATGCCAGAATCAGCAAGTAACTCACCAGAAAACGTCAAACCATTCAAAACATTGCAGTCAGAATTACACTCAATTCACCATGCCTCACATACATCATACCATGCCTGAAGAGCAACATTGGATTCCTATACGCAAATAAGCCCAGTTCAAACTCCTCACGCACCTTCAAATCCCTCCACAACATGGGCCCAGTCTTACATCAATAGCCAAATATAATTTCACAAAACAACCAAACAACCAGACACTTCCACTTGGCTGAAATCCTACTTGTACACATCACACACATACACAGAACTTGAATTGATGGTCAGGTCTTCTCCTGCATTAAGAGCTGGCTCTTTGAATAGACCCTCTCTCCAGCCCTAGTCTAGTCTAGACTTGCCCCTGCAGCGGCACCCAGATACCCTGCCATGTGATAGTGTACTTTGCAAATACTCATAACATAAAATAGCATAACATGGACAGGGGGTGAGAGAAGGTTGCAGGCCAGGTTGAGGTTGGTGCGGATGCCGGTCAGGCATGGTGCACTGGAATAGAAGTATACATTTGCCGGTCAAAGGAAGCACTGTATACAGCCTACTGACCTGTTTTCAACCGTTTATTTATATTTAACAACACAAGAGCAACCCATATGTCTATGCGAACAGGGGTATCAAGTGATCGCTGAAACAGGCGTTCACATACTCATTCTAAAGAAAATTATGTTGGTCACAGATTTTTCTGTCCGGACTAAATCCAAATATAACAATATTAATTAGAAACGTTTGGAAACAGCAATGATAGCACATATTTTAACCATCAGCCAGCTTTAGTAGGACTGTACTGGGGGATTCCATTTATCCGAGGCATTAGACTCCTCAGAGGAGATCCACAGTGACCATGAAGGTGAAAGCACTGGTTAATTTAATGAATACTCTTTCGGACCTACATTTCTTGAACACATTTCAATACATTTTTGACTTGCTACTACACACCCTCAAAACAACTTAACAAATATTCCATCTTGTGCTCATAAATACTCACTCTGAGTACTCAATGAACATGTATTCCAAACCTCAGCCTATCACAGTCTTGATGATCTCTTCATCAGAGAAACATGGTTTGCCCCTACACCATTCTTCCCACAGGTTACAGCCTCCATTATGTGGAAAGGGGAAACAAGAAGAGAGGAGACCTCGCTGTCCTTCATATATTTTCCTGGTCCTGCATTGCAGGCAAGCAAGTGATACTCAACTCCATGGAGCTTCTGACATGTTACTTCGCAAACTCTGCAACTCAAACCTCACCTTCCATCCCATCGTACAAGGCCTCCAGAGCAGAAGAATGACTTCATTGAAATTCTTGGATCTCCACACCACTTCGTCCGTCTGCAACACCCATACAATCCTCTTGGGTGACTTCAACCATATAGAAAACACAGGCTAAAAAGAACTGACACCCTCCACAACTGCATCAATGCACACAAAGCGATACAGAACATCACCCAGACAATACATTCCAAAGACCACATCCTCAACATTGACTTTTTAACATCAAAACAATCTAATGCAAACCACCAAAACTTCAAGACTGGATTGACCACCTTACCATCACTACCTCCCAGTAAACTATTCTAACAAATAAACTTAAGTTAACTCAAAAACAGAAAAACAAACCTTCAGATCCCTCAAGCCTTCTGCACCAATAACCTACTGCATGAAGTCATCTCTTGCCTTGCCATTTCCACATCCAATGCACAATCCTTCTAAATTACTTCAATACTTTTTGAAAAAACTATGTGAACTTTGACTCCCAAATGAACACACACAAGTGAAAGCAAAGCCAAAACCTTCCGATCCCTGGTACTCTAAAGCCCTCAAAGATATTAAATGTTAAATCTGCAGACAAGTTAGAAAGCGGAAGCAAAACATAACACTTGATGGTGTCATCATACCGCAGTACCTCCACAAAAAATTATAACAGCTCATCAGATTAGTTCAGGGGGCCTAACCCTTAAGGCCCCATTAACCCCAAGGCCAATGGATACCTGTGAGATATTGGAGACTCTGCAGTCTCTCATTATATTCTGCAGGGTAGCCTCATCATGTAGCATTATGCCATTGCATTAGGTAAAACAAAGTACGATGCTAACGCATCAATGACACCAACAACAACCTTGGATGGACAGTGCCTACCTGAAGCTCAACCCAACTGTTAGAACTTAGGTCTCTAGTTGGCAGAGGTATGCACCCTGTCCAAGTAGAGACCACAATCCTAGTCCTGGTAAGCTAGATACACACTAAAAGATAACCTGTGCTCACCCTCTGGTAGTTTGGCACAGAGCAGTTAGGCTATGTGTAAAGCTTGGGTCTCCAACTTTGTCACCAGTAAGAGTAACACATACAATTATATATCACAACTAAAACACAATAAAATAATTAGAAAACTAAATTTTTAACCACTATATTTCTAATAACAATATTAAAAATAGATAATATTGAAGATATTATTACCTCCAAAAACAATATTCTTGTCAACAATATTCATGCATCACAATATTTATGTAGGATTTTAGGATGACACATCACTAGCTTTCCCCCCAAAAAAGCCTGCTGGCTCTCCAGGATGTCTCCATTAATGTTGGTTGTTACAAGGAGTCAAGTAAATTAGGCAGCATTAATTAAATGTGCCGTAGTCATCAATGGTATTATCTATTTATATTTAACCCCAGGCTTCGTACTCCGGTCCACCAGCGGAGTTTGCGGAGTTTTACCAACTGCGCTCTCCACTGGGAATGCGAAGTTGGGCAAAACTCCGCCTCCGTGGCGGAGCGGAGTATGAGGCCCACCCCCAAAAAAATAAATTAAGAAAAAAACACTTACCTTGTCTTCTACCTGCCCTCCTCCTTGCTGCGGTGTCTCCCTTCTTCCCGCGTTGTCCTCTTCGCGTCCCTGTAGGTATTACGTCATGCATGAACGGCGTGAACACTGCGCATGCACAGTTCACGGAAGACGTATTTCCTGCATGGATGTGAGGAGGACGACGCGGGAACAAGGGAGACACCGCGGCGAGGAGCAGGCCAGGCAGAAGACAAAGTAAGTGGTGTTTTTGATCCTGCTTTGTGGTCCCAGGGTGTAGTCCCACTAAGTTTTTTTTTGCTCCGTGGAACTACGAGGAGCAGCACTACACATACTTTGCCCACCCTTATTTATATTTTGATGCACATTTATTAATAAACACACATTGAGCGTATGTTGCCGGTTTCAACGCATGTAATTACATTGTTTTAACTTTTAAACCTTTTTAGCGTAAACGTCAATTTTTGATTATGGTGAGGATCAATGATCATGGATTCATACTACCCACTGCTACTGCATTATGGAAAGTATGTATAGAACATATTTGCCCTCTTCTCTAACAAATATTACCATCTAAAATTTTCAGTTGCCTTCTGCAATGTTGTGGCTACTGTACAAAGGGTTGGTATTACAATTCATGTTCTTTTCTTTTTTCTTTGGACCATCTAGCTACTCCTGGTGGAGGTCCTTTTCTGGTGGGAACCTGTCACAGGGTGGCGCCTCCATAAACTGGATGCAATTAAGATGAAAGAACGCCAGCTGGTGGTACTCGAAGAGGAAGAAAAAGAGGCAGACGCTGCCTCATGCCACCAGCTCGAGGGACACCGGCAAAGCCACTGCCACCATCACAGGCACCCAAGCCACCCCCTATTCACCATCACCATCAACTCTGCCATCCTTGATAGGATTGTGCACGGCCGAGATGAACTAAAGTGCGGCCAGCAGGAACTGTTGTGCAGGGTGGTGGCTAGTGATGCTTACTTTTTTTGAGGGGTGGGACTTGTTGTGGGAGGGGAGGATGGGAAGGACATTTTTAATATGCTGTGTTTGAGTGAGGGGGTGGGCCTGTTGTGGGTGGCTAAGTGTTTTAGGGAATGTTTGGTTTTGGTGTGGGGTTAGGCCTGCTGTGGGAGGAGAGGGCGGGACATTTTTACTTTTCATTTTTGTTTAATTAAATCAATGGGTTTTTGTTTGTCAGGAGCATATGCTTTGCTTTAGTTATAGTAGCCTCATACACATTTAAAGAGGATAGTGTTACCAACAGAGTGACGACAGAGACTATTCCTATCCACACCTGTCCTATTATAAACCAATTTTCCTATTCTGTCTGTCACCTTTGTCTTTAAGTTTTTTAAATTTCCATGTCCAGTCTCTCTCTTCATGGGCGATCTCTCTTTCCATGTGTTGATAACTACTCCACTTACCTTACCTCATTCAGTACAGACCCCACCCAGCAAACAATGTTACTCTTGCCCTACCCTCTGTAACTACGAGTGGCCGCTAATGTAATCAGTCAACAAAGCAACAACCCCTCCTTCCAGAGAGCTCACTTTCTTACCTGAGTAGATAAATCAGTCTACTGCCTCTCCTATAATTGATCCATACCTTAATGAAGGGTTTTCTAAAGGGCCTTCTTAATGCTAGTGGCGCTGGACCAATGGCGCTAACATGGAGGACATCACAGGATTGCAACAGGACATCATAAATGACCCTGGTGAGGTGAACTAGTGCATCACAGCCACCAATTAGAATAAATGAAAACAGAATGAGTGGAAGATCCAAGACTGAAACTAACATGATAAAACAACAATTAGCAACATAGTGTTGAATTACTTACTAATGTAAGCATTAGTTATGAACCCCTCAAGTCTCAGGAGGATTCAGTAGAAGGATACTTCAGTAGAATACAAATACATGGGACATAGATTGAGGAAAAGAACACACTACCTACACTTGGACGTACATTACTATAAAGAAATCTCTGGACTATGATGTTCCTTTTATGCCTGAGTGGGAGAGGAGTGTGTGGACAAATGACCAATTTGGTACTGCCACCTGCACAATTCCAGTTTCTTTACCCACACCCATCCCACCAAGTGTGAGATCTGTTGATGATAGATATTAACACACAACTCAACTGATCAATCGACCTGGGGGAAGACAGTTAGGGAGTTTTGTGAATGGTGGGTCGGGGGAATGAGTGAAAGGCGCGAGAGACAAACACAACATTCATCAAGTCGATGACTTCTTCACAAAAATTATAGGTCAGTTACCAAAAGGAAAATTGTCCTTCAGCCCCTAGTTTTCTAAGTTAATTAATCAATTTGTGTTACCCATGGATTGAAAAATGTAAAATAGAGAGGACCCGCACAGTTGAAAATATTGTTGTATTTAGTTATGAGAAAAAATCATACTATATACAAATGGATAGGGCATCTGCATGTTTCTGGCATAATCCGTCTTGGGTGCAGGGCTGAACTAAAAGCTGGAGCACTATGGGGAAATTTTCTTACAAACAAGATGGCCTGTGGAGTGCAACAATAAAATGTGAACATTGAAGAGTCAAGGTAAGCATGCTGGTGATAGAGGAGCAAGAGGGCATAGGGTGGTGGAGTCAGTGGTGTGTGCCATTAACCTGGAACTGAAAAAAACAAGTTGTACCACCAATCACCGACAACCAGTTACATGTTCCCAAATGATAACTCTAACAAATGTTGCTGTGTGCAGTAAAGCAGACCACATGCTGATTACTTAATCAGAGTTTGCCATTTGAGTCATTACTCTGGATTTTTCCAACCAGTGAACCTCACCTTTCCACAGGGATAGGCCCCTTTGAGTCCTCTTGTTTTCTATTGAAGCAGATTCTAGGCTATGGTCTTCGTCTGGTTGTTGCCTATGGGGTTTTGAATTTATTTCAGCTGAAAGAGCGAGATAGGCCTGTAGTTTTGAGAAGAACATTTAAATAACTTGGGGATTAATAGTTTTAGTTTATTCTTCAAGGAAAATAAACTGACTGGTCCCAGAAGAACCTAGAGATGATGTACATAAGATAACATAAAGGAAAATGAAAGTATATATCCCATTATGTGAAAGGCAAGCAATGATGCAGAAGGATTCCAAAAACAATATTATATCAATTGTAGCTTCCCAGACTCTCCCATCCACAGCAACATGATGAATCCTTTATTTGGTAAAACTCATCAGACCAAGTAAAGAACCTGTTCCAACCATATGGTGTCCCAATGTCTCTGCCTTCTTCATAGAAGTGATATGCAAAAAAAGCAGTCTCAATTTGTAAAATCTTTACAGGCTGTCCAGCAAGAGAATGAACGAAAGCATTGGTATGGGAGACATCTTGTTCTTTAATTTCTTTTTTAAGAAACAGGGGCTTCTATTTCAGCAGTTTGTCACCATTTGCTAATATTGAAGGCACTGGTTGAACCGAAGGTTAAATCAGTCTTTCTCAGCTCTCACTACTCAGCCTTCTTGGGCCAAATAATTGGTGTGTCCTCCTTGATTGACTATCTACACCATGCACACTGGACCACTCTACTTCAGTTTATTATTTGCAATATGTTGTCTGTGTAAGAAAGCCACAGACCATGTAAAGATCTATATAAATTTTTTAAGCAGGTCTATACAAATTCTGATGTGTTAGTCAGGAAAGCAGAGTTCTCCCTCAAACTCAAGGTGGTCATCTGGAGGATAATCACTGATCACACTTGAGATGTCAGACCAATTGCCCCCGTCATCCTCTGTGGTTTCAGGAGAACTATAATTCTTTGGAATGAACTGTCATTTTAGTCATCACCAGTTTCTCCACATTTTGATGTGAAAGACTGGCCCTTCTGACTGTGATAACTGCAGCAGCTTCACCAAAATCCCACGCCGAAGAAACACTAGGTACCGAATATGTAAAATAATTTATCATAAGCCTACTGACCACTGGCCACTGTGCCCTCTTGACATGCTAATATATCAATGGATTTTGGTCCACTTACACCTCTGTCAAGTCATCCAGACAATCTTGCACCATCTTCTGAATTGTCCTTGGTGCTGCCACTTGCAGTGCCTGCACCTTTGCCCTTGACTTAAGTCCTGCTGAATAAATCCAACCCTCTTCAGAAGTTGCGTGTGAACTTGTTGCTGTGGATTATTGATTAGCTGGGGATGGTGCTGGCAGCTGCTGCAGAGACTGTGAGCCAAAAGCATGACCCTATGCGGAGGCTGAAGGCTTCACTTCAGAACGTGAGCCCCAGCCACGCATTTGCTGTCATACCTCTTCTAGAACAATCGGTTTCAGGTGATCCAAGTCTTGTAAACTAAGACATCCTTTTCAGAAAAAGGAATGAATGTATGCTTTCTTCTATCATGGATCCAGTATTGTGACACAGATGTAGTCTTTGGAGGACACACCCTCTTTTTTCAGGCTTTGATTAGAGTTCAAGCAAACAATTAAGCTATCGACCAAAGAAGCTGCTGCTTCATGAACACAGGTGAGCTGCCTACCTAGGTGTCGGCTTCTTAGGCCGGGGAACAGTCAGGCTCACTCGCACCCTAATTGAATTTCACCCGCATTCGGCGGGATACAGACAGCTTAGCGGGTCCGACCGCCATCTTGGGTGGGGTTGAAGGCAGGGAGCACTTCGGGCGCCATCTTGCTTAGGGCAAGGGACGCAGGAGGCGGACTCCCGCTCGGTCCAATATCATAAAAGAATAGACGAGCAAGCGCGCAGCGTTCGCGCGCAGCGGGCGCGACGTAGGCGCGCCGGAGGTGCGCCAGAGGTAAGCCCGTTTGCGCCCGTTCGCGCAACGGGCGCGCTCGGGGCTGCTCCCTCTGGCCTTCCGCACTCTCCCCGCCTAGTCTATTCTCGGGCTACCCTATTGGAACTGAGACCAAGCCAGTCGCCCTTGACTCAGAAGGCTACTGCTCTACCTCCGTCCCACTCTCTGTCTTGTGGATTGCTTAACGTTCGGTCGCTTTGCAAACACCACACAGAGATTGCCTTCCTCATCGAGTCCTCGGGGCTTGATGTCCTGTTTTTAACGGAAACTTGGACTCGGGAGGACTGCCTGGTCGAATTGGGCATGGCCTGCTCCCCAGGTTTCAAAATCATCCACACTCCTAGGTTGAAGAATAGGGGTGGTGGAATTGGTGTCATTTACAGAGAAACGTTGGGTCTCTTCCAACTTAAAATTAGAGAGGTTTCGGGCTTTGAGCTGATGGGATTCTCTTTCAAAGATCATGAGAGAACATTGCTCACAGGCGTTCTTTGTTATCGCCCGCCGGGCTCGGTACCCTTCCTATCAGATTTCGTCGACCTGATTTATGACCTCTCTAATACCCACTCCAAGCTGCTGGTCCTAGGGGATTTTAACCTGTGGCAGGGTGGCCCGTTGGATGGTGCATTTACGACACTCTGTCAAGCTCTTGGCGACATTCAGTTGCAGCAACTGGTCCGATCAGCGACTCATAGGGGGTTATGCCCTGGATTTGGTCTTTGCTGACGCTCAACTAGTAGTGGTCAATGATATCCTATGTCAATACTGGACCGACCACTCACTGGTTGCCTTCTCCCTTTGCATAGGGGATCATCCCTCGGGGGAAGCCGGCGCCGGACAGGCTAAACTGGGTAGACCTTGGTCCCGGCTACTAAATTCACCATCGTTGCCTTCCCTATTACCAGACAACTTTTGCCTGAGTAATTCGGTGGAGGAAAGCTATCTCACCTTGTGCCGGTCCATTACTAACACGTTAGACAAGGTTGCGCCCCTTCGCAAGTCGCGAGGTAGATTGAACCGGGCCTGACCTTGGTATACAGAGGAGCTGCGGCAGCTGAAGTTGAGCTGCAAACACGCAGAGAGAGCTTGGAGGAAGTAGTACTCGACCTCAGCGAGGGCCTCGTTTAGGCTGGCACTGCAGGGCTATAAGGCGCAGATCAAGCTGGCTAAGGCAGCTTTTCTAGAAACCTCCCTGAACCAGGCGCCCAATAAGTCTCAAGCCCTGTTTAAAATTGTCAGGGAATTGACCCATCCTGTGTGCGTGGCCAATACGGTCTTTGCGTCGCAGGCCCTGTGTGACTCCCTGGCAGGTGCTTTTGAGGAGAAGACCGCTAAGATCTTGGATGGCTTAAAAAACCCATTGCCTCCTGCTCCTGGCTTGGGAGCTCCGGTTAGCCCGTCCAGTCGACCCCGGCCGGTTGTCTCTGGCCCCGGCTTGGGAGCTCCGGACGGGTCACCCAGTCGACCCCAGCCGAGTGATCCAGTCCTTAGTTTGGGAGCTCCGGATATTTTTTCCAGTCGACCCCAACTAAGAAATTTTCCAAGTCCCTCCTTTGAGGAATTTTGTAGCATGGCACGCACAGTGTCATCGGGCTCTCCGCTCTATCCATTGCCACCCAAATTCTGGAAGGCATTTCAGGCGGAACTTTTCCAGCAACCGTTCCCAAGTGCTGGAAACTGGCAGTCGTGTCACCACTGCTCAAGAAACCAACGCTGGATCCCGCCTGTCTTTCCAACTACAGGCCCATCTCTTTACTCCCTTTCCTATTAAGATCATGGAAAAATGGGTGACCCGCTCCCTTTCAGGATTCCTGGAAGAAATCGGATGGTTCGATGAGACACAGTTTGGCTTCCGTCCCGGGCATGGGACGGAATCCGCACTGGTAACCGTATTGGACAATCTCCGTTCGCGGGTAGACAGTGGTCGAGCAGCCTTCTTGGTGCTGCTCGACATGTCGGCCGCGTTCGATATGGTCTGCCATCGGACCCTCATCAGGAGGCTTGAGGAGTGCGGGGCCACAGAGGGGGCAAGAGACTGGCTGGTATCCTATCTTAGCAACCAGCAGCAGCTGGTTGCGCTTCCTCCATTTCGATCGGAGCCACGGAAAGTAGGGCAGGGGGTTCCACAGGGCTCGGCCATCAGCCCTATACTTTTTAATCTGTACCTCCGCCCTCTGGTCCAGCTTATAAAATCTTTCGGTATCTCGGCTTTTAACTACGCCGATGGTCTTTTCTCTGGAAGGAGATAATGCGGTCTCGCTGGAGACTTTCCATTGTTGTATGGCAGCCACAGCAGATTGGCTGCAGGCCAATTCCCTACAATTCAACAGCACAAAGACTGAGGTGCTTCACTGCTCCATGGACCGGATCCCGCGGATACTCCCAGAGAATTTTTGGCCTGCCACTTTTCCCGAGCCAGTGTCGGCTGCGGAGTCAATTCGCAATTTGGGGGTGATCTTTGGCCCAAATTTACAACTTGACATGCACGTCAACAAGACCATCTCTACGTGCATGATGCTGCTGCGCATGCTGCGTAAAGTCCTGCCCCTCCTCCCTGCCCAGGCCAGGCCGGAAGTAGTTCGGGGGACAATATTGAGTCGTCTAGACTATTGTAATGCGCTACTTCTGGAGGCCCCAAAAAATCTGTTGGGGAAGTTACAACGGGGGCAGAATATGGCCGCCAAGTTGGCTCTTTCTCGCCCTAATGCCAGCTCTTCCACTCTAGCTTTAAGGGACCTACACTGGCTGCCGGTGCACCTGCGTGTATTGTTTAAAGCGGCGTGCATGGTGTTTAAGGCGGTACATCGACAGGGCCCAGTGCCCCTGCAGAATATGTTCGCCTGGTACTCTGCCCCGCGGCTCCTTCGCTCTTCTTCGGCACAACTGCTTGTGGTCCCGAGGTTCCAGAGAGTTAGGATGGGTGGCCGCTCGTTTAGTGTCGCAGCGGCCAAACGTTGGAACTCCCTGCCACTCTCTCTGAGAAGCCATAGGGATTACTTCCCGTTTAGGAAAGCCCTAAAATTGCATCTTTTTCCTAGAAATGTCTGAGAAGCGAAAAGTGTTGTTGACCGAATCTCAAGCGCCAGGATGCCCTTTGGGTGACAGGACCGCACTCTATAAATACACCTACATACATACATACATGTGTTCCTCCCCTTTCAACTGCTCCTGTAGCAGTTCGATGATTTCCATTGTCATCATTTTGACAGGAAGTAGCATTTGAATCATGCACTCCAATAGATCCGATTTGTCCACCCACATTTTCTTGGCTTTGACAGTCGCATCCCCTCTCCTTTCAATTACATAATCACTGATAGATTTGTACTGCTTAAACAGGCGCTCCATCATGAAGTAGGGTGAGTTCCAACTTGTATGAGAGCTTTTACAGGTAGTTTATTACCAATCTTAAGGACCCTCAACTGCTTCTGGGCTTTGAATAAATTAATGCAATTATGTATATTCTACAGCAGGCGACCAGTATGATGCTGACTACCTCTTCTTTTTCAAGAAGGTCCTGCAGAATTAGATTGATGCAATGCGCCAAACACATGACTCAAAATCCACCATCAACCAAGGCTTTAATGATATTACTGCTGCTGTCAGTGACAACAAATCCAATTGTGAGGCCTCGGAGTTAAGCCATGTATAAACCTTGGTTTTAAACTCTTCCAAGATGTTGCTAGTTGTATGCGATTTCACCATGGTGAACACTGCAACTGTTGCACCTTCCTGCACATAAACAATCTTTCCCTACAACGCAGACACCCTTGCACTATAGTGCAAGGGTGCAGCTAAATTTAGCACCAGTGCAGGAGGAAACACAGGGCTGCACCATATTGTTGTAAATATGGTGCAGCCCTGCATTTCAGAAGTGGCGGTGCGCGATGTTAAGGCAAGAGGGTTTACGCTGCGATCCGTCCCTTCTATTGTAACTATGCCCCTCAGTATGTCTACTGGCTCCAAAATGCCTTCAGTGTTGCTTATCATTTTGGCCTTTTGCAGTTTACTTACATCTGCAGGTTCTACAATTAGGAAAGGAGCCTATGTGAAGGGATTGAATGATGCTTTCCGACTCCCAGACAAAGTACCTATTGTTAGATGGGACACCCATCAGTCTGCTCAAGATGAAGTATTTAACGGGAAGACATTTGCCAATAGTGCTGCTTTGTCCCAGTGTAGCATTGTGTGTGTTCCAATCTACTGATCCCCTCATGCCCACATTACAATGGCTTGCAAGTACCATATAAGGTAAATTATTTTTGGACTTGGTAGGGGTGGCACAACTGCTGGGTGGGTTGTGGCGTGACACAACTGGTACAATGGATAGCATAGTCTTACACATGTTGCTCAAGATGGTAGGTCAGTGATACACTCACTCACTAGTTATACAGCTAAGAGGGTTTTTAGGGTGTTCCAGAAGGACTGGGCCCTGAAGATTTGCAGTCTGTTCCCTGCGATGAAAAACGTGTTGGCCTGTACAGAGGAACATTAAACTGGTGGACAACACCAAGAACATTACGTCTTTTGAACTTTTATATTTGCACTAATGTTTTCCTACCTTGAATGCTGACGCTGAAAGTCTTGATGTGCGCAATTAACTAGCTTAACCAAGACCAAATTTACCAAGAAAGGATTGACCATATATAGTGCAGGGGCTGCTTTGTGTTTATACACTCACTCACTAATTTGCACTTCACTTTCCATCCATTGCTTAGCAGTGCAGTGACACGTGTAGTTTGCCAAACTTATAATGTTGGAAACGACACCAGGGCCACTCCAGCTGCTATTCCTGCTTTTCAAGCACCCTTCGTTCACATCCTAGTAGACTTCATTCAAATGGACCAAAGCCCTGCTTAGGTTTCTGTCCAAGTACTAGTTTGCATGTTCTCTGGAAGGGTTGAAGCCTATCCTGCGCCCGAGAAGATGCTATCACTGTGGCCAAAAGACTGATTCAAGGCTTTGTCCCCTGGAATACCATACAAGATTGGAAGGAACTCATTTTGTGTCATTAGTAGTTCAGGAATATGTAAGTCCACAGGAATCAGACAACTTCATCACTGTTCCTATCACCCAAGTCCTCAGGTAAATTGAAAAATAAAGTATCTAAAAGTGTGTCTAAGGAAGGATGTACTTGGCCCTTACGCAGGTGAAACCCAATTCTAATATCTAAACAAATGACTAAATTGAACCCATATGAGATTAGCCTGGGCAGAATAATGTTTCTTCCATCCCCTCCAGTCGTGGCTGGCGTTCTTTAAACATGGCAGTCTCTGATGCTTTTCCCCAAGTTCAAGTGAGCAAAGTGAGTGAGCCTGGCTTCCTTTATCTAAGTCAACAACTGCATTTTACAGCACTGTCTTCATTTTAAGTGCTATAAAGCCAAAGGCTCTGAAAGAGTAATCATGAACCATTCAGATAATTTCATGGTGTGCTATTGAAGCGATAAAAATTTGTTTGCAAGTTTTGTCATGGGTGTCCTCTGTATGCCAAGAGTTACATCCAGTGTATCTCTCATATGCCAATAAAGGTTGCCCTCCTTGAAGCCAAGGTTTACCTGCAATGTGGCACTGCTAGCACGTTGTCATGAGTGCCCCCATATACCAAGGATTAGCTCTATAAAATATTAGCACCAGCATCCCGCCATGGGTGCCTTCATATGCAAGGGCCAGCAGCATACAAACAAGCATAGCACACACACTCACACTCTCAGCTCACACTCACTTCCCAAACACCCTCATTGGCATGCTCTTTTAAACACGTTGATTCTCTCTCACATTCACAGAACCTCATACTCGTACTCCCTCACACTCATTGTCATCCACACTCACTCCTTCTCTCTCATTCTCAATTATTTGCTATAACTCAAGCTCCCTCACTCTTATTCTCTTCCTTTATTTAATAACATCCATTCACAGTCACTCTAATTCATTCTCTCACTCTCACTTTTTCTCAATCACATGCTGTCGCTCATTCTGGCTGGCTGTCACTCAATTTCACTCATATACTACTAAATCACATACGCTCACTCTTACTCGCTATGTCATTCTCACTCACCAACACTTACATGCACAGAGCAGCACTAGAATGTTAACTAACCTTGCTTCCTCTGATAGTTATGTCATCCATTGCAGGACTAAGGCAGGAATCCCATGCTGCAAATGAGCCAGGCGGTGCATCGTGGGAATTACTTGGAGATGCAGGCCTGTCTCTAGCCCTCTTACAGTTCATGATAGGACTTGAAGTACAATCTTAGCAGAAGCTAGGAGAGGGGGTGGGACTCTGCCCCAGTTCTATGGAGATCATATCTGGACACAGAAATGCACAGATTAGAATTCTGACAGCTCAATGTTAGCAGTTATTCTGTTCGGCCTAAGGAATGCAAGCACATTTTTCCAAGTACGACTTCACACTGGCTCAATCCAAACATCTTCCTACAGAGCACCATGGACTTAAACATCAGTTGAATTGTTAAAGAGGCCTCTCAGGCTCTTATTTCTCCTGCCTTTAGATGCAGAGCCTGGAGAGGCCAAAGGACTGAGCTGCATAGCAGCAGTGTTCATGAAAACACCAACATTGTGATTTGGTTTTAACACACCTAAGTGAATGCACGTTAGATGTGTGCAGAGAACAGAGACTTTATGTTGTTGCTTACAGGTGGCAGGGCAGTGCCCTGATGCCCCTGTTGACGAGTTGTCATTGTTCCACTTTTTCAGTGGCTACAGCTTTACTTGATTTACACCTGTCTGAGGATAAGACTCTTGACTATTAAAAACAACTGAGTCACTGCTCTCACGTTTAAACTGCACTGCCTATCAACTCGAACACAGGTTGCATTGATCTGCATATACAAATCAACAAAAGAGTGACTAGAAAGGTCAAAGTACAAAAAAAGAAAACAGGTAAAAGGTAGTGAAATCATGAATTGAAGAGATTACTACCAGCTAGGCCCGAGTAATAGACCCAAAAGGACGGTACTGAAGTGGGTTATACGTGCACAGAAAAAGAGCCCTCAGGCACCAACTGAAAGTGGGTTGCCAGTTGTCTTCATTGGGTTCTTATTTGGAAAATTATATCCAACAGTGATAAGAAAGTGATTTAAAAGGAGTATGGGCTACTCCCCAAACCTTTCTAATGAAGGGGTAGCTCTGACTCTCTTAAAAACAGTGAAGAAAGACGGACATAGAGGAAATTAGTTTGAACCAAAATGTCCATTACAAATTAAATATACAAAAATAGGTGGACATGTTTCTGCTATCTTGAGCCAAGATTCAGCTCAGCATTCATCAGGACCAAGATAGACCACACCTTATCGGTGACGCACGCTAAGGCGTTACTGGTAAAGAAAAAGGCGGGATATTAATAACAATTACAAACTTGAATGTAATTGGTGCATAGGGACTTCTTCATGTGTCCCCTGCATTTGGTGAATGATGCAGAATTCGTGCGAGTGATATGAAAAGCCTCTTAGGCTCGTGGCAGGGGGTTATCTTCACGCCTGGAGCATTTGCGTCCCGGCGACTCCCCTCCAAAGCACCTAACTCGTCCACCGCCACGGCCTGCATTGATCTGCAGCCTGGTGACTATATGCATGTTAAGGTTCATCAACAGAGGTCAGTGCTCCAGCCCCAATGGTGAGCTCTGCTCTAAGTCCTTCTCCCCAACAACACTACCATTAAGTGTTGAGGACTGTTTGCCTTCCATTAACAGTGGACCTTAGCGGAAACAGACCTGCTGAAAGAGGGGTTCCTGTCCCTGGTGATGCACCAGAGACACAGCATTGGTATGCAACCCTTTCTCCCATCTAAGCCTTCCAGCTACCTCTTGGGGTTTGGCCAGCCCATGTAATGTATTTATTTATTTATAGCATTCATAGAGTGCAGCACTCATCCCCATGGGGAAATCATTGCACTAAATCCACTGCTACATTACATCTGGTCTCACAAACAGTTAACAAGAGTATCTCCGGGTCTTCAATCTCTTCTGAAAACCTAAGGAGGTCTGAGGTAAGACGAAGAGCCCTAGGCAGCGAATTCCAATAAATGGCGGCTAGATGAGCAAATGAGCGGCCACCTGACTTTTCTGATACGATTAGCACTAGCCAGAGCTAAGTTTGCCTAGTGAAGTGCTCATCAAGGCATTTCAAAAACACTCGGCCACGTGGCGTAGCAGGCCGAGTATCGTATAGTGCCCTATGAACATCACACAGCAGCTTTTAGCTTCCTTGCATACAGGTAGCCTGCGAAGTGAATTCGAACTTCACTTCCCTCTTCATAGTAAGATTTTTGTTTGGTTCATCATATGGTTGTTTGAGGTCGGTCGAACTGTTGGCTGGAAGCAGCCAACCGCACAGAGCTGACAGCCCTCTTTAGAAAGAAGCAATCTAGAATGACAACACTTACCTACAATTACTTAACTAGTACAAGCATGACTTGAATCTTTCCTTTTGTTTTTGTTGACTGCTTTCCCATTTGCCCACTGATTATAGTGGAGGCATGCCCATGATTCTGGTTCCTTAACCGCATCGCTGCGGCGGTTATTTTTCCGCTGTTCGGCATTTTTAAAAATACCGCGTCACATGACGAGCTCAGCTCGTCTTCCGCACACGACCACCGTGGCTGATGACGAGCAGAGCTCGTCATCAGCAGCGAAGGGGTTAAGAAAGGGAGGAACAATGAACTGCCTTAGATCGACACTCAGGGCCCGATTCACAGAACTAACTTAAGACAAAATCCTAAACTTACCGTACTACTTTTGGTATTCACAGAAGTTAGGATTTTGTCTTAAGTTTGTCTTATGACAGACTTAAGACAGACTTAAGACAAAATCCTAACTTAAGTCTGTCTTAAGTCTGTGTTAAGACAAACTTAAGACAAAATCCTAACTTCTGTGAATACCAAAAGTAGTAAGTTTAGAATTTTGTCTTAAGTTAGTTCTGTGAATCAGCCCCTCACACTTTATTCCTGAAGACTATAATTACACCACCCGTTTTACTCTTGAAGACTCAACTAACCCTTACCTTAGCAACAAGCAAAAAATCTGCCCCAGTTCCTTTCCTAGACTCCAACCAAGTTGAAATGTCAAGAAATGTATCACTCTCTGGTGTACTGTACATCATAAATGGTGTGTGTGCTCTATCCATTGTTTGTCTGCATGACATGTCATCATAACTCCTTCCATCATGTAGAAGAAAGAAGAGAGACATTTTAAAGATGGCTCACTTCTTTGCAATCTTGATACCGAGTTATGGAATGGGATTACCCATCATGGAGATTCATCCACTAGATAGGGTCCTGGAGGAATGATCTTGGGGTAATAACTTCATAATTAGTGGCACAAAGAACTGTGATTTTACATGATAGAATGGCTCTTTTTTTTGTCTTGGCAGCCAGGTGTGTTGTTAACACCAATATTGGAACTGAATGTTCTACTTGTACCCCAATACCTCTCTAGTGATTAATGAACAGGTAAAGATAATATGCAAAGTGTTAAATATATACACAGTCTATATGATGGATTTGAGTGGTTTGGCATCTGTTCTGGTTTAGAAAACATATTTGGAGGTTGGGAAATGAAGATACTGAATTCATCTTGAATACTGCTGTTTGTTCTTCTTTTGATTTACTTTTTTACTCCAGTCTAGATTACTTCTGTGAAGAGTCTCACTGGAAACAAGGGAACTTCTGCAGCATATATTTTAATCATCTATGAATATAGTTATGGGACGCCTTGCTGTTTTTGTTCTTACCCGTTTGGATTTGCCTGCCACCAGCCTACTTCTTGCGGAACCCGCTCCGCGGGTCCCGCTGCGTGAGGAGTGTTTGACTGCAGCGCTTTGAAGGGGATACCGAGGGAAGTACTTTCTCGGGGCTGCGAGCGAGTGCGTGAGCTCCTTTGGGACTGCATTTCCCAGGAGCGCCCGCCAGCCCTGAACAGCTACACCTGGGCCGCTCTCCCCGACCCCTCCTACCCTTCCACCGAGCCTTTATCAATTGCTCTCGCTGAGTCGGCGAGTGGAACGCCTTGCTGTTTTTGTTCTTACCCGTTTGGATTTGCCTGCCATCAGCCTACTTCTTGCGGAACCCGCTCCGCGGGTCCCGCTGCGTGAGGAGTGTTTGACTGCAGCGCTTTGAAGGGGATACCGAGGGAAGTACTTTCTCGGGGCTGCGAGCGAGTGCGTGAGCTCCTTTGGGACTGCATTTCCCAGGAGCGCCCGCCAGCCCTGAACAGCTACACCTGGGCCGCTCTCCCCGACCCCTCCTACCCTTCCACCGAGCCTTTATCAATTGCTCTCGCTGAGTCGGCGAGTGGGACGCCTTGCTGTTTTTGTTCTTACCCGTTTGGATTTGCCTGCCATCAGCCTACTTCTTGCGGAACCCGCTCCGCGGGTCCCGCTGCGTGAGGAGTGTTTGACTGCAGCGCTTTGAAGGGGATACCGAGGGAAGTACTTTCTCGGGGCTGCGAGCGAGTGCGTGAGCTCCTTTGGGACTGCATTTCCCAGGAGCGCCCGCCAGCCCTGAACAGCTACACCTGGGCCGCTCTCCCCGACCCCTCCTACCCCTCCCACCTATTGTGTTCACACTCCATATTAAGCCACTAGTATTCCCGCAGCGCGGGAGAGCGCGCGGGAGAAGCCCGGGACAAGGGCGGGACCGTCTGTGGCCGTCCGGGGCCGAAGGAGGCCGGGCTGGGCTAGGGTATTTACATTTTGTATATTGTCGGCAGAGCTATAGTACAGTATTCTTACATTGCGGTTAGTTAGCAGTGGTCTATAGTTATTACACCGGCCATTCATACTGATCTATCCCCCCTGAACATGAGCCATTCTGCTCCGCCTGGTGTGAGTGTCTCTGTTCTGGGTCCCCTGGATAAATTCTTTAAGAAATCTGTTAAGGAAGTAGATATGGATTTACTCCTTGCCGAAAAAAGAGCTGAGCGCAGACGCTCCATTGAGCAGTTAAAGAAAAACCCCCTACCACTTTTTAGTATTACTAATGACATTCCCGTCCAAGGTCTGAGCGTTATTGATGCCGACGCGACTGACCTCAACCTTACCCCTAGTATATTTAGGTTTCCTGCTATCTCCCCGCCCTGTAGTAGTGCTACCAGCGGAGGTCAGCTTGTTTGTCCTCCTATTGATCACTCAAGCATTATTGAAACAAACATCCCTGAGACTTCCATTAGGGAAGTAGAACCAACCCCCTTGCTATCCAACTTGTCTCTGGTCTGTATTGAACCAGGCGAGATCAATCCTGAGACGAGTGGACTAAAACCAGGAACTATGTCTGATAAAGCTACAAGGGTTGTTCACTCCCCACCTAGGAAGAAAAGGAGAAAGGGAGGGGTTAAAAAGAAAGGACGTAGCTGCCCCACTCCACCACCACCCCCATTAAACTCAAATATTGAGCCAGGTCCACCTCCAATCACACGTGATCATGTTACCCCAGAGTTGGTAACTGTAGGGGTAAGTGAGGTGCCCCTTGATATCTTGGAGAAGCTTATTAAATCCTACACGCTTCCCTTGTTAGAACGTGTGAGGATTATGGGTGAAAAACTGGATCACCTTGTGGCGACCATTGAATCTACACACACCACGGGCCGGGATAAGAACAGGGGCCCCTCTACCAAACCTGCTGGTTCATCTCTTGCTGCTGGCAAACCATCTAAAAGTACCAGCCAACTTACCACTAATACCACTAAAGCAGTCACCATCTCAAACAAAGCACCGACAGTGGTGGCGAAACCCACTACAACGCTACCTTCCGTGACAGCCAACCCCAGTGTGGTAGTCAGTAAATCATTGGCCAAGGGATTAGCATCGCAGGCAAAGAAAGGGATGGGTAAACCTGCTGGCGCAAATGGTAAAAAGAAAATACCATTTCCATCAAAGAGAAATGTTGAGCTGCCGCCAGACTCACTAAATTTTGTTATTGTCATGACAGGTGTGCCACCACTTCATGAAGGGGAAAGTGAAAATGACGAAAGTCTAAAAAACAAAGTCATTTTCTGGCTAAAAACAAATAGACCCCTTCCACCTAACCTTAACGGGGATATCGTCACGGTCAGAAGATGTCAGTGGGTTGGGGTGCGCCCCAAGGATATTGAGGGGGACATTGTGATTATTAACTTCAGGGACCATCGGGTTGTATCTCATCTTACAGATTGGTATGTGGGAAACAACGAGGGAGGGATTTCCACAAGGAATCTAAGTTATTTCTACCCCGAAACTTTGTTTAACACTAAAAATCAACCTTCTGGTAGAGCTAACAAAAACACCAAAAGCCTCCTTAAATGGTCCAACTTCACAGAAAGTTTCCATGTTCCCCACTTTAACCCTGAGGCGCTATATCGCTCTTATATCCAATCCACCTACAACTGCCCAGTACAAACGACGGGGTGGGCAAAGCCTTATATCCAGCCCTCTGGTCCCCCATCACTTCTGGAACTGCCATTTGCAAATAATCCCCCGTTCCCCCTGGCTCCACCAACGCCTGCCTTTACACAGCTACAGCAGCCTCCCAGTCTATTTTCAGTGAATCCTTACACTATTAGGCACCCCCACCCCAAAGACCTTTGGGACATCCCACTGAGAAACCTGTATGATCCTCTCTCTGGGCTGGCGTCTAATGATTGACAAACAAGAGAGAGTAGTAACGAAGACCTGTATAACTCGTATGTGGGAGGTGATTCGGGTATCCTCCCATGTATTGTTGCAAGCTCTAATGGCCCTCTGCGCTGTTGTGAGGAGGGTAATTTAGTTCAACCAAGTGAGCTGGTCTCCCTAACACAGTCTCTTGCCACACTGCAACCTCAGGTTGCTTCTTCCATAGGTTCTCCAGCAGTGTTAGCAATACAGGATGGGTTAATAAGCACGAAAAGGAAAGGGGTGTTCAATGAGGTTTCTCCATTCGCTGAATCTTCCCTGCAACCCTGTGAACACCTCCCTACTGATACAATAGTCCCGTGTGTTCAAGCTTGTGTTAAGGGTACTACTTTGGGATGTTGGAATGTGGCGGGTATAGAATCCTGTTTATGTATACCTGACTGGGCTGACTTCATCAGTCATGGTGATATTTGGTCTTTTCAGGAGACATGGTCAACCCATCCAGTTTTTCTTCCAGGTTTTCTGAGCTTCAACAAACCCGCAGTTAGAGGCCAAAGAGGTAGAGCTATGGGGGGCCTCACTGTTTGGGTTCGTCAAATTGTAGGGGTCTCTGTGAAGGAAATTTATATTGACTGTCCTGATATCCTTATAGTAAATTTGAAATTTAATAGTGGGTTGGATATTTTGCTGTTTAATGTATATGCCAGAGGAACCCCGGGTGGTCGTGTATCTTCCACCCTAACACGTCTAGATGAATTCCTTGGCTCTACCAATTCAGTGGGTCAGGTGGTTGTAATGGGCGATTTTAATACTTGCTTCGAACCTTTAAGCGGGGAGGACGGGATGCTAACTGAGGCCGAGGACATGATTTGGGGTATTCCTCAACTTGAGCTTCCTCCCATTGCTAAGTGGTCCCAATGTGCTACTTTTATCAAAGGCCTATGTCTGAATTGGGGGCTGCGCGCCCTAAACGGTCGTACAAGATCGGATAGATTGGGCAGCCCAACATTTTTCAACGGCAGGCATAGTAGTCGCATCGATTATATCTTAGTCGATATATCCCTGTGGCCCTTGGTGACGGACATGGCAATTAGACCACGTCCTGAAAGTGATCACGAACCACTCATCGCTGAACTGAAGGACTTTAGTTTTGCCGGGCCGACTGTGCGACACTCTAAACCCGTTCAAGAGGCCGTGGCACTAACTAATGATATGAGGAGGGTTCGATGGCCAAAGGTTGCTGTAGACGGGAGTGCACGAAGTAAAATAAGAACTCTGGTTTCCAGTTCCCTACGGGAACTAGAGAAGTGTGATGATCCGAACCGGACATATCCCAAAATCTTAGACGTTCATGCCAGCCTGTTTGCATCCCTAAAGACACTATTTGTTAAAATTGTAGCCAAAAAGGGTTTAGGTAAGACGAGGAAACCTGCGAACTGGTTTGATGAAAATTGTGTCAACTCCCATTCAAACTTGTTTAAAGCACTAAAATCCAGGAACCCAGCCCTTATCAAATCCTGCAGGAAGGCTTATAACGAAGCTAAACGGAGGGCCAAAGCCGCATGGGATGATGAGCGCTGGGCTCTCCTTGTTGATGCCTGCGGCTCTAGGAACCTCACGCAATTTTGGCATCTCCTCAAATGGGGACAGTCCCAGGACGATCGTCCTAGTCCTGCTTCTGTTGATCAACTTACTTGGGTGTCCCACTTTGAGGAACAGTTTAGGTGTGTTAGGGAGGGGGATGCTCCCATTGGCTGGCCACTGACCTGTGATATCCTTGTGTTTTCTGCCAAAGAGGTTGAAAACGTTCTGAATGCCATCCCTAGGGGCAAAGCGCCCGGCCCGGACTGCATCCCAGCAGATATCCTCCAGCAGGACCAAGACTTATGGGTCCCTTATCTTCTGTATTTGGCAAACTCTTTGGCTAGGGGTGCAAAGGTACCTGATTCATGGGCTGGTGCCGAGATTCTGCCCATCTTCAAGAAGGGTGATCGGTCAGTTCCCTCCAACTACCGGCCGATCAGCCTTATTGACGCGGTACAAAAGATAGTTTCTCGTCTTGTCCTTTCCAGGGTCCAGGCATGGATTGAGGAATTTAATGTACTCACTCCTCTCCAAGCAGGGTTTAGACCCCACGTAAGCACCCTGGATCAGGCTTTTCGCTTTATGCTTCTACACTGGAAGACGGTCACCCTGGGTAAAGGAAACTTATTTGCGGCATTCGTAGACCTTCGGTCTGCGTTTGACCTTGTCCCGAGGCCTGGGCTCTGGAATAGCCTTCTAGAAATGGGTATGCCTCCCTCTTTGGTCCGCATTATAGTAAATCTCCATGCAGAGACCTATGCCTTTGTAAGATGGGGCAAACCTGGTGAGGTGACTAAGAAATTCCCTGTGTCGAAAGGTGTCAGACAGGGATGCGTTTTGGCACCAACCTTGTTTTCTCTATACATTAATAGAGTCACCAAGTATTTCAACGGATTTCCCACTGATGCTCCGAGTTTGGCTGGCATGAAAATCCCCCTGCTCATGTTCGCTGACGACACTCTCCTGATTTCACGAACCAGACAGGGCCTCCAGCTTGCACTGTCGAGGTTTGAGAGTTTCTGCAGCGAACATGAGCTCGAGGTGAACGTAGCCAAAACCAAATTCATGGTGATGAGGGGGCACAAGCAGGTCAAGGCTAGGGTTGCAATGGGGGACACCCCCCTGGAGCAGACCAAGCACTTCACCTATTTGGGCGTTACTTTCAGTGACACCCTTAGCTGGACCCATCAGATTGAGCTCATGACCCTGAAACATCAACAGTTGGGCGGAGCCTTGATTAAGGAACATAAAGTGTCATTCACGAAGCCTATGTCACCGCTGATGAAGATCTATGGAGGGAAGGTATTGTCAGCGGTGTTATATGGAGCAGAGCTATGGGGTGGAAGTAATCTGGAATCCCTGAAACATGCCCAAAACAAGTTTATAAGGATGGCAACAGGTCTGCCCCAGTCAACTCCTCTAATCCCTTTATTATTTGATCTGGGCTGCCACTCGGTGGTCGATTATGCTAAATATCGTCCCTTATCATTCTGGCGACGCCTGTGGACAACGCCAGATCTACACCACTATGCGGAAGCATGCCTGGAGGTATGGAGGTAAAAAATAGTCCTGGAGCCACCAAAATTGGTTGGCTAAAAGATCTTAGGGCCACTCTACTATCTTTGGGCCTCATCGAGTTGTGGTCTTCGCCCGAGACAGCCAAATTTCCATCAAAAAATGAGCTTAAAAAATGCTACTGGGATTGGGTGACGCACAACATCTTCTTAAATACGAGCACGAGCAGTCTCTCTGGTCAATTTATGGTTCACAAGGATTCACCTAGGTTAGAAAGGTACTGGGAAACCATCACCAAACCTTTGGACCGTAAACTTTTCTTTCAATTTAGATGTGGTACTCTTCCCCTGGGGGACTTCACCAAAAAGTGGGGAATGGGCAGTTTGGGGCTTTGTGCTAACTGTCAGGGCACAGGGGAAAGTCTTTCTCACTTTTTGTACGTGTGCCCACTATACTCAGCCCCTAGAACCAAGTGGCTCAAACCAATATGTAGACTACTAGGTACCAGATCGGCTGCTGAAGCCTTGAGACTGTTAAAAACTAATCTGGATCCACTCATTGTTGTGGGGGTTGCTAAGTTCTTTGGGTGGGCATGGGTGATTAGATGCAGGTTTATCAAACACATAACAGCGGAGATTGCCTAAACTTTTTATATGCATTGTGATAATATGGTCATGCACGATACCATTTTAAATCTCTGTATAGTTCTGTATGAAGTCAACTCGATGCCGAATATTTAATATTGGTTTTATATGTCCTTGTGTAATTGTATTTATGTCTTTTATGATGAATCAATCGAATAAAGACTTCTTGAACTGATGGTAATACATTTGATGAGGATCTTACCTTAGGAAGTAGAGACAATGGTGAAGGGGAGGAAATGTTCAGTTTAATGAATACTGAACCATCTTAAATAATGTGTTTGGTTTGCAATAAAATAGTGGAAGAGGGAGGGATTGTAGACTGAGAAATTACACATATTTCCTTTAAACATACTATAATAGCGGATGCCAAGTTGTTTTAGCAACATTGTGTATGCCCATGCTAATCATAACTGCCCAGGCTGCTTCGCCTTTGATAAATTTAGCCTCACTCTCATATGTGGCAACTCTGAATTTCCTAACTAACTATCTAAATGTTATTATCATTGCATCTTTTTTTAAAGATCTTCTGCCTTCTTCACTAGAGAAAGTCATGCATCTGTGGTACTAGATAAGTTTTGGTTTCTGTCACATGTATTTCCTTTTGATGTTTTATTGTGAAAGGTGTACAAAAACCCATGTAAAGGTAAGACCTGCAGCATTAGATATCCCACTGCTGTCAGGAGGAATATCTTACTCTTTGCATGGCGATATCGCACATTGCTTATGTTTGCTTAATAAATAAGTTCAAACTTTAAGGAGGCTTGATAGCAGATTTTGTCAAACCGGAATTACGGTGGCGGCTGGCATCTATTGGGATGGGGGGCACGTGCATGTGCGGCCAAAACAAAATAAACATAAATAAAACTTACCTAAATGCAACGTCTCCCGCTCCGCTCATCTTCTCTCCACAGGAACTGGATGCAGCATCTCCCTTGACCAGTGCGGGCAGTGCTCTCATGCTGTTAACTAGCAGCACAAGAGCAGTGCCCTGATTGGAGGGAGTTGCCTCACTCGCTGCTTCACAGTGCTCTGGAGGACTTCACTTGCTCTACACCAACTGTCTTAAGACAGCTGGGTTAGAGATGTTTAAAGTGCGCATGTGTGGCTGGCCAGCACAAGACGTCCGGTCAAAAAGACATGTTCACTTTAAACAGTGCATAAACAACTTACCCTCCTCCCTGCTGCTGTCACTCAGCAGCAGCCTCGACACCCATCCTTACGCTCTAATCGGGATGGGGTTGAAAAATAATATGGTAATACATCACCATTTTATTTTTCATCCCTGGGGTTTTGAGGGATTTCAAGTGGGGCGACGCTCCTCCACTCCAATGGAGGAGCCACCTCTTAGGATCTACACGCATTCGCTTGGTTTAGTGTACTGTAGCTGGTGTAACCTCTGGCAGCCATGTGTTCATGCTCATGCTTACACTAAATAAGGCGGGATGATCTTCAGATTGACAAGAAAGATACTCTGTCACCGTTGCGATGAAGTAGCCTTGGCACCATCTCATAACCAGGCCCTTAGTCCTGTGATTGATTTTAGAAACCTGTGCACATTTAGAGCATCCACAGCAGGCTTGTAGTCATCTGCCTCAGTATCTAGCACAGTGGAGCACATTTATAGGGCTTCCTCACAGGTGAGATGTAGTAGTATCACTGATTGCATCATTGAGCACTGGAATCTTTTTGGGTGTGGATATTAGTAGAGCCTGTTTATCCACAGCTGTCACTTCGGCCCATTAGACAACTGTGACGTATATGGCAGAAAATGTGGGGGTGATTGCAGGACCTTAGGAGGGGACAGCACCTCTGGGCATCCCCTGCCAGTTTCTTGCCTTTCACTTGTCCATGAGCTCCCTCTTGGGCCACCTTATAAGTGTCTGTCAGGCACCCTGGTAACATCTCTTGGTACTGGTAACTGTGAGGTAGGCGGTCGGTGATATGAGAGCTCCTCTTGTTAGGAGTCTGACGTCATTAGCAGAGAAGAGATGGAAGAACTATGAGACATCTAACATGCTTCACGTAGCCTTTCAAAATAAACCCTTCCAGCAGTTCACAAATAGAAGTGGCCCAAAGGCAGCTTGGCATGCCCTTTTCTAGGCAGTGTGGGCTGACCAGAGGTGTAGTTCTGCCACAGGCGATAGAGAATGTCGGAATCAAGACGCATGCCCCATTGTAGTTAAAATAAAAAGTGCCAATGTCCAGGCAATAGTATCAATAAAAATTGAAAAACAATGTTGGCTATATACTACTAAAAGATTGGTGGTAGAAATGGTTGTAACGAGAAATACAAAAGGTATTTTGTTTTAGCAAAAAGTGATAACAAGAAGATCTAAGTCACCAGAAACCTCTAATTAGTATAAAATCCCCTAACATGTCTAATAAACACAGGTTAAATCATCAATGGAACAGCAAAAAAAATGTCCAAGGGTTTACCAGAGGGAACCAACCAGTCTGGGAACTGGATAGCTGGAGACAAGCCTAGGATAAGAAAAGGTTGGTGGGCTTTCAGATCTGTGAGTTTAAGATGCCCTTTTGAGGCATCTCTTCAAGTCCAAGCCACCATAAAAGTAAGCAGCTTGCAGATGGCAAGCACTATGAGCCATTACAAGATACCCTGCATCTCCATGCCCAAATTTACAGGGTCTGCAAACTCGATACCTGGCAATCTGGACTTAAACACACCGAACCAGGACCTGTGGTGCTGGCTTCACCAGTGCACAGGGCACAATTCCTAAAAAAAGAAGTAGGGGGGACGCTGTCACCGGAAGTGAAGTCACGACAGGAAGTGATGTCACGAAAGGTGGCTTGCACCGTCGGACTCATTGCCTCCCCTTGCTCAACCCTTAGATGCGATTGCATCTGAGAAGCCAGCGCGTGAGCAGCGTGCTCGTGAGCTACGATCTCGTCCTAGAGAGGCCAAAGAGTGAAGATCAGCTCAGCTGTTTGGCAGGGGGGACGGCGTCCACCCGGTAAAATAAGTGGAGGGACGCCGTCCACCCGCGTGGTACTCCGACTCAAGCCCTGCCAGTGCAACAGCCATTTGGTTATGGGCCCTAGCGCAAGGAATGAAAATGCCCCCTCACCCCCCCCCCCCCCCACTGCTGTTGAACCCTGAAATACAGCAACAATCAGGGTTCAGTGGTCTTCTCGCTGCCCAGGCCTCCGGGTTCCTGTGCCACTGCACCTGCTGCACCATTGGAAGCTGGGCTCATAACCTCCACCCACCCTGCCGAACTCTGCCCTCACCCGCTATGCCCTCCTCCTACACTTCTTGCCACCCGCACCACAGATCTCAACAAACCCTACACACATCTAACACATAATTTAAAAAGTATAATAATTGATTGTCTTGAATTGTAATACTAGTTTTGAAGTTATTGACTCTTTGTACCTTGAGTTCAATAAATCGTGTGCAGGAATGCTGACCTTTGCATCGATGACTGCACTGCTTTATTTCCCAAAGAACCCACAATTCACAAAGTGGGTGATGGCAGATAAGCGGCGACTGCTGCTGTGAAACGTTTTATTTTACACTCTACAAAACCCTGATATTAAATGTCTCTGTAAACCACAGATCATTGAAACATTTGCGATGTAGAGATGCGGTGCCCTCAGCGACCAACATGAAAGGTTAAAACGAATACAAGTTGTACTAAACCCAAGGAAGAGAACATTTCACTATATTACAAACAGATTTCAAGGTCCTAGGCTGTCATACAAGTGCTGACAACAACACAAATTGTTTTCTTCACCATTTTTTATGGCCTTCGTGTTGCTAGTAATCGTTTTGATTGTTTTGTGGATGGAAGTTCTTATCTATCCCCAAGGTACCCTTCAAAGTGGTATTTTCTGTGTTTTTATTGAACCATAAAATATGTCTGATTTTGTTGGGACAGAAGGTGATTTTCCTGCAAGAGATCTGTGCTGGAATTACAAGCAGTAAATCACAGGACCTGCAGATAAGCAGTAAAGTAGTAGGGCTGTGAATCTGTAAATTCTTTTAAAGATATGTTTTATATCTAAATAAAGATCATTATTACTATTACTAGTAGGGCATCATTGCGTGCTTTTGCGGGAATGCCATAGTTGGTAAATTGATTTACTTTGCTTTCAGACAGTAATAACCAATACAATGACTCTTAACCCTTTCAGTGCCAGGGTATTTACACAATCGATGGCCAGATGTTTTGTGGGTTATGAGTCTGTTTAGAAGAGATTATTGCTTCACACGTAAAAAGCATCTGCACAAAGTTCGATTCGGATTTAGAGGAAGACGGTAATAAAATATTCTCCCAATTTGTAACGGAAGGGCTACATCAACTTTTGGTAGGTTTGGCATAAATTACATCAGCACAAAAGGAGAATGATACACAGTAGCAATTTCGAAGTTATCAATTGTGAAATATAGCGCCACATGTATATAGCTATTTTGCGTTCACAAACAGGCCGATTCGCGGAATCGACCCATTTGCGAATGAAAAAAGGCTTTTCCCATGTATCATATCAAATTTTGCAATTCTGTAACCTGTTACCAAATCACAAAATGGGTTTGCGATTCAGTATTTGGAAGGGGCATGTTTAGGGCATCCCTTCCAAATACTGAATCGTAGCAGTATGTATGAATGTTTTTTGACCATGAATGTGGTCGCTAAAGATTCGCATTTTACCCTGTAACCCATTCGAGAGTGGGCCCAAGGGATCACATTCCCCTTTGGGAATGGTGGCGAAAATGTTTTTTTTTAAGAACAGGCAGTGGTCCCAGGAACCACTGCCTGCTCTTAAAAAATGAAAAGAAAACTTCATTTTTTTCTTTTAAAAGCAACACATTTTCCTTTAAGAAAAACGGGCTGCTTTAAAAAAAAAAAAGATTGCTTTCTTAAAAAGCAATCATGGACATGGTGGTCAGCGTACCCCAGCAGATCACCATTCTCATGATTTTAGCGATTCCTAGGGTGTCACTAATTGCAAACTACCTCAACATTTATTAATGAGGAAGGTTGATTTGTGACCCCATAGGAATCGCTAATGAAACTCTAAATAAAACTCTATCCCCCAGATTTATCATTGTCATGTTTTGCGAGTCCTTAATAGCGATTATTAAGGAATCGCTATTAGAGACTCACAAAACGGGATTCATGTAGAAATCGCAATATTTAATGCGATTCCTACAGCTTCCTTATTTGCGAATCGCTAATTGCTAATCGCAAATAAGGAATGACTCCCCATTCATTCCTATGGGCCTGATTCTTTTGAGACCTCTCTTGTTGTGGCGCTCTATATGGTTAAAAGAGGAGACATCATTAACCAGGGCTATTATTAATGATTGCCTCAATATGGATTACCATCTAAAGATCCCTTGGATTAAATTTGTTATCGAAAATTTCCAGGAATTTTATGGTCTTGACATTTTTAATGACCGATATGCCACAGCGGTCCTTTCTAAACCTGAAATGAAGAACATCTTTCTGAGTTGTAAAGCAGAGAGGAGGTTCAGGGAGGAGGGGAAGTTGTCCACCTGTGTTTTCTACCGTAGTATGAATGCAGTAGGGGGCTATCAGCAATACCTGACACTTGTGACTCTAGCATCCCATCAATATGTATTGACTAGGTTAAGGATGGGGATTGCGCATAATTTAGTTGCCTTCCCCTCCATGAAGAAGCACCCCGTTGGCCCGTGCTTATGTGATAATACTTCTGCACAAAGCACCATGCACTTTCTTCTGTTGTGTCAAATATATGGGAATTATCGTAAAACTTTTTTAAAACCCATCCTCATCAAGTTTGGTGTTAGGACAATCCAGGACTCGATGAAATTGCTTTTTAACCTGCACCACCTTGACGTTTGCTTTTTTATTTCTACCTTTATGATTAAAGCTATCAGCATTAGGAAAAGCATGAGTTTTTAAATATTTATCCTGCCCCTGCTTGTATATTATGTTCCGTCTTTTATTAATGATTGTTAATCAATTATGTAAACTGTATTGTAATTGTGACCTGTTTTTAATTGTTATGTATGCTTTTATGGACATTCCTTTATGCTCCGAATAAAGCCTTATGAATTGAATTAATTGAATGGGGAGTCATTCCTTATTATCAAATAAGGAGCCGATTTCAAGGGTGCCAGGGTGTCCAAAGGACACCCTGTAGCACCCCTGAAATGGTAATGTACACTGGTGTTGCGCACACACATGTCCAAAGGACATGTGTGTGTGTAACATACAACTTAGAAAAATGCACTAAAGTGCATTTTTCTAAGTTTTCGCTATTTACCACGTAGTCAGACTTCGCGGTAAATAGCGGCCCCAGATTGCAAATTCGCATTTTTTAAATGGTTCATGAATTGCATTTATGGAATCTCTAATTGAGATTCCTTAAATACAATTCATCGCAATTTAGCGATTTCTATAATTGCGATTTTTGCATTTGGGATGATGAATCCCAAATGCAAAAATAGCGCTCGCAAAGGGCCAGATTCTCAGAATCTGGCCCTTTGCGAGCCGAATTTCCTTTCATGAATCTGGCTGTATGAGTTTCATACGTTTGGAATAGCGATTACATAATAGCGGTTTGCAGAACATAGTCGTTAGGTACTCGCTATCCTAAATATTGATACATGTGATACTTCGTTAGAAATTGACCAGGGACTGTGACCAGCGTCTCCCGGCTTGAAATCACATCTGTGATGAGCGTAGCATTATTCAAGCTATGATTAGTGTTGTTGTCCCAGAAAGGGAGGGTCTCTCTTGTGCAAGCCAAAGATAGTTGAGGCACCTAGCATGGATGTAGTGACAGACCCCTGACATGTAATGCATTGCAGCCACAGCACTGACAAAGAGAGGTCAGGTTGGCCTCCCAGCAGGAAGGGTTAAGAGAAAGATAACTCTAAGGCAATGATTGCGACAGCTGATGAGCTGATATGGCATATATCGCAGAGGAGTACTGGCTTCCCCAAGCAGCCCGGGTGTGGTGGCAGAAAACCTCAATCGCAATACAAAGCCAACTCACTACAGAAAGCAAGAGTCTATGTTGGCCATTAGTACAGCCAGTTCACCATGCACTATTGAGGCCAAGGGGCAGATTTACTAATATTTCACGCTCCTCAGGGCAGCAAACAAAGTTGCTGAGCAGTATTGTGTGAAAGGTAGCCAGCAGAAATGCTCCATATTATATCACATGATATCATGTTTGTACTTGCCCCCTGTTAGTACATGGATGAACAAAGTTTGATCCATATACGAAATGGAAAAGCTGACTGATATAATACAGGATAAGTGTATCTGAACTTGACAAACTATGTGCATTGCTTGTAGGGTGACCAACTGCCATTGGTGCAAATTCAGGACGATGAGTGTAAAAATTCAGGACAAAGGGTCAAAATTCAGGACACAAATTTAGGACATGAGGTCAAAATTCAGGACAAAACTTCAGGACAATTGGATAAGTTTTACAGACACATCAGAGGTCGCGCAATTGTATTTAAGTAAGCCCAGCCATATCTTGACACATTCAGCCATTTGCAAACCTATCCATCATGTATCCTTCTGTCTTTCATTTCACTCATCCATCCCTTCATCCATCCTTTCACTCATCCATCCATTATCCATCCATCCGCCCTTTCACCCTATCCATCTGTACACTCAGCCATTCACTCTTCTACCCATCCACCCATTCACTCATCCATCCAGCGATTTACCCTTTCACCTTTCCAGCCATCCTTTCACCTAATCATCCATCCACCCAGTCACTGATCATTCCACCCATCCACCCTTTCAGTCATCCATCATCCTCCCTTTCTCTCTCCATGGACTCTTTCACTTAGCAATCCTTCCATCCATTGACCCTATCACTCATTCATCCTTTCTCTCATCCATTTATCCTTTCACTCCTTCACTGGTCTATTCATCATTTTGTCCATCTACCTTCCCTTTCACTCACTCATCCATCCTTACATCCACCCTTTCACTCATCCGTCCATCCATTCGCCCTTGCACCTATCAATTCATCAATCTATCCATCATTTCACTCATCCATCCACCCACTCACTCATCATCCACCTTTTCACTCATCCATCCACCCTTTTACCCATCCAGCTACCCTTCCACCCATACATCCAGCTATTTCCGTTTTCTCTCTTCCATCCTTCCACTCACCCATCAATCCATCCATCCCCTCCCATTATCCATCTATTCAATCTTTCATTCATCCATTCCCCCTTTCACTAATTCATCCAGCCATCCCTTCACTTACTCACTCGCCCACCTTTTCATATTAATTTTGAGCTGAGCCTTTTTGAGAAGAGGCCCATCAAGAACTTCACCCTCGCCGCAGGAGACATTCCGGGACTGGGACAGAAGCCACCCTGGGCAGAGACAGGATCCACTACAGGAGGGGACAGGAGCCATCACAGGCGGGGGTGGGGGGGGAAGGTGTAGGAGCCACCACATGGGGGGACAAGAGCCATCACTGGAGGGGGAACAGGATCCACCAGGGTGGACACAGGGGTGGAAATGCAGTATTCTAGTATCATCTTGGTCTCTTCTAGGGTGGGGGAGGGCTCCTTACCCCCTCCTGGATAAGACAACGAGAAGACAGGCTCTGTTTCCAAAATGTTAGTTTTGCCCCCCTCCGCCCACACTGATGTACAGTACTGAAAGGAGATATTCCAAGAGAACTGATTTAACTGATTGTCCTCCATACTTTGTTAATCAGTGTGAGTGTGATTGTGCCATTTCTCTATTTTATTACAATATAGACTGCATGTTTGAAGAATTGAGGTTTGTTTACAATTTAGTGACAGTAATTAAGCTCTGTGAAGTGAACCACGTGCTGCCTCGGTGTAATCAGGGCCGGTTCTAGGATATTTGGAACCCTGGGCCGAAAGGGAATGTCTCACACCAATTGAAAATACAAGACGCATTCAGTGCTGTTTGCATCTGAATAGATGCCCCTGCTCCGAAGCTGCCGCTCCTCCCTCTGTCACCTTCAAGCACCTCTTAACAGCTCATCAAGGGCTGAAGGTGTGAGAGTTGCCATCCCGCTGTGCCTCACCAATGCTGATGGGTATCTGAGCTTTTGTACTGCCTCGGAGTCTGTTACACCCGGCCTCAACAGCATCTCAGTCAAGAAGGGAGGTGGGGGCCAGCTGTGTCGGTTGTGCGACCAGTTAATATTACGGACAAATGGTGTCCGTTAAACAATCCTTCACGGACAACGGACAGACGGACGAAATTACGGACTGTCCGTGAAATTTACGGATGGTTGGTCACCCTAATTGCTTGGGTCCCGCGAACTGCGAGTGGGAGTACCTCACGGCTCTGCATTAAGCCCTATACTATTTAATATCTATCTTACTCCTCTTGCCGTACACGCTGAGACCCTGGGAGCAAAATAATCTCTTATGCTGATGACACCCAGCTACTGTTTCCTGGGAGAAGGATGTAGATTCCCCTGGCGAAAAAATTTGAACCTGTCTGACCGCCATTCTCCAGTGGCTCTTACACCATCAGCTTAAATACAATGCAGGAAAAACGGAGCTATTGTTTTTTGGAGTAAAGGCCACAGGAAACTTGGGGGCATATTACCAAGCAATAGCGATAATTATCGCTATTGCTTGGTTAGAGACAAAAATTTACCGCTGAGCTGCGGCGATTTTTACCACAAATAAACCTTGGTATTACCAAGGTTTATCGCAAATGCGATAAAAATCGCCGCAAAGGAATGAATATCGCTGAAAAGTCAGCGATATTCATGCATTACCGAGCTAATGCTCTTAGCCATGTTATCCACCTCCCATTGGATAAGATGGCTAAGAACTGCTCGGGGCAGGTGTTAGCTTTTGGAGATATTCGCGCTTAGCGCGAATATCTCCAAAAGTTGGTAATAGGAGATAGCGATGTTAGCGACTGTTTTCAGTCTCTAACATCTTGGCACACCCTCTTTGCATATCATTAGTGATAAATATCACTGACATGCAAAGTGGGGCCCAAGATGGTCGCTATCTCCTACTAGCTGTCGCTAACTGGTGTTAGCGACAGCTAGGTAATAGGGAGATAATTTTATCTCCGCTTTCTTGGCTTTTAAAGCCAAAAAAGCGGAGATAAACCCCCTTGATAATATGCCCCATGGTTGTCTGTTTGGCCAATTGATGCTCCCTCCCCAGAGTGTCATGCACATTTGGTGAAGAACCTAGGTATCATATTTGATAACTAACTCTCCTTTGTACCTCAGGTGAATGCTGTAGTAGGGACTTGCTTTAGACTTCTGCACATTCTAAGGACATTTCTTCACTTTTTAGGTCTCGCGACCTGCAGTGCACAGCGCAGCAGTGCTCACGCAAGTCGAGTGAGCTTTTGTAGTTAAAAACGGGGAAATCCAAGCTGCCGTAGGAATCGCACACGCTCGTGTGTATGCGTTTCCTTTTCAGCTCCCCCTTTGGCCTTTGCGTGCGTCTTATTGTAAAAGACTGCACGCAATTGGCTCGAAGCACGCCCATGGCCTATTGGTGTCTATTACATGCACCAAGCGCGTAATAGACACCACTAGGCTGTGGGAGGAGCTATGATTGTGCCCACACAGGCGTGACGTGCGCGCCACTTGTTTTCTGCTGGGTTCCACACTACCTTCTTCGCAGCTTAGCACGCTCTGCACTTCTTTTTAAATGCATTTTTTATACATGCGCCCGAGTTTTATTACTATTTGTTAAAGCCAGCTTCCACACTACCTTCTGCATGGCTTAGCGCGCTCTGCGCTTTGTTTAAAATGCATTTTTTATGGGTGTGCCTGATTTTTATGACTATTTGTTCAAGATCAGCGCTGCGCACGCCTACGTGCTGCTGCGCTAATCTTAAATAATGGCAGCTGCTTTCGGAGGCCGCAGAACTTTCTTTTATTCTGCAGAGTTCCACACTACCTTCTTCCCGGTTTACTGTGCGGCTACATAGCGTGAACAGCGCCTGGCCTCGTGCAAGGCTATGTTAATGTTTAGCCCCTTCAGGAAGTACTGTCCATGGGAGTGGCACTGAAATACTTCTGTTAAACTAAGGCGCAGCGGTAACCAGCGTGTAATTTGCAGGACTCGAACATTGGTAAGTTTAACCAAATTGCTTAATATTGAACAAATTGCTAACAACAAACTAGTATCCTTTGCTTTACTGTCATAAGTGTGGCCTGTCTGCTCTAGGACAAGTTATATATAAAAAAATGCAGCGCATTTTGGAAATCAAACGCATTCAGCATTTAGTTTTGTTAAAGTAAGATTGCACCGGACCCACAGAGCTTTTGTTTGTTGCTGCACACTACCGCCAAAGTATATTGTCTCATGTTTTTTTAATGTTGTGTATTGTATGGCATTTTATTAAAAAAACACATTTTGCGTGTTCTGGTAAGAGCACTTAGTTTACATATAAAGATGAATATTTGTTTTTAATCTGTATGTTTTTGCCAGTGCTTATAGGTGATTTCAGAAATGCAATCATGTTTGCACAGCCTTGTTTTACATTGCAGCATGCTCACGTTTGTGTATAGTAGAGGCAGCATTTATAAACCTCAGCAGATCTCAGGTAGCCCTGTGTCTGCAGTGGGGTGCGCATCCAGTCTGGCTGTTTAGCTCACAGCGGTGGATTGCGGTAAGGAGTAACCAGAACAATACAATAAAGCACTTTGAGCTGTACATGGCATTGAAGGAGCGAGCAGAGTGAATGAGCCCTGCCGTTTCTGTGAAAGTTCATAGGAATTGTTTCCCTGATGGAAAGTAATACAAAATGCACCTTCCAGCGCAATTTTAAAATAGTTCGTCCAATGAAGAACATATGCCTATTTAATAGCCTTTACTTCTTTAACTAGCCTTTACTACTTGCCTTTTTTCTCTTTTCCATTCTTTCCTTTTTTCTAACCAGCTTTCTGTTATTCTTCATTGTGCTTCCTCTGTTTCTCTTATCTATCCTCTCTATTGTTTTTTTCCTTCTTAAAATGAATATATCTTTCCTCTCCATTCTCTTTTGATTCCTTATTTATTTCTAGCCATTTTTCTTCCCTACTGCTTCTCCTCCTTGCTATATTTCTGTTTTTCTTTAAACTTTTATTTCATTATTTGCATCTTTCCTTCTTCCCAGTCATCTATAATTCTTTTTTACCTTCCTTATCTCCCCGTACTTCTTCTCATTACCCCATCCTTTCTTTAAACATGTCTCCTTCCTTTGCTCTTACTCTCTTTTTCGTAGCTTTATTTCTTCACGTATCATTCTTATTTCCCTTTCTCTTAAGTTATGTGATTCTGCTTTCTTTCTTTCCTTCCTTCACTCTTTCATTCTGTTTCTGGCTTTACTTCCTTCCATTCATTACTTTTTCCTATCATTATTCCTTTCTTTCTGGACATCGTATTTGATATTTCAGTTTCTGACACTCCATTCATTAGTATCTTGCATATTTTTTTTTATTTTCACAATTTCTCCCTTGTGTCAAGTGTTTTATCCATTTGGCGTCCCCTTGTCCCCACCCAACGGCGTTATGGTAATTTCATCTGTGCTGCAAAGTAAAAATGTCAACATTTTTAATGAGCTGCTAATAACCATGTTTTGGCATTTTTATAGATCTTGAAACTAGAAAGACCTCTGTAATAGCTCTAACTTACACCTCGTGTCCTTTAAAAGCGACCTCCAGGGGGGGCATCGAACTGCCATGTATCCAGCATTTATTAAAGTTAAATCTCTTAGTGTTCAAACTAACAATGTTCTTTACTTTTGCTTTTTTATACTCATAGCAATAGTCTTATGCAGTTATTATTACTCCACTACAAATAAGAAAATGTAGTAAAAAACATTCCCATTTTCAAAGCCAACATCTATAACTTGAAAAAATGCGAGACCTATTGCATTGCAAATGCTTGTTATCTTTTACTGCCAGGTGGTAAAAGCTCTTATATCATCAAGGCTTAACTACAGCAATGCCTTGTATCTGGGTCTTCCAGATTGCCTTACTAACAAACTGCAGGCAGTCCAGAACAAATCTGCTCGCACTCTCTCAGACTTGCCTCTGAGATCTTCTGTGTCTACTCACTTGCAGGCTTTGCACTGGCTTCCTATAAAAAAGCGACTTATATTTAAGACCCTTTAACCCGTTCACAGAGCCCTTCACCAGACTAGTCCTGGATATTTTAGGGCATAGATTAGTTTCTACGTTCCCTCCAGATGCCGTATCTACTTTTTGGGCCAAAATTCCTATGATCTGATTCTCTAGGGTTGGAGGCAGACCCTTCTCCTTTCTAGGACCAACGGTTTGGAATAAATTACCTCCTGAACTCCTGATCATTAAAGATATCTCCATATTCAGAAAAAAACTAAACATGTGGCTTTTTAATCAAGTTTAATCTGCTTTGGTCCCCTGTGCAGTGAATACAGAAGTGCTGAGCACCAGGACACTCTTTGGAGTATCAGTGCGCTTTACAAATGCCCTTTAATTCATTGTTTAGGACCTATGTCATTAGCCAGGATAGACCCACCAGGGGCCCAGGTCATATGCCTCTCCTTTTAGTTAAATCCAGATTATGCATCCCCATTTCTCCAGAAGCTTCCCACCTCATCATCAGCAGAAGCTATACAATTGTAATAACCTTACTGTAGTAATACACAAGAGGGTGTAAGGTCTCCTGCAGTAATTACCCATCTCACTTACAAAGTCATGGTAAAAACTATAGATGTAGGAGAATTTGAAATGATAATGCCTTATTTAATTGTTACCTGGGTATTGGACCATGCTGCGCCATTGAAACGTCTTGTTTTCTTTTACTATTTTTCTGTTGTATCTACGTGGGCATGATATGCCCAGCCAAGGGTCCCATGCATTCTGTGCCACTGGAACCAATTTATACTCAGCTGATGAGCCATAACAAGGGTGAAACCGGTCCTGGGTTGCTTGTTTTCCAGTTCAGGACGGACCTGGCTTGGGAGTTCAGGCCGGACTGTTGCCACTGGAGCAGGGTCAAGACTGATTTGCATATAGCTGGGGCTGAACTGAGGTGGCATGATGGATAAACTAACAATGGTTTGGGATGCGTCTGGGTAATTACCAGTGGTTGAGATTTCTTCAAGCATTCCATCCATCACTTTCTTGTACACTTTGATAGAATCATGGCTTGAAACACTCATTCTCAACAATCATAAATTAAAAATTAGCACTTTTTCTTTCACATCATTAGCAACATGATGACAGGCTGCACATTGAGGGTGAGTGCACTGTCAAAGTGAAAGTCAAGATTTTTAACTATAGGACCCATGATGGGAGGGGCACCCAGGTCTTATGTCCTGCATCCATACAGTGACCCATCATTTGACCCAAGCCGGATTGAGAAGCTTTGTTTTACCTGTATTCAGCACTGAGGCAATGGAACCTATTCAAAAGATTACTGCAGAGAGGCAGTGTTTACATTTCTTTTTCATATTCTCAATTAAACAAATAATCAGTATTGTACCATCCATTTAGTTCATAAATGTAAAACATAATAAGGCAAGCTAAAGGGGCAACTAGATCTATACTAATATAATAAAGAGAGAGCCCAAACATTTGAGGCGGGTAATCTCAGGAACCACAGCACCAATCAGAACACCCAATACAGCGTTGGAAAGGTCAGTTGAAGCAGAAGGACATAGGCTATGCAGACGCCCACATATACATTTAAAAGGTAAAAGAACTGTGCCAGCAAAGTAGTCCCTTGTAGGCATGTCTGCGTTGTGCTGTGGGCCTGTGCTGGGGGCGTGACAAATGCTGGGGGCGTGTGGTACGTTCCGCCCTTCATGCCATGTCTCATATCGTGTGCTGTGGGTGTGTGTTGGGGGCGTGGGCGTGTGCGGGTGCGGGATTATGGAAAAAAAGCGAGCGCTGTGCCCAATATTTCATTGTTTTTTCTTTCCAGGTTCTGTACATTCCAGCTCCGGGTGTCCCCCTGATCCCTTTAAATACCCCTGAACCCCAAAATCATAACCCACCCTTACTCCTTAAAATACCCCAACACCCTTAAACACTAACCCATCTTAACCCTATAAATATACCTTGCACCCCAAAACCCAAACCTAGCCCTAAACCCTAAAAATACCCCTGTACCCCAAAACCCAAACCTAGCCCTGAACTCTATAAATACCCCTGTACCTCAAATCCCAAACCTAGCCCTGAACCCTAACAATACCCCTGTACCCCAAAACCCAAACCTAGCCCTGAACCCTAAAAATAACCCTGTACCCCAAAACCCAAACCTAGACCTGAACCCTTAAAATATCACTGTACCCCAAAACCCAAACCTACCCCTGAACCCTAAAAATACCCCTGTACACCAAAACCCAAACCTAGCCCTGAACCATAAAAATAACCCTGTACCCCAAAACTCAAACCTACCCATGAACCCTAAAATACCCCTGTACCCCAAAACCCAAACCTAGCCCTGAACCCTAAAAATACCCCTGTACCCCAAAACCCAAACCTAGCCCTGAACCCTTAAAATACCCCTGTACCCCAAAACCCAAACCTAGCCCTGAACCCTAAAAATACCCCTGTACCCCAAAACCCATACCTATCCCTAAACCCTAAAGCTACCCCTGTACCCCAAAACTATATCTGAACCCTTAAAATACCCAAACACCCCAAAACCTATACCTCAGTACCCCAAAACATATACCCCTACTTACCTTATGCAAACATCAAAAAAATATGCTTTTACCATTCATGCATTTACAATGAATTTTGTTGTAAATGTATGCGTGGTAAAATCATATAAAATGTAATGCCATGCGTTAAATTGGCATTGCGGAGTCATGGTACTTTCGTAATGAAAGTTGCGGAATAATGGGTGTTTACCCTCCCCCGGTCAGTACATTGGTGGCACGGCGGCCCACATCTCCAGCAACATACTCATATTTTTTCACCCCCGATTTGAAAAATGCACAGGTCTCTCTCATTGATGGCCAGCACCAACATACACTTTTAGACACACCTCCTGCCACAAGTTCTAGAATTGCGAACTTTAGAGCTGGGGAGCTACGTTCGAATCTCGGCATCAGCTCAACATCCTGTGATTTCAGGCAAATCGCTTTGTCTCCTCGTGCCTACCACAAATGAATGTGTTCTTCTGTAATGTAAATTGCGCTAGTGCCATGTTGTCGAGTTTGCGCTATATAATATTGCAAGGAAAAATAAAGTAGGGAAATTCGAGTTCACACACTACTGAACGCGCACTCTTAAGTGCATCAGCAGTGCACTGTGAATCGGAGCGTTTCACAGGCCTATCACAGATAAGAAATGCTACCAAAACGAAATCCTAAAAAACAATATACTACTGGCCGGCAGCAATTCATACCTGGACAACGTCGGGAAGGGCTGCTAGTATTAAATAAAGTGGGACCTAATTAAGAGCCTTGAGGGATACTTTGTTCCATCGGTTTAGAGGCTGAAAAGCAGTGAAAGATTTTAACTACCTGGATTATATCTTGCATATAAAATGCCAGCCAATAGATGACTCTATCCCTAATCGAGTTAAACTATTGAATATAAATACAGAATCGAGATACAAGAAAATTAAGAAAATAATATTGATAGGAAGGTGCATAAAGAGAAGTATAGATTTTCTCTTCCTAACTCCACATCTACGTACCATGAAGATATATGTACCACATAAGTACATATATGTGGAGTTAGGTATAGAAAATCCAAAGTTACTTACCTGTCTATATTGTTTTTCGATATATTGTACTCGATATTCTGTCCCGCCGATATTGTGAATCCGATATTCAGGTTGCACACCCTTAATCCCAAATATCTTCTTGAATCAGTAAAATGTCATAGGAAATGGAACTATAGGCTACTGACTGGTCAAGTGACAATGAAAACGCTCTGCCCTATTTGTCCATTATCCAGTGTAATTCATGACCCAATGTCACCAGCACCGATTCCGTGCAATGCACTGGCTGGAAGCTGGATTGAGCTGAATTGAATAATGAATTTTGTTCCAAGAAAGTAGTGAAAGCCTTAATCACAGGTTAAGGGTCGTGCTGGATGCACTTTGTAAGGGGGACCTGATTTGATGTTTAGGGCCAAATCCAACTCCATTTTAGGAAGAGAAGTATGATACAGAAGATTACAGTAGCCAAGAAAATGATTTTCTTTTTTCCAACTTTTAGGTAGTCTAAAATTGGACGCAATTTATTTTGAAAAAGAAAAACCGTTGAAGGATATATTTTCCCAAGCGCTAACAATATACATTACCATGGAATGTACCATTCTAATTTTAAAAGAAATTCTTCAATAAATGGACAATCATTATAGAAACTGTACCTTTTGGACAACTTGACAAATACATTGATAACTGATGGTTTTAATCAGAATTATGACCCATTGAATGGCGGAAGCCTTCATGCATTTTGCGAATAGTGCGCAAAAGGACTCCTTCTAGAAGGAAGCATATCCAACGAGTCGATGTATGTGTACAAGTACCATACACCATAACTTTTATCCTCGGCGCGGGGGCACAATGGCATGCGGCTCTTACAGGCGGTCTCTGCTCCTGAACGTTATGGTGGCCGTGCGCATGTGCAAGGTGCTACAGAGTACTTTGTCTGATTGTGGGACCTTTGTGCAGGGAGTGTCAGGTGGATGTATTCATACCCACAGTCCTTTGCACAAGAGTACATTCACCTGGTTTTGAAATGCAATGAATTGTAACTCTTTGAAATATCAAAAAAACTTGCAAAAACATTTTTCTTTTTACCATTGCGTTTTGGTTATTTCTTTCTGTGTGACTCTTATATTGGAGTGGCCGCTTATTGCTATTAATTAGTCTTGTGCCAATAAACATTACTGATTTAATACGTCTGTTTCTTGGGAGTGGAGGGGTTGGGTGTGCACTCCTGAGGCCTCCTACTACCAGCGTTAGAGGTTGCATCTGCCTGCCATCTGATCTGTAGAGTTCCCTGCTGCCGATAGCACAATAGATTACGATGGTGTTTGCACCTCGCAAGTTTGGCGCAAACTTGAATATGCGCCAAGTCCACTTTGAACGACTTATGTCTCGAACTGAGGGTTAAATCATAAACTCATCAATAAATCAGTGACAGTGAAGCAGATTGTGCTCCCCTGGAAGGACATAGAAGAGGAATTCTGCAAACCACGTAGGTTTATTAACCAATTAGTAAAGTTGCAGACTCAAATCAATCAATTAGTCATAAATCAGTAGTCTTCTGAATACAGCATGTAGAAATCCAGGCGATTTAGTTCAGAAAATGCAAACACAAGGTATTAAAGACAGCATATGCAAGATGAAGTACAATTCCTATCCCTGGAAGGGGAACTCTCTAATACCAAGCTAAGGTTGTGCAAAAAAGTGGGAATTTTTTAGAGCATCAAATTTAGAACAAAATAAAGGTTCCAGTCAAGAAAAGGAGTTGTACTTCCTCTATAAAGTAAATATAGGAGCATAAATATAAGGAACATTGAGTCTCAATAGAGGGAGAGGAAGCATCCACCTGCAAAGGTGGGCAAGTCAGACTAACTAAAATTAGTTTCATTCAGTTAAAACAGGAAACTTCATCCAGAAGAAACATTCTGCAGATTCCCAGCGAATAATAACCAAGCAAAAGCCAGTGTTTCCAAAGTGCTCAGTGTCGGCTTGCTGACGTATAATACAATACCAGATTCTTCCATTATTGTGGATTTCACAATATCTCACAAAGGAGTATTCACCTCCCCTGCCTCCCATCCCGTGCAGGTGCTGAGAAGCATTGTCCAAAAATATGCATTGAAATTAACATGACCTTCAAACAGTAAGCCAACAAAAAATAACATTTTAACAAGAACATAACGACTCTAATGCCTGAAATAGAAAAGAAAATTAAGCACAAAAAGTAGAAATACAATGTTAACTTCAAAATATAGTTAGGCACGTAGGCACACTTGTGTCCATGCTAGGGCACACATATTCTATTATACTGAAATCAAAAACATATATGTTAGAACTGACACCCTTGGCGTGGTTTTCCACCATCTTTTTGCCTCTGCCTCCTGTATTATTTATGCTGTGCTGGATTTTGTTTTTGCTGGTTTAGATGCTTTGGACACTCTGCCACTGCTAATCAGTACCAGAGTGTAAGTGCTCCCTGTGTAAATTGTCATATTGATTGGGTATACCTGATTGGCATATTTGTATCACCATGAAGTCCCTAGTAGAGTGCACTGTGTGTGCCAGGGCTGGTGATGACAGATGCTACTAGTGGGCCTGCAGCGCAGATTGCGCCACCCACATAAGTAGCCCTAAAATGGTGTCTCAGGCCTGCCAGCGCAGTGCCTGTGTGCAGTCAGTGGACAGCCATGTCCGCCTGGCCAGTGTCCCCACTGGCTGGGCCTAACCCTTCCCTGTCTGTGCACATCAGTCACCCCTATGGAAGGCTCAAGGTACCTCCCTGGGCAGGGTGCAGTGTATAGGGAAGGTAGAGCATGTACTAGTGCAGGTAACATGCTCTGGTAGTGAGCAGCAGCCATTTTATGTGCTCACTGCTGCAAGGTTGTCTTGCTCCATAGATTAACATTGGGGAGGCAGGTCCCAATGGATACCAGCCTATCTTCCCATAGGAACAAGATGGGACATAAGTGATTGATATCCCTGAACTCAGAATTTAATAACACATCTTTTAGGAAGGGTTGTTTTTAAATTCTGTGTGTGAGAATAGTACTTTTAGAAAGTGGTTGTTCTCTTGTCTAACCTTTCTGTGTGCCTGGGACTGTTTGTGAATTGACTGTCTGGGTTGAGGGTGACAGGGGCTGTAGAGCCCCCAGGGGGTTATCTGAGTCAGCCCGTGGATGAAAGGCTGCCTCTGCTGCCAAGGAAGTGGCAGGAGATAGCACCTGGGAGTGACTAGGGCTGTGCCTGCCTGACCACAAAGCTGGCTCCACCTCCTGCTGGGCGACTGTCACCTCTGTCCCTTATACTGAAAGAAAGAAGGAAGCCAGGAAAACCCCAGTGCCCCAGCAACACCCATAACTGGTTTAGACCGGGCTCAGGGCCCACTCACAAAGACTTCAAAGAACTTCAAAGACTTGTAGGGGTATAAGAGAAGGACCCCTGACAACAGAAAATCAGATTCTACAATCAAGAGGAATCTCTGCTGGAAGAAGGGCTGCTGAAGAACTAAAGGAAGATTCCTTGCTGTGTGCTCTAAGGGCTGACCTGTTCTGCTGACCAACTGAAACTGAGGAGAAGAGGGACTTTGCTGTGTGCTGTGCCCCTGCATACTTGAACTTAAAAGACTTTGCTGTGTGCTGTGTCTTCACTGAATCTCCAAGGGCCTGAGAAGAAGAGCTGGCCTCCTGTTCTTGGAACCCTGGGTTAAAAAGTTCCTAAAGAAGCCCCAAGACGCTGTACAGATCGTGTTGTTTTGACCTGGAGCGTGATTGGTGATCAACTGCTGAGCGTGAGTTGGGATCGGTGTGCTCATCGGCACATTCCCAGCGAGGGTCGGAGGTCTGTGGTGCCTCCCCTCGTGAATTCTGCTCTAGAGCGGTTGTGAGGCCGAGAGGGCGGTCTTTCCGTGACCTGCGCTCTAAAAAATCATCTGCCGCCTGTTCACAGCCGCTGCCCGGGGCCAGAGAATCTCTTTCAAGATTGCCATCCTGATCGGAGCTGCGGGGCCGATGACCGAAGCCGCCTCGCTCCCATTGGTTGGAAGAGCCGAGCCCCCTCACTAACGCCGCGACGGGATAGGCCCATGCGCCGCAGCGTCATCGTTGTTGCCGAGTGGTGATTGGCTGCCCCGAAGCGCGTCATTGCAAGCCTGTCCCGGGAGCCGCACTGCCATTGGCTGACTCCCGGGCGTGTGTGGAGGCTCGCCGAAGTGCCGCGACAGGATTGGTTGGCGGGACCGGGACCTGCGAGTAGACCCACCCGACCTCACCGAGGGATTCCCGTGGAGTGATCTCTGCCCCCTCGCCTGTGTCCCTGCGCCGGAGCGCCGAGTCAGCTCCCCGCCGCTCCCCGAGGACCTGAGAGCGGGCGGAGGGCTGCCGGGACCGGCCGGGGCAGAGAGGAAGTCGAGAGTGCTGGCGTGAAGGCGCTAAAATCAACAGCGAAGCGGTGCCGATCGGCACTGAGGTGTCCCTGGACCACGCGGTGAGGCGCGCTTGCAGCGCTTGGGGCCCATAGAATTGAAGGGCTAATTCTTTTAGTACATCACTTGCGGGCATTACGTGGGCAATCATTTAAAGAGCTGAGGATGCAGTGAGTCAGTATTACTAATTTTTAGATACTGATTTAAGAGACTTGAGACAATTAATGATACGAAAACTTCCTAATGACAAATGCAACCGTTAAGATTAAGTGCCACAGATTCCAGAAGAAGTGATTATCGTGTATTGTTGATTTTTACTGCTGCAACTAGATAAAGTTATATTTTTTATATATACTTACCTGTGTGGTCTCAGTTTGTGGTGGATTGAGGATTACTGTTGTGGTAAGTGCATTTATTAAACACATTGCCTTGGGGATAAGACTGTCTGCTCGCGCCAAGCTACCTAGAGGGAGAGCAGGGGTTATCTACTGTGTATATTCCTTCACCCTGACTAGAAGCAAGGATCCCTACTTGGTCTAAGGTACTTACTTCTGCCAATTAGAGACCCCCAGATCTAACAATATATTTCATTAGTTTCACTAAGTCTAAATGTAAAATAATGTGTGCATACGTGTAAATAATGGTTATGCATGTTGCAGGTTGTTAGACATTGACCTTCTTAGAGGATTTCCCTAAAGCATTTAGGGCCAGTTGTACAACTGTTTACCGCGGTCGCAACGGGGTTTTAGGCCCGTTTGCGACCGCAAAATACGAGTTGCCAATGTACCAACCCTATTTTGTGACTCGCAAAATAGGGTTAGCAACTCGCTATTAGGAAGGGGCAGTCCAAGGGCGTCCCTTCCTAATAGCGACTCCAAAACCTATGTATGAATATTTTGCGACCACAATGCAGTCGCAAAACACTCGCAGTTTACCACCCTTCACAGAAGGGAGGTAGGGCACTCGCAAACGGGAAGGGGTCCCATGGGGAATCCTTACCTTTTGGGAATGCATGCACAAATATTTTTTAAGGGCAAGCAGTGGCCCCAGGGACCACTACCTGCCCTTAAAAAATGAAACTGAAAAGTATAATTAAAATTTTTTAGGAAAAAAGTTTTTTAAGGAAATCAGACTGCATTTTTTTTTAAACTGCTTTATTAACAAAGCAGTCCCAGACATGATGGTCTTCTGACCCCAGCAGGCCACCATCCCTGGGAGTGTCAGCCATTCCCAATGTGGGTGCAAAAATGCAACAGCCTTATTAATATTCATGAAGCGTGCAATTTGCGACCCCAGTGGCAATCGCAAACAGTGTCTGAGCCACTGTTGTACATAGCATTTTGCGACTCGCAAATTTCAACTCGTAATTTGGCCTAGTTTGCGAGTCAGAAAATGCTATGGTTGTACATCTGGCCCTTTGCTTTTTGTCCTCCTGGTTTTTGCTGAATCTCTTTTCATGGCCTTAGGACTCTGGGAACTTTGGGGCATATTATCAAGGACAGGCGATACATTATCGCCGCTTTTATCGGCAGGAAACTGCCGATAAAGCGGCGATAATGGCCTTGTAATATGCTCTATAAATTCCAATCGAAGCCCATGTTAGATGTGTTCACATCTAACATGGGCTTCGATTGGAATTCATAGAGCATATTATCAAGGCCATTATCGCCGCTTTATCGGCAGTTTCCTGCCGATAAAAGCGGCGATAATGTATCGCCTGTCCTTGATAATATGCCCCTTTCTTACTGTACTACAGAGGGAAAGCGCGTGTGCCGTTGCTACAGATGCCAGGACGGGGTTCTTACTTGATTGGTTTAGGTGCCATACCTGTGAGTGTCCTGTAAAAAGGCACACCACATACCAACAGCATGTACTGCACTGGCTAGTAGGGTGATGCAGCACTGATTGTGCTACCCACCAGAATAGCCTGTCAGATATGGAGCAGGACTGTCATTGCTGGCCTGTGAAGGCGTAGTTCCGCTTGTGCTTAAATTAGCATTTTTCACTCTTTAGCCAACCCTGAGTGAGCCTACCACTACAGCAGCCCCTAGGGTAAGCCTTGAGCCCTGTGGTAGGTGAAAGGCACGGCAGGTACACACAAATGTTCCCTGCCCAGGTAGTGAAGAACCCCCACGTGGGTTCTCCCTACCAACGAGGTCGGTTCTTTTCCTGGGCCACCACCGGGGTGTTACTGATTCTCTGTCTGTGGCCTTAGGGCTCTGGGCACTCTCCCACTGAATCTGCAGTGGGGAAATGCATGTGCCATTCCCACACATGTTAGGAGGCGGTGCTTTACTAATGGTTTCAAACCATGTCACAAGCCTGCCATTGCCGGCCTATGTGTGCCCTGTTGCACCTGCAGTGTTTTTTAACATGCATTAGGTCTGCCATTTCCGGCCCGTGTGCAGATTTGCACCTCTTGTGTTTTTAAATATGTGTCCAGCCTGTCATTGCAGGCCGGTGTGTTCGCACTTGTACCTATGGTGTTTTTAAGTATGTGTCCAATGTGCACACCTGCATCTATAGTGTCCAGCCTGCCATTGCAGATCTGAGTGTGAGCAATTGCACTTGTGCTCAGGTTGGCTTCATGTCCTTACCCAATCCTGAGAGAACCTTTCAATACCACTACAGCACCCCTAGGGTAGTCTTAATGGGTTAAGTGATTGGTAGATGAAAGGCTGGGCAGTTACACGTGTTCCCTGCACAGGCAGTGCGGAATACCCATGTGTGCAAACTGGGATTACCCATTTAGGACAGTACTTGCGGACCCTATAGGGTATTAGTTTCATTGTTCCTGTGTTATATTTTAGGTTTGTACACAAATATTACTAATAATAATGTTTCAACCAACTTGCATGTGTCTAATAGCCTGCTCCAGGACTTTACATCAAAAAGTCCACATTTTTGCGAACTTGGAAAGCCTTGAGAAAACAGCACAGCACAGCAACTTATGGTTGAAACACCCCTGATGAGATTTTTTTTAAAGTAATTTGCTTAGACTGGTGATTTCTATCAAATAATTATTATTTAGTTGCAGTGGGCAAAAGTTATTCATGGTTGTTTGCTTTTTCAGAATAGAGGATTTACAACTGTACAGTGTTGTAATACCACCGGTCTGTGCATGGAGAAAGCACATGTGCGGTGCAGGCATGAATCTGCAAATGTAAGCCTATGCCTAATATAGTAAGGTGCAAGATTTTCTGTTACAGACGCATGTATGTGCCAAGCCATATGCATAGTTGTATGAAGAGAGCACAAGTGCGTTTAGGTGATTGCCTTTTGTCTGGATTAGGGTATAATTTGTCAGCAGCAACTAATGGTATAGTTTGTGGTAGGTTAGGAGTTTTACTTGTGGTGTGTTTGCTGGAGGATTGACACAGTGAAAATGTGTGAATATCTGCAAATTCTATATGTGTACCCTTCACCAAGTTTCTTCATGCAATTTCCAAATCTGGAAGGTACCACATGCAAAGAGCATGTTTTGTCAAGATGTAAATTCATATGCCACTACACATATATATTTTGTATTTGAAAATGTGATAGATAAATAAATAGCAACAAAGTCCGAGGTGTAACATTACATTAAACATTACATTAAAATTATTTATTACGCGCACTATCACCAGCGGTTTCTTGGCGCTCATTGACATATAGCGTTGATCAAGGGTGAGGGATTAGTCATAGGCAGCTTGAAAGAGCAGGGTTTTTAGAAGTGTACGAAAACAGTCGTACGATGGACAGAGACGGAGAGAAGAAGGTAGGGCGTTCCAGGTGGAGGGAGCCAGGACGGAAAAGCTCAGACCACCATGCTTTTTTCTTTTAAATCTTGGGACCTCAAGGAGGTTTAGTGATGCTGAGCGAAGGGCTCTGGGAGGGATGTGACGGGACAAGGCCAAAGAAATGAACCTGGGAGCTGTGTCCGATAGGGCCTTAAAGGTAGTGCATGCCAGTTTGAAGGTGCAGCGTTTGGAAACAGGGAGCCAATGCAGGCTACGGAGGAGGGGAGTGACGTGCTGGTGTTTGGGCTGACGGAAGATCAGGCGAACAGCCTGATTCTGCACCAGCTGAAGTCTGTGGAGGTGACATGCAGGAATTCCTGCGTACAGAATGTTGGCGTAATCAAGCCTGGAGGTGATGAGCGCAATGACAACCTGGGTCAGGGCCTCTTTAGTAAGAAACCTGCTGATCTTGCGGATCCGCCTGAGGTGGAAGAAACAGGCAGAGGTAATCGCGTTGATATGTGGTCTCATTGATAGATCTTCGGAAATGATCACCCCCAGGCTTTTAACTGAGCTCACAGGAGTAGGTGCAGTCCCCAAAGATGTAGGCCAGAAGGTGGTATTCCATGGGTGATTGGGGCCGCCCACCAAGACGAGCTCAGTCTTGGTGGGGTTCAGCTTTAAGTGGCTATGGTACATCCACTCTGCAATGGCCTGAAAATTCATTCGGGAGGAAGGGAGGGAGTCTATGGGGAAAATTAACTGAAGGTCGTCTGCATAATTAAAGATAGTAACCGGGGAGTTACGGAGGGAGGCTAAGAGTGGTTGGAGATATAAATTAAAAAGAAGAGGGGATAGTGCAGAGCCCTGTGGGACACCGCAGGAGAGGGAAGTGAAAGGTGCGGAAAAGGTGGAAAGGTGGACGGACTGTGAACGCTGGTGAAGGAAGGATCTGAGCCAGTCAAGGGCCACTCCTTGAATGCCGGCATTGTGGACACGGTCGATCAAGATGGTGTGATCGACCGTGTCGAAAGCCGCTGAGAGGTCTAATAGGACAAGGGCTTGAAAGATGTTTTTGTCAGCTCCTTTCCTAAGGGTGTCCATGACTGCTACAATGACCGCCTCGGTGGAGTGGAGGGGTCTAAATCCCGCTTGTTGAGGGTCTAAGAAAGATGATTTCTCTATAAAAGAGCTCAAACAGCGGGTAACGTAGGTCTCCAAGATCTTACCTAGGTAGGGGAGAAGGGAGATGGGTCTGTAGTTACTGAGTATAGTGGGGTCTGCATTGGGTTTCTTTAGTATTGGTATGACTGCAGCTTGCTTGAAGGAGGATGGGACCTCCCCGGTAGCAAGGGAGTTGTTAAGTAGCGCTATCGGGGGGCCGGGGCAAGCAAGAAAGGCTCCTTTCAGGACCTGCGAAGGACAGCAATCATTGGGGGATCCCGAGCTGACTTTGTGAAGGAGTGAGGAAAACTCCTGTAAAGATATAGGTGGAAATTCAGTTAGGATACTAGTGTTTGTAGGGGGAAGAGGAGGAGGAGTAGAAGAAGGGGTAGGAATATTGTTTTTTATTGTTGTGATTTTTTCTATAAAATAAGAATTGAGCGAATCACAGAGGGTTTGGGTCGGCGGAGGTTGGGGGGTGACTCTATCTGGTAAGGAGAGCTCATTTACAATTGAGAAGATGTCTTTCGTTTTGTTAGTAGAATTCAAAATTTTTTGTGAAAAATATGCTGTCTTGGCTGCCAGAATGGATTGTTTATAGGATTTTAGGGTCTCAGTGAAAACAAGTTTGAGCTGAGGACCGTAATGGCGACACCAGCGGCGTTCAGTTTGTCGCAAGGTGAGTTTATCCGCTTTAAGTTGGTCTGTAAACCAACGTTGAGCGTCGTGGGGGCGCATAGCTTTAATAGTTTTAAGGGGGGCAGCTTTGTCGCTAGCCTGACGCAGCCATTCGTCAAGTTTTTCAGCCTGATTCTCAAGTGAGGACTGCAGTGTAGGTGCGGTGGAAGCCAATAAGTCGTGGAAATCAGGCGGATTGACCCTTTTCCAGTTGCGAGCCATCTTATTCTTAATACGGGGGGGAAGACACGAAGTGTGCAGTTGTAGGTGGAAGGAAATGAAGTAGTGGTCGGACCAGGAGCACGGGAAAACTGAAGGAGGTGAAATGTCAAGGTTTGATGTCCAGACTTGGTCGAGGATATGACCTTTCAAATGGGTGGAGGTGTGAATATGTTGGGAGAGGTTCATACCTTTGAGGAGGTCGGTGAATTCCACCGATGAGTGGCTTTCATGGGCATCTGATGGCCAGTAATTGAAATCCCCGATAACCACAATATTAGCATGGTTTATTGCCAGTTGAGCGATAGCGTCGCTGAAAAGTTGGGGAAAGAGAGGCATAGGATCCGGGGGTCTATATACAAGGACACAGATGAAAGATGATTTAGGGGAAGTGAATTTTAGTGCCAAGTGTTCTGTTTTAGGGATAGGGGTCATCATGATCTCGGAAAAGGTATGTTTAGAGCGGATAATAGCCGCCACTCCGCCACCAGTCTTCCCCGCAGGCCGGTTGGCGTGCATAATGTAGTAGCCCGTGGGGATTGCTGCCAGGATATCGGGGGCTGAATCCTCGGTGATCCAAGTTTCTGCTAAGAGAAGTATATCAATAGAGCTTTGATGCAATAATTGGAAGATATCGAGCTGATGTCGAATAAGGGAGCGGGTGTTGAGGTAGTAAATGGATAAGGAGGTGGTGATCTGAGGCGCTAAGGGGGAAGGGTCAGAGAAATCATCCAGTGGCGGGAAGTTAGATGGGATGAAGATGCCACATGTCTGTTTGAAAATTGAAAGCACGTTATTGCAGTTGGATGTGCAGTGAAGAGGCCCGCATTAAATTTAGCAGTCGCTTTCACAATTAGAGCTGGGGCTTTATTATGGCAGCCGCAGGCCACCACAAATGTCTACAAGATGGTGGCTGACTGCAAAATGGCCTAAAACATTTGTTTTGATGTTAGGAAATAGGCGTGAAAATCTTGTCTAGACCTACAACAATCCTGGGACTGGAGTTTGAGCTGGTGCTGCATTAAGATGATAAGTCATCTGCCAGCCCAAGTGAGCTTGACGTGGCACATGACCATGAGACCCTGAGGCTACGAAAATCACATGCGCTGACCTATGCTTTGTATGTATGTATGTACGTATGGATGGATTGAGGTATGTGTTGTTTGTGTAGCACAAACTTAGTCAAAAGAAAGTAGAGTAATGCAAATGGCCCAAAGCAAACAAACAGTCAACTACGGATAGCAAACGTAGTTGGGTTCTGGGAGCAGAGGTGTACTGTCATTGCATTGTGATGCAGTTTTTTTTAAAGAGGTCTGCCTTCAACTCTTTCCTAAACTGGAACAGTGTTGGGGTGGTCCTTCAGTCGTGGGTGTAGCTCAAGATCCCAGGTCCATAGATGAACAAGGCCTGCATCCTTGTATCCTTTTTAGACTTCATAGTTTGCAGTCTAGTGATGGCCTGGCTGTGAGTGTGATGAGAACCACCAAAGACAGCAAGCTTATCTGCATGTTACATGGGGGTGTTTGTCATGATGGCTTTGTAAATGATGCAGCTAGTTCTGATAATGAGGCAGGCTGAAAAGGGGAGCCAATGAGACTCCATCTGTATAAGGGTGATTATATTTTTTCATGCGGTGGAGGAGATGGGCTGCAGCATGTAGAATGCCCCTCAGGGCAGCCAGGGTGTAGCCTTGGAGGTCATGGAGCAAGTCGCTACCACAATCCAGATGCAAAAGTCCGAAGGCTTGAGCTGCAGTTCTGAAGTCACTTTTTTGAAGAAACACCATCCTTTTTTCAAAAGAGGGAGCTGGTATATGACCTTCTCAGTCTTTTCTTAGCAACGTGTTCCTTGAGGGTGAGGTTGGTGTCTAGAGTGAATCCAAGTGACTTGGAATTTAGTGAAAGTTGGGATTCAAAGCTGTCAGGGTTAAAGCCATTGAGCCAAGCTTGCCAGGCTTGTACTCTGTCTTGCTTCTGTCTTGGAAGATAACATGAAGTCTGTCTTGGTGGGGTTGAGCTTCAATAGATGCCGGACATCCAGGTGTGGAAGATGTGCAGGCATTGTTTGAACTTTTGGATGTCAGGAGTGGCAGTGACTTTACATTCTGATTTTATCTAGTAACTTTGAGTAATTGTAAACTTCTCTGGTCTTTTATGGAATCAGTATTATTGAGAAAGGCCATTATCAATTTGTTAGCTGTGATATGGCAAAGTATTTCATTTTTATTATTTGTTGTGAAGCACACTACCCAAGTCCATGACTGCTCTTAGAAAAATGCTTCAGAGCATGTCTGCTGAGTTTTAGATTCACTGAGGTCCTCTGGCAGTGACCCAGCTTCCCTCTGCCCTAGACTGTCACACTTCTCTTCCTCTGCCCGTGAATCGCTCTTCCCTTTTCCATTTGGCAGCAGCGCTGACCTTGGATTGCCCTCTACCCACCCTATGCATCAGTGAGACACATCTGAAGAGTGAAGAGGCATCAAGGTGAGTTTCGAAATGCACCAGTGTCAACAGTTTCTTGTAGTGGTTTATGTTTCTGAGAAAAATAAACTGAAAATGATTCATCCTCCTAAGAAATTTGGCTGGGAACACTGCCTTGCAAATCATATAATGGATGGGCAGATTGCAAGAAAGAGAGCCAGAGAACAGACAGCTAGATAAATAGATACATAGATGCAGACGGAATGAAAAACATCAATGGATGGGTGTATGGATAGGTGGATAAACAACTGATTAGTTATACACAAAAAATGTATATTTTTCACTGGGGTTTACATGCACACTTCTTACACACTTGGAATACAAACACAGTAAAAAAAAACAGCTTCAGGTAAAATGTGATCACAGTATGTGCATCACTCTGAATGAAAGAATGGATGAAGATAACATTTATTAAGTGCACAGATACTTCAAACTATTTTTTGAAAATATATTTATCTTTTTCGTTGTGAACAAAAGTTACAATTGGAAGAGTCCATTGGGACGACAAAACACAGCGTATTACAGGAGTGGTACTTAGTGAATGAAAATACTGGAAAAGAGCAAGTGAAATAGCAATGTGCAATCAAACTTGACTAATGAGTCAATATAAATGATAAGAATGCACTGCTGCAGTGATGCAATCTGGGGGTAAACACATGGACTGGAGTGGGGAGTATGGTGGGTGAACTAGGAGGCAGCAGCAGGTCACATCAGTGCACTGGAAAGATGTTTGAGGCAGGTGGAGAGAGGCCGGCAGTACGGTGGTGGAGGAATGTGTTGGGGTGTAGACAATGGGCATGCTCAAAATCAGAGGTGCCCATCTTGAAGGCGATGGATCACAAGGGTGGCACACATAAGTCACAAGAGGAGGTCCTTGTTCCCCACCATTTGTAGGAACTGTGAAAGGAAGGTAGCCCAATGAGGGAAAATAGGCCAATTCTAAAACTAGCCCAAGCAGAGGAGGAATTAGAGGAGAAGAGTCAAATGAGATTATCTGCTGTCTATGCTGTCACTATCAGAGGAGTGTGAGAGCCCTGCTGAGTGTCGTCATAGGGAAAAGCATCATCGTCAATCGTGAAGATTTGTGGGCACTTCTCATTGTCAGTAGCAAAGTCATTGGTCCCTAGGGTGGCCCCAGCCTGCAGTGCTTGCCGTTAGTTCTTGAAAATTTGCTTGAGGTTTAGAGGTGTTACCAGGAATGAGCACGACGTGGTTCCTGCTCATGATCCTCCCCGACGTTTCTGTAGCAAATTCGGTGGAGCTGGAGATGATCTAGAATGGTACGCCGCTGATGTTCCATGATCAATCAATCAGAGTACTATAAACGCACTACTCATCCCTGAGGGTCTCGAGGAGCAGAGGGAGTGGCGCTGTTCCGTTCAGTCGAAGAGCCAGGTCTTGAGGGCCTTCCTGATGGTGTTCAGGGAGGGGACGCATCTGATGTTGGTAGGGAGCTCGTTCCATGTCTTGGCCGCGATGCAGAAGAAGGCTCTTCCCCCTGTTCTGGCTTTGCTGATGTGAGGGGTTTCGGCTAGGGCGAGGTTGGCAGAGCGGTAGTTTCTTTTGGGTATGTGGAAGGTGATTCTTTCATTGAGGTATTGAGGTCCTGTGTTGTGGAAGCATTAGTAGGCGTGGATGAGTATCTTGAAAGTGACTCATTTCTTAATGGGGAGCCAGTGGAGGTTCCTTAGGTGTTGGCTGATGTGCTCATGTCGGGGGATGCCGAGGACAAGTCTGGCTTCGCTATTCTGTATCGTCTTGCGGAGTAGGGACTTGTTGATGCCAGCGTAGAGGGCATTTCCGTAGTCCAATCTGCTGGTTATGAGTGCATGGCTGTCTGTCTTTCTTGACTCGGGGGGGGGAATCTATTTGAATGTCTTTCGGAGGATGCGAAGGGTGTTGAAACAGCTAGATGTGACGGCGTTGACCAGCTTGTTCATGGAGAGGGAGGTGTCAAGTATGATGCCGAGGTTTCTGGCGTTATCCGTGGGGGTCGGAGGGCTGCCGAGTTCGGTGGGCCACCAGGTGTTGTTCCCTGCTGATGGGGTTGTTCCGAGTACGAGGACATCTGTCTTCTACGAGTTGAGTTTCAGGCAGTTGTTGCTCATCCAGGATGCAATGCCCTGCATTCCTTCCTGTAGTCTAGTGGGGTCCTTGGTAATAGAGAGGATGAGCTGAGTGTTGTCGGCGTAGGATACTATGCTAAGGCTGTGCTGTCTGAAGATGGCGGCTAGGGGGGCCATGTAGATGTTGAAGAGGGTCGGCCTGAGTGATGATCCCTGGGGTACTCTGCACTTGATTTGAGTGGGTTCGGAGAGGAAGGGTGGCAGTCTGATTTGTTGGCTTCTTCCCGTGAGGAATGAGCAGATCCAGTCAAGGGCAGCTCCTTGTATGCCAGGGTTGTGTAGTCTGATGGCAAGTGTGCGATGGGAGACGGTGTTGAAGGCTGCTGACAGGTCAAGTAGGATCAGGGCTGCGGTGTGGCCTTGGTCGAGGAGGGTGCGGATGTCCTCTGTGGCAGTGAGTAGGGCGGTCTTGGTGCTGTGGTTGCTTCAAAATCCGGATTGGGAGGGGTCGAGAATGTAGTTGTCTTCAATAAACTTTGTTAACTGTGCGTTGCCGATATTTTCCGTGACTTTTGCCGATAAGGGTAGGAGAGAAATGAGCCGGTAGTTTTTGAGGTCCATGGCATCTACTGAGGGTTTCTTAAGCAGGTTTCCAGTCGTTGGGGAAGGTGCCGGTCATAAAGCTGGTCCTGATGGTGTGTCGTAATTCGGGTGCAATGGCGGTGGCGACTCTGTGGTAGATCTGCGGTGCACAAGGGTGCGTGGGGCCCCCGGAGTGGATGCCTTTCATGGTGGTGGCGGTCTCCTCGGTCATGACCGGTGGCCAGGAGGCGATGATGGGCTGGCTGGTGTTGCTGTAAGACGAGGCGGTTGCGACGTCCAGTGTTTGGCCATTGGAGTTGTCGTAGAGGTTCTTGATTTTCATGTGGCAGTACGATTTAAGCTTGTTGCAGAGGTCCTGGGAGGGGGTGATGTCCGTGGTTTCGCTTGGTGAATTCCTGGATGACACTGAATAGCTCCTTGGAGTTTCTGCCTTTGGCGAATAATTTGTTGTGGATGAAGGTTCGTTTGGTGTTTCTGATATGTTGGTGGTATTCTGTCAGGGCATCTTTGTAGGTGGTGTGGATTTCAGGTGTCTTGTTTTTTCGTCCGTTCTTCTCTAGGCATCTGCATGTGCGTCTGGCTACTTGTAGGTCGGGGGTGAACCAGGTGGCTTTCCTATGGCGCTGTCTGTCGGAGTTTAGTAGTGTGGTGAGCTTGTCTGCGCAGCTGCAGATCTAAGTGTTTAGTCCTCTGGCTGCAAGACTGGTGTCGGTTGATCCACCTAGTTCCAGGCATCCTTGGCCATGATCTTGAGGTTGGCTGGAAACAGCAGTCAATATTGCACTCCAAGCTAACGAAGATGGCATCTGACTTTCAGGAAGGAGGAACGCAGCATATAGAAGAGCGTTGCGATCTTTGAAGTGTAAGAGTTTTGCCATCATGGAGTTTGAAGGAGCCTCCAGAAAGGGGCATTTTGAGCTGGCACACGAAGAGCCCTCTCTAAAGGCAAGGGGGATAAGCTCTCATGTTGGAGTTAGGGACTTTAACCAGGCTTGCAAATATGTGATGGGGTCCTGATCCTCCTCCTGTTACTTCTCTGTGAGCCACCTTCTATGTCTTCCGCTCTGTCTTTGAGTGCAAACACGTTCCTGTAGATCCTGGATGGCACATTGGTTGTCAGTCGCCAGTGAGTGTAGTGTAAGCAGGGCTTTTTCCCATCCAAGACTTTATCGTTTAAAATTCTGCTGTGATCTTCGTGCAGGAAGCACAGTTCAGTTGTCAGAGTACCACGCCTGGTTTCAATAGAGACTTTTATTTTTATTTATTTTATTTATTTATTTAATGCGATTTTATATAGCGCGAACATTACCCGAAAGTGTCAGAGCGCTTTACAAAATAACCAGTTGCGTTACATAAGGACTTTGGATTACATGAGTTGCATGAGAGATACAAACTATAAAAAATTTGCAAATGTACAAGGTGTAAAGTCATTCAAGGAATAGATAAAAACAGGAAAAATTGCACATGTACAAGTTGTAAAGTCACTTAAAGGAAGAGATACAAACAGAAAAACTCTAAAGTCACATAGGAATGGTAGTAAGTACAAAGGTCTATTACATATACTAGTGGTTAGAGTTCTATATAGACAAAAAATAAATTCACACAGGATTACATTTTAACAGCAATTAGGCTTGGACAATTATATAATACATGTTTACCTATCTATATATTTAAGGCAGTCCAGCAAAAAGAGAAAAATGATCAAGGGTCATCAGGAGGAGTCGTGAGGGAAAAGGGAACTGGACAAAGGTCAGACAAAATGGCGGTTCCGGGTCATAGGTATAGAAGGAGACCATCTCCCAAAAAAATGGCAGGGATGCACAAAAGTCACCAAAGTCAAGAAACTAGAAGAAGAACACAGAGAGCACGATTCCATTAGAGGGGGGACGCAGCATAGGAAAGGATACCCTGGCGAGGGACTGGTTGTTTGAGATGTCCCAGAGTTATCACGAGGCATTATGTCCTCCGCAGGCGCCATTTTGAAGTCAGGCAGCGCCGATTCTAGTTTGACTCAGAGTTCAGGGGAGTTTCTCTATAAACATTGCCCTGGATGTCTTGCTCGTTTTTGTGCCTGCTGCCGCCCCCAAATAGCTGTTTCAATACTTTATATGCAGTAGGCCGCCCTTCGTCCACTGCGCAGCTCCACTGCCGTGATCAGTCCTCCATAACCGAAGGGAGAGGGCTATGATTCACGGCCAATGCTCCCCGGGCCGTCAGCTGCTGGGTCACCGGAGGCAGGTGGGGGGAGAAAGCAGAGACGCAATCCTGGCCCGGGCCCAGACAATCGTGGGCTGGATCGGGTGTCAGCTGCAAGGATCGCACCAACTGTGCATTCGGGCACTCGCAGCGGTCACCTCTGAGGCAGAAAGCCGGCACCGAAGTCGTGGTGTAGTTGCATTCAGCTCCATGGGGGAGAGAGCGATGGGGGTGGGGTAGGCCCCAGCACACCTAAGACACCTCCAAGAATTCATGCAATCGAGAAATAATTGTAACATTTTAACATAACAGCAAATGAGTGCCCAGGATGACAGAGGGTGGACCTGCTGTTGCTGATGGTGGTGCAGGTGTGGTAGAGTGTAGCCTGTCCATGTTGAGTAGCACCACGAAGATAGCATCGTCCGGTATGCAATAGATGCAAGATGGCAGTCAAGGAGCAGCAGGAGGGTTAGCACCCCCCTCAGCATAGGAAAGGTAAGCTGAAGAACCTCAACAGTATTCCCTTGTAAGAGTTGTGATGTGTCCCTTTTTACTAGCAGAACTGCGAGAGTGAACTGGGAGGAGGAATCAGGGGGAAGACACGTGTGCTCAGTGATGCTGTCCACAATGTCATGTCAGGGGGTAGTCCCTTGGAGCTACCCACTAGCAGGCAGTGCCCCTGCATCCCTCAGACATGTGCCAATCTGAAGTGTTAAAGGATGGTAAAATAAAGATTCCATCCAGAGTGCCCCAGCTGCCATGTGGGTGACAAAGCATGGGAGAAGATGGGGGTAGGAGAGCAAGAGGTGTGGGAACTTACAGCGGCCCGTAGGTCCAGTATCAGCTCGACTTTCAAGGGGCATCCAGGGAGGCTGCCAGTGGAGAGGTCCTGATGATCATAGACCTCAGGGCCACGACAGTCAAGATTGGTGAAGGGGTTACCCCCTCGCGCCTCAAGCCAACACCGAAGTAGAGGGTCAAAGTGTGGAATCCAATCCCTGGTTAGAGGGGATGGAGGGGCAGTTGTACAGCCACAGGGAGCTGGTAGGGGCAGTTAGATTGTGAAAGAGGGGGTAGTCTTGTGTTGGAAAGGGGGATCTTTTGTGTGTTCCCGGGCTGGGTGTGGATTAGCGGGTATGCAGGAGCTTTAAAGCTATCGGCAGTTATTGTTTCAGGTTTTTTGCTTAACTCAGTTAGGATTTTAAATGTTTCCTTCTGAACATTGTCTGCCTGAGTTATACGAGTTTCGTAGAAATCTGCTTTTGTTGCCGTGTTCAATTTCTTATCTATCTTAAGTGCGGTTCTATAGTGTTCCCTATCTGTCCCGTCTTTAGTTCTCCTCCAGGTCCTTTCTAAGCACCGGAGTTTCTTTTTTATGGTCCCTCAAGAGCGGGGTGAACCATGGGGCACCTTTTTCTATTCCTTTTATTTTTTGTATTTTCTCCGGAGCTATCTGGTCAATTGCTTGACTCAGGTTCTGCATTAAATCTTTATAGTCCTGGTCCAGATCTCCCTTTAAAGCTAATGTTTGGATGCGATTAGGAAGACTACAGGTCAAGGCTTGTAGATCTACTTTTGTCCACTGCCGGACTTTTTTAAATTTGGGTTTTTTTTGGGACACAAAGCTTTCGATCGGAATTTCACAGTTCACCAAATAGTGGTCCCACCAAATACAAGGTGCAATGTCCACAAGGTTTACCCTAGAGTCTGATGTCCAAATGAGATCTAGGGTGTGCCCCTTGATGTGAGTAGGGGCATCCACCAACTGTCTGATCCCCAAAGAGGACATAGTATTCTCTAGATGTCTATATAGCAGGTCTTTATCAGCTTTATCCCAGTGCATGTTAAAATCTCCTGTCACCACAATTTTTTGGTATCTAGTGCCTAAATCAGACATAATTGGGGCAAACAAGTCATTAAAGACTGATGTGGAGCTTGGAGGACGATACACGGTTAGGATCACTAAGCATGCATTATTCAACATGATCTTTACTCCTAGTATATCAGCTAGTTCTATAGTTTCAGCAATTATTTTGACAGCTTTTAAGTTTTTATTAAACAGAATTGCTACTCCCCCGCCCCTTGCATTTTCAGCGCGGTTGTGCCATACCGCGTCATAGTTGCTAGGAAGGGCAGCTATGATATCTGGCAGGGAATTATCATCCAACCATGTCTCCGTGAGTGTTAAAATATCAATAACATCATCTTGGAGAAGGGTAAAAACCTCAAGATGGTGTTTCTGAAGGGACCTAGTGTTTAAACAGCTTAGTTTCAAAGAAAGAGGAACTGTTCTGGAAAAACCCTTGTCAGGTAAAAGAATATTTAGATCATTTAATCTGGTCACAATAATGGGATCCAAAAGCTGCCTGCCCGTATCCATATCTCGCAAATCCTTAGAGGTAAATACCTGTCGTCGACCAGAATGCCTGGCCCCTGGTCCAGTCCGAGCATGGACGGGTGCAGACGGGCAGGACTCTGGCACGACTCCGGCACAGGTCCGGCGCATCCTATGTACGCGTCCGCTGTGCGGAGTCATGACCGTCTTTTTAAAGCGCTGCTAGAGCGCGTCACCCGCCTGATCCTCACCCAATATGGCCGCCAAATAACCGGGAACCAGCCCTCGGCGTCGATACTCGGCCGAGAGCGGTCCCGAGGCATAGGGAGGGGGGATAGGGACACAGAGCGCAAAGAAGCGCTAAGGAAGTCTCCAAAAGCTTATTAAACTCAAGCAGTTGAAAAGTACACGATTAAAATACAATAAAATGCTAATATGCCAAAGTAAAGGAGAGAGACCTCCCGGCTTCCGCCTCAGGAGCGGAAAGTGGTTGCAGTTCGTAATCAATCGAACAGCCAGAACAATTCCCTTTTTAAGCGCTGCTAGATCGCGTCACCCGCCTGATCCTCACCCAATATGGCCGCCAAATAACCGGGAACCAGCCCTCGGCGTCGATACTCGGCGAGAGCGGTCCCGAGGCAGAGGGAGGGGGGATAGGGACACAGAGCGCAAAGAAGCACTAAGGAAGTCTCTAAAAGCTTATTAAACTCAAGCAGTTGAAAATTACACGATTAAAATACAATAAAATGCTAATATGCCAAAGTAAAGGAGAGAGACCTCCCGGCTTCCGCCTCAGGAGGGGAAAGTGGTTGCAGTTCATAATGTAGGCATCGTTCCTCGATGTTCCCATCTAACCTTAAAATAAGTTAAGGGTCATCATAATATGCATTCAAACTGCACCCAGATGAGTCAATAGGTCTAGCTTGTGGAGCAAAGTAAAGGTTATCATAGAAGAAAGCACTAGGAAACAAACCCTGCTTTATTTCTGGTTCATCGAACTTAGGGGTCGATTAGGATGGCGGACGGAAGGACGACCGCCGGCCTGGAGTAGGCGGAAAATGCCTTTTTCCTGTCCGCCAGCCGCGGCCAGTCCGTCCGCCATATTAGGATGGGAAGCACTGTCAAATTTCCGTACGCCGCGGAAGAACATGCACCGCCACGGAAATACACCCGACCCCGCGGCGGACGTAACCAATCCAGGGACACCGCTGTATGGAATGACCTCTCCGACCGTCCTCCAAATCACGATGGTGTAAAAGACACAGCAAATCGCAGCGGAAAAACCACCAGCCTGAACACAGTGGATACACCACAGCGGAGAGGCAAAACATTCCAGAGATACCCACCACAGGCAAATCGCCGTCATGGATTCAGCTCTACACGCATTTCCGCTCCTCTTCGTGCTCCACCACCAGCAAGTCATGGACCGTCGCCGACGACTACGCAGGTACGCAAACACACCATTCGCTGTCGGAAGGGGAGTACCTGCCGGGGCTGTGACGTGGGGAGGGCGAGGTGCATGTTGGGGAAACAGCATTTACGATAGCACCAATATATCAACAATGCAAGGAGACAACCAGGAATGACACTGAGAAACCACTACACACGAATAACTTGCTTTATTGCACATATTAGTAAATTACTCCTAGAGTAGGCAGGATAGAAAAGAACAGGTACATCTGAGGTAGCACATGAGAGGGCACAATGCAGTATCACAACAGCAACAGGGCAGTGTTGATAACAGAGCAGGTACATCAGGGGCAGCACATGAGAGGGGCACAGAGCATCAACAGTCCATGCCAAGGCACAGAGCAGGTACATCTGAGGCAGCACATGAGAGGGGTTAAGTGCATCAACAGTCCATGGCACAGAGCAGGTACATTAGAGGCAGCACATGAGAGGGGTTAAGTGCATCAACAGTCCATGGCACAGAGCAGGTACATCTGAGGCAGCACATGAGAGGGGTTAAGTGCATCAACAGTCCATGGCACAGAGCAGGTACATTAGAGGCAGCACATGAGAGGGGTTAAGTGCATCAACAGTCCATGGCACAGAGCAGGTACATCTGAGGCATCACATGAGAGGGGTCAAGTGCATCAACAGTCAATGGCAAGGCACAGGGCAGGTACATCAGAGGCAGCACATGAGAGGGGCACAGAGCATTAACAGTCCATGCTAAGGCACAGAGCAGGTACATTTGAGGCAGCACATGAGAGGGGTTAAGTGCATCAACAGTCCATGGCACAGAGCAGGTACATTAGAGGCAGCACATGAGAGGGGTTACGTGCATCAACAGTCCATGGCACAGAGCAGGTACATCAGAGGCAGCACATGAGAGGGGTTAAGGGCATCACCAGTCCATGGCAAGACACAGAGCAGGTACATCTGAGGCAGCAAATGAGAGGGGTCAAGTGCATCAACAGTCCATGGCAAGGCACAGAGCAGGTACATCAGAGGCAGCACATGAGAGGGCACAATGCAGTATCATAACAGCAACAGGGCAGTGTTCCTAACAGAGCAGGTACATCTGAGGCAGCACATGAGAGGGGCACAGCGCATCAACAGTCCATGACAAGGCACAGAGCAGGTACATTAGAGGCAGCACATGAGATGGGCACAGAGCATCAACAGTCTATGGCACAGAGCAGGTACATCTGAGGCAGCACATGAGAGGGCACAATGCAGTATCATAACAGCAACAGGGCAGTGTTCCTAACAGAGCAGGTACATCTGAGGCAGCACATGAGAGGGGCACAGAGCATCAACAGTCCATGTCAAGGCACAGAGCAGGTACATCTGAGGCAGCACATGAGAGGGGCACTGAGCATCAACAGTCAATGCCAAGGCACAGAGCAGGTACATCTGAGGCAGCACATGAGTGGGGTTAAGTGCATCAGCAGTCCATGGCATAGAGCAGGTACATTAGAGGCAGCACATGAGAGGGGATAAGTTCATCAACAGTCCATGGCACAGAGCAGGTACATTAGAGGCAGCACATGAGAGGGCACAATGCAGTATCATAACAGCAACAGGGCAGTGTTCCTAACAGAGCAGGTACATCGGAGGCAGCACATGAGAGGGGCACAGGGCATCAACAGTCCATGGCAAGGCACAGAGCAGGTACATCTGAGGCAGCACATGAGAGGGGCACAGAGCATCAACAGTCTATGGCACAGAGCAGGTAAATCTGAGGCAGCACATGAACTGCCCAATGCAGTATCATAACAGCAACAGGGCAGTGTTCCTAACAGAGCAGGTTCATCTGAGGCAGCACATGAGAGGGGCACAGATCATCAACAGTCCATGGCAAGGCACAGAGCAGGTGCATCTGAAGCAGCACATGAGAGGGGCGCAGAGCATCAACAGTCCATGGCAAGGCACAGAGCAAGTACACCTAAGGCAGCACATGAGAGAGGCACAGAGCATCAACAGTCTATGGCACAGAGCAGGTACATCTGAGGCAGCACATGAGAGGGCACAATGCAGTATCATAACAGCAACAGGGCAGTGTTCCTAGCAGAACAGGTACATCCGAGACAGCACATGAGAGGGGCACAGAGCATCAACAGTCCATGGCAAGGCACAGAACAGGTACATCTGAGTCAGCACAAGGACGTGTGTCAAGCGCCCTGTCCCCTGGACATTAATAATGCAACGGTGGTTACAATGGACTATCTACACACCAAGTATAATGACGTGAGTGATGGGAACTACACCTCACAGCGCAGAATCTGGTGGACTGCTTGACCTAGTAGCCTCGGACACAGTGGCAGAATCTGATACCGGATTGGGAGATACAGCCATAGCTCTAGTGACTGACACATGAGCCATAGACCCAGACACACTGAGGATAAGTGCATCAACAGTCCATGTCACAGAGCAGGTACATCAGAGGCAGCATATGAGAGGGCACAATGCAGTATCATAACAGCAACAGGGCAGTGTTCCTAACAGAGCAGGTACATCGGAGGCAGCACATGAGAGGGGCACAGGGCATCAACAGTCCATGGCAAGGCACAGAGCAGGTACATCTGAGGCAGCACACGAGAGGGGCACAGAGCATCAACAGTCTATGGCACAGAGCAGGTAAATCTGAGGCAGCACATGAGAGGGCCCAATGCAGTATCATAACAGCAACAGGGCAGTGTTCCTAACGGAGCAGGTACATCTGAGGCAGCACATGAGAGGGGCACAGAGCATCAACAGTCCATGGCAAGGCACAGAGCAGGTACACCTAAGGCAGCACATGAGAGAGGTACAGAGCATCAACAGTCTATGGCACAGAGCAGGTACATCTGAGGCAGCACATGAGAGGGCACAATGCAGTATCATAACAACAACAGGGCAGTGTTCCTAGCAGAACAGGTACATCCAAGACAGCACATGAGAGGAGCACAGAGCATCAACAGTCCATGGCAAGGCACAGAGCAGGTACATCAGAGGCAGCACATGAGAGGGGCACAGAGCATCAACAGGCTATGGCACAGAGCAGGTACATCTGAGGCAGCACATGAGAGGGGCACAGAGCATCAACAGTCCATGGCAAGGCACAGAGCAGGTACATCTGAGGCAGCACATGAGAGGGGAACAGAGCATCAACAGTCCATGGCGAGGCACAGATCAGGTACATCTGAGTCAGCACAAGAACGTGTGTCAAGCGCCCCGTACCCTGGACATTAATAATGCAACGGTGGTTACAATGGACTATCTACACACCAAGTACAATGACATGTGAGTGATGGGAACTACACCTCACCTCACAGCGCAGAATCTGGTGGACTGCTTGACCTAGTAGCCTCGGACACAGTGGCAGAATCTGATACCGGATTCGGGGATACACTGCCAGCACCTGAAACCGGAGTGTGAGACACAGCCACAGCTCTAGTGACTGACACATGAGCCATAGACCCAGACACACTGCCAGCACCAGAAACAGGAGTGTGAGACACAGCCACAGCTCTTGTGACTGACACATGAGCCATAGACCCAGACACACTGCCAGCACCAGAAACAGGAGTGTGAGACACAGCTCTAGTGACTGACACATGAGCCATAGACCCAGACACACTGCCAGCACCAGAAACTGGAGTGTGAGACACAGCCACAGATGTAGTGACTGACACATGAGCCATAGACCCAGAAACACTGCCAGCACCAGATACAGGGGTGTGAGACACAGCAACAGCTCTAGTGACTGACACATGAGCCATAGACCCACATACAGGAGTGTGAGACACAGCCACAGCTCTAGTGACTGACACATGAGCCATAGACCCAGACACACTGCCAGGACATGTCCCTGTACAGTGACCAACAAATACCATGCCAGCATCTGGGACATGAGAGTGGCGGACACACACATTGGCAGTACCTGAAACAGGAGAGGGCACAACTGACACAGTGCTACTACATGAGGCATGACAGCGAACAACAGACACAGTACCACTATCTGACACATGAGAGTGAACTGCAGCTGACCCACTAGGACCACTGAAATGATGAGCCACAGGGCTGTATGGTCCAGGAGGCAGGGTGGCTCTGGGAGCTGGGGACAGCTGTACTGGAGCGACATTGGAGTGGGCAGGTGTCACTGGTGTGTGTCTCCGTTTCTTTGGGATATGGAAGGGCACACTGGACATGACTGGACTGGTAAGTGGTGTGGCCTCATCAGAAACATCCCCCATCAAAGGTGGATCATGTGCTGGTGGGGGTCTGCTTTCTGGGGACTTGCTGGACCCTGCTTGACGTTTGCTGTGGCCCTGCCTTCTGTCCTCTGCATTATGTGTAATGGGGGTTGCAACAACAGTGTACTCCTTCCTCTGCTTCAGCGGGGTGTGGATGGGAGTAGAGGTATGGGGGGACTCCACCGCTGACACATGTGTTTTACGTTCCTTCACCAACATCAGCCTCAGGGGACGCAGGGGTGATGTATGCTTGTCCTTGGTGGAGTTTGTGTCCATGGGAGAACCCTTGGCCCTGGGAGGAGCCTTGGCCGTAGGAGGTGTCCTGTCTCTGGAATGTGCCTGATCCGTGGGCGTTGCCCTGTCCGTGGGAGTTGGCTTGTCCTTTGTAGTGTCCCTGTCCATTGTAGTGTACCTTTCCTTTGTAGTGTCCTTGTCCTTGGGAGTGTCCCTGACCTTGGGAGGTGCCCTTTCCTTTGCAGTGTCCTTGTCCTTGGGAGTGTCCCTGGCCTTGGGAGGTGCCCTTTCTTTGCAGTGTCCTTGTCCTTGGGAGTGTCCCTGGCCTTGGGAGGTGCCCTTTCCTTTGCAGTGTCCTTGTCCTTGGGAGTGTCCCTGTCCTTGGGATGTGCCCTTTCCTTTGTAGTGTCCTTGTATTTGGGAGTGTCCCTGTCCTTGGGAGGTGCCCTTTCCTTTGTAGTGTCCTTGTCCTTGGGAGTATCCCTGACCTTGGGAGTACCTTTTGAGGGGGATGCCTGTTTTACATGTGAATTCCTGTCCCCCAACACCCCTTGAGGATCCTGTGTGTCAACTCCAGGGTAGCTGATGTCGTGTTCTGTGAAAGATTTCCCTGTCCTAGGGGATGGTGTCTGTGCCCTCTGTGACCTGCCTTGCTGCCTGTGGCTGCTTCTAGTGCAATACCCCGAAAATGAGGCCTGGTCAGAAAAGTCACTCTCTGCTGAGACATCAAGTAGTGTGGATGGGGGAACTGAAGTAGAACCTCGTCCATGCGACTGTTCAATGGCTGCAGACACTGTGTTGGATAATGACTGAACTGTTCTGTGGAGACCAGCAACATCGCCATGCATACCCTCCATGAATGCTACCACCTGCCCCAACTTCCTATCATGGTCTAGGAATGCATTGATTATGTTGGTCTGCCCTAGAAACAGCTGTCGCAGCAGATCAACTGCCTCAGCACAAAGGGCACTTTGTGTCACAGGGGCAGGGGCAGCGGTGCCTGCACCGAAAGCCATTCTGCTCCCCCTACTCTGGCGAGCACGAGCAGTACTTGTTGCAGTTGGTGGCAGTGTGGGCCCTGTGTGCTGTGTACCGACTGAAGGTGTAGATTGCCCACTCCCTGTGTCTACCAACAGTGCTGACTCACCAACACTGTCTGAAGATGAGGACGATGGTGTCTCCACATGTGAGTCCTCAGGGACAGTTCTGTCCCCCTCTCCGGGGCTGCTCTCTTCAGTCTCAGTCTGCGTGTGTGTGATCTCGGATCCCGATGCATTGCCACCACTGAACTCTGTCGTTTGTGGGTCAGTGCCCTCGGCCAAAGCTGAAAGAGAGCGAAAAGAGGTATACCAAAGTGCCACACTCACGTACTGTAAGTTACAAAATAAAAACTTCCTTGACTGCTGACGAACATGTAGCACCCATCCTGCACACGAACCACCCCTACCAGACATCCTCATGTCAAACAACCGGGGGTGCCTGTGAAACATGTACATCAAACACACAGGGCAAGTGCATGCAGACCACTATACATGTGATGCCATGGGAACACAGACCTCAACGGCATGTTCTGGGACCCTGCACTACAATGCAACTGGTATGTCCAACTGGCTGACATGGATGCTAATGCTCACTCCGTTAATGGCACCAACATGCAACACCACGGATGTCACTACTGTGTCTGATCAGCAATGAATGCATGCACTCACAAGTTACAAATGCATTCAGTGTGCTTACCGCTAGTTTGCTGCTGCTCCCCTCTCAACCGGGCGGACAGGTCAGGATGCGTCACAGCAATGATACGGAGCATTAGAGGGGTCATGATGCGTCGTGCAAGCCGGGATGATCTTGGAATCAGCCCCAGTGTCATCTCCGCCACATTCTTGCTGAGCCTAGAGATGTCGTCCCAGCGCTTGTGGCAGTGTGTGTGTCGTCTATTGCACACCCCCACTGCCCGTACATCAGGTGCTATGGTCCTCCACACGGCCTTGCGAAGGTGCAGCTTGACCTACCATGATGGGAGACAAGAGGGGAAAGTCAGTAGACATTTGGCCATTCACACAGATAGGAGCAACACGTATCTTACAGCAGCCATGCACAGTAAAGCACATGTGAAGGTCCCACAGCACACCGCCAAGATTGCAGAAGCCAGGAGTCAGTGACCACCTCATGCACACCAACATGTCCCCCAATGCACTTACCACCTGTCCGGGGGCACCGTAGAGCCGTTCATAGTGGCGGAGCACACTGTTCACAAGTACATCCAGCTCCGCTGCGGTGAAGGGACGAGACCATATCTCTCGCACTCTCGGCATGGCAAGGTCCAGGACTGTGGCACAGAAGCAGCAGTTGGTGGATTGCTCAGCAGCAGCAGGTGGAGGTGGAGGTGATGGGTGCAGGCAGCAGTGGCTGGAAGCAGTGGATGTGTGCTGCAGAAATTCACACATTTATAGGGCCCTGAGCTGATATCAGTGGCACACATCTGCAGCAATTGGTTTTCCCGGGATGCCTCATTCAAAATGAGCCAATGACTGGCCCTGCTGTGGCGGTGCACGGCTTCCGCTATTTTTGAAATCGCTTACGCGCCCCGCGTTACCTGTTTCCATTGGCTACATGTGCAAGGACCGTCACGGTCACACACCGGCAACCGCATGTGCGCGCTACCATGATGGTGCATCATTTGAAATTCAACACTCTCTAGCGTCGCAATGGCGGAGCACGCATTCCTCAGGGGGGGCAGGCCAACACATACATTTGATTGTGCAAGTGGAAATGGCAGTTGGTACCCCCCTTTCAGTCACATTGCAGCACCCACTGCAGACCGCCGGGCCTGGCCGGTCACCCACCGCCGGGCCTGGCCGGTCACCCACCACCGGGCCTGGCCGGTCACCCACTGCCGGACCTGCCCGGTCACCCACCGCTGGGCCTGGCCAGTCACCCTCCGCCGGGCCTGGCCGGTCACCCACCGCCGGGCCTGGCCAGTCACCCACTGCCCGCACCCGGCAGTCACCCACCGTCCACACCCGGCAGTGGGTGACCGGCTAGGGCCATCCATGCCAGGCTAACATCAATACACAGGTCGGTCACCCACCGCCCACACCCGGCGGTCACCCACCGCCCGCACCCAGCGGTGGGTGACCGGCCAGGGCCATCCATGCCAGGCTAACATCAATACACAGGTCGGTCACCCACCGCCCGCACCCGGCGGTGGGTGACCACCCGCACCCGTTGGTCTGCGGTGGGTGCTGCTATGTGACTGAAAGGGGGGATACCAACTGGCATTTCAACTTGTACATTCAAATGTATGTGTTAGCCTGCCCCGCCCACGTGGAATGCGTGCTCCGCTATTGCGATGCCAGTGAGTGATGATTTTCAAAAGATGCACCGTCGCGGTAGTATGCACATGCGGTTTGCGGGGTGTGACCGTGATGGTCCTTGACCATGCAGCAAATGTTATGCACTATTGCAGTATCAAGGATCATCTTCTCTGTTGGGGGAAGGCATACCCGGATGGCGTGTGGACACTTACTGCAAGTCTCCGCACACATGTAATGTTCATAGTTGTACATGTGTGTCAGGACATTTCCGGAATGTGTCAAGAATCATTATGTCATGTCAATGGCCCGTGTACACGTGTCTCATTTATGTCCATTACTTACATGTGTGGTCATACTATTGACCTTGCCAGTGGTTAACAAAGGCCAGTGATGTGAGCCCAAGTTGCGTCAGATGTGCATGGCTATGTGTTGACGTCTTGGTTTTGAGGTCACACAGTACATCAAGGCTGTGTACCCACATTCTGAAGCTGTCGTGAGTGTGTGGTTTGTGTGTGCAAGTAGCATTGATGGGGGTATACATGCATACTGTGTATGCGTATGTGTGTCGCCTGTTGTATGCCCATGCCTGTCTTGTGAGGATGCAGAGCATTGTAGGTGGGGTCATGGGTGCATGATGACAATGAGGGTGTGGTCCATGTTCGTGTTGTGTGTGCACGTCCATGTGTGTCTGTGGGGACGCTTGTCCAAACTTGGGCACTCAGTCATGTGATGTTGGCTGTTCTTTCAACATGTGTGCACGTAACATTGGACATGTTTGCATACAGGATGTTGTTTGTGGGTGAACATTGTATGTGTAGTCAGCTGTAGTAGTTCTCTCTCATTAAATCTAGACACGAGGTGAAGTGAGGGTCTTAAGTGTGCGGTGTAGACCCATATTCCAGAATGAAAATGCCGGCTGTCCAGACCTTGTGTTTCCTGTGGGAGGGGTAGGTGCAGAGCAGCTTGCCTGCAGCGACGTTAGAGAGCTCCCTCATCTCGCTGCTGGCCCCACTTGGACGGCCCGTGAGGTTTCCAGGAGGAAACATTAGGGTTCCAGAAGGTCCCCCTTGTGGAACCATTACGATACGACACTACTTCAGGTCGTATACAGGTGTCCTGCAAATTTTACAGGACCAGAGTAATTTATGAGCACCCAGGTCCTGATGAATCGCCCTTAGGGCGTGAAACATGTTGACCATTTCTTGCACGTTAAGGGTCGAGTAAGGGTTGGTTTCATTACTTACCACCTCTTAGTACCCCTTTGCCTCTTTTATTGAAGCAGGAAGCCTGACTATTAAAACATTCACCAACAGGACTTCCCTGACTTCTTTTAACTCCACCATCACGCTCACAATTACACTCCCTTACGCCCCTCACACGCACACACCCGCTGGCCCAGAATAAAAGATCTCCATCAAAAGTGCAGCTTTCATCGCTGCCCGGCGGGCATTGCACCGCCAGCCTGCCGAAGGAGCAGGGTACCGATGATGAGGCTGGACGACTATCGGCTGGGGCTACAGCTGTAGTCCTGTCGGTAGCCTGTGTGAGGTACCTTTTCATTCTGGAATATGGGTCTACACCGCACACTTAAGACCCTCACTTCACCTCGTGTCTAGATTTAATGAGAGAGAACTACTGGTTGAGCTAAATCTATATAGCTCTCCCGGGGGAACTCTGTACACCTCTTATTGTTTATTGTTGTCAGGACAAGTACATTGGACCCCCTTAAAAATTGTCCAAACCCCCTTTCCCCCTTTTTGATATCATAGTCAGCTGTAGTGCCTTATATTTCCGTCACGTCACACATAAATCAGTGTCTGCAACATGTATTATTTGTATTGTGTTGGTCAAGATGTGATAGTGTGGCACAGCTGTGCGTTGTTGGTCAATTGACATCTGCTCCCATCTACTCCCACATAGGAGGGCTCCAAATGTGCATCAACCATACATTGTGCTGGAGGACATGGTTGAAGAGGAGGTAATCCGCAAATTCCGGCTTGACAGACGGAGATTGCAGGACCTTGTAGCCCAATTGTCACCTCATCTGCAGCCACGCAGGCCATATCCAGGAGCAATTACACCCACAGCAAAGGTGATGGTGGCACTTCACTTCTTCGCAACAGGCACTTTCCAGTACACAGTTGGTCATGCCGGTGGGTGTCCAGTCCATGTTCAGCATGGTACTGCGGGATGTGCTGGATGCCATGATGCGTTACAAGGATGATTACATCCATTTTCCACGTCCGTCAGAGCTGGCTGCAGTGAAAGGTGACTCCTATGCCCTGGGCCAGATCCCACACGTAGTGGGTTCCATTGATGGCACACATATTGGTCTGACTCCACCACAGGCACGTGAACCCGTCTATTGCAATCGGAAGCACTACCATTCTATCAATGTGCAAGTGGTGTGCCTGGCTGACAACATCATCCCCCATGTGTATGCAAGATTTCCTGGGTCCGCACATGACTCCCACATCCTGCGGAGCAGGATTTCCCCCAACTGATGGCTAATCTGCATCAAGAACATGCGTGGCTTGTAGGTGAGTGTGCTGTGATGACTACTGTGTTGTATGTGTGCCATGCTGTTCCCACCAATCCTGGTAATGATGTATGTGTCTGTCATCCCCCCACCTAGGCGACTCTGCTTACCCAAACCGACCGTGGCTGCTGAGCCCTCTACGGAATCCTACTACCCCAGGTGAAATGCGCTATAATGAGGCCCATGGGAGGACACGTCGGGTGGTGGAACATACATTTGGACTGCTGAAGTCTAGGTTCGCTGCATTGATAAAACCAGAGGGGCCCTGCCATACTCACCTGGCAAAGTATGCAAAATCCTGATTGCCTGCTGCATGCTCCACAACCTGGCCTTATGCAATAATATTACACTGATCATGGACCCTGCAGACCAACAGGTTGCTCCGCCTCCCATACCACCCATGTCCAGTGATGAGGAGAGTGGGGAGGAAGAAGGTGTGGACCAGAGGCGTCAGGTCATTGCTCGCTACTTTCCTTGAATGTGAGTAACTACCTCTTGTGCTGGTGTTCAAAGCGTGATGTATGTTTGCTGGTGATGTGTGGATGTGGTGTGTGAATGCTGCCTGCACTGGTATGTTCTATTCGCAAATGGGTGTGGGAGATGGTGTACATGCAGTGTGGTTTGTGGGATGTTGCAGTACGGTGTGGTGTGATGGGTGTGATTCAGTTTCCTGACCTGTGCTTGTTGTTCTCTCATTATCCCTAGGTCACTTCCACAGAGGCATGATTCTCAAGAACATTGATCCCTGCACCTGGTAATGACAACCACTAAGACAAACCTGTGTTTAAAACATGGAGGTCACCCAGCATTGAGTATTTACGTGGTGTTTATTTACAGGGTGTGGATTACTGTTTGTGCATATTTACAAATAGGTTTTGGGGGGGAAGTGAGAGTTGAAGGTCATGTCAGATGAAAACACCGTGGGGACACCACATTGTGTGATGTACACCTAGTCCAACAGACGTGTGCCAATGCTTGGCATTGTGGGGCAAGATAGTTCGCAGAGTGAATGCCAGGCTCAAGGAAGGGTGAAGTCAGTGGCGACCCCTCTTCAAGCGGGTGGATGGTGCATTGCCACTGCTCTCAGCTGGATCCAGCCTCGGACGGCCCCTCCGTCTTGGAGCCGGAGCAGGATCAGCTGTGGGGGCAGGTTGTTCAGTGATGACATCCCTGTCAGTGGCCTCAGGTGATGGTGGCGGTGGTGTTTGTGCCCTATCCCGTTGGTCACTTGGGGGAGGGGGAGGTGGTGTTGGTGCCTTGTCCCGCTGGCCACTTGGGGGAGGGGGAGGTGGTGTGGCGCAGGATAACCACTCCCTCCAAAGAGCTGTTTGCTGCCCCATGAAGTCAACAATTTGTCCCATTCGGGTGTCCATGGACCGCAACAGTTGGCAGGTCTGTAGCGAGTCTTGGTGTGCCTGCGACCGCTCGTAGGAGGCTTCCACTCTGGCAATGGCATCCAGGGTCTCGGTCCCAGGATGGGCTGGGTGTTGTTCCCGACCTCGCCTTGCACTTGCACTCCTGTTTGTGACCTGTGGTCTCACCTGTGTCCTCCCCCGTCCACTCTCCCTGCTAGCCTGAGATGTCGATGGCCCATCATCGGCTGATGGGTCAGGCAGGGTGGCACAGGCAGGAGTGTGGGGGTGGTGGTGGTGGTGGTAGCTGCACAGCTCACAATGGCAGGTGTTGGTGTTGTGACACAGGCCAAGGTGGTGGAGGCAGGGATGTCCTGGGAGTCTGATGGCCCTGGGAGTGTGCTTGGGCCTGCATTGTCCTCTGCACCCGAGGTGTCCATGGAATCTTCACCGGAGAGTCCTGGCTGTGAGGGGGGCCACTGGTTCTGGCGGTTGCTGGTTTCACCTGTCAAGTTGCGATCACCTGAGGGACAAGAATTTAACAATCAATGCTGCGGACATGACAGGTTTGTTGTATTTACATTACAAATTACTATGGAATCAGGACATGGTTGTTGGTGTCATCATGTTGGTGTGGTAGACAGTACTGGGCATTATGGTGGTGTGGAGGTGGCGAGACAATACTTGGATACGTGTGGTCCTGTCCTGCTATTGGATGGTGCCCCTGTGAAGATGGCTACCTACCTGTAGGTTTGAAGGAGGAGATGCACTGGTCAGCAAATGGTGGGCAGACTCCATCTTGCTCTGGGATGGGACATGGGGGCCTGTTGGGAGTTGTAGTGCTGGACCCACCCCCCACCCACCCCCATCCACCCCCACCCACCCCCACCCTCCTTGTAGACATGGGGGCCTGTTGTGAGTTGTAGTGCTGGTCTCTCACCCACCCCCCACCCACACCCACCTTCCCTGTAGACATGGGGGCCTGTTGGGAGTTGTATTGCTGGTCTCTCACCCACCCACCCCCCCACCCTCCCTGTAGACATGGGGGCCTGTTGGGAGTAGTAGTGTTGGACCGGCCCCCCACCCACCCCCACCCTCCCTGTAGACATGGTGGCCTGTTGGGAGTTGTAGTGCTGGTCTCTCACCCACCCCCATCCTCCCTGTAGACATGGGGGCCTGTTGTGAGTTGTAGTGCTGGTCTCTCACCCAACCACCCTCCCTGGAGACATGGGGGCCTGTTGTGAGTTGTAGTGCTGGTCTCTCACCCACCCCCCCACCCACCCACAACCCTCCCTGTAGACATCGGGGCCTGTTGGGAGTTGTAGTGCTGGTATCTCAACCCCCACCATCCCTGTAGACATGGGGGCCTGTTGTGAGTTGTAGTGCAGGACCCACCCCCCACCCACTCCCACCCTCCCTGTAGACATGGTGGCCTGTTGGGAGTTGTGGTGCTGGACCCAACCCCCCACCCACCCCCACCCTCCCTGTAGACATGGGGCCTGTTGGGAGTTGTAGTGCTGGACCCACTCCCCACCCACCCCCACCCTCCCTGTAGACATGGGGGCCTGTTGGGAGTTTTAGTGCTGGACCCACCCCCCACCTACCCCCACCCTCCCTGGAGACATGGGGGCCCGTTGGGAGTTGTAGTTCTGGACCCAACCCCCAACCAACCCTATCCTCCCTGTAGACTTGGTGGCCTATTGGGAGTTGTAGTGCTGGTCTCTCACCCACCCCCACACCCACCCCCACCCTCCCTGTAGACATGGGGGCCTGTTGGGAGTTGTAGTGCTGGTCTCTCATCCACCCCCCCACCTACCCCCACCCTCCCTGTAGACATGGCGGCCTGTTGGGAGTTGTAGTCCTGGTCTCTCAACCACCCCCACCCACCCCCACCCTCCCTGTAGACATGGGGGCCTGTTGGGAGTTGTGGTATTGGCTGCTTTGACAACATGCACGCCTGGGAACGTAGGAGGCAACATTTGTGCTTGGTCATGGTGGGTGCATTTGAGCCCAGGCCTTCACATTTGGGTGACTGGGAGATGTGTCTTGGCAGTTGTGCAAGGCAGACCATGACAGTGTGATAGTGGTCATTGGTTTGTACTTACCAGCCTCAAGTCCCTCTTCTATTCCATCCAGGCTCTCAGGGTGCTCTCAGGGTGCAGTATGCAGGGTGCAGTATGCCCAGCACCTTCTCCACCCATTCGGCAAGTGGTATAGGCTCCGGGGGAATGCCGTCGCCAGTGTGGTGTGCCCGCAGGTGGTTCTTGGCCCTGATGCCTTTCACCCTTGCCTTGAGGTCGTGCCACCGCCTCTGGATCTCGTGTTTGGTGCGTTGCACTGTCCCTGAAGCATTCACTCTGGTCACTATCCTGTCCCACATGTTGGTTTTGGTTGCCAAGGTGGTCTGCTGGACTAGGGTACCAAACAGATGTGGCTCGACACGGATGATTTAATCCACCATGACCTTCAACTCACTCTCTGTGAACTTGGTTTTTTTTTTGGGTGCCATGGTGTGTGATGTGCAAGGTGTTGGTGGGGTGGGGTGGGGTGTGCAGGTGTGTGGTATGTAGGGATGGTGTTGTGGGGGTTTGTGTGGTGGGTGTATTGGTGTGCAGGTTGCATGTGTGTTTGTGTGTGTCTGCTGTTTGTGCTATTCTGCCTCTTTCTTCCAGCTGTGCTGTGATGCAAAGGATTGTGGCAATGGGAGAGATTCATTGTATACTCTGAGTGGTTGTTGTGTCCCAATGGTTGTTGCCAGTCAGGTGTTCTGTGGGTGTGGTGACTTGGGTGCTCTTGTTTGTGCTGGGGGGGGGGGGTGTCATTGGGGCGTGTAGTTGTTGGGGGTGGGTGTTTCAGGTGGGTGTGTGTCCTGTTTTGTGTGTTTTCTATTAACTTCCGTCCGCCATTTTTGAATCGGTTTGACGGCAGGGGTGATGTTTGTTTGGTCCTTCCGCAGTCATGCTCCGTTTGTCGATGATTTTTTTCCACGGCGGTTGTGGGAGGTGGTGAGTTCCGTTGGGATGGCGGGGTTATACTAATCGTGCGGCCGGACCCTCCGCAGGTCTTGCAGCAGTTGGGCCTGTTTCCACGGCAAATGCGTCGGCGGCGGAGGGTCTTTCTGTGGTACCATCCGCTTGCGGCGGTCTTTCATGTGATCCGTCCGCTGCGGTCGGTGTTTAATGTGATCCGTCCGCCGCGGTCGGTGTTTGATGTCAGTAATATCCTAATCGCTACAGCTGAATATCCGCGGAGCGGTCAGGAGTATTTTTGCTGCGACCATGGCGGACGGAACACGTTTCCGTCCTCCATCCTAATAGGCCCCCTAGTCAGAATTTGACAAGGTTTAAAGGAACAAGCTTTGGCTTAAACACACTTAGTGGGGAATCCCAGAAAATATTTTGCACCTGATACAAATGCTACATGCTGATTCCTGGATGAGAGACAAGTTAGGTGATGGGAAAACTGTAACTAAGAATCAATCCTAAGCAAGAGGCTAAAACAGGGCTGTGTCTTAGCCCCAAAGCAACTTTTAATGGCAGATCTGAATAAAACCTTATTTAAGGTTGCTTTGCATCCACCACATCTGGCCAATTATTCAATAACCAACCTGTAGTATTCAGATAAAATTGTCTAATTGAGTCACATCCCAAGAGGATTCCAGAGGCTTATCATGTACCCATCTAACTATTGAAATGAAAATGGCTTGGGAATAAACTCAAAAGACAATGATAATGACACTGGCCTCAGAAACAGGAAAGACTAGTAGCTGGTTTATCAATAGGAAGAAAATCCAAGCATTAAGATCAAAAGCGAAAAGTTTAACATGCACTTTTATTGCCCTGCAGAGGAGATTGTGGGACTGATTCACAAAGGGCCTTCGCACTCGTGATGGATGCCCCACAGTCGTGGGGGAGTCTCTGCACATGGAACAGTGCTCTTCTGTGCTATAAGTTCTTTTGGTGCTAGTTCCGGTTGGGATTCAGTCTGCTAATTTTTAAAATAAATCGTGTGTGTTGCACATTTTTAAAATAAACTTACCTGTGCCTCTTTTAACTCCACAATACTTTGGGGACCGGGTGCTTGCTCCTCCTTACTGCCCCACCCACGCCTCGGTCTGTCGCGGCTCATGCCATTTGTGTGGAAGGCGGATAGGGTTGGTGGCACTGGAATTTGCTACACTTCCGGGCAGCAGCGGTTAGCGGGCTAGACTTCCCGCGATAAACCCCTATTTTTACTCATGCCTGGGCGCACGCGCAGCAGACGAGGCATTACCACTGAGGAAGGTGGTGCAGCTAGCTGTGTGTGAGTGCTCTTCTGTGCTATAAGTTCTTTTGGTGCTAATTCCGGTTGGGATTCAGTCTGCTAATTTTTAAAATAAATCGTGTGTGTTGCACATTTTTAAAATAAACTTACCTGTGCCTCCTTTACCTCCACAATACTTTGGGGACCGGGCGCTTGCTCCTCCTTACTGCCCCACCCACGCCTCGGTCCGTCGCGGCTCGTGCCATTTGTGCGGAAGGCGGAGAGGGTTGGTGGCACTGGAATTTGCCACACTTCCGGTCAGCTGAGGTTAGCGGGCCAGACTTCCCGCGATAAACCCCTATTTTTACGCATGCCTGGGCGCACATGCAGCGGAAGCGTGCAGCGGGCGCACCGCTGGCGCGCCGAAGGCACGCCATAGGCATGCACGTCTGCGCCCGTCCGCGCCCGGCCGGGACCAGGGGCCACGACTCCTGGCCAAATCCCTCTAATTAGATGCATATTCACATCCAAACAACTTCTAGACCTTTGCCCTGCAATCAAACCTAACTGCACTCAGCTTTCAGTTGACAACCTGGCTATTGAAGCATGTCCTGGTTGCAGTTGCTCATTTGGCAACCCCGAGTTAAGTCACCCTAAGTCTACGGGGACCATGTCGAACACTCCTTCAATTGGCTCCTCTACTAAAGAGTTCACGTTTCTCAGTTTAAACTGCTGTTCACTCCCCAACCAAAAAAGAGATATTTTTGACCTTCTCCTCGAGGATCTACCTGATGCCTTTTTCCTGACAGAGACTTGGCTTAATGTGAGCTCGGGTTCCGATGTTGCAATAGCTCTGCCATTTAACTACGCCATCGTTAGAATGGACAGAGTCATAATAACAGGCGGGGGATTAGCCCTTTTCTACAAGAAACACCTTCAATGTAAACTTGCTCCAGTGGACATCCCGAATTGTGAAGCCGCCTTGTTTAAAATCACTCTGAGCCCCAATTTCACCTTTTCATGTCTATTGGTCTACCGCCCGCCAAGCCCTCCCTCTTCATGGGCTACATCTCTACCTGGTCTTCCATACCCTTTACTCATGAGTTCTATGAACTTCTCACTACTTGGTGATCTAAATCTACATTTGGACAATCTTTCCAATTCCATTTGCTCCAATTTTATTTCCGATCTCGCCGCAATGAATAATTATCTCTGTAATTCAGGCCCTACGCACAAAGCAGGACACCTTCTTGACCCCATTTTCTCCAGTCTTCCCCACATTCACTGCGCTCCAGCAGCACCTATTCACTGGTCTGATCATTTTTTTATTAAAGTTTAAAGTCTGTCCTCCTCCCACCTCGCTGTCTTCATTCCCTTCTCTCACGACTGCCAAAAGAGATTGGAAAAAAATTGACCCTAACGCTCTTAACAACGTACTACACTCTAACCTCCCCTCATCTGATTCTCACATAGTTACGTTCTCTAAGAATGTTCATACCTGGCTCTCCAATGCTATAGACTCTTGTCTTCCCTTGACCAATAAAAAACTTATACACAATGGTCAACTGGCCCCTTGGTTTAATGACATTTTAAAAATCGAAAAATCCAAATGTAAAGTATTGGAACATAAATGGAGGAAAAGCTACGTGCCTGACCTCAAAGATGCCTATAAAAAGGTGAAAAAAATCTACCATAACCTTTGCAAAACTACTAGGGTCAATTTTGTTTCCAAGACCATTACTGATGCAGCTAACTGCTCAAAAACTCTTTTTGGTCTAGTAAAAAAGCTTGCGGGCTCTGAAACCACGTCGAGGCGGGAGGAGTAGGTGGTGGCAGCTACTACGATCCCGTTGAACGCTAAGGGGCAGACTGCGAGGCACTAGACTGTAATGATTTAAGATTACTGTGCACTCTTCTGTTCATTGATCGCCTGATTGTTCATTTTTAATATTTTATTAGCATTGGACATCAACTGTTTTAACACCTTTTAAATTCCCCTTTCTTACCTGGTGCGAGGTGTGTGCTTTCCCTGCCCTGTTCCATCGCGGCTGCATTGCCGTTTGTGTGGAGGGCAGGGCGCCATCTTGGGTCAGTCCCGGAGCCCGGCAGGACCAGAGGTTGTGGTCTAGCTGGAGGAGGGGCTAGACTATATCTTGGCTGACAGACCGAAGCGCGAGGCGGGAGGAGTAGGTGGTGGCAGCTCCTACGATCCTGTTGAACGCTAAGGGGCAGACTGCGAGGCACTAGACTGTAATGATTTAAGATTACTGTGCACTCTTCCGTTAATTGATCGCCTGATTGTTCATTTTTAATATTTCATTAGCATTGGACATCAACTGTTTTAACACCTTTTAAATTCCACTTGTGCGAGGTGTGTGCTTTCCCTGCCCCGTTCCATCGCGGCTGCGTTGCCGTTTGTGTGGAGGGCAGGGCGCCATCTTGGGTCAGTCCCGGAACCCGGCAGGACCAGAGGTTGCGGTGTAGTTGGAGTAGGGGCTAGACTATATCCTGCACATGGTATACCGAACGCGCAGCGATCGCGCACAGCGGGCGTGCTGCAGGCGCGCCTGGACCACGCCAAGGGCCTTGAGCCCTGGTCCAGAGAGCTCCCGAGTAGGAGATAAGGTAATAACATACACGAGTGCCCAAATCATGGATATAAGGAATACGACCAACACCTCCAGATGCCCCTATTTTAAAACCGATACCTTCGTCAACTTAGCATCTACACAATGTCCCAGCTGTTCCTACAACATGATCTTAACTTTTCGTCAACACAGGGATAATGTACCCTCGGGAACAAACGAGGTTAAACATATCCAATGCTCGCTTATTAATGCTCGTTCATTAGTAAAACATAAGTATGAAATCTGCAAATTGATATCAAGTCACAACATTGACCTCCTTTTTATAACGGAAACCTGGGCAGATCAAGCATCTGGCCCAGATTTCTGCATTGCCACCCCCAATGGCTACCAGGTAGTCAGACAGGATAGACCTTCAGATAAAAAAGGTGGGGGCATAGCAATTATACACAGAAATAATCTTGTGACTAAAATAGAATCCATCGATTTCCCCCAGGCAGAAGCACTATCTTTTTCAATTATGCTCTCCCACTGTCAATCTTTTAAAGGAACCCTTCTCTACCGCCCACCCAATCCAAGGAATGATTTCCTTGCATCTCTGAATAGCTTATTAGAACCTATTGCTGCCACATTAGACTATACTATATTAGGAGATTTTAATTTTCACTTAGAATCCATCATCGACAAAGACTCCTTAGCGCTGACCTCGGACCTTTTATCAGAAGGTCTTCGACAGTTAGTTACTTCTCCCACCCATCAGGCAGGACACACCCTCGATGGCATATTTACAAATAACTCTCATATTGCCTGCCATACTGTTATTCCACTAACCTGGACGGATCATTCAGCAGTCATGTTTACCATCCTGACAACCAATTACAAAAACTCACATGTCATAACTCGCTCGCCTGTTCAATTTCGAGACTGGAAGAACATCGATGTCTCGATTCTACAGACAACTCTCTCATCCACCCAACAGGATGACACAATAGACCCACATATAGCCTCTAATAACTACTGTCGTTGGCTACAGAATGCATTTACTGTTTTGGCTCCCTCTAAAAACATGTTGCCCAACAGGAGGTCACCATCAGCCCCTTGGTTCTCAGAAGCCCTTAGACTTGAAAGACAACGTTGTAGAAATTTGGAAAGGCGATGGCGCCATCACTATGATAACAACGGCAGAGACGTATACAAAAAAAACACTTGCCACATATAGAAAGCTCATCACAACAGAAAAAAGTAACTTCTACTTAACACAAATAGAATCAGCACAAAACTCGGCCAACCAACTCTATCAAGTCGTAACTAAGTTATCCACTCCACCGGCAAGTGCAATCATAAAACATTCCCAAAATCTCTGTAACTCTCTGGCCGACTTCTTCAAGGAAAAGATCAATGATATTTACACCAACTTCACATCGAAATCTGTCACTGACCACCCTAGTCATATCCCAAGCTCCAACCCCTCCTCCGTCTCTTTCAGTGAATTCAGTCTAATTTCCTCTATACAGATAGCGGAAGTAATAGCAATCATTAAATCAGGATCTCCTACTGGCCCGTGTCCTCCGTCCATCCTTAAGCCTGTTTCCAATCTAATAGGACCTGTTCTTACTAAAATATGTAACGCCATGTTCCTTTAAGGCTCTTATCTATCGATTTGGAAAAAAGCTATTATCAAGCCTTAATTAAAAAAAAAACAATCTTGATCCCACAGAACCAAAAAGTTTTATACCAATTGCTTCTCTTCCATTCCCATCCAAATTGTTTGAAAAGATCATGAACACCCAGCTGTCTAATTATATCGACCAAAACAATCTGCTGAATGACACTCAGTTTGGTTTTCGGAAGGGGCATGGGACTGAGACAGCACTAATAAAGGCCTCAGATGAAATCAGAACGATCATTGATCAAGGCGGTGCGGCAGTCCTGATATTATTGGACTTGTCCGCAGCCTTTGATACAGTCGATCACACCACCTTGATCGACCGTGTATCCTATATTGGAATTGATCAAAAGGCAAAATTGCTTTTGACATCCTTTTTGTCTGAACGTAAACAGTCAGTCAAACTCGGTACCTACTATTCCCCTGTTTTTACTCTTCCATGTGGAGTTCCCCAGGGATCCTCGCTAAGTCCGACATTATTTAACATCTATGTGTCGGACTTGGCGACATTAAATCATATGGAATAAAGCTAACTTCATATGCCGACGACACCCAGTTCGTGTTGTTGATACATAATAATGGAGGAGCAGTTGCAGCCAGCTTTCAGGATGGTATGATGGCCATTAGTTCCTGGATGGACTGCAACTGCTTAAAGCTTAATTCCGACAAAACGGAGGTCATGATTCTTGGCTGTCTCACCCCATCTTGGTCCCGAGCATGGTGGCCCACTGAGTGGGGTCCCCGCCCATTACGTGTCACCAAGGTTAGGAGCTTGGGGGTAATATTTGATGATAAGCTATCTTTTTTTAGCCATGCAAATGCAGTTGTTTCTTCCTCCTTTTTTTCCCTCAGAATGGTCAGAAAACTTCTACCTTTTCTCCCCCCAGTGCAGGCAAGACCCTCATGTGTACCTTGGTATTATCCAAGGTGGACTACTGCAACAGACTTCTACTGAATGCACAAGAGAAAGTCCTTAATAAAATGCAGTTAGTACTGAACGCGGCAGCTAGAATTCTGACCCGCACCCCAAAGTTCTCTTCAATATCCCCCATTATTCGCCAACTCCACTGGCTCCCAGTCAAAAGCTGCACCAAATTTAAAGCCTTGTGCATTGCGTACAAAGCTATGAATAACATCGGGCCCGAATTTTAAAAAAAAGCTCTGTGCATATACACTCCTACAAGACCACTACGTTCATCTACGACTCTACTGCTCCCTATTCTGCGTACAAAAAAAGTGGCCTGGGGAGACAGACGATTTATAGTGGCAGTATCAAGACTGTGGAACACGCTCCCCCTCAACATTAAAAGCAGTCCATCCCTGATGATATTTCGAAAGCGAACAAAAACATGGCTTTTTAATCAGTAAACCCTAGCGCATCTTCAGCCTTTTTCAGCGCCGAGACACCCCAGGGTATTTCCGCGCTGTATAAATTTTATAAATAAAGAAATCAATAAATAACCCTTCGCCATTAAATAAAAGTCAGTGTGAAGATCTTGTTCACTTCTTCACACACAAAATTGATAAGATATATCTTGAAATTGCTAACTCTCATCGGTGCAGGCCCTTGCAACAACTTTCCCCTTCCACTAACCACAGATTACCCTCTCCTAGTCTGACTGCTATTACATCACACACAGTACCAGTCACGGAGTCCCGCACTACTCTCCCCCTTTTAGACTCCTGGCCCCCTCTTAACTTAGATGCCTTAGCTACCATTTGAGACAGAGTAAAGTCTGGCTCTCCTAAAGATCTGCTACCTATTTCCATTCTCAAGCAACTTGCGCCTTCCCATATGTATGTCATCCTGAATGTTTTAAACTGTTCCCTAATGGAGTCCAAAGTCCCCGATCTTTGGAAACATCCTACTGTTCCTGCCAATTACCGACCGATTTCCCTCTTCCCAGTCTTCTCCAAAATCCTTGAAAGACACATTCACCATCATCTCTCCCAGTTAATTGAGACGAACAAAATTGTCCACCCTTCTCAATCTGGGTTTAGAACCGGGTTTTCCACGGAGACCACTTTGTTGGGGGTCACTGAGTGGTTACGCCATCACCTCGATATCGGAGACACCATCGCGCTCTGCCAATTACCGACCGATTTCCCTTTTGCCAGTCTTATCCAAAATCCTTGAAAGACACATTCACCATCATCTCTCCCAGTTAATTGAGACGAACAAAATTGTCCACCCCTCTCAATCTGGGTTTAGAACCGGGTTTTCCACGGATACCACTTTGTTGGGGGTCACTGAGCGGTTACGCCATCACCTCGATATTGGAGACACCGTCGCGCTCATATTATTAGATCTCAGGGCGCCGCTCGGCACGATTTCTCTTCCCATATTAGTCAACACACTGAGGTCCTTCGGCATATGTGGTTCTGCCTTAGACTGGATTGTCTGCTTTTTGGACGGCCGCATGTTTCAGATCTTTTCGGCTACGCACAGCTCTGATATCCATCCCTCACCCTACGGGGTACCCCAGGGCTCTGTACTGAGTCCCATGCTCTTTAACCTGTATGTCAGGCCTCTAGCTGACATTGCAGAACATGCCTGTCTGACCCTTTTTACTTACACCGATCATTCTCAGATCATCTTCTCACTTTCATACTCTGACCCCTACCCTACATCCTGTCCTCAGCTGGGTCTCAGGCGTATTGCAGCATGGATGAACCAGAACTATCTGAAACTAAACGGGGATAAAACTGAGGTCTTAATTCTTGGTAAGGAGAAAAAGTTATGGGGTCCGCTTCATTGGCCCGCTGAGATGGGTGCACCTCCGAGGCCCTCCAGCCATGTCCGGAACCTAGGCGTTTACATCGATGATTCCCTGTCCATGCATCATCATGCAGTCAAGGTCACAGCTATTTGCTTTACCATCTTAGGAAGATCCTTTGGATGCTACCTAATGCCACCCAGAAAACTGTGGTCCATGCCCTTATCACCTCACGGCTAGACTACGGGAATGTCCTTTTTCTGGGTGCAAATAAGGCTGTGACCCGTAGACTGCAGCTGGTTCAAAACTCCGCAGCTAGACTTCTTTGCTGAGTCTCTAGTTCCACTCACATTTCTGGCCATCTCCGTGATCTGCACTGGTTCAGGGTGGAAAACCGCATAAAATTCAAAGCACTCAGCTATATGTTTAGGCTCAAATGGGGTTCAGCTCCACAATACTTGCAGTCTCTTGTTCAGCCATACTTCTCTACACGCCACCTTCGCTCTGCCACTCTCGAAAAATTTACTGCCCCAAGTTTCAATCTTGCTAGGATGGGTGGCAGGTCCTTTTCTTATCCTGGCCCAATGCTCTGGAATACCCTCCCGACCACTATCCGCAAAGAAACCATCTATACCAGTTTCCGCAAATCCTTAAAGACCTGGTTGTTTAACCAGTAACGTCTTTCTTCATTACTCCTCTGTACCTTGCTTTGTCCAGGCGCCGGGAAACCCTTTTTGGGTAGCTGTTGCGCCCTACAAATTCAATAAATAAATAAACAGAATCTCCGCAATGAGAATCAGGCCCAAAATAACCCTTCATTACAAAGCGTTCAAAAAATCCTCAACAGCAAATTTATCCCCTCTCTAACGTTTAGCTCCTATAAGGGGGGACGTCAAACCGATAGGCACTTTACACGGCAATCTATAATGGTCACTACTTTGTCTACAGAAACAAACAATGCAGGGTCGGATACATTTAGATGTTGGCCTTCCTAAACAAGAACCAGCCAAGAAAGGTACCTTTATTAAGATCTACAGGGAAATGCCTGAAGCTCCAATTCACACATTTAAAAAGCTCCTTTTGCCAGAAATACAGAATAGCAAAGCAGACAATCAGGGTCAACAATATTTAAAGTGGGCTGTGCCATTGTTACAACTTTCTGAAACTAGGGGGTCTCTGTCAACAGCTGGACCCTTCCAAAAATGAGTAAACACATTTGTGGAAATATCTATTGATCAAGTTAAGGATGCCCTTGCAAAAAACATGCATGGTCAGCGATAAACTTCCATGATCAAACAGCCCCTCAACCATATCTGAATATTTCTTTGTTGCAATATTTAGGCATGACATTGAAATTATATAGCTTGGGCTGTCCCCCCCTCCCACCCCCCAAGGAGTTAAATCCAAAATGGAAAACGGTTTGGTCTCCTCAAAGCTGTAGCTTTCGGTCTCAGACAATTTTGCACATTTTATGCACATGCCCTGCCCTTTGTGAACTCTGAAGGTACCTGTTGAGGACACATTTTATAGCCTTAGATAGTATAACCTGCAAACACGTCCTGATCCAATGTTTGAATAGACAACACATAAAATTGAATTGCAAATTTGTCATATTTATGGACCATGACAATCTTATCATGATAAAATACTGCAATGCAATCTCATAACATGATTGTAAAGCCTGTTATTAACCCCTTCACTGCAGGGTGTTTTCCCCCCAATGTGCGGGGGGAGGGGGGCCCCGCGTGGCGTCGCTGTGCCTGTGACGAGCTCAGCTCGTCATGAGGCACAGTGGAGCTGCACTCATGACGAGCTGAGTTTGTCACAGCCACACCCATTTCGGAACGTTCAGCACAGCGGGGTAATTATCCCCGCGTGCGAACGTTCCAACGGCCGTGACGAGCTCAGCTCGTCATGAGTGCAGCTCAACCGTGCCTCATGACTGACCATGGGATGAGTATCTCATTATTGAGAATTGCGAAGGAAGGAGATCAAAAATGTAAATCTAATGTTACTTCTGTTGAGTGAGTTGGGTCTGTTGGATTCGGATTCAAGTACATGGCTATGCACGAGATAAACACATTCTGAGTTCTGTATCAGGTGTATTGTCTATAGGTAGATTAAAGTCACTTAATACTCCTAGTTTGTCAGTGCACAGAAAAGAAAAAAAATCTCAACAGGATGATAAAATCAGATCAATAATGACATATATTAAAGAACAAAACAAAATATGGAAGGCTCTTCATAAACATTGGCATCTGATAAGGAATGGCCCGGATATTGGGGTGAAATTGGGCAATTCTCCCCTGACAACTGGACCTGGACTGAACCCTCCCTTTGGCCTGTGCCTGCCACCCTGTGAGACTGTAAGTGCCTCCCCTGAGGTCCTGGGGGGCTGTGGAGGTGTACTCCTGTGGTCGATCGGAACTTAAAGGACTGAAGGTAAAAGGTAATTACCGATTAGTGTATCCAACCCAGGCTCCATCACATTCAGCGTCAAGTTGTTCCTAGGTCCTCTTCTATTGTGACAATTGACTATCATTGGCTCTTTGTGCTTTTGTTGCTATTTATACTTAAAACTTTAAAAATTCACATCTAGGTCCGCCTTATTGGAATTTTTGTGATTTTGGTGTTATTGTCATTTGTGTATTCAAATGTAGTCTATTTTCTAATGTGTTTTTGAATCTTCATTGTTTTGAATTACTACGTCTTTACTGTTTTAGTACTGCATGAATACTTTGTACATTTCCTCTAAGTTAAGTCTGCCCTTTGTTTGCCATAGCAACCAGGGTGTTGAGATCAGGTTTATTTAGTGACGTTAGTGGTTCACACTAAGCATGGGTGTAGCAGGCGTAGCGCCTCTACGCGTATTTCCACGGAGTTTGAAAAAAACTCAGTGGAAATACGCTACACTATGCTATGCTATGTTCTCTCCCCCTCCCAAATTATAAAAAATTAAAAAAGAAGGCCCTTACCTGTGTGGTTGCCTCCTCCTCTGTCGGGCTTCTCTCCTTCCTACTCCAGGACGCACAACGTAGTGTTTTTTCATGGGAGAAGGATGGTGAGGAGCAGTAAGGAGAGCGGCCAGGCAGAGGAGGAAGCAGCTACAAAGGTAAGTGCCTTCTTTAAAAAAATTATACTTTGGGGGGGTGGAGGGGCTGGCAAACTCCACTCCGCCACAGAGGGGAGTTTTGCCTAAACTCTGTGGGGCATATTATCAAGCATAAGCGATAATTATCGCTATGCTTGGTTAGCGGCAATAATTGTATCCCCATGCTTCGCCGATTTTTATCGCTTAGGAGCCTTTCTATCATCAAGGTTTATCTCCTAAGCGATAAAAATCAACCGAAATGCATGAATATCGCTGAAAAGTCAGCGATATTCATGCATTACCGAGCTAATGCTCTTAGCCATGTTATCCTCCTACCATTGGATAACATGGCTAAGAACTGCTCAGGGCAGGTGTTAGCTTTTGGAGATATTCGCGCTTAGCGCTAATATTTCCAAAAGTAGGTAATAGGAGATAGCGATGTTAGCGACTGTTTCCAGTCGCTAACATCTGGGCACGCCCACTTTGCATGTCATTAGCGATAATTATCGCTGACATGCAAAGTGGGCCCCTAAATGCCCGCTATCACCTACAAGCTGTCGCTAACTAGTGTTAGCGACAGCTTGGTAATAGGGCGATGAAATTATCGCCGCATTAGCGGGAAAAAGTCCCACTAATGCGGCGATAATGGCCCTTGGTAATATGCCCCTGTGTTTGTAACAGAGCAGGGAGTAGGCAAATATCCGCAAGCTCCGTTGGCGAAGCGGAGCTACCCGCCCGGGGTTAGTTCACACTGGTTACACACCCACCTCAAATAATAAATCAATTTCTTACCGTCACATGAGATGTCTAGTGGTGATATTATACTGGATGCCTCTTAGCACTTCTCGATTAGCCAAGCTTTGGGAGGGATTGCTAGCAGTTTAATATAAATGGTTAAAAATAATGTTTTTGTTGTAAATCATTACATTCAGTAATTACTAATGGAACATATGTGACCGTCACTCTGTGAGCACTGCAGAGAGCCCACTTATTGGATGAGCATGCAATCTGAACAGTGCTATGGCCCTGAAAATCACGCTGCCTTCACTCTGAGCTCCAGAGCTGTGAACCAAGCTCTAATATGAACCTCGACCCACAACAAGAACTGCCACAGACAACGAAATGCAACTCAGCTCACAAGCACCGTAGTGGGAAAATTCAATAGCTCAGCCTTTTAAAGCCGCGACCACTTGGCTTTGCCAATACTTAGTAAATTACAATTACAATACAATATAGCACTAAAGCAAAGAGAGTTTACAAATGTTAACACATTCAAATCTTTACTTATGTGAAATATGCAATGCCTATACAGTAATTTATTGCTAACACCAGAGGTCCCACAGAAGAGACTTGCGGCCAAATGCATCATCGGGACATTTTGCGATTCCTTATTTGCGAAAAATAGGGAATCGCAAATAAGGAATCGCAAAATGGGATGCAATAATTTATTCGCATAATTTTTGTGAATCGGTGAAAATCGCAATTTTTACCGAATCGCAAGGATTATGCGAATTCTAAATTGCGATTTCACAAAAGGCATTGACATTTTGCGAATTTCTATTTGCGATTCGCAAAATGTTAATGCATTACATGGGTGCAGGGGGGGTCTAAATGACCCCCCACTGCACCCCTGAAATGCATTTTTAAGTGCATGTTTCACACACACATGTCCTAAGGACATGTGTGTCTGTAACATTACAGTGTTTAAAATGCAATTTTGAGCATTTTTAAACTTTTTTGCAAATTACCACGAGGTTCAACCTCGTGGTAATTTGCACCCCCTAATTGCGAATTCGCAATTTAAAATGCAATCATGCATTGCTTTTAAGGAATCGCAAATTTGCGATTCCTTAAAAGCAATCGCATTTTTGGAATTCGCTAAAAATAGCGATTTTCCCAAAAATGTTTGATGCATCCAAAAAAGATATTTAGGAATAGCAAACGGCCGAATTTACCGATTCGCACCGTTTGCGACTCCTAAATACCTTGATGCATGTGGGCCCTATTCTCTTGCCAGTGCCTGTTCAGCTTCTTTACACGTATCTCCACATTTTCAGGATTTTGAGCTGGAGAACAGAATGGTACCCTCTACATCAGCAGACTGTGAACTGTGCACAGACTCATGTTTCACTGGCAGGCAATGCATAAAGAAGGAAAGAAAATGTGGGTATTCTGATCGTGTCTACCTCTGGAAAGCAAATTGTCCTTTCCTTTGTAAAACACTCTAATAAAGTAATAAAAAGCAGCTTGCAGGCGGTCACTGAATAGAAAGCCTGTAATACTGCCGAAGTGAATGGTTTCATTTCACGAGTCAATGCTATTTTCTAATAGTAACCTGGGTGTGCTGATTTAATACCACTGACATACCTTCCTGCACCCAGCTAACACCTGAGCACTGCTAGAGTTTTTCTGTGGTTGTGTCTAAACAGCTTTTGTTAAACTATGGTGACAACTAATATGGTAGAGAGAATAACAGGCGTTAGTGGGACACATCTAAGGAAAGAATTGGGAAAGCCAAGGCGTCTGGCCTCGACAATGTGCTTAGTAGTTTTGTGTGTTTTGTCTTGCAAATATAACAAAATAAAGAGAATCTTGGTTGCTCTAATACTTTTGATCAAAGTCTAATTTTGTCTGTAAAAAGAGAGGCCATTTGGTTAGTATCTGCTGCAGCAGTTTCTGAGTGGCAAATGCATACCTTATTTAAAGGCAGAGCAGAAATGTTGGCAATCTAGGATGATGTATTTATATTTGGAAGAACTGTGGAAGAACATATTTGGAGGCTAAAAGATATGCTCACAAAAAAAAGAATGGATAACTTTGAGTTTTGTAAAACTCAAGTAGAGTATCTGGGTCATGACTCTTTAAAAAATACAGCCCATTTTCCTGAAAGAAAACCGGATGCATTTAAAAAGACAAAAAATGCATGATTGGACCAGTGCCTGCTACTAAAAATATCTTTTCAACCATTCTCAAAGATGAAGGGGTCCCCATTGGTGAATGGGTTGTCACCAACTTTGAGTTGGCAGCAAAGTGTGGATGTTTTGCAACCGCATTTTGGTCGCAAAACATTAATACATACCAATATAAATCGGTATTTGGAAAGGAATGCCCTAATCATGAGCCTTCCATCTACCGATTTACAAATTGCGATTATGTAACAGGTTACCAAATTGCAATTTGGGCTTTGTACATTTGGAAACAGGGCCAGGTTTAAGGCAGTGGGACGTGTGCGGCTGCACTGGGCACTGACCTAGAGGGGGGCCCTGACCTCAGGGGGGGCACTGTTTTTAGCAATAGCCTTGGACACCTGTTGCAGACTTCCTTGTGCATCCAGGTTTCAGGCAGAAATTAAAATGCCATGATAACTCTTGTGATTAATGTTCTTGCTAGAGAGAGAGAGAGAGAGAGAGAGAGAGATCAGAGTTTGGTCTTGAAGCAATTTTGACTCACTGTAAAGTAGTGCAGAGGGTTAATATGCCTGCGGCAAAGAACAGTGTGAGGGTGCCCCCGCAATAACCCCCCTTTGAATGAGGCGACTGTATTAAAAGACCCCTGGGTGCCTTACCACATACATTAGAATGAGGACTGTGAAAACCTGGATCGGACTATCCCAGTAACCAAGGGTTTTTCCTTCACAACGCAGCTCGGCGAGAATGACCTGGAAGTGGTCCACCCCTGGAGGGGCGGAACAGTAAGCCACGACACCCAATCAGGAAGGTCTGTCGGTCCAGAGGAGTGGCTGAAAAAGGAGGACGGAAGCACGTCACGGTTGTCAGCTGCTGGGAGACGGGTAATGCGGGAGAGCAGAGAAAGCGCTGGCGAACCAGAGGAAAATGCGGAGGAGGAAACAGAGAACTGGGCGGAGAGCGAAGGTGGCGACGGAGGAGACGGAGATCTGGAATACCCAGAACTGTGGTCCGAAGACTGCTGGATCCCGGAGGAGGCGGATAAGCCGCCACAACCCAGGAGAGTTTCGGCAGAGAGGGGTACGTGGTTTGGGCGTAGGGAGGAAGGAAGGGAGGAGTGGGAAAAGGGTGGATCCCGGGACTGTTTCTCCACTGCATAGACACCCATAAGAAGCACTCCACTGCACTTAAAAAACCCTGAGCAATTCCGCTTTATGCACGTTGCCTTAAACCTTCTCCAACACCGCCCCATTATCCGAGCTGAGAAATAGATCAGCAACCATTGTTTTTTTTTTGTTTTCCCTTCTTTTCCCGAGCTCCTTAAACTTTTGGTTCTTGAATTCCCTCACTACTTCCTTTAGCCACTCACTTAGGTGGTTATGTTATGTTATATGTTATGTTATAAAGGTATTTATAACGTGCACTGATACTCAAGAGTGTCCTGGCACGTGGGGAAACAGTAACATGTGAGGCAGCAAGGGCTAGATGGATTGTTTAAACAGATGAGTTTTTAGCGGCTTTTTGAAGGTGGACAGTTCCTTAATGTGCCGAAGATCATCTGGGATTGCATTCCATAGAGTGGCAGCCTTGACCGTAAAGGACTGCCCCCCAAGACGTGCTCTCCGAAATCTGGGAATCACCAGCCGTCTTTGCAGAGCTGAGCGCAGTGGCCGGTTGGGAGTATAAAAGGCAAACCTGGAACTGATATAGGCAGGGCCCGAGCCGTGTAGTGCCTTGTGTGTCATGGTCAGCACTTTAAAATGCACACGCTGAGCAACGCTGCTTGGGAACGCTTAGGCACCTCGGTATGTTAAATAAAAGCCTAACTGCAGCATTCTGAATGACCTGCAGCTTTCCCATGAGGTACCCTGGGATGCCGAGGTAAAGGGCGTTGGCATAATCCAGGCGAGACATTATAAGCGCCCTGGCCACCGTCTCCCTAGCAGAGCGGGGAAGCAGGGGAAAGAACCTCCTCAGGGCTTTGAGTGTGCCAAAGCACACCCCTGAGAGTCTCTTGATCTGCTCATGGAAGCCTAAATCGCCCCAAAACCAAATTCCCAGATTCTTAGCAACTCCACAATCTCCCGTGGGACAAGGAAACCCCGGAGGCCAGAGGGTCTCTCTAAAAGCAGGAGGGAAGTGACCATAGAGGAGCACCACTGATTTCTCTTCATTGCATTTCAGGCTAGCCTGAGCTAACCACGAAAAAACCGATGATAGGCTCCGATGGGCCACCTCAGTCAGAAGATCATCACCCTTCCACGTGAAGAGAAGCTGGGTGTCATCGGCGTAAGCCATCATTTTCGCACCCAGCTTCTCCGCCAAATAGATCAGGGGAGTAAGGTAGACAGTGAACAAAAGGGGGCTCAATGTGGACCCCTGAGGAACACCGGTGGCCACTTTACTATCCGATGAAGAGAAGGGGGCATCCACACTTGTTGGGTACGGTTGTCCAAGAAGGATTTAACCCATTCCCAAGCCGTGCCAGAAATGCCGATGTCAGACAGGCGGGAGAGGAGCTGAAGGTGGGGTACCGTATCAAAGGCGGACGAGAGAGGTGGAGCAAAATCAGAGCTGCCATGCCGCCCGCATCCAGGCACTCCCTGATGCCCTCCGCAATCTCGACTAGCGCTGTTTCGATGCTAAATGATGTCCTAAACCCGGATTGCGCCGGGTGAAGAGCTCCCGAGGATTCCACGAATCTCTCCAGTTGTTTAAAAGCCACTTTTTCACACACCTTACCTAAGGCTGGAAGAAGGGAAACAGGGCAATAGTTGGAGAGAAGTGTGGAATCAGCTGAAGGTTTCTTAAGGAGAGGGAGGAGTTTAGCATGTTTCCATTGCAGGGGCACTCTTCCAGATTTCAGTGAGTTATTGACCAGCATCACTACCTCCGGAGAGACTATCTCCGCCACCCCACTCAGGACCCTAGCAGGGCAGGGGTCTGCAGGCGAACCAGATTTTAATGATTTTAGGATGGATAAGACATCTCTCTCCTCTGCTGATATGAAATGCGAGAAGAGTTGGTTGGGTGTGGTGGTGCATGGGGTGAGTGGTGTAGATGGAGGAAATTGCGCTAGGGGGTAGTCCGAAGGCTGTCTTGTATCTTTTGGATCTTGGCAATAAAAAAAGTGGATAGATCATCACACCATTGGGATGAAACAGGAGGGGAGGAGAGTTCAGCAGCGGGTGACAGGAAGCTGCAGACAATGGCAAAGATTTCTCTGCTGTTATTCTTGGCTTTAGAGATTCTGTCTGCAGAGAAGTTGTCTTTGGCTTCTTTAATGGCAGTGTAGTACTCCCTCTGGGCGGCACGAAGCGCCACCTTTGCACGGGGCCAGTACTCCAGGCGCCATTCCTGCTCTAATTTTTTTCCTCCCAATTTCAGTGATTTAAGGGAGTCGGTGAACCATAGTTGAGAGGGAGACCTCCGTGGGAGGCATTTCGTGGAGGACTGGGGGAGAGATTTGACGGCCTGGCTAATCCAGTTCGAAAACCTCTCCACCGCTTCATCAAGATCAGCGGCCTCGTACGGGAGCGTGAGGGACAGTGCTCTGGACAGGGCCGGGATGTTAATTTTCTTAGGTTACTGTCCAGAGACCTTACCAGCCTGCAGATGGGAGCTACCAATGCTCCATGAAAAACAGATCAAAAGGTGATCCGACCAAGTGACAGGCCTGGGAGCTGATACATTAAGCTCGAAGTTGGAATATACTGGATCTAATAGGTGACCACATTTATGAGTGGCAACCAGGACCCGCTGGGTCATATGGGTCAGGTTACAAAGATCCGACAAGTCCCTCGTCCCTGGGGCCAGCGGGTTCTCCAAATGAATATTAAAGTCTCCTAACAATAGAAACCTGGAGAACCGGAGCACACGCGAGGCAATAACCTCGTCGAGAGAATTAAGAAAGGTGCTAGGCGGGCCTGGGGGTTGGTAGGCCAATACCCCACCCAAAGTGAAGTGCGGAGATATGTTCAATGAGAACTCCAACGCTTCGCCCCCCATGATCTCCCCCGTGAGTTCCTTGGTGAGCGTCCACATTTCTCTGAACACTATTGCAACACCACCCCCTCTACCTCACTGACGGTCAACCCTAACTATCTTATACCACCTAGGGATGGTTAATTCAACCACTGGGGAGCAAGAATCATTTAGCCAGGTCTCAGTAACAAATAGAAGATCCAATTGTTCGTCAACAATCAGCTCATGGACGTCGGCCGCGTGTTTCGCCAGCGACCGTGCATTAATGAGACCCGCACGAATATTAGATTTCTGTGCTGTGGGGGGGGGGGGGCGGGGGAGGGGGGGGGATCAGGCTGGTTCATGAGAAAGTGAAAGTGACATGAAGGGCAAGTCCTCAGCCTATCATTAAGGACCGCCCACTCTCTGACAGAACAACAGGAAACCTTGTCTAGCCTTAGTAATGTCTCCCGGTCATAAGAGATCCTTTAAGACACATCACTGGCCGTGTCACGGCCAGCGGTCCTGGCCCTGTGCGCTGCCGAGGCGCAGATGGGCTTACCTTAGGCGCACCTTTGGCGCGCAATTGGTGCACCCGCTGCGCACACGAGGACACATGCGCGCTTTATGGCGCGGACCTCCGAGCAGCTGGGCCGCTAACTTGGGTCCAACCGTGCTTCAGGATACACCCAAAATGGCGCCCGCCCTCCACACGATAGGCACAAACAGCCGCGGTGGACCGGGGCAGGGGAGGCCACACAGGAAGGTAGGAGATGCTTTGACAGTGATACATTTTAAAATACGAAGCTTCAATGTGCAAAATAGCAGTTGTTAAAAAATGTTCAGCGCCTGCATCTAAATCATGCAGGAGCCGTCCGCGTGATTCCAGCACCAAATGTCATCAGGTTAAAATGCAAATGCTGTCAATGCTGCCCCTCGCTGTCGCAGTACCCGCAGTGGGAAACAGGAGCTGCCACCACCTGATTAGCCCAGGTGGTGGAAGCAGATGTAACAAACTGACCAGTTACACTGACTGCTGCCTTTTCTTCTCTCTCTCGAGTGAACGTCAAGACTTAGGGACCCTGACCAGCCCCACCCGGATACAGCAGATTCCACAGCTTGAGACGACTATATCTCCTTTGGAACCGGTCACGACGAGCGGTTATTCCGATTTTTTGTTCATCCTGTGCCAATTCAACAGACTTGTCTCTTTTCATTTTGACCTCCCTCCTGGTATTGTTCTGTTACACAACTTCAATAAACCTCACAGTATAGATCTCATACGGCCTTCTCGCTTCTGTTTCCGACCCTCCCTCCTATTAACAGATCTGTTTTTTATGTTGATAGCTGAGTGGATAAGCCAGCCTTTACCAGCGCTTTAAAACAAATGAGATGCATTTGAGAGAAGGGCTATGGAGAGGTGAGGGTCACTTTTGCAGGGTGGTAGTGAGGGAATCCGGAAACGCTGCCATATGGGAGGGGCACCAAAAAAGATTGTTGCATAGGGCGCCACCAGCACTGAATCTGGCCCTGTTTGGAACTGCCTGTTTGCGGTTTCAAACAGCTCGATTCTGTGAATCAAGGCTTTGTACATCTAGACCTAAATTCCGTAACTTCACAGAACAGCAGTTATTTTCTGTGGTTCTGTAATGGCCCTGAGTTTAAGTGCCTCTGTTTTAGTTTTAATGTATTTTTATGGCAGCACATTAATTGCAATAATATTAACACTGGTTGTCCAGCACTTAATGTCTTGATGAAACAGCTTCAGAGCTAAAATAAATGTAAAATGCTTAAACATAATTGATATGGGAACTAGACTGTTTGAAATGACAAAGGCATGAGCAGGAGCTCAAAGTTCGGGTGTCCTTCAGAATATAGATCTGAAAACTGGGCAGACTTTGTGGGAAGCTGAATATTTAATTTCCCACCATCCTCTGAACTGGTACCCCAGCCTCGAGCTTGGCTCTGCTGAGGGTATCAAGTCTCCCATGGCAAGACATCACTTTTTCTCACATTTCTTTTTTTTTTTTTTGATTTTATAAAGTTTTTATTGAAAAATAAAAGTGGCATATACATTGGCAGTTGTATACAGTACATTTGTGTTATCTATATTTCTTGGCTTGTCGAAGGGGACCTCTAAATAGTTTTTCTTCTTTCTTGGTAAAAAAAACACAGGGACAGATTTAATAGCAGTTTGTACAGCTTCCTAGTAATACATAGAAACGCAAATTAACACAAAGGGGCTGATTTAATTCTCCCCAAACGAGGTAATTACCCTCGCCACGGCGGAGTACTTTACTCCAGCCATGGCATAGAAATGTCAAATGACAATGCAGACATCTCATAGTTCTCAGGCCATCGGGGGTCTATAGGAAGCGTAGTAGTCTCCAGGGTCTACATGCTGAAGGTCTGGCCGACTCTAAGGGCCATATGTATCATCATGACCATTTGCGATTTCTAAATAGCGATTTTTAAGGAATCACTATTTAGAAATCGCAAGATGGTATGTATGTAGGAAATCGCTTCTTTTTAGCGATTCCTTAACATTCCTAAATTGCGATTAGCAAATTTCTAATCGCAAATTTCCCATTCATTTCTATGGGCCAGGAGGCCCATAGGAATGAAGGGGAAATTTGCGATTAGCAATTTGCTATTCGCAATTTAGGAATATTTTCAAGGGTGCAGGGGTGTCACAAGAACACCCTGCTGCACCCCTGAAAATGACATGTGTGGGCATATGCCGCACATACATGCCCTAAGGGCATGTATGAGCGTCATATGGCACCTTTGGATTTTAAATAAATTGCTTTTTTAAAAGAATTCGCAACTTACCACCAACTAGAAGTTGGTGGTAATTTGCGAATCCTTATGGGCATTTTTGAATTAATTTTCCTTTGATACATTGCATTTTATGGGCATTTTTGAATTAATTTTCCTTTGATACATTGCATTTCAGGAATCGCACAATTTGCGATTCCTTAAGTGCAATCGCAAAATAAGGAATAGCAAATTTTGGGATTCCTTATTTTGCTGCCAAAATCTTTCATACATACCATTTAGCAAATTAGCATTCGCAAAGGCTGAAATTCTGCGAATTTCGGCCTTTGCAAATGCTAATTTGCTTGATACATATGGCCCTAAAGGAGGCGGCTGGATCTCCAGGTTAGTGGAAAAAGTAGCCTTTCAGCCAACATTTAAATCAGCCTGAAAATCTTGATGAAATATTAAATTCCCAGCGCAAACGTTTTTTGTGTGCTTAACCCCTTCGAGGCTGATGACGAGCTGGGCTCGTCATGGTGTAGCCTCCTCAAACACTGATGACAAGCCCAGCTCGTCATGAACAATGGGAAAAGGAAAAGGACAGCACAGGAGGAAAATAACACTAGCATCGATGGTGTTAAAAGCATCTCTTAAAGTAACACAAGTCAGTTTTGCGCTCTTTTGCATTGTTTTGAATCTAGGGGTGTCCCATGGGTGATGCATGAGTGTTTCCATGCTATAACCCTTGGAGGCTTATCTAAAAGCCCCTTTCACTGCCCGATCGTCACTTTTAATATGGGAAAAAGCGATGCACTGTCAGCACAAGGGGCTTTTAAACAAGCCCCTTAGGGGCATATTACCAAGCAATAGCGATAATTATCGCTATTGCTTGGTTAGAGACAAAAATTTACCGCTGAGCTGCAGCGATTTTTATCGCAGATAAACCTTGGTATCACCAAGGTTTAACGCAAATGCGATAAAAATCGGCAGCAATGCATGAATATCGCTGAAAAGTCAGCGATATTCATGCATTACCGAGCTAATGCTCTTAGCCATGTTATCCACCTCCCATTGGATAACATGGCTAAGAACTGCTCAGGGCAGGTGTTAGCTTTTGGAGATATTTGTGCTTAGCCCGAATATCTCCAAAAGTTGGTAATAGGAGATAGCGATGTTAGCGACTGTTTCCAGTCGCTAACATCTTGGCACGCCCACTTTGCATGTCATTAGTGATAAATATCACTGACATGCAAAGCGGGCCCAATATGGTCACTATCTCCTACTAGCTGTCGGTAACTGGTGTTAGCGACAGCTAGGTAATAGGGAAATAATTTTATCTCCGCTTTCTTAGCTTTTAAAGCCAAAAAAGCGGAGATAAACCCCCTTCATAATATGCCCCTTAGTTTTTAACAGATGCAAAGATTTACCCACTAAAATTGCATGAACAAAATGCCACCTTGAGGCAGGTGCTAATGAAGGTAAATTGTTCACTGCTCTCTCCCCATTACTTAGCACAGCTCAATAACTTTGGTTGCTGCAAAACACGATTGTTTATGACATTTCATATACGTCTGTTTTGAGTGATGTCCATTGAATGCATATGAATGATGCACAGAGTAACAGCCCCACCCATCCTTCCTTTGCCCTGTAAATAACTTTCATGCTTTTCAATGAAAAGGGGTTGTTCTTACTTCAATGCAAATTGCCCTCCCAAATCATGTTAATAGTCTGGGAAATAACTGTATATTAAAATGCAAACAGCAGCGAATGTGAAGATGGAGGCATGCATGGGACTACAAACCTCCAGTGCAGCATTTGCATTCATAATGTGTTGCATCCGTGACTCTTATCCTTAAAGGGGCAGAGGTCACAATGCCACACAAAGTGATCCACCATGATTGGTCATGGATGAGAGCAAACTGTGATCCATGAACAAGTTGACTGTGCTTCTCCCAATGTTCGTAACAGGCGCATGCACAATATAACCGCCAGTTTTTGGTAATTACAAATTGCAGTGCACTGTCTTACATTGTGAATTGGCACTCAATGTGCCCGATTCACAAGGGTAAACTGAGATCAAAAGTCTTAGTTTAGGCCTAAAGTCCAAGTTTAGACTTAAAGTTTTACCTTATTAGTAGTAAAGTTAGACTTTGGTCTAAGTTAGACTTTTGGTCTAAACTTAGACCAAAAATCTAACTTTACTAGAAGTAAAGTTAGACTTTAGGACTAAACTTAAACTTTGGTCTAAGTATACCTTTGTGAACCGGGCCCTGCATTAGTAAAGTCAGCTGATCTGGTTTTGAGACTCTAAAAGGCTTTTGGCGCAATAGGTCCCTGTTTATAAAAAGGCAGATGCTGCACAAAAGCAGTCTATGATTGTGCTCACTCATGATCAACTTCACAAATGAGTCATGGGCTTATTGAGGCCATATTTATGAAGTCCTTGAACCATTAGGCTTTTTGGTCTAACCAAAGGTACCAAACCATCACTGGCACTGCCTCCGCTTCAAACAAATCTCTTGCCGAATGTAGATGCAGCAATACATCACAGCATCACAGGGTATGCACAATGTGCACTGACAAAGACCCCGGCAGAACAATATTCTTTGGGCAGGACTAACTCTGCAAATGTTGCTAACTTTTGTGAACACAGACATGCAGTCAAGCAAGGGACAGCCATACCTTCATTCTCTTTCTCCAACTTCCAGGATTGTACTGGGGTCTGTTAATGGCACAGTCTACAAGACAAACATGCGTTTCCAAAGGCAAGAGGTCTGGCCTTCAAAATAAAGGATTTCTTCACTTTGTGACTCGGCATGCCTGGCAGTGTGAATGGGTGACTGTAATGAGTCAGTGGGTAGATAGATGTGTGCGAGAGGTACCCAGGGCATGGATGGCTTGGATGATAGGGGCTGAAGAATGACGGGAAATAGTGTGGGGAGAGACCTTTGACCCTGCTCTCAGGCAGGTCGCTCCCCACACTGCTGCACGGCTCTGCCTGCATTGTTTTTGCCTAATCTTGTATTTTTCCCCGGTGCCTACATTTTTTTCTTGCCAAGACTTGTTTTTATTCCCCTGTGCCTGTACTTGCTTTCTTGCCCAGACTTGTTTTTATTCCCCTGTGCCTTTACTTGCTTTCTTGTCCAGACTTGTTTTTATTCCCCTGTGCCTGTACTTGATTTCTTGCCCAGACTTGTTTTTATTCCCCTGTGCCTAACTTGCTTTCTTGCCCAGACTTGTTTTTATTCCTCTGTGCCTGTACTTGTTTTCTTGCCTAAACTTGTTTTACCTTCCTCTGCCCAGTTCTCCTGCGGCCCGCCCATTTTTCCCACCGCTGTGTCCCTGTGGCCCGCCCACCTGCAATCCCATTCGCCGCCCCGGCGCACCTAAGGCAAGCCCGTCTGTGCCCGTCTGTGCCTGGACCGCTCCCAGCGGCAGGACCCCTGGACACCACGAACGCCACGACGCCCGACACCGCTACGATGCCAGAACACTTCACCCACTCAACACCGCACAATCACACACCTGCTTCCTGGCCGCCCGAAGCGCACCCACGGAGCTTTCACCTGCCGGAACTGCAGCTTCACAAGCATCCGCCCCACCATGCTGCCGACCAGGAAAGAACCCAACCACCTCAGATGCATCCTTCTCAACACCCGCTCCGCCCGAAAACATGCAGTTGAACTCTGGGACCTACTCGTCTCAACCTCCCAAGACGTCGCCTTCCTGACAGAGACCTGGCTGAACGTCGCCTCGGCACCCGACATAGCCATAGCCGTCCCGGAAGGCCACAAGATCACCCGCAAGGACCGCACCAACAGAGCCGGAGGAGGAATCGCCATCATCCACAGGAAAACTCTCAGAGTCTCAGCCAACACTGACGACACCCTCAGCACCGCCGAACACCTGCACTTCCAGATCTACATCGACCCCAACACCACCCTCAGAGGAACCCTCATCTACAGACCGCCCGGACCCCGACCACAGTTCAGCGACTCCATCGCCGACTTCGTCAGCACACACGCCCTTGCCTCCACGGACTACATCCTCCTCGGGGACCTGAACTTCCACCTTGAGAACAATGACGACACCAACTCCACCACCTTAATCAACAACCTAGCCAACCTCGGACTCAGACAACTCGTCACAACACCCACCCACTCCGCCGGTCCCACGCTTGACCCCATCTTCTCCGCAAGCCCCCACGTCTCCTTCAACCATATCACCGAACTCCACTGGACCGACCACCGCTGCATCCACTTCACCTTCAAGAAACCCACCACGCACCACTGCACCCAACAGATGCGTCACCGCTGCTGGAGCAAAGTCACCGAAGACCACACCACACCCCACCTGAGAGAACTGCACTGGCTCCCAGTCAACAAGAGAATAACCTTCAAGCTCCTCACCCACACACACAAGGCACTCCACAACACCGGACCAACGTACCTCAACAGATGACTCAGCTTCTACACCCCCACCCGCCAGCTCCTCTCTGCCGACCTCGCCCTCGCTACAGTCCCCCGCTTCCAAAGAGCGACCTCAGGCGGCAGATCGTTCTCCCACCTCTCTGCAAAGACCTGGAAAGCCCTCCCCATCCACCTACGGCAGACCCAAGACCTGCTGACCTTCAGAAAACTCCTCAAGACCTGGCTTTTCGAGCAATAGCAGCATTCCCCACCCCAGCGCCTTGAGACCCTCACGGGTGAGTAGTGCGCTTTACAAATTATATGATTGATTGATTGATTGATTAATTACAACGACAACCACGCCAATTTGACCTTTGCAATGTGGTTGGAACAACTAATGCATCTTAACCACGCATTCCTTTACCACACATTACGATAACATGTCTTAGGTATAGCAGCATTGGATTTTAAAGTTCCCTACTGTTGCACGGACTGGAGTTGGAATAGTATATTATACTAAGCCAGTTGTACGACCCTTACATTTTGTTAGTCACAAATTGTGTCGCTTTGTGGTTTGCAAAATGCAATTTACAACAGTGTCATAGACACTGTTAGCGATTTCTAATGAGGTCGCAATTTGCATGCCTCAATAATATTCATGAGGCAGGTGTTATTTGCGACCTCATTAAGAATGGGTAATACTCCCAGGGATGGTGGCCTGCTGGGGTCAGCAGACCACCATGTCTGTGAATGCTTTTTTAATAAAGCAGTTTTGTTTATAAATGCTGCCCGTTTTTCTTAAAGGAAAACGGTATGCATTTAAAAAAGAAAAATTAATCTTTTCAGATTAATTTTTTAAGGGCCGGCTGTGGTCCTTGGGACCACTTCCTGCTCTTAAAAATATTTTCGCACCCATTCACAAAGGGGAAGGGATCCCCTGGGGACCCCTTCCCATTTGCGAGTGGCTTACCACCTACTACCATCTTACCACCTCCTAAAAGCGAGTCACAAACCCTATTTTGCGAGTTGGGAATTGGTTATCGACTTACAAAATAGAGTTTATACATGGGCCAGACCAAGTTTGCGGTAACAGGCCTATTTACTGTTTGCAACTGCAAAAAACGGTTGTACATCTGGCCCACTGTTCCAAAGTCCAGCGCTTTTCCTAAGGCAAGTCATTGTAAAGACTTGCATGGTAAAGGAATGTGCGGTTAAGACGCATTTGTTATTCCAAACGCATTGTTTAGGCATGCATGGTTGTGTCATACAACCAAGAATGACAGGTGTTAGGGGAATGGGAAGAGATGCAGGTGCAGCAGGATGTTAAGAGATGCCTTAGGAAAGCTAAAGGACACCTATTGATGAGTTTAAGGGACTGAGCTAGGTGTAGGCAGGGTATCTCTGTTGCTCTCTAGGATAGCTCATAGGAGCAGTAACACTAAGAGGATGGGCTTCAGCACAGTGAGGCTGCAGGGAGCTAAGAAGCAATGAAGCTACAGATGCTAAGAGGAACAGCAACAATACAGGTGGTATCAGGCATGTCTTGTGGCCAGGAAAAAATGTGTTCATTCAGGCAAAATCTCTTAAAACTTTGTTAGTCTTCATGGGATCAAAACATGATTTTCACCCACAGGAGACTTGTTCAAGTAGAACATGCCTTGGTCAAACTGTAAAATCGTAGTCATGGGGCATTTTCTCCTTAAACCAGTCTCTTGGCATTATCTCTGAAGACTTTTGAATGCAAAGTATGCCCTCATGTCGAATTTTCAAGCAAAATAGTGGCAGGTACATTTGATAAATGTTTGAATAATTTTGTGTAATGTTCGTGTTAGACCTGGCACTATTTGCGTGGGTCTCCCTTCCATTTTTGCTGATGCCTCATGTATTTTTGCTGGTGTTAGATGATTTGGGCACTGTGCCACTGCTGTCCAGTGCCACGGTGCAAGTGCTCCCTACTGTAAATTAATGTATTGATCAGTGATTCCATGATTGGCTTGTTTGGTTTACTTGTCAGACCTTCGTATAGTGCACTGAGTGTGCCCAGGGCTTGTAAATGCAAATGCTGCTGGTGGGCTTGCAGCACTGGTTGTGCCACCCACAGAAGCAACCATGTAAAATGTGTCTAAGGGCTGCCTTTGCAGAGCCTGTGTGCAGTCTGGTACTGCCATGCTGACTGGGCAAGTGCACCCACTTGCCAGTCCCTAAACCTTCCCCTTTCTTCATATCAGACACCCCTATGGTAGGCCCATGGGTAGGGTGTATTGTATAAGATAGGACAAGCCCTGGTGTGTGGCATGTCCTAATAGTGAATTACAGCCATTTTCGTTTTTCACTATTGCAAGGCTTCCTGTGCTCCATAGGCCAGAATGGGCAGTTAGATTATTACATTCTTATAATCCTAACTGGCTCAGAGAACATGGTGGAAATTCGAATTTAGTATGCCTGGACTCAGAATGATAAAATGCATCTTTTATTGAAGTTGGTTTTAAAATTCTGTGTTTGAAAATACCACTTTTAGAAAGTAGGTATTTTCTTGCCTAACCTTTCAAGCCTGCCTCTGCTAGGTTGTGTATTCCTTGCCTGTTTTGGAGTTGGCCCGAGCCACAGACGATCGTAATGTAGGTCAGGAGAGGGACAACTCCAAAATACTCATTTTATGTTGAAAAAAAAAAACCCTGCCGCGGAACCCATGATGTGAAGACATCTCAGGCTTCACAATAGGGCCTTTGGAAATCCCAGAAGCCCACATTGGTAAAACCATGAGTTTTACTACACACACTCACTCCTCAGGTCAGGGTACGCCTTAGCGCACGTATACCGCCGGGGAGGTTTGGTCCTCATGAAAGCTTTGCTGAAAATGCAATTATAAGCAGAAACATGTTGATCACATACTAGCCTTAAATCGGATATAGCTGGGTCACGTCCGTCTCATCAGTTTTTAACGATTGTAGGCTTTTCCGGTATTAAAATTAATTGTGGGAGAAGCCTGCCATCTTTTAACTTTTAACTTTACCCTACCCTTTGCACTGATACACTTTCCCAAAAAATCCTGCTCCGCTGTAGTTCAGGCGTGGTAGCACACCAGGGAGGCACTCGGTCTCCCTGGTGAGAACCCGATGATGAAGCATGTCACCAACTGGGTTGGTTAGTGAGGGTTCTTTTAAAAAATAGAGGTTTTTTCCTACGCACCCACCGCACTCCCCTTTTTCCTTTGGAATTAGATGTCACTCTTTTGTGGATTGATAGTATACTTATCTAGGGGAAGAAGAGTGACTTTTTCTCCCTTTCTCTCCTGTTGTTTGTTACATGGTTTCTTATACAGCCTGCTTGCAGGGTAGCGTTTTGTCCCTGAACTGTCTGTAACAATGCTGTTTTGGAGAATGTATTGGTGAACAGTAGCTCAGGCTTCAGTCAGGTGCAGTGGACATGGCTCGTCGTAAACCGGATTATGCTTGCTTATGTTCCTTGTTAAATGCATAGGTATGGTTTAATTTAAACACTTTGAAGTAGAAAGCCATCGGATAAGAGAAATGCTGCGGCAGGAATCAGAAATGGATAGTTATGTATTTTTTTGGTCTGGGTGTAGTATGGCGGATATGCAGAGCCTTGCGATTGAACGTTTTGTAGTGCGGGATTTGCTGTTACTGAACAGTTGCTTAAAGAAGCTTTTAATGCTTTTCAGCATGTGTGGCTTGGCACCAGAATCAAATATAATTTTTTTCTTTACCTGGATCTAGTGTAACTTTGAAAGCATATTGTTCTCTCCTATATTCTGTTATTTATTATATGTTAATCTGGACAGACCCGCTTCAATGACTTTTACGTAATACTCTGAAAGAGCTCGAAACAAAAAGGGTGCCACACTTATTGAAAGAGCTTATAATGAAAAAAACACTGGAGCCAGTGATTGGAGCGTAAACACCCAACAAATAAAGCACAACCAGCGGGGCGCTCGTAAAATGGCGCTGCGCTGATATAAAGAGCTTATCACAAAAAAACACTGAAGCCAGTGACGGGGGTGAAAACACACAACAAATAAAGCACAATCAGCGCGGCGCCCGTGAAAGGGCGCTGCGATGATACAAAGAGCTTATACCAAAAAAACCGCTGGAGTCGGTGATTGGAATGAAAACATACAGCAAATAAAGCACAACCAGCACGGCGTTCATGAAAGGGTACCACGCTGATACAAAGAGCTTATAACTACAAAAAAAATGCTGGATCCGGTGACTGTAGCAAAAACACATAACAAATAAAGCACAACCAGCGTAGCACTCATTAACCCCTTAGCTGCGGGGCAGATTCCCCTGCTGTGCTGGGGACGGGGGGAGCGCACAGCGCCCCAGTGCTCATGACGAGCTCAGCTCGTCATGAGCCACGGTGCTCGTGTGCTCATGACGACCTGAGCTCGTCATGATCATGCCCATTCCTTAGAATGCCCAGCACAGCAGGGGATTTAGCTCCAAGTGCCAGCGTTCTAACGGTCATGACGAGCTGAGTTCGTCATGAGCGTGGGAGGAGTTAAAGGACACTGCGGTGATACAAAGAGCTTGTAACAAAAATAAAAAGCAGGAGCCCAGTGACTGGAAGGGAGAAGGGAGAGTGGAGTTAGAGCACAGAGAATGGGATAAGGAGAAGTGAAAACACACCAAATTAAAAGACAACCAGCACGGCGCTTGTGAAAGTGCGCAACACTGATACAAAGACCTTATAATAAAATAACGCTGGAGCCGGTGTCTGGAGCGAAAACACACAAATATAGAACAACCAGGGGAGTGCTAGTGAAAGGGCACCACGCGATACCTGCAGTTCTCCCCAACAACAGTCCACATCCGGGGCATATGTGAGGGGCAGGTAGAGACAGCAGTGCCCCCTGCTCTGAGGCGAGCAGCCCAACCCTCCATGTGGTCCACCTGCCGAATCGGCTCCTCTGCTTTGAGGCAGGCCAGGCTGGAGGCTTTGGAATGATTGGGAGTCAGGGGGTGGAGGAAGAGTGCAAAGACAGCAGTGAAAGCAAAAGCGGCGTGGTGCTCAAGAAACAAGTACTACGCTGATAAAGTAGGTCCACAATTGTTAATAAAAAATGCATAAACAAACAGATACGGCCCAAAATCATCCTTAAAGTGGAATAGTGCTGCACGAGCCGCACACATGTATGTAATTAAATAAATAAGTAGTCCTCCAAAAAACTGAGGAGTGTAATGAAACTGTAATTGGCCGGTGCTCCTCGGATTATACTAGAAATTATGTATCCGAACGCTACACAAAAAGGAGCCATGAAATTAAAGTGGCAAACGAGTGAACCAATTGCAAGCGGCAGGCAGGAAGCAGGTGGGATTACACTGACGAGAGTGATTACAGCAGGTCTTGCAGACAGTGCATGCACGCTGATGCTCGACCTAAAAAGGATGGATAGCAAAGGAACAGACTGAAGTAAAGAGGGAGAGGCAGAAAAAAGAGCAATGAGACACACCCGTGGAGAGAGGGAGTGACTTCCTCATCCTATTGTTGATTGACAGCTGGATTCTAATGGCAGGCTCCTTTGCTTTTCCTTCCCCATATGATCTCACATGAAAAGTGGTAAACTTCTTTCACCCACACTTCCTGATACTCCAAATAACAAGTGGGAAAGCCACTGGTCAGACTGAATGTATGAATTAACTGGCACTATACCTAATAACTGAGGATGGGTGCCCCATTGTATGAATGATATTCTGTTGGCTGATCCAATATGTAAATGACATTCGAACAGGCCAGTAGGTAAAGAGGACTCACCCAAATCCTATCTATGTGATTGCATTATTTTGTAATATGTTTTATTAATGTTAATGATTGCAAGAAGCTGGCAGAGAGCAAAAGTGTCTATTAGCCAGACATAAAAACGTGGCACATTGTGATAGTAACATCACAATGAGCATACAGGGTACATGGGACTGCTTTCTGCTTTCCCAATACCTACATTTGTCACTTGTGCAGTGATATGGGAAAAGCCATGGGCAGCCATTGGCTGGAAAGGTTACCAACTGCCAAGGACTCTGGAGTGGCTGCAACCCTGTGACCGGGGCATCGCTTGGTCAATAGGATTAGGGAGGGGGTGTTGATTGAGCAAGGCTTCGCACGTAAAGCGACTTGCTTGGACTCAACCCTCTCAAAATAATAAGTAATGTATAAATAAACATGTTTTGTCTTACTAACAATGTACCACACAACATTTCGAGTTTCTAGGGGAAGCTTTCCTATGTGCTTTTACTAACAGTAATTTGAGTGATCCAATATGGCCACCGCAACGTGGGACTTTTCTGCGCCTGCGTCTGTCATAATCACGTGACATGACGCACTTACTGCTTGGTCGGAAAACTTTGCTTCTGTGCACTAGAACTAAAGATGGCTACTCTGTGTGTTAACGTGCTAACGCTTGCACTATTGCTTTTACTAAGTAGTTCATTCTGCATAATCTCTAATGCTGTAGTTACAATAAAGGGATGAGTTCAATTCATGTATTCTTTGTCCAAAAACTGTTTCTCTTTGACTTTGCTATTAGCTCGTAGTTGGGCCTGATGTAATCTTGCTGCACTCATCTTGCAATCCTGCGACTGCGCAGAAGAGCTCAAGAGTCTACAAGCCATGGCACTGAATCCATGCCAACTCCTGACTTGCGAGAAGATGTTAATGTAAACTCGACCTCCTGAACTTCCAAAAGGATGTTAAATTATACATTGAATTTACTATTGGAACATTCATTGTTGGTGGAATAAAAGTGCATGGAAAAATAAAATTATTGGGCGGGAATATAATTCTGAATATTGAAGAGCATGATCTCATAACTAATATAGTGTGATGACCTCTCCTCGTCCTTTGACCAATCAAATTGAGGGAATACACACATTTGCAACATTGGGGGATGGTACACTGCCCTGGAAAATGGTATAATTAAGGTAGGCTTAGCTAGTTAGTTTGTCTGCCTTGTCCGAATAGCTGACCTGTTACTGAACCAACGCACTCAATAGGCGATCGAGAACAGAGGTGCTGGCGGAGCCCTCTGTCAGAAGATTCGGGAGCAGAGGTGCTGGCGGAGCACTCTGTCAGAAGAATCAATAACCCAATATGGGTTCTAGGAAGGAGTTGGCTAACCCAATGGGGGTCCAACTGTTAGCCGCAGTGAGGGGTGTGACGATGGCGTTGCACTTAGCTGAGAGTACCTGGTTCCATCCTGAATCCATCTTAATTTGGGCTTCACTGGTCCTGATTTACACCTGTGCCGTCCTACTGGCATCTGAACTGCTAGAAGTCCTGTCCTTTATCCCAGCCTGTGGCCTGGGTTGGTCTTCACACCATTCTAGGTAATTATAAACTGTGTGGGTACGTCATTGTGCTATTACCCTTTTCTACCCTTCCCTATGTTCCAATGCTCAAAGACATTTCTTATCAAACCTCTGCACATTTTCGCTTTTATTATTATCTTTCTAATCAAATGAGCTGTAATTGCAAATGAATGGACTTTGATATTTAATTTACCTAGATAAAGTGTTTAAATATTTCCCAAGTTTGTGATTATTTATGAGGGCAAATGTTTATTTACTACCTATTTTCTTGCTAACTCCCTTGATCCCTTAGGACCCTAGGTACCGGTGACAAGGATTGGTAAGTCAGAGGTATAGGTCCTAAAAGTAAATACTACTGGTTTAAAGCATAGGTTTACCTGTTCAAAGTGTGTATGCTGTTTATGGGCCCAGGTGAGTATGGTAAAATCTCGGGCAGCTGAACCCGCGCTCTATCAGTACAAGACCTTCGCAAAATTAATAAAATTGCTGTCCCATGTTGTCCAGTTGTGCCAAATCCAGCATTGATTCTGTATCAAATACCATGAGGAGCCGGATGGTTCACGGTAATAGATTTATGAAATGCATTTTTCTCCATACCATTACATCCAGATAGCAAATATCTTTTCTCGTTCAAATTCGACGACCATGTCTACGTTTGGATCTGTGTCATTCAGGGGTACACAGAGAGTCCATCAATTTTGAATCAGATATTGAAAAAATGTCTTGAATCTCTGCTCTTGCCTGGACAGTCTGTCTTGGTGCAATACATAGATGACCTGTTGGTGGCGTCTAAGACTCGAGATGACTGTGTTGTTGATACCATTGCATTGCTAAATCATTTGGCAGAAGGAGGGCATAGAGTGTCACCTGAGAAATTGCAATTCTGCACCACATCAGTGAAATATCGGGGGCACCAGATAGAAAGAGGTGTCAGACGAGTTACCTCTGAAAGGATCAAAATATTCAGAAATATGACTCTACCTGAAACGCAGAAAGAAATCAGAATGTTCCTTGGGGTTGTAGGATACTGCAGGCAGTGGATTGTGGGATTTGCAGCCCTAGCTAAACCTCTGATACAAATGACAACGAAAAGAGCAAAAGACCCAGTTGTCAGGTCTCACAGAGCTGCACCTGCATTGTATGACAGAAAACTGAAACCCCCATGATCCTTGAGGAAGGGGAGGTATTTCAACCACCGAGGCACGTCCAATGTTGCGTGTAATTTTGACAGTTTCCTGTTTGTCCGAGCTGGATTGTTGCTGCTCGCCGGGCGGGGTCCCGGTTTCCAGCTGGATTACCTCGCTTCAGCGTCCTCGGCTTCGTGAGCCGGTCCGGAAGGTAGGAGCATTGATTGAAGTCTGCCTCGCGGAGCGCAGCGGTGAACACTGCACGCTACAGTGTATTCTTCCCTATTAAGGACTAACAACTTCTCAGAAGCGGAGCACAGTGGTTACAGGAACCATGCGCTGCCGTTTTTGCTCATACCACTGTACTCCACGGATCTTCTTGTTAAAGCGGAGCGCGGTGGTTAAAGTCCACGCGCTGCTGTTTTTCTTTTGGGTATAACTTAGAAGTCTGCCTGAATACAAGGAGTGCTGCGGCAAGGGGGTCCACACACTACCTTAGTTTTGATTAATAATATTCACTGGTGCGGAGCGCTGTGGTGGACGCAACCATGCACTACCGTGTTCTCGTGTACACAGGATCATTATAACTTTTATTGGAAGCGGAACGCTGTGGTGAGGTAAACCACCTGTTTCCGTGTTTCAAAGCATGGACAAAAAACATGTATGTGAATTATCGTGCTAGTCTGTTTTCAGCTACACTGGGCCAAATACGCTGTAGTTTACATTGGCATCACATACCATAACCAAGAGCGGAGTGATGTGGTTCTTGCTTCCCACGCACTACTGTGTCTGTTTATTATTTTGATGACATTGTAACTGGGGTTAAGAATCATTTCCTATTAGCAAGGATTCATTTCATTTTCAATTACATGGTTGGATACCTGGGAGAAAGGGTTTCCTTTTTGGCACCAGACTATAGAAATCCAGTTTTATTCATAGTATGCCTCTGTGGTAGTAGTCAGAAATGTGTATCATTTCATTAAATCTTTATTGTGATTCTTCATCATAAAAGACAGTGATTATCAAATTATTATATATTTCATTCGTTTAAAATACACCAACGTTATCAGTAGTCTAAACCTTACAGCTGTAACGCCAACAATTGTTAATAAACTGTTAATAAATAAATAAATAAATATTTACATTTTAATACCAGTTCTAAAAAATAATTAAAAATTTATACCAGAGGAGGAGCTACGCGAGCATCCGAGATGGCCGTGTGAGCACAGGGTTCACGGGACCCTCACCGACCTTTGCATATATCCTGACTGTATCCTGATTCTGAAGATGAGTTATTGGAGATGAACCTTTGCTGACACTTTTGATCTTTTGAGAATTTAATTTGGACTTTGGGAACTGCAGTTACGTCGATCTGAACTTTTGAGGCCCACCTCCCGGTGAAGCCGGGGGCTTGGCAAGCTTGCACGCCGGGACGAAGTTGAACAACAACGGCTGAGGGGCTTCCCCCCAGTAGCCTTGAACCAACTTTCAGTTTTGTTTTTGGGTCCTGGCGCTATCAGATCGCAAGACGGTTTCGGTCTGTCGGAGGTTCGGCCTGGCTCTGCCTCTTCATCGCGTGCCTTCGGTCGTGAACGCTCCTGTATCGAGCTATGTTGTCACCTCTGCCACTCGAGCCCACTTTTGTAGACTTTTGGTGATTTGCCCGCAGTCGGCCATTTTCACCAGGTCTCACAGACCCCTCCGGGATGCATCGTCCAAGATGGCTAATAGGGCTGACAATGAGAAGCGGAAAACCAAGGCGCCTCTTCACGGGGAACCGATTCAAACTAACGTCATGGATTGCTATACTCAGCCTAAAGGGTCCCCCGGTGGCACCAGCTGTACCCTGGAGGAAGCCAAGAAAGACCCGGCTGCATTGACCGAACTGTCTCTCCAGGACGTCATGGGCGCCATTGCCAACATGATGGCCACCATCGGCCAGCAATATGAAGCTCTCGCTCTTAAAATCGACACGGTGGCCATTGATGACACCCTGATTAGAGCCGACTTGTCTAAGACCAATGAAAGAGTCAAGTCACTGGCTTTGAAGACCTCTAGCCTCACGGCCGATGTGTCAGACCTACAGACTGAAATGGGCAACCTGCGATCCTCCAACGACCTCATGTCTCACCGACTGGAGGATTATGAAAACAGGGCACAACGCAACAAATCACCTTGCCCCTATAGTACTGAGCAAACTTTTCGCCGTAGAGCGTGCTCGTCGTGTGCCGGGTGGGAAACCGAGGCCGGGTGCCCCTCTGAGGCCTATCATTGCCAGGCTTTTCCATTTCAGAGATAGAGACGCTATCCTGCAGGCCTCGAGGGTGAGCGGCCCGGCGAAGTTCGAGAACACAACCGTGAGCTTTTACCCGGACTTCACTCAGCTTGTTCAAAGGCAAAGGATGGGTTTTCAGGGAGTGAAGCGAAGATTGCGAGACATGGGCCTCAAATATGCTATGCTGTTTCCTACCAGACTTCGTGTTGAATACGAGGATCGGACGTTTTTCTTTGACCGTCCTGAGGCTGTTAGTGACTGGCTGGATTCTCTGCCTACCCGGAAGGATTGAACTGAGCACCCTGGTGGCACCGAGGGTGGCGAGCCGGAGCAAGAGTGACACTGTGGTTCCTGACTTCCGAACATTTGACTTTTCACACAGCTGGATTCGATGATTTTAATATTGTTGGGTTTTATTGTCGCATACCCGAGGGTGGCGGAGGGAAACGAGACTCTTTCCTCCTCTGGGTTTCTTCTTGTAGATTAGTTTAATGTCAGGGCGACAGGCACACTGCAAGTTGGGGTGGATTTCGAGTCTAACGCAGGGGTGCAGGGTGGGGGGAGTTGTAACGGGTTCAAGTTGGAGGGTGGGGGGGTGTTTGTGTATTGGTTATATTCTCTCAAGGCAACGTATTGTTTTCTTCTGTGATCTGGTCATTGTGTTCTTTGTGGGGTGGATTCTGCATTCCTTGCTGGGATGGGGGGTAGTGGGTTGAGGCTAATGTCTTGGAATGTCAACGGGTTGGGTGATAGAATAAAATGGGGAGTGGTGCTACAATTCCTGCGTCGCCTATCCCCCGATGTTGTTCTCCTACAGGAAACACATTTGATTGGGAATACGTGTCACGCCATGAACAGGTGGGGGTATCGTCTTGTTGCACATTCTGGGTTTACTTCTGGTTCTAGGGGCGTGGGCATCCTTGTTCGGTCCTCTCTTCCTTTGTAAATAGACAACGTAATCCTTGATGACAGATGGGGGGGGTATAACTATTTCACTGACTACCGTATATGTCCCGCTGGGTCTACAGACCTCTACTTTTTCAGACATTGGGCGTGTAGTGCTGGGGCTTCCCGAATGTACACTGATTATGGGTGGGGACTTCAATTCGGTTGTCTCTGGCAGTGTAGATCACCACCCCCCTAGAGACCTTACCAAGTCTCAATCATGGCTGAGTGGGTTTTTGGAGACGTTTGGTCTGGTAGATTGTTGGAGGTTGATGCATCCCGATCAGACGCAATACACTTTCCATTCTGGTGCCCACGGCAGTCTTTCCAGACTTGATTATGTCCTGATGCCGGTGGCGCAATCCACCTCTATTAGAGAAATTAGGCACCTCGCCCGGGGCATATCAGACCATTCCCCACTGTGGCTTTGCATGGACACTAAAGTGTGTGGTGAAGGGCGGGTGGCTCCCATAAACCCCTGGTATTTTCGCAACCCCAAGACCCGCTTTGATAAAGTCCCTTGATAAAGTCCCTTGATCACTATTTTCTTGAAAATGAGGGGTCTGTGTCCTCATCCGTGTCATTGTGGGAAGCCTTCAAGACGGTTATTCGTGGACAGGCTCTCTCGCTAATTGCTGGGGCTAAGAAAACTAAAAATGAAGAAATCGTTCGTCTTGAAACGGAGATAGCTGAGATAGAGAGTGACCTGGAATCTGGCGTGACTCGTGCTAAACTGCACTCCCTCGGCCTGAAACAACTAGATTACTAATCCCTGGTGACTGATGCTGCCAAAATAATGAATAGAGAGCAGCAGGGCAGATTGTATGATGTTGGGGACAAGGCTGGTAAATTGATTGCGTGGCTCGATAAGAAAGAAAGGGCGAGTCGTGTGGTTCCCGTGATTGAGAAACCTGATGGAGTGTGTGTGACAGATCTGACTGAGATTATTGAATGTTTTGCAGACTACTTTCGAACGGTGTACTCTCCGGTCTCTGATAGAGCAGAGGAAGACTCTCATCTGTTATTACGCGATATTGCACTGCCGCGCCTATCGGAGGCTGACAGAGACTTAATGGATGCTCCACTTTCGGTGGACGAGATTGCTAGAGCCATTCGCTCCGTTCGCTCTGGCAAGGCTATGGGTCCAAATGGTCCGCCCATTGAATTGTACAAATTGCATCCTGATAAAGTCGCACCATATCTTCGAGATATGTTCCTGGAGTCGCGAGACCTTGGTTCACTCCCTCGCGATCAGCGTCTAGCTACGATTGTGGTTATTCATAAGGAGGGGAAGCCGCGGGATCGCTGTGCTTCATACAGGCCCATTTCGCTGTTAAATGCCGAGCCTAAAATCCTAGCTAAATTGTTAGCCAACCGGCAGATCACGATAATTAGTGACCTGATCCACCCAGATCAATCTGGTTTTATCCCGCATCGTAACACTGCACTTAACCTGCGGCGCTTACATGGCGTCCTCGCGAGGGCGGCGTCTCTTCACGAGCCGGCCATTTTGGCTTCCTTGGACGCCACGATGGCCTTTGACACTATAGAATGGCCGTATCTCTGGGGCGCCATCGCGAAATTTGGTTTCGGTTCTGGGTTCATCGGGTGGGTGAAGCTTCTGTATGAGAAACCGCTGGCTCAGATGGTCGTTAACGGCCGAATATCGGACTCTTTTACCCTTGGGAGGGGGACGCGGCAGGGCTGCCCGTTGTCCCCCTACTTTTTGCACTTGCTCTGGAGCCACTGGCTGCCTGGCTGCGATGGGAGCCTTCGATAAAGGGTATCCAGTGGACTCCGGATTTTGAGGATCGAGTATCGCTTTATGCAGACGATATTTTGTTGTACCTCACCTCCCCCCGAAAATCGCGTAACGTTTTGTTTGATGTGCTCACTTCGTTCGGAAAGAACTCAGGTTTAGTCATTAATTGGACTAAGTCCTGTGTCTATGTGCTGTCGGGTGGTCTCCCCCCTCTGCCTCGTAGATTTCCCATCCAGGTCTCGCAGACGGGATTCAAATATTTGGGGATTTTTATTTCTTTGGACCCTGCTGTCCGCTATGAACGTAATCTGCTTCCCCCTCTCCAGAGGCTGAAACTCGACGTCACTCGCTGGCATTGACTGCCATTGTCACCGCTCGGGCGCGCTGCGCTTTTTAAAATGATGTCCCTGCCACGATTTTTGTACGCGCTCCAGAACTCGTTTGACACTATTCCGGCGAGCTATTTTCGTGAGGTGGAGAGCTTACAGAGGCGGCTAGTTTGGGATGGACGTGCGCACATTGCCCTTGCTAAGCTAGCGCTCCCCTGGTACGACGGAGGTATGGCGCATCCGGATATCAGGCGGTATTATTGGGCCTCTCAGTTGAGTGCGATTAACCATGCAACGTACGCACCTAGCCCAAACCCGGAATTGGAGATGGACAAGCATCTGTTACCGGGTGGGAACTACAATAGGGAACTCTATTCTAAAGTAGCAGGGAGGAACTTAACTGGACCCACCAAGATTGCTGTACGAGTCTGGCATGATGCGAATGTGGCTCTGGGTTGGAGAGACCGACTGACTCGTGCAACTCCTTTGTATGCATCTGAAAGATTGGGTTGCCTCTGGAACCATGTACATGCAGTGATGGAGAGGGTCACTGGAGTTGCGTTGCTGCCCGAAGCCAGGCGATGTCTGTTGAATGTGTGGAAACCGAATGATTATAATGTTGCTCAGACCCGGTGGGCGACCCTTGGGAACATGATTGCCAAGAGAGACATTGCACAGTTGTGGGGTTCCCAGCGGCCGCCCACTGTATCGGTATGGAAGGAAAAAATGTATTGGTGCATGTTTAGAGAAAAGACAGTATATGTGGCTAGGGGTAGACCTAGGACTTGGAATAAAATCTGGAACCAGTGGAATGCCTACCGTGGAAATATATGTACGCCCCCTTTCATTGAGAGCCTAGATGTCTCCCTTTCCCCCTGATCTGACATTCCATGTATCTTTTACTTTATGTTACTATTTACGGGCTTCCCCGCTGGCCCCCCGACTCCTTGTACTAGTTATATGTTCAATAACATTGCACTCAGAGGTCCTTCCTGTATAAACACATGTCTGTATATAGTGAACTATTGCCTTGAGTATTGTTCTTTCTTTTTCTTTATATAAAAAACACAAAAAAAAACCATAAAATAAGACGTTTGCTACGAACTTCATTCTGAATCGCTGCCGGGCCTCAGGGATGTCGGCTGAAGAGCTGTGGCATATAGTAATATACTTGCTTCTATTTTTAATTAGCGGCCGGCCCCTGTGGTTGTAGGCCCTTGCTTGTAAATTATTGGAATGCACAATAAACAGAAAAAAATATATATATTTATACCAGCATAAAGATTTTGAACATCTATTAATATCAATGGTTATGTATTCTTTTAAGTATTACCAACTCCAACCCCTGATTTCAAGGGCCCAGCTTAAATCTTTACATGGCTATTTTGCCCCCGCATTTTTATCACGTAGTACCCATGCCCAGCTCAAAAACTTTGCTACTCCATTTACAGTGAGGTTGGAAGTATCAGATTTCAATATTCTCTTTGCAACCTTCGCTGATCTGGTTCCCATGGGCAGGCATACTGGTTTCAATCAGATGCTCCTCGGTTTGTGATAAACAGGGCATACAAATAAGAAATGATCAATATTTTCTATATGGTCTTTGCAAAATAAGCACTTGTTACTAATAGCAGGGTTCCATTTGCTAGTAAGCCAACGTAGGGGTAATGTTCTTACCCTGAACTGGTGGTAAAGTTTACGATCATGTTGCTTCTTTATAAGATCCCAATAGCCTTCCAAAAGGGGTTCGTCCTTGATGTCAACGTAATCCCTCGACAGAGACTGGCTGATATGGGAGGAGAATCTCTTCACTTTGATCAACTCCCAGTACACTGCTCTATAGGACCTTTTTGATGGAAATTCTGTAGTCTCTGGGGATCCGAAGCAGTGGATCAGGGAGGTAATGCTGCCTTGATCCTACTGGACCTATCTGCGGCCTTTGACACGGTCCATCATGATCTGTTGATGGCCCGTTTAAGGTCCTGTGTACTACGCAATAAGGCGTGGGAACTTTTACAATCTTTTCTAAATGGCAGAGTACAAGTGGTCTCCATGGGTGAATTTCAATAAAAGCCGTTTGTGTTGCCCTGTGGTGTTCCACAGGGATCATCGTTGAGCCCAACATTATTTAATGTGTATGTCTCCTCATTGGCGCCGATTATTAACAACTTGGGCTTTGACCTCACGTCTTATGCAGATGACACACGGATTGTAGTGTCCCTCCTGCCAGGACAGGAAGCAGGCATGAACAGGCACTTTCACAATTGTATGGAAATTGTCGGGGATTGGATGGCAAAAAAACACCTGAGGCGGAATTCTAATAAGACTGAAGTCATTCTTTTTGGGAATAACACTAATTTCTGGAGTCCAACTTGGTGGCCGCCAAACTTGGGGACCCTTCCCATACCAGTTGAAAAAGTATAGAATCTTGGCCTCCTACTAGATGACAAACTAAATATGAGTGCTCAGTTAATGCTGTATCATCATCATAGGCTTTTGTTTTAAAAACAGTAAAAAAAATATTTCCATACTTACCATCTGGAAGTAGGAAAACGGTGGTTACTGCACTTGCAATGTCAAAGATTGACTATTGTAATGGATTGTACCTGAATATTCAGGAAAGATGTATAAATAAATTGCAAAGATTACAAAATACTGCAGCCCGACTTCTCACGGGGGTGCCTAAATTTACGTCAGACATAAATGAAATAAAAAAACTACACTGGCTCCCTGTAAAGAAGCGAGTACTGTTCAACGCCCCATGTATAGTGCGTAAGGCACTGCAATGTAAAGGTCCTGATTTTGTTTAAAAAAAAATTTCGTGGTACTTACCAAGTAGAAATCTATGTTCATCAGGTGCCAAATTGGTTGCTGTCCCATCTAGAAAAAAAGTCTCCTGGGGAGGACGGAGATTTATTTATGGAGCAGGCAAGGCCTGGAATAATCTCCCTCTATATCTTAGAGGGACCACTGATCTGTTGGCCTTTAGAAAGGCCTTGAAAACATGACTGTTTTCAAACTAATTTGCTGACTCAAGCTTTTGTTGTAAGGAGTAATAACGAGCACCAGGACTCCTCAGGGTAACCGTTTGCGCTTTATAAATGATTTAACATAACATAACATAACATCCCAAAGTTCCTCATCCCCATATCAGTCAACATGGATTTAATACCAGACAACCATAGGATCTTATATGAGCAGCTTAGCCCCCTCACTTCCAGCAGCGCCTTGGCATACAGGTAGAGTTCCGGCGTAGTCCAGTGGCACCTCCAGAATGGCAGCGGTCTATAACGTGCAACATCTTCAAATGCCTGACAACCAAGATCGAGAAGCAATGGTATTCGAAGGGGTGATTGGGGCAAACCCACTCTTGATCACATAAATTTGTTCTGGGCTGTGGAAAGTGAGGATAAGTTACAAAACCCCAAATTTCGGCACCATATAAGATGGCTGGGCAGATTTTAGTCGTATAGATTTTAACAATGGGGGCAATAGGCTTGGTTAGAGACAACCTGTGCTCCTTAATCAGGGCACGTGCTAGCTGAGCATGTTTCAGTACTAATATATCGACTTGGGTCTTCCAACTCAATTTGTCGTTAAATGTGACACCCAGGTAGGTAAAAACATTGGTCTGCTCCAATGGATCGCCATCCATAAAAACACGTGCTTTAACTGCCTTTGACCCATGGAGCACCATAAACGTAGTTTTCTCTACGTTGACCATAAGCTCATGTTCGCGGCAAAACACATCAAAACGAGACAGTGCCGACTGCAGTCCCTGTCTTGTTTTGGATATTAACAGGGTGTTGTCCACGAACATGAGCAGTGGCACTTTCATGCCAGCTAACATTGGCGCATCCGTTGGGTACTTGACCACCCCATTAATAAATAAAGAAAACAGGTTGGGAGCCAGTACACACCCCTGTCGAACGCCTTTGCTCACCTCAAACTTTTCAGTAACCTCACCTGGTTTGCCCCAACGAACTTGCGCATAGGTGTGTTTGTGGAGTTTAACTAAAATAGAAACCAACTCTTTGGGCATCCCCATTTTCAGTAGTACTTCCCACAGTTTAACCCTTGGGACAAGATCAAAAGCGGATTTTAGGTCCACGAATGCCGCAAAAAGCATGCCCCCACCTAAAGTAACCTCCTTCCAATAAATTTGTAATAATCTGAAGGTTTGGTCGAGGGTCCCTGTGTGAGACCGAAACCCTGCCTGTAAGGGTGTCAAGATGTCGGCTTCGGTCATCCAAACCTGTATCCTCCCCAATACCAATCTTGTAACAATCTTTTGCACAGCATCAATTAGACTGATGGGTCTATAATTGGCTGACACAGAGCGATCTCCCTTCTTGTAAATCGGTATGATCTCTGCTCCAGACCAGGATGCTGGGAGCGAAGCTCCACTAGCTATAGCAATAACTAATAACTTTATATATGGGACCCATAAATCTTGATCTTGCTTAAATAAGTCAGCAGGAATACAATCTGGCCCTGGAGCCTTGCCACTCAGGATTATTTTCAGCACTGACTCCACCTCTCAACTTGTAAACATCAGTGGAACTTCAGGTAAAATAGGCAGCATCATTGCTACTATGTGATGCCTTGAACTGCGCCTCAAAAAATGACACGCATTGCTGAGGTTCAATATGGTTGCTCGGGATTTCTGACTGCCGCCTATTCCCCCATTTAAACAGGTCATGTTTCTCCCATTACAGGCATGTAACAGATCCTTCCATCGTTCCTCGTCCCAGTCTCTCTTAGCTTGTCTTAGTGCTATTTTGTATTCGGCTCTACACTGTTTGATGTTACACTGTGACCTCGATTTTATAGCTTCCACCAAGGCTTTGTGGGCAACTCTACACGTGTTGTTATACCACGTACTTGGCTTCAGCGGACTAATCTTTTTACGTGGGTTTGCATTTATAAAAAACCTTTTCAACCCACTGAAGAATTCATTATGAACCCCCTGTAGAATAGCATTTAGCACCGCCTGGGACTCACAATCAGAAAGTTTCTTAAAGGACCTCGAAACCATTACCCTAATCTGTGCAACATTCCTTTCGTTAATGGCTACCCGTGCCCACCGAACCATTCTTAAGTCATTGGTAATAGTTAATATATGGGAGCGACTATCGCCTTCCCTCCGAAAAAAGCTAGAAAAGCTTCTATCATTAATTCTAAAAACCAGAGGGTGGTGGTCGCTATCAAGCCTACTCTGTACCTCCATGTCAAAAACTAGGGGCCACAGCTCCACATTAACAAGTATATAATCTATACGGCTGTTAAACCTACCATTGTCAAAAGTCACAGTGCCCTGTCTATCAGACTTCATCCTTCCATTAACCGCCCTCAAGCCCCTTTCCAGACACAACCCCTTCAATTGAAAGGCGGCCTCAGATCATTTCCTTATGGGTTGAAGGTCCAAGTGAGGGACACCTCATAATGCATCCACGTCTTCACTGAGCCTTCCATATTCAAAATCCAGGGGTTCAAAGCAAGTATTAAAATCACCGGCAATAATCTGGTTGGTAGTATTAACCTCTTGAGACAAAAGGCTTTCCAGATTTGAAATGACATTAGAACTCCTGCCACTTTTTTTTTGGGGAACGCCAAAATTGAGATTCTACCACAACTGGTTTCAGATCACAACCCTATAATATTAGAACTGTCATTCCCCCCCAAAACTCATAATACAAACTGTCACTGGTCATTTCAAAGGAGTCTCCTGCTTGATAATAATTATATTCGACACATATTGGAGATCATCAAAGATTTTTTTTCTCGCAACTCTGATACCGCCTCAATTCAAGTAGTCTGGGACGCTTTTAAATCCGTTGTAAGAGGGGAAACAATAAGTTATTCTAATTTCCAACGTTTAATGGCAAAAATAGAGTTAAGAGATAAAATGGATAAACTACGAAAGGCTGAATTAAATTTGGTGACACAGATATTTAACGGTAATGACTTTGACATCCAGGAAGCTCAACGACAGATAACTATTGAACGTGCTACTTCATACTCTTACTTAGCCGATCAGGTAGCGGTACAATATAAACAACACAAGGCAGAGTGCTACGAGCTAAACGAAAAAACTGGGAGAATTTTAGCTCATAGAATTAGACAAAAAGCTATGCAAAATGAGATAGTTAAAATTACTGATTTGGCTGGAGTACCCCAAGAATCTATGGAAGGGATTCTGAATGCTTTTAGTGACTACTACAAAGTACTATATAATAAACCAGAGACTGAGATCGATATAGATAGAACCCCATCTGATTATCTGAGGGGGGTTGAGAATGTGCCGATGTCCGAAGAGGATGCAATGTTTCTTGGCTCCCCAATCACATGGGAGGAGATCGAGTTAGCTATTCTTAGCCTCGCATCTGGGAAAGCCATGGGGCCAGACCAAATCCCCCTCGAATTCTATCGAACTTTTAGGAACATTTTAAAGCCTGAGTTACTTAAGATCTTTGATCAAGCATTCCAGGGGCGTCCACCTGCCTCATGGTCTTTAGCTACAATTGTAGTGTTTAAAAAAAAGGGAAAGGATCCTAGTGAGTTAGGGTCGTATCGGCCTATTTCTCTCATTACGGCGGACAGCAAAATTTTTTCTAAAATATTAGCAAATAGATTATTTAATATAATGCCCATGCTGGTCTCCAAGACCCAACATGGATTTATTAAAAATAGGGATACTACTGATCATGTCAGGCGTATCATCACCTTATTTGATTGGGCACAGGCTACGGGATCCCCAGTCGGCGCTATTCTGCTGGACGCGGAAAAAGCGTTTGACAGAGTCGACTGGGGTTTCCTATGGTCTGTCCTAACATGGAAAAGGTTTCCCAGAGAGTATATTCTGGCCATACAGGCGCTATATCATGAACCAAAGGCTGTAATTCGCATAGCGACAGAAACATCTTGTTTGTTCGCAATTACTAGGGGAACAAGGCAGGGCTGTCCCTGCTCCCCCCTATTATTTGCCCTGTACATTGAGCCATACTTGAATAAGATCACAAAAGAAGTAGGAATTCCACCTGTGACCATACATCAGATCGATCATAAAGTACTCGCGTACGCTGATGATGTCGCAGTTGTTACTCCCGATGTAGGTTTATCCATGCCTAAAATTATAGAACTTGCCCAAGACTTCGGGGAGCTGTCGGGCTATAAGCTTAACATTTCTAAAACTCAGATAATTCATTCTTCCACTGGCAGACCCGATAGAATAGGTCTTGCATCTACCGCTTTGTACCTTGGTGTGATAATCTCCCCAACGGTTGATGACATAGTAGGGCTCAATACAGATCCTCTATTAATGTCTACTAATAGGACTCTGGAACGGTTAAACAATCTACATCTATCTTTATTTGGTCGCACCAACGTAATCAAAATGGTCATATTACCAAAATTCCTTTATTTGTTTCGTACTATTCCTCTTCTCTTTTCTTCTCTTTTTTTTAACAAACTAGATCGAAGCATCTCCAGGTTTCTATGGGGTTATCGGAGAGCCAGAAGAGCCCTCAAATGGTGCATTATGCCAAAACTAAGAGGCGGGTTAGGAGTTCCTAGTTTTCGCTTATATTACTGGGCAGTCTTGCTAAAGCAAATGGGTATTCTAATGTTCCCAGACTATAGTTTAGATAATGCTTTGACTCCATCAATTTACGAAATGCTGCTTGGAGTGGAAGCGCGGCAATGGCTGTTCAAGTTAATAGAACCTAGTTATCACAAAAAAACTAAATTTAAAATCATGACTACCGTATCTCAGATCTGGAGACAAATCAACAGAAGGCTTCATCTTCTGCCAAAATTTAATTACTATACCCCCCTCTTACAGAATCCTATGCTACCCGAGCTTTTTAATGACCATGTCATGCATAAATGGTTTGACTTAAATATAAAATCTTTTGGTCCACTCTATTATGATGGGCAATTTGCTTCCTATTCTCAATTACAAAGTAAATTTGGTCTTGATAGAGCTGATTTTTTTAAATACTTACAGATCCGTAGCTTCTTAATTACGAAAAAATTAATTATATCACAATCTATGAGCAAAATAGACTTGTTGGAATGCTGCTGCCAGGGACATAAGATTGGTATAATATATCAGAAATGTTTGGAAAAGTTAGAAGATAATTTAGACACCTACACAAAAAAATGGGAGATCATTTTTGGCTTAGAAACTGTAGACATAGTTAGATCTCTTGAAGTCTGTAGTAAAGTTATTCTCAATGATTCATTTAAAAGTCAACATTATATGTCTATCTTTAATTTGTATTATACACCATCAAAACTATCAAAATGGAAAGCACAGAAAGGAGTGAACTGTAGTCGCTGTGGCCATAATGCGGCCGATTTGTGTCATATGTTTTTTCATTGCCCCAAACTGATCATATTTCTCACCCAAGTACAAGGCTTCCTAAATACCATTTTGGATGTAGCTATTGTTTTAACGCCCGAACTTGTTATACTTGGAATACAAACTGACCAAATCGCCAATAGAACAATTGCTGAAGAAGGGTTCATTTTCATCGCAATGTCTTCCTATCGCAACTGTATAACCTCTCGCTGGTTGGATATTGAACCGCCTGTGTTCAATCAATGGCAGTCAAAATTGTTGAATATTTATCAGTTGGAAAATGCTGTATACAAATTTAAAGGCTTGAGAAGGAAGATACTAGGCCAAAAAATATGGTTACCCATCACGAATTGGTTATGACCATGGTCATTCTTTCAGTAATATTTTTGTTTTCCTGATTTTTTTCTGTGCTCTCTTTATGATTATGTATCTATGGTATATATCTTTTACCTTTGTTTTGTTTCTCTGTGCAATTTATCCACTGCCAATAAAATAATAAAAAAAAAAAAAAAAAAAAAGAACTCCTGCCACTAGGTTGGCCCCTCGAGTACACATTATAAATGGTTATATCAAGGCCCTTTGTTGAGCTGACTTGTAAGGCCAAAATATCTGGGCTATCAATGAAAACCTTGTCCACCCTTATCCCCTCGAATTGCCGTAATCAATAAGTCAACCCACCAACTGGTCTACCCCTTGGTCTCCTTGACACTGCTTTAAAGAAGTTTAGATAGCCTACATGGAAGACTCCTTCTACGGACCATGTCTCTTGGAAAGCCCATACATCCGTGCACTCTATGTAAGATGACCAATCTGCGGACACTGATTTTGATTCTAGACCCGCTATATTCCAAGAGGATAGAATCATAAATCAGCTCGAGGAACTAGTGCCTTCATTCACAGTGCTAATCAGTCCCTCATTTATGTTTGTTTCCATTATTAAAGGATCACCTGTGCTAGGTGTTCTTAAAAGCGGTTGTACCTCAGAATCAGTGAGTTTGTCCCGCAGTTTACTACCCATATGCACATTTTCTGTGCTAGTTATCAATGTATCCCAAGGGGGAACACACCCACATCCCAGATTATTACAGGTGCCAATGTGTATCAAAGAATGTGGTTATAGCATATATGATGGTATTCTATGTTTTCCAGGTTAGTCGTGCTGCTGGGGACCTATCATGAGAAAATATCAAGTGGATTTTGTATAGCAGTTTGAAACAGGTAGATTCCCATTTAGACCTCATGAGAGTAGCGAAGGTGTTATATGCACTATTTATATTTATGTCTTTTGTCTTTTCAGGCTCCCTTCCTTGCTTTCCCCTCCCTTTCCCTTCCCTCGCCTAATGGCTCGAACACTCTGTGTATAACATTCAGAGAGTTGGTGACGTTGGGAGGTGGACCATTGTTTGCGACAACTGGATTCCGTGGAGCCCAGTCTGACACCAGTAGAGTGGGATGATGAAAGCATGGCTGCCTTCTTGAAGCTGCGAGACTATCTCTGCTCGCAGCTCACCTCCAGCCTTAGGGATGCCTGACTATTCTAAAGAATTTGCATTATTCTGTGATGCACGTGACAATTGTGCATTATCTGTTCTAACCCAAACTCATGGTTTAATGAGACGTCCTGTGGAATAGTTTTCATCCATATTAGACCCAGTGGCATCTGCATTGCCAGGATGCTTGAAAGCAGTAGCTGCAACCTGCATGATTCTTGAGTAAAGTGAATCCATTATTATGGGACACCCTGTAACTCTGTATGTCCCACATTCAGTGGTGATTCTGTTAACTAGAACACATACTCAGTATATGACTCCTAGTCAGCTGACTAAGTATGAGCGAATTCTTCTTGGTGCAGGGAATGTGACCATTGCCAGATGCACTGTTTTAAATCCAGCTACCATGTTACTTGATTCACACGTCGCTGAAGTGAAAGGGGAAGTCGAGCATGATTGCATCGACCTCACAGAATACAGTACAAAGCCCCGACCAGACATAAAAGAAGAGCCATTGTTAACATTTAAAAATGAGCTGTTTGTGGATGGCTCATGCATGAGACATGAGGAAGGAGGATTAAGTGCTGCTTATGCTGTGTGTACTTTGTGGGGTCCAGTGGAAGCATCCTATTTACCTGGAGTCAAGTCTGCACAAGTAGCCGAATTAGTTGCATTTGCGTAGTGTCGGCAAGTTTGGGAACATTTTTAAAGTAACCATATACACTGATAGTCAGTATGGTTAAGGGGTTGTGCATGACTTCAGACAACTTTGGATGCAAAGGGAGTTCTTGACTTCTTCAGGTACTCCTATTAAGATTGGAGTTTATGTAAAAGACTTACTGGAATCAATTCAATTACCAAAAGAAGTGGCTGTGGCCCAGTGTGCTGCTCACCAATCTGGGAATGACAGAGTGACAGCAGGTAACCAATATGCTGACCAACTAGCCCATCATTGTGCCAAACATAAGATGGCAATAAATAAGAAAAACGATGTACATGGAAACAGCTGCCAACTTATGTTGCTTGAAAGAGTTAAAACATTGGAGGAAGTGAGAGATTTGCAGAATGAGGCAGAAAATATGGAAAAGAAAGAGTGGGAGAAAATAGGATGTCGGAGAAGGGCTGAGGATGGTGTTATTGATTACCTTGATGGGAGACCTGTGTTACCAGATTGTATGCCAGAGGTGTGTAACATGCCAAAGAATGAATCCTGGTAAGAGAACTGTAGTGTTGCCAGGAAAGATTGGAAAGGCAGAAGGTCCCTTCATACGACTCCAGATTGATTTCATCCAATTACCCCCTTGCCAAGAACTGAAGTACGTCCTAGTCATTACCTGCCTGTTTTCAAAATGGGTGGAAGCCTACCCTACCCGCAGGAATGATAGCATCACTGTAGCTAAGTTATTATTAAGGGAACTCATACCACGTTTCGGTTTTCCAGTAATGATTGAATCAGACCGAGGGTCTCATTTTATTAATGAAATAATTTGTCTGATCTGTGAAGCATTCCAAATTTAGCAAAAGCTGCACTGTGCATACCGCCCAGAGGCTTCTGGAGTGGTAGAACTGAATGGCACAATCAAGGCACGATTGGGAAAGATGTATGAATCTACCCGAATGGAGTGGCCTGATGCTTTACCTCTTGTCCTGATGGGACTCAGAAGCATTCCAGACAGAAACACATGCTTGAGTCCCCATGAGATACTCATGGGAAGGGCAATGAGACAGGCATGGGTACCAGGACACAAGCTGATAAATATATCTGATGATTTAGTGCTCGAGTACTGCAAAGAACTGGCTGACCAAGTGCGTTCTATCTCTCAACATGTTGGAGAATACGCTGTCACCAGACAATCAACTTCAGCACATGACCTGAATCCAGGTGACTGGGTAGTGATAAAAGAATATACTCGAGATTCTTGCCTAGCACCAAGGTTGGGAGAGCCACATCAAGTGATATTGGTTACCACCACAGCTGTAAAGTGCAGGGGAATTCCAAACTGGATTCACGCGAGTCACACCAAGAGGGTGACTGAACCCGATGAAATAGAAGCTGAAGTTTGTGCAGCTGAGGGGTTTCAAGAAGTTGATTTCAAAGTAGTTGATGAGGAACAACCGAACACCAGTCAGGATGAATGGATTCCAGTAGTCGACATACCTGCAGACTTTGTGAGAACCAGAAGCCAAACCTATCTAGATAGACAGAAGATAGTGAGGATGAGTCAGGAATAGAAGAACGCATTCAGATTACAGAAATCAAAGCCAATAGTAATTCTGAGGAGGAACAGATAAGGAGAGATCAATATACTGAGACATTTGAAACTCCAGCCAGTACTCCAGAGTCTGAGGAGGGAAAGATAGGTATTAGTGTGAAAGCTCAGGCAAAAGACAATCAAGTATTCCAAAGACCTGAGCAGGACCAGATAGGTGTAGAAAAATGTGTTCAGGAAAAAGAAGGTGAACCAAATCAACGTCAAAGTCAAATTCAGCAAACTCCTTACCAAGGCCAGATTAGTATACAGGCAGAAGAACAGAAACAAGACCTGGACCAAGTCAGATAGAGAGGAAATCCTAAGTAGATGAAGAACAGATAGTGCCACAACTGAACAAAAATGAAAGAGCATCTGAAGAAAGTCAAAGCACAGTGCTAGCTAAAAGACTGAGAAAGGGAGATAAGTGGCCTGGTTTTGTCAAAAGACTGAAATTTCGCCTTAAAACAATAAATGAAGAACCAGAGCAAGTAAATGAAATATCAAGCCAAGCTGGACTGTCCACAGAGCAACCCAGAAGGAGAAGTCCACGTTTGAAAAGACTGAATAACAAGTTCAAAGGCCCTGAGTGGACCTATGTCATACTTGAAGATTTAGAAAAAAAATATACAACTGAGTGATAACGAACTGATTGTCGATCAGACTGACGAAGAAGTGAGACCAACTTGAGAAAAAATTCACAGGTTAAAATCTGTGGAAAAGTTACAAAGAGTGGATTCAATCTCCTTAGTCAGAAATGGCTGATTATAATGTTAACGGAAGACAGAAGAGAATTTGTCTAAAGACATGTTGTAGAATATGCACATGTAGTATAGTTATAGTAGTTATAGCATGGTTTGGATTGACATTATCTTTACCTTACCTAATGAGCAAAGAAATGCAGAATAACACTAATATACCTGAGCAAGTAGATTCACCTAGGAAAATAGATACACATACACATGAGAAAGCAGTTAGTCTTAAGCAACCTGGAGTAGATTTAGAAGCACCAGATGAAGGAGACTTACATTATAGGAGAGCTAAAAATAGAACTCATTTAAATGTATTTTCTAATCTGTTAGTACATTTTGTAGAAGCTATGGAAATTAGTGATTGCTACGTGTGCATGAAGTTGCCCACATCATTAGCTGAAGGGGTCACTTACCACCATTTACCACTGACCTATGGTATTTCATGTAGCATTTTAGCTAGTCTGTTTTATAGAACTGGAAAATTACAATATTATCATTCTAATTTTGATGTCATCTTTTCTGAAATTCCTTTACTTAGAAATGTAAATCATATTTCTAGTACTAGAGACTCTACAGACTATATGGGAGATTATTTTCTAACAGTAGGATCAATAGATATAGCCCAAGCTCACAAAGAAAATCTAACATGCATATTACAAGAGAAAGAAAAGATATTTTTAGATTTAGTCGAGAAGAGGAGACAGGATTTCCATAGAAAAGCCACTGATCATAAGTGAAAGATTCCCAAATGGGCTGAAAATAAAGCATTTACCTCTAATGGCAAGACTCAAGATGCTGTGTTGCTGGATTTCGAAAAGAAAGGGAAACTCTGTCTTCATAGAGAAAAAACACAGATTATTATAACAATATATTCATTGGTTCCAGTGAATGTGAACACAATTTCAAAGTTATTGGGGGTTGGAGTTTCAAAGATGGTACTGAACCAGTATTCCCTGGAATGTATTATATTTGTGGGAACATGCCCTATTTAAAATTACCTGATCGTTGGTACGGGAGTTGCTATTTTGGAATAGTATTCCCAAAAGTGTACCACGTAGAGAAAATCACTGGAAGCAATGAAGAAACTAATGGACTAACTCGTAGTAATGGAGCATCATTTGCTGAAATTGTGGGTGACATATTTAGTGCAGTAATACCTTCAGTGGGAGTGGTTCTGAACACTCAAAGAATTTGCAAATTGTCAACAGTGGTAGATCGCTCATCGACTGACACTGCTAGCGGAATCTTGATGATCAATACCGAATTAGTAGCGGTAAGATCAATGGTTTTACAAAATCGACTTGCTCTTGACATATTATTCGCAAAAGAGGGCGGAGTCTGTAGAATGCTGAAGACGCAACATTGTTGCACTTTCATTCCAGACCAAAGTGTGGAAATTAAAAGGTACACAAGAAATATTACAAATTTGAGAGAAAAAATGAAACCACTGGAGGTTGACAGTACATGGAAGAGACTAATTAGTGGTCTCTCCTCTATAGGTAGTTGGTTCACTAACGTAGGAAAGAAATTGCCACTAGTATTTAACAGAAAAGGGGGTGGTGATGAACAGAGTGTCTGAATTGAGCAGACCACTCTTACCCAGTCCCTTGCTCATTGCACCATCAGGATTCAAGCAAGCCGGGCCGAAGACGGCTGAAATGCCAGAAACCGGTCCCCGGTAGCTTGTTTCCTTCCCAGTGTAAGAATTGGCTTTTGTAGTTTGGTTTGCCCTGTTCCCATCATGCACTGGGACAGGAACAGACTAATTTGCATACAGCCAGGTTCTGAAACTGGGATGGTGCAGTGAGCTAAAAAACGGTGTTGGATCTAGCCCTGATCTCTTGACTGGGTGAGAGTATTCTGTTTAATTCAGAGACTCTGTCCCTCACCACCCCTTGTTGTAAATATTTTTGTCCACCCTAAGCGTGGAAGGGTATACTCAGATGTGAGTCCCTTGCTCATTGCACCATCAGGATTCAAGCAAGCCGGGCCGAAGACGGCTGAAATGCCAGAAACCGGTCCCCGGTAGCTTGTTTCCTTCCCAGTGTAAGAATTGGCTTTTGTAGTTTGGTTTGCCCTGTTCCCATCATGCACTGGGACAGGAACAGACTAATTTGCATACAGCCAGGTTCTGAAACTGGGATGGTGCAGTGAGCTAAAAAACGGTGTTGGATCTAGCCCTGATCTCTTGACTGGGTGAGAGTATTCTGTTTAATTCAGAGACTCTGTCCCTCACCACCCCTTGTTGTAAATATTTTTGTCCACCCTAAGCGTGGAAGGGTATACTCAGATGTGAGTCCCTTGCTCATTGCACCATCAGGATTCAAGCAAGCCGGGCCGAAGACGGCTGAAATGCCAGAAACCGGTCCCCGGTAGCTTGTTTCCTTCCCAGTGTAAGAATTGGCTTTTGTAGTTTGGTTTGCCCTGTTCCCATCATGCACTGGGACAGGAACAGACTAATTTGCATACAGCCAGGTTCTGAAACTGGGATGGTGCAGTGAGCTAAAAAACGGTGTTGGATCTAGCCCTGATCTCTTGACTGGGTGAGAATATTCTGTTTAATTCAGAGACTCTGTCCCTCACCACCCCTTGTTGTAAATATTTTTGTCCACCCTAAGCGTGGAAGGGTATACTCAGATGTGAGTCCCTTGCTCATTGCACCATCAGGATTCAAGCAAGCCGGGCCGAAGACGGCTGAAATGCCAGAAACCGGTCCCCGGTAGCTTGTTTCCTTCCCAGTGTAAGAATTGGCTTTTGTAGTTTGGTTTGCCCTGTTCCCATCATGCACTGGGACAGGAACAGACTAATTTGCATACAGCCAGGTTCTGAAACTGGGATGGTGCAGTGAGCTAAAAAACAGTGTTGGATCTAGCCCTGATCTCTTGACTGGGTGAGAGTATTCTGTTTAATTCAGAGACTCTGTCCCTCACCACCCCTTGTTGTAAATATTTTTGTCCACCCTAAGCGTGGAAGGGTATACTCAGATGTGAGTCCCTTGCTCATTGCACCATCAGGATTCAAGCAAGCCGGGCCGAAGACGGCTGAAATGCCAGAAACCGGTCCCCGGTAGCTTGTTTCCTTCCCAGTGTAAGAATTGGCTTTTGTAGTTTGGTTTGCCCTGTTCCCATCATGCACTGGGACAGGAACAGACTAATTTGCATACAGCCAGGTTCTGAAACTGGGATGGTGCAGTGAGCTAAAAAACGGTGTTGGATCTAGCCCTGATCTCTTGACTGGGTGAGAGTATTCTGTTTAATTCAGAGACTCTGTCCCTCACCACCCCTTGTTGTAAATATTTTTGTCCACCCTAAGCGTGGAAGGGTATACTCAGATGTGAGTCCCTTGCTCATTGCACCATCAGGATTCAAGCAAGCCGGGCCGAAGACGGCTGAAATGCCAGAAACCGGTCCCCGGTAGCTTGTTTCCTTCCCAGTGTAAGAATTGGCTTTTGTAGTTTGGTTTGCCCTGTTCCCATCATGCACTGGGACAGGAACAGACTAATTTGCATACAGCCAGGTTCTGAAACTGGGATGGTGCAGTGAGCTAAAAAACGGTGTTGGATCTAGCCCTGATCTCTTGACTGGGTGAGAGTATTCTGTTTAATTCAGAGACTCTGTCCCTCACCACCCCTTGTTGTAAATATTTTTGTCCACCCTAAGCGTGGAAGGGTATACTCAGATGTGAGTCCCTTGCTCATTGCACCATCAGGATTCAAGCAAGCCGGGCCGAAGACGGCTGAAATGCCAGAAACCGGTCCCCGGTAGCTTGTTTCCTTCCCAGTGTAAGAATTGGCTTTTGTAGTTTGGTTTGCCCTGTTCCCATCATGCACTGGGACAGGAACAGACTAATTTGCATACAGCCAGGTTCTGAAACTGGGATGGTGCAGTGAGCTAAAAAACGGTTTTGGATCTAGCCCTGATCTCTTGACTGGGTGAGAGTATTCTGTTTAATTCAGAGACTCTGTCCCTCACCACCCCTTGTTGTAAATATTTTTGTCCACCCTAAGCGTGGAAGGGTATACTCAGATGTGAGTCCCTTGCTCATTGCACCATCAGGATTCAAGCAAGCCGGGCCGAAGACGGCTGAAATGCCAGAAACCGGTTCCCGGTAGCTTGTTTCCTTCCCAGTGTAAGAATTGGCTTTTGTAGTTTGGTTTGCCCTGTTCCCATCATGCACTGGGACAGGAACAGACTAATTTGCATACAGCCAGGTTCTGAAACTGGGATGGTGCAGTGAGCTAAAAAACGGTGTTGGATCTAGCCCTGATCTCTTGACTGGGTGAGAGTATTCTGTTTAATTCAGAGACTCTGTCCCTCACCACCCCTTGTTGTAAATATTTTTGTCCACCCTAAGCGTGGAAGGGTATACTCAGATGTGAGTCCCTTGCTCATTGCACCATCAGGATTCAAGCAAGCCGGGCCGAAGACGGCTGAAATGCCAGAAACCGGTCCCCGGTAGCTTGTTTCCTTCCCAGTGTAAGAATTGGCTTTTGTAGTTTGGTTTGCCCTGTTCCCATCATGCACTGGGACAGGAACAGACTAATTTGCATACAGCCAGGTTCTGAAACTGGGATGGTGCAGTGAGCTAAAAAACGGTGTTGGATCTAGCCCTGATCTCTTGACTGGGTGAGAGCATTCTGTTTAATTCAGAGACTCTGTCCCTCACCACCCCTTGTTGTAAATATTTTTGTCCACCCTAAGCGTGGAAGGGTATACTCAGATGTGAGTCCCTTGCTCATTGCACCATCAGGATTCAAGCAAGCCGGGCCGAAGACGGCTGAAATGCCAGAAACCGGTCCCCGGTAGCTTGTTTCCTTCCCAGTGTAAGAATTGGCTTTTGTAGTTTGGTTTGCCCTGTTCCCATCATGCACTGGGACAGGAACAGACTAATTTGCATACAGCCAGGTTCTGAAACTGGGATGGTGCAGTGAGCTAAAAAACGGTGTTGGATCTAGCCCTGATCTCTTGACTGGGTGAGAGTATTCTGTTTAATTCAGAGACTCTGTCCCTCACCACCCCTTGTTGTAAATATTTTTGTCCACCCTAAGCGTGGAAGGGTATACTCAGATGTGAGTCCCTTGCTCATTGCACCATCAGGATTCAAGCAAGCCGGGCCGAAGACGGCTGAAATGCCAGAAACCGGTCCCCGGTAGCTTGTTTCCTTCCCAGTGTAAGAATTGGCTTTTGTAGTTTGGTTTGCCCTGTTCCCATCATGCACTGGGACAGGAACAGACTAATTTGCATACAGCCAGGTTCTGAAACTGGGATGGTGCAGTGAGCTAAAAAACGGTGTTGGATCTAGCCCTGATCTCTTGACTGGGTGAGAGTATTCTGTTTAATTCAGAGACTCTGTCCCTCACCACCCCTTGTTGTAAATATTTTTGTCCACCCTAAGCGTGGAAGGGTATACTCAGATGTGAGTCCCTTGCTCATTGCACCATCAGGATTCAAGCAAGCCGGGCCGAAGACGGCTGAAATGCCAGAAACCGGTCCCCGGTAGCTTGTTTCCTTCCCAGTGTAAGAATTGGCTTTTGTAGTTTGGTTTGCCCTGTTCCCATCATGCACTGGGACAGGAACAGACTAATTTGCATACAGCCAGGTTCTGAAACTGGGATGGTGCAGTGAGCTAAAAAACGGTGTTGGATCTAGCCCTGATCTCTTGACTGGGTGAGAGTATTCTGTTTAATTCAGAGACTCTGTCCCTCACCACCCCTTGTTGTAAATATTTTTGTCCACCCTAAGCGTGGAAGGGTATACTCAGATGTGAGTCCCTTGCTCATTGCACCATCAGGATTCAAGCAAGCCGGGCCGAAGACGGCTGAAATGCCAGAAACCGGTCCCCGGTAGCTTGTTTCCTTCCCAGTGTAAGAATTGGCTTTTGTAGTTTGGTTTGCCCTGTTCCCATCATGCACTGGGACAGGTACAGACTAATTTGCATACAGCCAGGTTCTGAAACTGGGATGGTGCAGTGAGCTAAAAAACGGTGTTGGATCTAGCCCTGATCTCTTGACTGGGTGAGAGTATTCTGTTTAATTCAGAGACTCTGTCCCTCACCACCCCTTGTTGTAAATATTTTTGTCCACCCTAAGCGTGGAAGGGTATACTCAGATGTGAGTCCCTTGCTCATTGCACCATCAGGATTCAAGCAAGCCGGGCCGAAGACGGCTGAAATGCCAGAAACCGGTCCCCGGTAGCTTGTTTCCTTCCCAGTGTAAGAATTGGCTTTTGTAGTTTGGTTTGCCCTGTTCCCATCATGCACTGGGACAGGAACAGACTAATTTGCATACAGCCAGGTTCTGAAACTGGGATGGTGCAGTGAGCTAAAAAACGGTGTTGGATCTAGCCCTGATCTCTTGACTGGGTGAGAGTATTCTGTTTAATTCAGAGACTCTGTCCCTCACCACCCCTTGTTGTAAATATTTTTGTCCACCCTAAGCGTGGAAGGGTATACTCAGATGTGAGTCCCTTGCTCATTGCACCATCAGGATTCAAGCAAGCCGGGCCGAAGACGGCTGAAATGCCAGAAACCGGTCCCCGGTAGCTTGTTTCCTTCCCAGTGTAAGAATTGGCTTTTGCAGTTTGGTTTGCCCTGTTCCCATCATGCACTGGGACAGGAACAGACTAATTTGCATACAGCCAGGTTCTGAAACTGGGATGGTGCAGTGAGCTAAAAAACGGTGTTGGATCTAGCCCTGATCTCTTGACTGGGTGAGAGTATTCTGTTTAATTCAGAGACTCTGTCCCTCACCACCCCTTGTTGTAAATATTTTTGTCCACCCTAAGCGTGGAAGGGTATACTCAGATGTGAGTCCCTTGCTCATTGCACCATCAGGATTCAAGCAAGCCGGGCCGAAGACGGCTGAAATGCCAGAAACCGGTCCCCGGTAGCTTGTTTCCTTCCCAGTGTAAGAATTGGCTTTTGTAGTTTGGTTTGCCCTGTTCCCATCATGCACTGGGACAGGAACAGACTAATTTGCATACAGCCAGGTTCTGAAACTGGGATGGTGCAGTGAGCTAAAAAACGGTGTTGGATCTAGCCCTGATCTCTTGACTGGGTGAGAGTATTCTGTTTAATTCAGAGACTCTGTCCCTCACCACCCCTTGTTGTAAATATTTTTGTCCACCCTAAGCGTGGAAGGGTATACTCAGATGTGAGTCCCTTGCTCATTGCACCATCAGGATTCAAGCAAGCCGGGCCGAAGACGGCTGAAATGCCAGAAACCGGTCCCCGGTAGCTTGTTTCCTTCCCAGTGTAAGAATTGGCTTTTGCAGTTTGGTTTGCCCTGTTCCCATCATGCACTGGGACAGGAACAGACTAATTTGCATACAGCCAGGTTCTGAAACTGGGATGGTGCAGTGAGCTAAAAAACGGTGTTGGATCTAGCCCTGATCTCTTGACTGGGTGAGAGTATTCTGTTTAATTCAGAGACTCTGTCCCTCACCACCCCTTGTTGTAAATATTTTTGTCCACCCTAAGCGTGGAAGGGTATACTCAGATGTGAGTCCCTTGCTCATTGCACCATCAGGATTCAAGCAAGCCGGGCCGAAGACGGCTGAAATGCCAGAAACCGGTCCCCGGTAGCTTGTTTCCTTCCCAGTGTAAGAATTGGCTTTTGTAGTTTGGTTTGCCCTGTTCCCATCATGCACTGGGACAGGAACAGACTAATTTGCATACAGCCAGGTTCTGAAACTGGGATGGTGCAGTGAGCTAAAAAACGGTGTTGGATCTAGCCCTGATCTCTTGACTGGGTGAGAGTATTCTGTTTAATTCAGAGACTCTGTCCCTCACCACCCCTTGTTGTAAATACTAGTATTTAACAGGCAATGAAACATGTTGACCGTCCTTGAAGTGGTTTACAACATGCCGTGTTTTTAGCCTTGGGCAGACTCACAGTTCAGATTAAAAGTGACAAGGATGTGTGTGAGTCTAGCTCAATTTTATTAGAGACTTCTTGAGTCTCATTTTTCACCGGGTCTTTATTGTTTTCTTTTTTCTACACCTTTCCTTCACTGGAGACAATTCTTTTTTCATTTGAGAAAGTTATCAATGATGACAAAAATGTGGGCAAGCTGGTGAGAACCTACCAGTAGCTCCTCTGGTGGTGCGCCGGTGAATTACTTTCTCATTTCTCTACACATTTTTTCTCTTTGTAGCACACATACACCTAAACAGAGGGAGTATGGTGTGTGATTGAGGGATTGGACTTACCATTTTTTATTTTGTGTAATTGTTTTAAAATAGTAAACAAGTGGGCACAGAGGATTAGGCCGGACTGTGCTAACAAACAGCTTGTCTCAGGCAAAGATAAGAATATCTTCCCCACCCCAAATCCTGCAGAGAATACGAATTTGAGAAAGTGCCTACCAATGCCAGATCTTTGATGTTTGAATGGGATACATACTGACAACTTACAATTTAATGCCACTGTGAGGAGGAGGCCGGGCCTTGGAGGAGGCGAGTCCTCATGACGAGAGCTACCTAAGAGGCACTCTACCTGTCACCAAGTACTCCTCTCTACCAGAAATAAATAAAGGGTAATTGAGGCTGGCGCTGATGTCCTGGGGTGCTTCCACATCTCTTAAAAAACATCGGCTGCTTATAGCCTCAAAAAAACGAGCTACAATCCACTGTTTCCAGTGGTTTTCATATATTTTTTTCCTGCCACAATGTGTTTTGAGCGGGAAACGACCTTTACAACACGGTCGTTACACCGCAATATGTTTGCAACACGGCCATTACAACGCAGGTTGTTGCAATGACTTGCGCTGGATGGCGCTATACTCTAAGGAATAGTATGATTTACTATTTCAACACGTTCTCTACTGTAACGTAGGCTGCAGTTGGAATAGTAAATCATACTACTCCTAAGTCCAGCGCCCTCCAGCGCAGGTCGTTGTAATGACTTGCTTTGTAATAACTGCGATGTAATGTACCGCAATGTAAATCATCACAGTGTAACGTCAGATGTTCGTTTTGGGCTCCTCATCAGGTGACCATGTGAAAGGAGCTGAAATCGTATGACACATGGTGGCACCGTGTGTGTTGGCAGGTCTGGGGGATATCTCGCATGAGGGGGCCTTAAGCAGCAGTGGAAAGCGAGAGGAGGGAGGATTTTAGGGGCACAGAAAACACAACATTTTTCAAACTAATCAACATTCTTAAGGTCTTCAAAACAGAGAAGAGAGAGAGAAGAGTGTGTGTGTATTTTTGTCAGTGCAGGAATGTAAATATCAAAGATGAAATCCAACAGACATTTCACCATACCTAACTAAAACCACTTGTACCCAACAATATACACTACAGATCAAAGTTTTTAGGGAGGTGTCACACCCCAAACCCCCCTTGAAGCTATGTCCCGGCTCTTTGATACACTTCCTTTGCTTGTTGCAAGGATAGAAGGACGCTCACCATTTTCCGCCCGTTTATCATGAGATTTGCAAGCCACATTGACAATTGCAGCTCACAATGTAAATTGATACACTTTTTTTTTGTTTTTCTCCCATGCACAGCCTGACACTTTGCACAGAAGACTGATGAAGTAAAACAAATGTGAAACATTAGGCCCCGCATTGTAAATCACAAAACCGGCAATATTTCAAGAGCTTAAAAGTGCCTATGAATTGCATTGCTGAAAAACTACTGAGGGGTTGCAACTAAACGGTGCTAAAGTAACTTTTATTATAACACGTACAAGCATATTTCACCTCAGTCATTTATCATGGAGCACAGCATGAATGGGTCAGTGTTTAGTGAACATTTAATGGCCATGGGAGATTACAAAGGTCTGCTGCACCCTGCATTGTTCCCCGGGGGCACACATAGAAGAAATGCGTCACTCGTTTCAGGTTCTTGTGGCTCAGCACTTTGTTCCAGCGAGCTCACAAAGGCAGCAGAAAAACTGGAATATGCATATAATAAAAATGTAGTCTGTCATCGAAATTAGACCCTCTCAGGTGTCATCTGCAATTGACGAACCTTAAATAGGAAGAAGTACTTTATTTTAGATGCTTGGAGCATGACGCAATAAAGGGCTCTGATGTGATACTTGGAGTGCCTGAAGCTTTTAATGCATAAGTCAAGTTTTTCGAGATTCCAGACTTTTAAGTACTTTGCGAACTCTTCTCACCAATGCAGGTTCAATCAATCAATCAGTGACACTTATAAAGCGCGCTACATACCCGTAGGGTCTCAAGGCGCTGGGGGGGGGGGAGCCGCTACTGCTCGAACAGCCAGGTCTTCAGCTTCTTCCTGAAGGAGAGGTGGTCTTGGGTCAGGCGCAGGTCGGTCGGGAGGGAGTTCCAGGTCTTGGCGGCCAGGTAGGAGAAGGACCTTCCTCCTGTAGTCGCTCTTCGGATGCGGGGGACGGCGGCGAGGGCGTGGTTGGCTGATCGGAGGTGGCGTTTGGGAGCGTAGAAGTTGACTCGGCTGTTGAGGTAGCTCGGGCCTTGGTCGTGTAGGGCTTTGTGTGCGTGGGTGAGGAGGCGGAAGGTGATTCTTTTGTTGACGGGGAGCCAGTGAAGGTCTCTCAGATGTCCGGAGATGTGGCTGGTTCGTGGGATGTCGAGGATGAGTCTGGCTGAGGCGTTCTGGATCCGCTGGAGTGTCTTCTGGAGCTTGGCGGTGGTACCGGCGTAGAGGGCGTTGCCGTAGTCCAGTCGGCTGGTGACGAGGGCCTGGGTGACGGTCTTCCTGGTCTCGGTGGGGATCCACCAGAAGATCTTCCGTAGCATGCGTAGGATGTTGAAGCATGCCGAGGAGACGTTGTTGACTTGCCTGGTCATGGAGAGGGAGGAGTCCAGGATGAAGCCCAGGTTGCGTGCATGGTCTGTCGGTTTGGGTGCGGTGCCCAGGGCGGGAGGCCACCAGGAGTCGTCCCAGGCGGAGGGAGAGGAGCCCAGGATGAGGACCTCCGTCTTGTCCGAGTTCAGTTTCAGGCGGCTGGTCGTCATCCACTCGGCTACCTCTTTCATCCCTTCGTGCAGGTTGGCTCTGGCGGCGGCGGGGTCGTTGGTCAGGGAGAGGATCAGCTGGGTGTCGTCGGCGTAGGAGATTATGCTGAGGTTGTGTTTGCGTACGATGGCCGCGAGGGGGCTCATGTAGACGTTGAAGAGGGTGGGGCTCAGAGATGATCCTTGGGGGACGCCGCAGATGACTTCGGTGGCCTCTGACTTGTACGGTGGTAGGCGGACTCTCTGTGTTCTCCCGTCGAGGAAGGAGATGATCCATTCCAGCGCCTTGTCCTGGATTCCGACGTTGCTGAGGCGCCGTACTAGGGTGCGGTGGCAGACCATGTCGAATGCCGCGGAGAGGTCCAGGAGGATGAGGGCCGCTGTTTCTCCGTTGTCCATCAGGGCTCGGATGTCATCGGTGGCGGCGATGAGGGCGGTCTCGGTGCTGTGGTTGGCTCGGAAGCCGGACTGTGAGGGGTCGAGGGATCCGTTCGTCTCGAGGAAAGCGGCCATCTGCTTGTTGACGGTCTTCTCGATGACTTTGGCTGGAAACGGGAGGAGCGAGATGGGGCGGTAATTCTTGAGGTCGGTGGGGTCCGCTGTTGGTTTCTTGAGTAGAGCGCTGAGTTCGGCGTGTTTCCAGCTCTCGGGGAAGATGGTGGTGTCGAAGGATGTGTTGATGATGTCTCGCAGGTGGGGTGCGATGACAGCGTCGGCCTTGTTGAAGACGTGGTGAGGGCAGGGGTCGGTCGGTGATCCGGAGTGGATGGAGTTCATCGTGCGGATGGTGTCTTCGGTGCTGATCGGGGTCCAGGCGTGGAGGGTGGTGGTGGGGGGTGGTTGTTCGGTCATGGTGTGCGTTGGTTGGTTGTTGAAGCTGTTGTGTATGTCCGCGATCTTGTTGTGGAAGTATGAAGCCAGGGAGTTGCAGAGGTCTTGCGATGGGGTGATGTCGTTGTTTCCTGCGCTGGGGTTGGAAAGCTCTTTGACGATGTTGAAGAGTTCCTTGCAGTTGTGTGCGTTGTTGTCCAACCGGTCCTTGAATGCTGTTTTCTTGGCGGCGCGGATCAGCTGGTGGTGTTTCCGGGTGGCAAGTTTGAAGGAGGTCCTGTTGTCCGGTGTCGGTTCCCTTCTCCAGACTTTCTCGAGGGCTCGGCAGTTCTTCTTGGAGCTCTTGAGTTCGTCGGTGAACCATGGGGCTTTCTTGCTGCCGGGTCTGCTGGGCGGGGTCCTCAGTGGGGCGAGTTCGTCCGCGCAGTTGCTGATCCACTTCGTGAGGTTGTCGGCGGCCTGGCTGGGGTTCGCTGAGCTGGCAGGAGGGTGCTGGCTCAGGGAGGTGGCGAGCTGGTCTGCTGTGATCTTGTTCCAGCTTCTGCGGGCGGCTTGTTGCTGGTGGTGGTGGGTCGTTGTTTTCTTGAAGGTGAAGTGGACGCAGCTGTGGTCCGTCCATTGAAGCTCTGTGGCGTGGCTGAAGTCGATGTCCTTGCTGGATGAGAAGACAGCGTCGAGTGTGTGTCCGGCGAGGTGGGTGGGGGTGGACACCAGTTGCTTGAGTCCCAGGTTGGCGAGGTTGTCGAGCAGGGTGCTGGTGTTGCGGTCGTTGTTGTTCTCCAGATGGAAGTTGAGGTCTCCCAGGAGGATGTAGTCAGCGGAGGGGAGGGCATGTGGGCGGACGAAGTCGGCGATGTCCTCGCTGAATTGTGTGCGTGGTCCAGGGGGTCGGTAGATCAGGGTGCCTCTGAGGGTGGTGTTCGGGTTGGTGTGGATCTGGAAATGCAGGTGTTCGGCGGTGGTCAGGGAGTTGTCGGTGCTGGTCGTGAGACGGATGGTGCTCCTGTGGATGATGGCGATGCCTCCTCCCATCTGGTTGGCGTTTCGGTCCCTCCGGACGATCTTGTAGCCCTCTGGGATGGCGATGGCGATGTCGGGAGCTGAAGAGGCGTTCATCCAGGTCTCCGTGAGGAAGGCAACGTCTGGAGCTGTGGTGTCGAGGAGGTTCCAGAGTTCGATGGCATGTCTGTGGACGGAGCGGGTGTTGAGCAGGATGCACTTGAGGTGGGTGCTGCTGGTGTTCGGCTTGGTGGGTGCTGGTGCGAGGCAGGTCCGGATGCAGGTGAACTTGCAGGCGTGGCAGCTGAAGGGTCCGTGGGTACGTCGTGGAGAGGCTTGATGGCATTCTGGGAGTCGGCCGGTGTTGAGAGCGGTGAGGGTGGCGGCGGAGTACGTCAGGCGGGTCGGTCAGGGTCTTCGTGGGCCAGGGGTCCTGGCACTGGGCGCGGTCCAGGCGCGGACGGGCGTAGACGGGCTTACCTTTGGCGCGCCTTCGGCGCACAATCGGCGCGTCCGCTGCGCGTGACCGCTGCGCGTTCGCACGGTCGCCATTTAAGGCCAAGTGCGCGGGTGGGCGGAGCAGCTGGGAGGCGGGAGCGGGGAGGGTACAGAATAGAAAAAGGGGCGGGGAAAAGCGGCGGTGGCGGGAAGGGAGGGCGGAGGGCGGCGAGGTAGGCGGACAACAAGGAAGGAAACCACAACACGGGGGAAATAAAAATTATACAGAACGGGCACAAATTCTCAACAAAACAAGGAAAACAAGGAAAAAACCAAAGTTATATCAAACAGGCACAAATGTTAGACAAAACAAGGGCAAAAGCAACCGCAGCGGCGCCCGCCGGCAATCGGCAAAACGAGGCAGCAGCGAGGCAGAGGGCAGGCAAGGGGCACACGCAGCAGCTGGTGGCCGTGCGGCGCGGGGGTGTCCCACAAGTGGACGTCACTAGAGAGGGACGGGAGGTAAAATGCAACCCGTCCAAGGCTTTCAAGGCTCTGCAGTGCTTCATTCGATTATTAATGTCTTTTTAGTGATAAATCTGTACTTTTCATTTATAAACAGGCACTTATAACACCTGCCTAAAATGGAAGGGGCATGCAGAGGGCCTCATATTCCTTTGGCGCAAGGCCTTGCAATAACTTCTGGCTAGTGTGATTCCTCGCCCCCACATTTGGCTAGTACATTGTACATGCTTGCATGTAAGTGCATACCTTCTATAACTTTTTCTCTTTTATGACTCAACATTTACAAGTGAATATTATGCAAATTACAGTGGTGGACACAAAGATAAACGTGAGAAGTCTGCAAAATTAAAAGTCAGGATTTCCATCAACTCGCCTAATTGCACAAAATGTAAAAATGTATAAAATAATTTCATATTTTTGTAACTTTTAGGTGCAATATTCATAGGTTGGTAGCAAAGTCTTTGAAATGTCACCCCACCTAACACCCATCGTTCTCTTTACAGTGTTCCAAATGGTGCCCAATCATTTCCTGTTTTCCTAGATCGGTATGTCTTTCTTCCTAGTATAAGACAGAAATAAAAAGTCAGAACAACAAAGACCAGTGGCCAAGTCACAAGCATCATTCTCATAAAATACTGCCTCACTACTGAACCACAGCACCCAGGCATGACATGCATAGTGTAACTGGAAGGGGTCTAACCACGCTTTCTTCTGAAACACTCGGAATTCTTTCTGTACTATGATCTGTTCCCTGAAGAACAGATGAAGCACAGACCCCAGGTGTGAAGGTCAGCCTAGTAAACATTCAGATAAAAACATTTCCTGCACAATAAGTCTTAAATGAGGATGGAAAGGCCACAGCATCATGTTGATTAGTCAACTATCAATTTGCTATAACATTTGACAAGATCCTATATAAAGGCACCAAAATGAAGGGCATTAAATCAGAAAGTCAGAAATGGTGTTCACAGAGCAGTGCTTAATTTGTAAAAAAAAAAAAGAAGTGCACTCATCAGGAGGTCACCGAAGATTGCACCATTGCTGCCAATGATAGTAACAACACGACTACTAAAACATGACACTCCTACAATTGTGACAATTCAGAGTATTTCAGGCCCCAGAAGCTGTATGAATTACTTAGGTGGTAGGTAATAGTCATTTTTAATGTATATAGAATTAATAATTGACTCTTGATGTGGTCATCTCTAAAGTAGTCAGACAACGCCACCTTGTGGCAGACTGTCACAAGCACCTGTGTTGACAATTGAGTGCAGGTGCTGAGCACCAGAAATCACTGGCTCAAATTAAGCACTGTCACAGAGTATGAAGTATGAGCCGCTGATAATGTTGCGAGTTAGCTGTTCTTTCACTGATTCCAATAAAACAAAATATAGAATGTCCCAGAAATTGCCCCTGTCTCCAGACTGCCCCTTTTTTTCTTCCAAGTGGTCTTGTGCCTTTTATGATATCCAGTGTTTACTTGAAGTTCATTGGTATAGAATTTCATATGTGAAGGGAGAAAAATACCTGGTCCTCCACATTGTCCATATTCCACGGAAAAGTCCCCTCAAGAGTATCAGCATCAACATTATACAAAATCCATTCTTTCTTTCCCCAGGTGTTCCACCCTATCAAGTTTACATTGGTTTGCACTGTCTTCCATTTTAGCCCATTTTTTCTTTTTTCTCCTGGAGGTTTTATTGTGATTGCTGTGGATGCTGTGGGCACTGGCAGCCCTAAATGTCTACACCCCAAAATATGATCTTAAGAGCACACCCATGCATAGGAAAAGTTGTTAAAAACTCAATTGTATGAGGCATTATGTCCCTGTGATAAGACACCCCCAACATATCAAAATGCAATAATTAAGTAAGGGCAGACTAAAAAACTGAGCTCTATTGCAGTAGCACATTTTACGGATTTGTTATAAACAATTAAAAAGGTGTGAAACATAAATCTTAAACATAAATGCATAGAGGCTTTGCCATAAATGCTCTCAGTAAATAGTACATACAGAGATACAGAGTAGGTGCAAAATCAAAATATGTTTTTGTCCCAAATGAGCGGCAAAATCAAAGGAAAATGCGAAGGCATCCATAGAAGCATTGGAAAAGTCTCAAAAGGTTCTAAAAATCAGGGCTTTATGCACACAATTATTTCATAAGAAATTATCAAATTCTGCTGACTCATCATGGTGCAAGCAAAATAATCACCTCCTCAGCAAATCTGAGCACAACTTTATAAAATGTCATATTGCCCTAGACCCTGAGCACTATCCCATCACATAACTATTGATTCTGCCCCTTCTAAATAAACAATCACTCCCCTTGACTGTGTTCGGAAGAAATACTGAGCAATGAACATGCAGGAGGAGACATCAATTTTGAACAAAATGGCCGCACAGCCACTGGTCTTTGTTGTGCTGGTTCTTTATTTCAAGTTTATCCTAGGAAGAAAGGCCTTCCCTCCTAGGAGGACAGAAAATGATTGTGCACCATTTGGAATACTTTATAGAGAACGAGGGATGTTAGGTAGAGGGTGTGACATTTGAAAGATTTTTCTATCAACCTTTGAATATTGCTCCTAAAAAGTACAAAAATATGCAATTTTTTAAAGCATTTAGGTTTTATGCAATAAGGCTACTTGGTGAAAATCCGGACCTTAAAAATACTTTTATTATTGGAGACTCCTAATATTCATAAGTGTTCCCACCACTGTAATTTTGCAGAACATACCCCTACAAATTTCGAGTCACGTATGAGAAAACGGTATGGAAGGTATGCACTTTCATTTATGCATGTGCAATGCACTTGTGTGCCAAGTAAGGGGATGATGCCTAGTTAACATTAGCAGGAAAAACACACTTTAGCAAAAGCGAAATAGTTTAAAGTACATTAGAACTATGTGGATGTGTACACATAAAAACGAGAGTAAATCCACATTCTGCATGTTGATAATAAAGCACAACAAGCATTTGCAATGCATTGGTCTCTCATTTGTCAGGGTTAGAGCTATTGGCATTGTAAATGACAATGCCTTTTACCAATGTGTTTTGCTTTGGAGTGGAGTGGGTGCATGTGTTTAAGAGTGGATTTTTTAGGGGTTGAACTGGAATTGTTAGCTGTGGAATTATGTGGGTTGGAATTGTGTGGTGTTTTGTGTATTTGTGTAGTGGAATTATGTGGTATGGGGAACAGATAGGAGTGAGAGCTGCACATAATAGACAAAAAAGAAGATAGAGAGGTACTTTGTGCAGGAAGTGGTGAATGAACTCCATACAGAGGAGTTGAAAGAGTGGGTGAGAAAAAAAGGGGAGAGCAGGCACAGACGCATAAAGGAGCCCATGTATGTGCAGAAGACACCTGCAGACGAGGAAGGGAGCGTGAGTTTGAGGGATGGACATTTTTAAAAGGTCACGTAAAATAAACTGTGCTTGAAGCCCTGAAGTAAACCAATATGATAGAAGCTGGCAAAGAGTGTGAAAGAGCAAAATAGAGAGTGAAAGATTCCTTCCTTTAGAGTACCGGTACAGGTGGGTCAAAAACTGTATTAGCTTCCTTTCCTTAGAGGACAGGTACAAGTAGGGCAGAAAAAGTGCAAGCTTCTTTTTTTTAGAGGACCAATGCAGGTAGGGCAAGTGCAAGCCTCCTTTCTATAGAAGACTGTTAAAGGTATGGCAGCGCCGTACACTTTTCTTCACCATAGAATATGTACATGGAGCTCTGAATATCCTTGCACAGGAGGCGATTGCACCATCTGTAGTGTTGCTTCCTCCTCTCAGTAAATTAATCCTCCTCATTGCACTAATGTGTGCATTTGTTCACGGTGTTGACAACTGTGCACAAGACGTCTCTGCCATTGCAGTATTGCTCTATTTGTACACTTGCGGGTACCACCTGCTTCCCAGGGAAAATGTTGTTGCCACAGTTTGCCATCTTCGTATGTCAGTAGAGGGTGCCAGACACCAATGCATGGGTTAGACCATGGTTTTGCAGCCCCCAGGAAGGATTAATACATTTCTGTAAGTGATTTTAAGAATATATATGTTTAATAACAAGCACTGGCAAAGCCGGTAGGTCTGGCATAAGCCCCAAGCGTTTAGGCAATTACTGTTTTGTTTGTTTGTGGTTTTTGAATACCTTTTTGGTTTTGCTACACACCGGACATCAATGTAAAAAAAGAAAAATCACTTGCTTAAGACAATATCTCATGTAGGTGTCAAATAAACACACATTACAATAGTACTCCTTGGCACTGAAGGGAACTATCTTGTGCGTGGATGTGTTCTTTGTGAAATGGTGGAATGTAGTATCTCAATTTAAACTGCTGTTGGCTCTGAAGTCTGCGGATGGCTGAAGTGAGCTGATACTTTGCCCCGTAACAGTGCATGCTTGAGTAGGTGGAACAAAAATGTGAATGACGGCAGCTACAGAATAATGGTTGAGGTCTGGCTAAAACCCCTGTAGGGTAAATTTGGCCTGGTTGAGAACCAGGACACCAGTACGCACTACTTAATTAAATTTGAACGTTAGTACATTTATTTAATTTTCATCAGCAAATTATCTCAAATAAACATAACATTCATATTCATGTTACATTTGTTATAGCACATGTTCATTTGCCAACAGATACATTGTTATTTGCAAACATATATCATACATCATGATTTCAATACATTTAGTGTCCACCCAATACATTTCGGGGCGCGAGCCCCTTCGTCAGGGGTCGCAAACTAGGTGAAGTGTAGTGAAAAATTCTCCAAATTAAATGAATGGTATGAATCTGTGCTCTTGTATTGATAAGGTCTTGTATATGCCGACTTAAAAGCAAGGAGCCTGAGAGTCCTACTTGGTAAACATCGGACTCAGCAAGTACTCGAGGAGTAGGATCGGAGCAAGGTGTTTGGAATTCCCGTATCGGCGATTGAAAAACTGCTGAGTCCGATGTTTACCAAGTAGGACTCTCAGGCTCCTTGCTTTTAAGTCGGCATATACAAGACCTTATCAATACAAGAGCACAGATTCATACCATTCATTTAATTTGGAGAATTTTTCACTACACTTCACCTAGTTTGCGACCCCTGACGAAGGGGCTCGCGCCCCGAAATGTATTGGGTGGACACTAAATGTATTGAAATCATGATGTATGATATATGTTTGCAAATAACAATGTATCTGTTGGCAAATGAACATGTGCTATAACAAATGTAACATGAATGTGAATGTTATGTTTATTTGAGATAATTTGCTGATGAAAATTAAATAAATGTACTAACATTCAAATTTAATTAAGTAGTGCGTACTGGTGTCCTGGTTCTCAACCAGGCCAAATTTACCTTATATTCCATAGTTTGCAGGCTACATACCAGCACAGCACACATATCGGATTAACGTCCTACCACACCTAGCTAAAAGAGTGCAGTCACCCTCCAAAACCCATTAAAACGCCTGTAGGCCACTACGTTCTACTCATTATTTTAGTTAAATCAAAAGGTCTTTTGAAAAAAGGCATGCAAACCTTTTGCCTCAAAGAAATAAAGAAGACAGGAAATAAATAAAGAAGACTTGAAAGAAAGAAGGCCTGAAAGAAAAAAGAAAGAAAAGGGAAAAGAGGAGAAAGGAAGGGAAAAGAGAAGGACTAAGATAGAATGACAAAAAAAAGAAGGAATGAAAAAGAATGAATGAAAGAAGGATGGAAAAAAGAAAGAATGAGAAAAGAGAAAAATAATAAAAGAGGAAAGGAAAGGGAGAAAGAATAAAAGAAGGCAATAGAAGGAATGAGAAAGAATGAAAGAAAGAGAGAAAGAATAGGAGAAAGAAAAAATAGATACAAGGGGAAGAAAAAAGAAAGAGTGAAGGAAAGATGTAATAAAACAAGAATGAAAGAAAGCAAGAAGGAAAGAACGAAATTCGGGAAGAAAGAAATATGGGGGAAAGAAAAAAGTAAAAAGAGGACAGGTCACTTGCAATGAGGTGTTGCTGTGTTTTAATTTCCCCTACAGCGATCAGAGCAAGTTTTGAAATGGGATTGTTAACTTCAAAAGAAAACATTAACAGCTAAGGAGTTAATAGTCTTTTTAGTCCTGGTTTTATTATATTATTTTCACAATGTTACTGCTAAAAGTTAATAAAATCGCTAAACAAAGCAAAGCACAATGATATTCACATTCCTAACACAGGACAACTTGCAATGTTTTGAGGCTTGAGTTGGACAAATTTATTTTTTTCCCCATGGTGCATGAATGTAGATGGCCCAAACAGTTTACACACTGACAACAGCTATGCTTTATTTTTTAAACCAACTGTGTTTTAATCCGTGCATATATCAGTCGTCTCTCGGGGGAACACTAGACATTACATCATGGGTAGTTGATGTTACCTACACTGTGACTCATCCCCATTACGGGCCAGACTAACAAATAATTTGCTGCAGCAGTTCGGAACAAGCATTTGCAATGCTATAGGTCTCGCAGTTATGCACGTTTAAGCTATTGGCATTGTAAATAACAATGGCTTTTATTTAAGTTTTTAAAAAGAAAACAAAAATAAAAGGCATTGTTATTTACAATGTTATTAGCTTAAACTCACATAACTGCGAGACCTATTGCATTGTTTTTTTAGTTTTACTCATTGTACCATCAAGGTATATTCATTAAATAAGATGCATCCGGGAACATGGAATGGCGGGACCCACAAGCCAGAAATCCCTCTTTGTAAGAAGATGCAAAGTGAATGAAGGTTGCTATGGCAACCTCGAGTTCTCACAGAGGTTCCAGGCTTCTGCAAGCACATGTGCATGGGCCTATCATTTGTTTACCCATACCGTACAACTTTGGCAATGTCAACAGATAAAGAATGTCATTGCAGAACTTTTACTTCACTAGCCTGGAACTCTAGTTTGGGGTGGGTGCGGGCTTGAACAGCATACAATATTCAGGCTGATTCATGAAATGAGGTGCTACCTCTGATGCTCTGTAAAGTGTTCATGAAAGTGTGAGACCTAACAACACGCATCTTTTCATCTTGTTGTGTGTCCATGTAAGGAAGCACGTGGTGCGATCTGACCCCACCTCAAACAGAAGAACAAGAAGGGGTCAAAGAAACAGCGGAAGAAATAGCCATAAGGACAAATAGCCAAATGTTGAAAGTCACTTAGTCATCAATATTTCTTCGAAAAAACTCACAGACTCTCAATTGAACATTCTTAATAAAGGTACCACTTTTGTTCCCACATACCGCACCAATCTTGCAGCAACTGAAATAGCGCTGTTCAAGTTCTTCAGAACCCTCAAATTAAGATTCTTTTTTAAAGACACCCAAGAAATCAGAGATGATGATCCATGGAACACTGATTTCAGACCTAAGAGTAACTTCTGTTCACCCTTTTCGCACAAAACTATTGATGCTTTCGAGAGATCAGTACTATCTGAAGTACAAAGAATCCCGTTCACTAAACGTAAGAGACATAATCTATCAGCTAAAGACTGGAATACATTAAAAAATGTGAGTCTTGAACAGAACTTAACATTCCAGAAAGCTGACAAAGGGGGCGCACTTATCGTGATGGATACAGACTTTTATGTCAGAAGTGTCAATAATCATGTGTCTGATGAAAACATTTCTTTACCACTTGAGTCTGATCCCACATCAGAATATCAATCCATTCTACAAAATATTTTGGATCACGCACTAGAAATGAACTGGATTAGCGAGAAAACGCACACATTTTTTGAAAGAAAGTACCCAAGAAGACCGCAACTATACATGTTGCCTAAAATTCATAAGGATCCAATCAACCCTCCTTTCAGACCCATAGTATTGGCCTGCAGCTCCATCTCCGAACCGATTGGAAAATTTGTTGATAAGTTTCTGCAACCAATTGTACAGAGAAGCATAACACAAATAAAGACACTACTGCCTTTTTGAACCTGTTGGATACCATCAAGTTAGAAGCTGATGAAACATATTGGTTATGTACGATTGATGTAACCGCACTTTATACCTCCATTCCCCACAATGAAGGTATCGAAGCTCTTGAATGGATCCTCCTCAACAGTGACTTGGAAGAGACCAAAAAGATATTCATCATGGACCTCATGCAATTTGCATTATACTACAGCTACTTTGAATGGCAGGGTAAATATTTCAACCAATGTAATGGTACTTCGATGGGCTTTGGGGGGCCCCCTCATACGCCAACATCTATATGTCAAAATTTGAGATCAACTACATCCTGAATAATCCTGCATGGACTGAGGGCCTTGTGGCCTTCAAACATTACATTGACGACATATTCGTGATATGGAAAGGAAGGAAATCACAACTGGAAAAGAAAATAGCGTTAATCAACACATACAATGACCGCATCAAATTCACCTATGCCATAGATAAAGAATCTATAGCCTTTCTGGATGTGAGAGTTACGTTGCACAACAACACACTGATCACCAAAGTACATATCAAAAAGACAGACAGAAACTCAAGCCTTTTGTTCCAAAGTTGTCATCCGGAGCAATTAAAAAACATTTACCAACTTCACAGTACATTAGATTAAAAAGGATCACTACGAACAACGAAGATCTATTAGAATCATTCAGGGAGCAAACCAACAAATATCTTCAACGAGGATATCCGCAAGATATTTTGGACGAATCCCTTAAAAAAGTCATAGCAATACCTAGAGAAGAATTACTCAAAGAACAAATCAAGATTCTAGACAAAAAACAGTATGTGTCCTCAAATATTCGACTGAATCATCTCACATTAAAAACATTCTTAAAAGACATTGTTCTCTGATCCACATGGAACCAGACCTCAAGGGTCTGTACAACGACAGAATCACCTTTGCATTTCAAAGGTCAAAAAATTTAAAAGAAATCTTGAACACTCCCAACAAAGATAAAAAGACTTACAAAGGCATGTTGAAATGCCAGAATTGTAGACATTGCAACAATGTGATTGTTGGCAACAAATTTACCCACCCAACTAAAGGAACTTCAATCGAACTGAAACACACAAGCACTTGTGACACAACCAATTGCATATATGTCATCAAATGCCCATGTGGCAAAATATATGTGGGCCAAACTGAACGCAAAATCAAAGTTCGGATCACTGAACATAAAAGCAATATACGGCTATCGAACATGAAATCTACCATTGCCAGTCATTGGCAGGAAGCTCGACATCAAATTTCCCAATTGAGATTCACGGTATTGGAGGTGCTTCCCCAACGCCGTGATATGGATCCGACGAAACACAGACTGAGAGCGGAATACTTTTGGATCAAAAAATTGAATTCCCTTCAACCGATGGGGATGAATGACCGTATTGAATATGTTTGCTTCTTGTAAATTAGCGTACATTCCCGACATTGGCCGATTTTATATTCTTGTTTACAGTAACGATGTTATTCCTATTATTTTTCACCTTTTGTTTTTCACCTATTTTTTGTTGTACAAATTTTGAAAGTTAGTGATGTTCAAAAAACCTTTAGGTGATCTATTCATTTTATTCACACATCACACTGTATTTTCATATACTATGTTCTTTGAACCCAGGGCTTATGGTGATTGTGTATTATGTCCTTTCACGCTTCCGCTTCTTTCTTCTTTTTTTCAAATCTTTTGTTTCAAATACTTTATCCATTAGCGTCAGTTTCACTTGAGTACACTTCCCTGATGACGAGATCCCCGTATCACGTGACTCGGGACTCACGCATTTGCGTTAAATCATATTCGTTAACGCTTGTTGTACTTCTGTATGCCTGATTACTATCGCGGACGCCTAGACGCGGTGTGTACGGTCTTTCTGTAAGTCTTCCTTAATTTAGATTTTGCATGTTGTCACGGTAGACTACACCCTTGTCTCTTTTTCCTTCACGGTAAAGGCCTGGAGTTTAGCTTAACAGCACTTTTGGTTGATACTTGCAGCATCGAGATTTCTGCATTAGAACACACAATTTCTACCTCAGCACATATGTCACTTCGGGAGCTTTTGGGAGCTTTCCTCCTTTGACTTTTGCTCTTTCCTATCACTGCAATTGACCATTCCATTGTATGCACACCTGTTTTGTAGCTTTGATATATACATTTGCTTTGTGCATTCTTTCTTATGTTCTCGCCTAAATTCTATGAACTAACTGCACATTGTTGCTGATTAGATGGTGGAGTATCTAATTTGGTCCTGTATTACTTATTTTACAGTCCCCTGACAAAGGGTCTCATTTGGTAGAACCCAAATGCATTGGGTGCTTTGAAAGACCGCTAAATAATGAGGATTTGTATCATAAGAACATTATTATGAACATATCGAATATTTGAACAATAAATTGATGGAAACCAATTTGGAAAATTTTTGATTGATGTCGAATTAATCAGTTGGAGATTGTGAAGAAACCAATGTGTTTCAATGTGAATTGAGCGCGCATCTTAGTGGGCAGGTGACTCTTTCCCACACTACGTTGTTGCATTCAAGGTACGGCCAGACTCCGTGCGTCAGATGTGGCGCCAACCAAATTTTGCGTAAAACCTGGATACAATTTGTTTATTTGAGTGCACAGGGATAACACAGCATTTCATTGCGATCTTACCTTTCCCATCTTTTGTTGCTGGTTTTAAATGCCTCACACTATGTTAAGATCCAGCCCTCTTATTTAGATTAACCTTTTCAAGTGTGGTTTATAGTTAAATATAGTGTGATGCGGCTTAAATGTTTACAGCAGATTTTTTTATGTATTCGGGTTATCTTTGAGTTCACACCAGTTTATTTTTTAACATATTTGTCGTGCACTAGACACCGAAGCCGACGGGGGGAGGGCTCCCTGTCAGTTCTGGGGTTGGGGTGCTTCGATTGGGGGGTTCATGCTTTCTACGGGATCCCTGTCAGCTCCGGGGTTGGGGTGCTTCGATTGGGGGGGCATGCTTTCCACAGGCTACCTGTCAGCTCCCGGGGTCGGGATGTCAAGGACCTCAAGACCTGGGTCTTACAGTGACCCCAGCACTTAGAGGATCTGCCCCCTACCCACCCCTTGAGACCGTCACGTGTGAGTAGTTGCGCTTGATTGGTTGGGGCATACCCTCCTTGCTGCTCCCCTCACACAAGGCCGGCTGCCTCCATGAAGCTTCCAAGGCACATGTTCAGCTGTTCTTTGTTTTAGCTCCGGTGTGTCAGTGCACCGTGTAAGCGCACAAGCATACCCTGCTCTCTCTGGAACTCTCACACTGCTGGGTTTCTCTCACTCTGCTGTCACTCTCACTCTGCTGTCTCTCTCACTCTGCTGTCACTCTCACTCTGCTGTCACTCTCACTCTGCTGTCTCTCTCACTCTGCTGCTGTCACTCTCACTTTGCTGTCACTCTCACTCTGCTGCTGTCACTCACACTTTGATACTGTCACTCACAATTTGCTGTCTCTCACTCTGCTGTCACTCTCACTCTGCTGTTACTCTCAATCTGCTGTCTCTCACTCTGCTGTCACACTTACTCTGCTGTCTCTCACCCTGCTGTCACTCTCACTCTGCTGTCACTCTCACTCTGCTGTCACTCCCTCTGCTGTCACTCTCACTCTGCTGTCACTCACTCTGCCTGTCAATGCAAAGTTCCATCAGCCCGACCCTTAACACTAAAGCATTGACCGCTGGCAGGGCTCGCCATCACGAAAGCATTGTCCCAAACATTAGCATTGCCAACAGGATCTCCGTGACGCCTATCTATGATACCATGCCTGCTCTTTGCGCTGCATCAACTGCCATCCACAATGCTTAACTGCTCCTCGTGGTGCCCTCCACCACAAACTTGACTTTTTGCATTAAACTGACCTTTTTTGTGGGACTAACCTGGTCCCTGTGTCCGACCTTCACTCTATTGCAGTCCGCATGAATTTGTTACTTTCTCCTGGTCTCTCATGACTAGATAGCTGTGAGTGGCCGTTGGGCTTTTTGAACTATTTTCTTAATTTGAATCTTCAAATTGCATATCTCTGGTCCTACAGATTGGAAATGTGTTGATTTGGTCTATTCACTAAAGTTTGCTCTATCTTGCTTAATTAGTATTGGACTTTTCTTATTTTTTTTTATTTTTTTTTAAATATATTTTTATTGCAGGAATCAGTAAAAAGTTACATAATGGGCCAGCATTACAAGGTCAACGGAGGATAATAGAACGCAACCTCCCCCCATTCAATAGAACATCCCATCACACAGCCATTCAGCCCACAACCCGTGGGTCGGGCGGCGAATACCAGGGAGGGTCCGATGGGAGAGTCAGGCCGGTCCGGATGATCCACAGTCCATCATCTGCTTTTCTAAACCATCCTACCAAAAGGGAAACAAAAAATAAGACCCCCCCAAAACACTATGAACTAAACAGAGCCCACCCCACCCCCGCCATCAGTGTGTGGAAAGAGATGTAGAAGGAATCATGGGAGAGTCTTCTGGGAACTCTACAGAGATGTAACGTACAGCTGTCTATCGGGACTCAGGGCGAGCAGCATCCTCACTGTCTGAGTCGCTAGAAACGCCATTATTCCTGAGGGCCTGCACTAATGTCTCCCATTCTAGCGCTGCCTCCTGCGCCTTCTCATTGTGTTGCCGCCTAGCTAGCTGGTATCGCAGCGTGCTTTCCCCTGCCGCCCACTTCAGAAGTTCGCTGTGCCATCGAGCCCACGTGGGGCCCACCCTCGCCTTCCAGTTCCTGGTGATCTCCCGCTTAGCCAGGAGAAGCCCTAAGTCGATGAATTTACTGGAAATTTTATTTTTGGGGGTATGTGGAAACCAGTGCAAGAGTCCCACCGCCGCGTCAACCGATAAGGACCTCCCCGTCACTCCCTGTAGGGTGTCTCCCACCTCCAGCCAAAAGGAGGATAATCCCGGGCAGGACCACAGCATGTGGAGGAGGTCTGCCCCTGGCGCGCGGCACCTGGGGCAGTCCGCAGAATCCGTGGCAAAGTATTGTTGGATCTTCGCCGGGGTCAAATATGCTCTGTGGAGCACATAGAAGTGGACCAGTTGTAAGCGGGCGTGGCGCGTGCCCTTCCAGGCCCGCCTCATGAGTTGTGACCAGGTCGTCTCCGGTATCTCCTTCCCCACGTCCGCCTCCCAGCGGTTTCTCAAGGTGGTGAGGGGGGTTAACCCCTCGTTAATCAGTCTGTTATACAGGCATGTAACCGCCTTGACCGTACCTGCAGACATCATGACATACTGGCATACCGGGGATGTAGGAGGTCCCTCCATCCCGTTCTTCCAGTGCGCTTGAATCGCTCGGACCAGGGCTGTGTGCAGTAGAAAGTCACCACGAGGAACATCGAGGCGGTCATTGAGCTCCTGAAAGGGCAGCAGTGCTCCGTCTTCGTAGAGGTCACCCACCAGCTGCAGGCCCGCGTCCTCCCAGTCCGCCAGTCGCGACCAATCACCGCCGTGAGGCAGGGCCGTCAACATACCCAAAGGTATCTCGGGTGCGTACGGCAACCGCAGCCGTCCCCGAGGGTGGGCGCGGCCCCAGCACAGTCGAATGGTCCTCTCCTCGAGCGTCAGGTCCTGCAAGGTCAAACGTTGGCGTAACGCAATAAAGGAGATAACATGCCTGGCCATCCCTGTCCCCCTCCCAGACTCCGGGCCACGGAATTCCCTGGCGATCTCCTGAGTGAAGGTCTGCAGCTGGGCTGCTAAGTAGTATTTCTCAAAGTCTGGCACCGCAAGACCACCCTCAGCTTTCGGCCTTGTCAGGGTCTTAAGGGCCACTCTCCGGCGGCTCGAGCCCCAGAGGAATCCCACCACCATTGATCGTAGTAAGCGAAAGGTGGCCGGCGGGATCCAAATCGGTAGTGCACGGAAGTAGTACAGCAGCCGAGGGAGCGCCACCATTTTTAGCAGAGCGATTCGCCCCGCCACCGATAGCGGCAGGGTAGCCCAGAAATCCATGCTACCCCGCAGTGCGCGAGTGCTGCGGGCTATGTTCCGATCCAGGAGGTCAGTCCGGTCGTGGTAGACTTACACCCCCAGGTATTTGAAGCAGTCAGGTTCCCACCTAATCTCCCTACTGATATCGGGACTAGGTGTGCCCCTGCAAACCGGGAACAAGCAGGTCTTGGCCCAGTTCACTCGAAGGCCCGAGATCTCCCCAAACGCCGTGAGCGCTGATGCAGCCCCGTTTAAGGCGTCAATCGGGTCTTCAAGGAAGAGCAATAGGTCATCAGCGTATAGCGAGACATATTGTGGGCCGATGGTGTCCATAGGCCACGAAAGTGGGCCCCGGACCGGAGCAGCAGCGCCAAGGGTTCTACCGCTAGCGCAAAGAGAAGCGGGGATAGTGAACAACCCTGCCTCGTGTCTCTCCCCACCGAGTATTGTGGGGAAATCAGCGGGCCTGCACGTACTCTGGCCGATGCCGAGGCATACAGTACCGTAGTCCACCTGACGAAGCCCTCTCCAAGGCCGAACCGCCGCAATACGCAGCGCAGGTAGTCCCACTCCAGGCTGTCAAAAGCTTTTTCCAAATCCACCGAAAGGACCACCGGGCACGGGGCGTCAACGAGCGGTTCTCCCAGCAAGCGGAACAGCCTGCGGATGTTCATGGTCGTGTTACGCTTGGGAATGAATCCGGCCTGGTCCTCATGCACCAAAGAGCGCATGTGACCGAGCAGCCTCGACGCCAATATGCTGCTCAGTATCTTGTAATCGACCGTCAACATGGATAGTGGACGGTAGGACGCCGGGTCAGACGAATCCCTGCCCGGTTTGAGGAGGGGAACTACTAAGGCCTCACACATCGAGCCGGGGAGCCGACCCAACCGCTTCGCCTCTCTGTAGACTATCAACAGTCTTGGCGCCAGGAGGTCAACATAGGTGGAATAAAACTCTATCGGGAGACCGTCCAGGCCCGGAGTCTTGTTCCTCGCCATCCTTTTAATGGCGCTGCGGATTTCACCCAGTTCGACATCGGAGCCCAGGGCCCTCGCCATGTCTGAGTCCACCGCCGGAAGTTCCAGGGGTCGCAGGTAGTCCTCAATCCGGGAGGGGTCCCCGGCTGAGCAGCTGCGGTATAGGTGCTCATAGTAGCGCAGGTAGCAACTCAAAATCTCAGGTTGAGTGTGCACTTCAGTCCCTTCTGCCGTGCGCATGGACGTCGTCAGGGAAGTTTGGCGTGTGGGATTAGCCAACCACGCTAGCAGTGCGCCCGATCTGTCTCCCTCCGCAAGCGACCTAGCAGTATAGGCCTTATAGTCGAAGCAGCGCAGCCGCTCGACTTCCGCTGCCACCGCCTCTTTCGCCGCCGCCGTGCGCTCCTGCAGTTCAGGGTGTCCGGGGCGACGGAGTTCCAACTCACGGAGCTTCCGATCCGCCGTAGCCAAGTCATCAAGGATGACGCGCCGCATGCCCACCTTCTTAGCGATACAGTAGCCCCTGACTACCACCTTAAAGGCGTCCCATTCCAGCGCCCTCAAACCCGCAGTACCCCCGTTGGACGCAAAGTATTCTGAAATTGTATCTTCCAAGTCTGCCTTAAAAACGGCATCCTCTAAAATCTCCGGGCGCAATTTCCAGGTGGGCACAGCGGGGACCCCGGGGAACCAGCAAAGGTCCAGCAAGAGAGGGTTATGGTCTGAGATAGTCCTGGTCAGGTATTCAGACCGGACTGCTGCTGAAGTCAACTCCGCCGAGCCCAGAAACCCATCCAGTCGGACGTGCAATTCGTGCAGGCCCGAGAAGTAGGAGTAGTCCCTGGTATCGGGGTGCTGTGCTCTCCAGATATCCGTGAGCCCCCAGTGCGTCTGCCATTCCCTCCTACCTTTAGCCACGCGGTGAACCGGAGAGTCAGGGAGGGGGGGGTGCGAGCGGTCGGCCTCCACATCTACTATTGAATTGAAATCCCCTCCGAGCAGAAGGCCAGAGAAGAAATGGGCTAACGAGCCCGATAACCCAGAGAGGAAGGCGAGTTGGTCCACATTAGGCGCATACACACAGCAAACATTCAGATCCCTCCCCCCCAGTGTGCCTGAGATGGCCACGTAGCGGCCTTCCGGGTCCACCACAGATTTCGTGACCTGGAATGGGACCCCAGCTCTAATCCAAATTAGCGTCCCTCTGGCATACGCTGAATACAAAGTGCAGAAGACCTGCCCCCTCCATCTACGCTGTAGCGCCGCCCCTTCCGCCTTGTTAAGATGGGTCTCCTGCAGCAGCGCCATTTGCACCCCTCTACGCACTAAATAAGCGTGGATTTTGTGACGTCTAGACATAGTGTGAAGCCCTCGTACGTTCCAAGTAATGCATTTCACATTTGTAACATCAGCCATTGTCCCATATCGTTCGTTCCAAGTCTCTCCACCTCGGTCCCAGCAAAGCAAAAGCAACAATCAACCCAACACTGATGGCGGCCATTTTCCCCAACCAAAAAAACACAACTCCCAGTCGAGACGAACCTCCGCCCACCCCCCCCAGAACAGGACCCAAATAGTACCATCTAGTTCCCATCCAAACCATACCCCTAACAATCCCAAAATCCCCGACTAATCCTGCGGTCGCCACCGCAGGAAGGCCTTAAGGGCTAGGTGCGGGCTGGGCGCCGGTAATGGGCCCTCGACTCTCGGACTACCGAGACTAGAAGTGAGCCCAAAGCAAAGCCATGTCACGAGCAGGGCACCCCTCCCTTCCTCACACCGGAATTCATGGACAATCGCTAACCCCTGCCACCTCCGCTGTAAACCCCCACCCAACTGGAAGTAGCTCACCCCATCATCCCTGTCCATCCAAAAGGTCCTCGACTGAGTTAGGAGTGATCACCGGCATGTGGACACTGTCAGTCACCGATTCCTCCGAATCCGTTGGCGCCCCTTCGTCTCCAGGGCCCGTCTCCTCAGTAATGGGGCCTTCTCGCGAACCAGAGATTGTAGACAACATCTCCAACACTCCCTTCCGTTCCGCCGACGTCTCCACGGTCGAAGGCCTGCCCGCTTGTCCACGGCGATTCTGAAGCCTGCTGGATCGCCGTCGCTGTCCAGGTTCTGTAGTCAGCCGAGATGACGAGCTGAAACCATCTTTGCCAGCCCTATAGAGTTCGAGCCAGTTGCAGACGTCCTCTGGGGAGTCAAAAAACGGAGTCTTGTCATCCACGATTATGCGGAGCCTTGCGGGAAATAGGAGCGAGTACTGAATGCCCTCGCTCCGGAGCTCACGCTTGATCGCCAGGAAAGAGGACCGCCTGCGCTGGGTCTCAAACGTGTAGTCTGGGAAAATGTTCACCTGGCTGTTCTCCACCTTGTAAGGGCCATTATGTCTGGCGGCATGGAGGATGAGGTCTCTGTCCCTAAAATGTAGCAAGCGAGCCACCACCGGTCGTGGGGCGCGGCCCTGCTGCGGCAGCCTCGCCGGGACCCCGTGTGCTCGCTCCAAGGTGTAAAAGGAGGACAGGCCTTCAGGCGCCACCGTGTCCCGGAGCCAAGCTTCCAGATAGGCCACCATATCGCCATCCTCAATCTTTTCTGGCAGGCCCACCACACGGATGTTATTCCGTCTATTACGCCCCTCCGCATCCTCCGCTCGCCGCTCCAGGGCCTCAATCCGGGTCAGGGCATCCTTCATCGTCGCGGCCAGGGTCTTCTGCGCGGGCTCTAAGGTCTTCACCGAGCCCTCCACTTCCTTGACCCTATCAGAAATCTTGCCATGGTCCGCTCTGAGGAGGCCCAAGCTCGTCGCAACCTGGGCAATGTCCTGCTGGAGGGCCGTGCGCGTGGTCGCTATCGCCTCCAGGACCCGGTCAAATTGTTGTTGCAGGTGAGGGCCTCCAGAACTCTCCGGGTCCCTACGATCATCCTTATCCGGCGTCTCCGAGTCTGAGGCACCCGGAGTGGCTCCTTTGGGACCTTTCGGTTTGCCCATGGCGCTGGAGTCCCACGGTGGAAAGTCAATTAGAGGCACCTTCGAGTGCAGGCGTCCACTCTGCCCCTCCCGGCAAATTGTCGCGGAACCGAGGGTCACTGATCTCTGTCTCCAGGAGCTGTTGGTCGTCCGCAGCCTCGGGCCGTGCCACCACCGTGTCGTCGGAGGGCACCGAGAAGGAGGCGGGGACAATCGGCGCCAGGTCGGATAGGCCCGCTTGGTCGATGAGGATCTCGAAGGAGGGTCATCAACGCCGCCGGAGACTTTGTGGCGCCAAGGCGCCGTGCTGCCCATGGATTGCAGTCACTCGGCAGGGTGCAGCCGGGTGCGGTCCTGGGGTTTCGGTTCCACACACAGGGTCGCCAGACGTCCGTATTACAAAGCCAATAATAGTCCGGACCTCAGGTCGTCCGGGGTCGGTCACCGTGCTCAGATTCTGGGTGAAGCAACATCCAGATCATCATATCACAGGGAGATAGGAGGCGGAGGGTGCACCGTGCCCAGCGCTGTTCCTCCGGGCTAAGGGTCCCGGCCAAGACGTGGAGAAGGTCCGGGCGCCATCTTGGGTCGCACTCCGCCGGTCCCCAAACTTCGATTTTCGGTCAGAACAACCGGTTTTCAAGAATCACCGGGTGCCCCAGTGGGTCTTAATCAGTTCACTCGCCGATTTGCGGGGACTAGGGTGCCCCGTGGACTCCGATCTGCAGGATCAATGCGGGCTCAGTCCCGGAGCCGAGCTCTCAGGCGACCATCGCCATCGGCGTCCAAGCCACGCCCCCATTTGGACTTTTCTTATGTTGTGTTTTCACTTTATTACTGTTTGAAGTGCTACATAAATACTTTTTTTACGTTGCCTCTTAGTTAAGCTTGACTGCTCTTGCCAAGCTACCAGAGGGTTGAGCACAGGGTAATTTGGGGTTTGCTTGTCCCTTCATCCTGACAAGGAATATGATTGCTGCTTGAGTAGGGCTTCACTTGCTTTACCAGTAACCCAATTTCTTGCAGATAGTAAGATTGATTAAAGCTATTTTGGGTTCCTGGGCCCCTAGCTCGAATGGAATTTTAGTTACTATATTAAAAACAGACATTAAACTTCAAGAAAGGTTAAAAAACTGTAACCATTCCAAGTTCTTGGTTTTGCAATCTGTTATCACCAGTTCACTAAAAAGTCGACAGAACTGATTAAAAAAATTGCTTAATCACATTATTAGGAACTAAAAGCAACATTTGTAAGCTGTATCTGTAACAACACTTAAGTTACTGAGCATTTTCAAATAATAATCTATTTTGTGGTCAATTTGGGTGTACAGGGTACGTTAGTATAGTTAACAACACAGTGAGCATGACATTGCTGGCATCACGGGCTATTGGCATAAAAACAACTAGTATTTACTGCTGTTTTTTTGGAGTGCTTTTTTGCATTCAATAAGATGGTCAATATTAGATAGGGGAATAAACATAGCAAAATGGGGTTCGACCTAGTTATGATATAGTTAGGTATCAGTATTGCAACCAGTCTTAGGTCAATGAACAGTCAAGCAATGAAGGAAAGTTTTCACAATTAATTTCATCAGCCACACCTTATGAAGAAGCACATAAGTTTCAAGCCTTTTCACTCTATGTCGCTCCGATTTGTTAACACATCTCAAGCTTATCTGTTGCTTTCTTACAAAATTAGATTGTGAAATGTCGCAATTTTCTTATTCACATGATTTATAGTTAGAAGACCACAAACCAGTTGGCTTAACATGACTTTTAAAATAATTGTCAGTAATAATAAAAATAACAATCTTTATTCGACATATAAATAATACCATAAAAGATATTCAGTAATATTACAATGTTAAACAGATGTTTTGTTCAAAAACAATGCCACGGCCATTAATAAAGGCTGGATAAATAAATTTACTTGGTCAGTGCATGGGAAAAAATGTGTTAGAGTCACGGAAAAGAACTAAATATGACGTTAAGTTCAACTAAAAAGTGTCCTCTGCTCCACAACTAGAAAATCTAGCCCCCAAATGCTCTTTGGTATCTTCAGTGGTATGTTAGTTTCATACTACTTACAAAGTTGGATTGCCATCTGTGTTCCAATGGGTGTTTCGGCTAAAGTACGAGCAAGTATATGCAATGGAGTGGTAGCAAATAAAGGGACAAGTGAGAAGTGTCCTGACCCAATCTAGAGTTATTGTTGTACATTTTTAAGACACAGCCATTGCAAATTGTAGGTGATAACTTTTCTGTATTTGAAGAAGGTTCAACATGGAAAAGACCATCTTCATTTCACTACTACTCACCGTTATGTATATATGTAGCATACTTGCAAAGCGCACAGCTGCCCCAACAACGGGGCGTCCTGGCGCTGTATACCGCTGTGGAACCCTTCCTGGCTCTCCCTGTGAGATGCCCCTCCTGGGCACCCCCAAGGTGAAGCCAGGCATCCCAGCGCTGTTGGGGCCGTTGTGGAGATTAAGCAAGCTATTGCCCAGAGTTGCAGCGTGGGACCCATGATTAGAGTAGGCACCGAGGCGAGAATTATCAAGTCTGCGGACATTGAGCCCAAGGCGAGAATTATCGAGTCCGCGGACATTGAGCCCAAGACTCTGCCGCGTCGGGAATTGAACCCTGGTCCCGGGCCTGATCTCTGCTTCAGGGTCTGCCGCTTCTAACCAGTGCGCCACACTTCTCCATTAAACACAAAAGGAAGAATCGTATTTTAGCGGACTGCATAGTACCCTCAATTGTCTTAGGGCTGGCCCCACTGGTATCCTTTAAGTTATTTGAAAAGGGTGTATGCCCAAATTTCTATGTTATGCTTCACACAAATGATGCCAAGATTCTTAATGTCCCTTTCAGTAGGTTAGTACTAGAGAAAATAGGCCACTCTCAGTTAACATCTGAGCAATAGTGCATGATGACTGGGATTGTGGTAAAGGTTTGTCAACACAGAATCAAATGTATGCAAAGGTTATTGATATTCAACCATCATTGATTTTATAACCCAACATGATTATCCGCGGCAGGGACTATAAAACTCAAAAAGAGTAATTAGGATTTGGGCACCCCTAAGCTGTGGCCCTACAGAGTTGGATGGTAGCTGAGATCAACCTGTGTGTATACACAGCATCATGATGTCATATGCTAAAATTAGATTTAATAGAAAATTCAACTATTCCCATTGCATGGAAGAAGAAGGAATGCGGCATAGCTAGAAAGCACTTTCTGTTGCCAGGACCAAAATATCACCAGGAGTAAAAATACCTTTAATTTGTCCTGTGATTTGATTCAGAATATAGCTATTAACAGAAGACAACCTCCCCTTTGTAGTTCAGACTTGGTTAGAGGACAGGCCAGAGGAAATGTGCAAGCTAGTGTGCCGGTACTCTGCTGTAAATATTACAGTCATGATTAGTGATCTGAGCATGAAGTATGTAACTTAAGTTAGCATCTTCTCTAGATACATGCATCATTACATGATCCCCTAACTACTCCCACCTAACTATGGGCTGAAAATCAGTTCCGTTCGCGGAATTTGCAGATTTTTGGTGAATTCGCGGTTCGTGAATCACGCGAATTTGCCCAAAAATCCGCAATGCGCAACCTGGCGTATTTTTTTGCTTGGTCGCGCTTCAAAAATACAATATCGCGCGCGCAGCGTTGACTTACCATGATTCAGAGTTCGCCGAGTTGTTTTTCCTCCCGGTTTGCGTGTGCTGCACCATTTGGATCTTGCTGCGTTATCGCGCAAGAGTTTTTCGACCGCGAGTACGTCATTGCGGCCCGGCAACTTTCACAGCGAGAGTTTGACAACTCGAGTACGTCATAAGGGCCCGCAATCACGTATCCCGGAAGTAAACAATTGCGAACACGCAGATTCGGGGCGCAGCTGAGTTCCGGCGGGAGATTTGAACAGCTCACTTTATCGAACTTGCAAAAAATTGCAATTCTGCACAAGTAATCCACCGCAGGCAGCATAAACCTTCTGAAAATGAGGATTTTGATCAGAATAACTCAGATTGACTTTTGGCTGCACTTTTTTGCGCCAGGAGTCCATTTTTGGGGGAGGTGGGAGGAAGGAAGTGCCCCAGAGTCTCCCACTTCCTGTTCCTGTCCAGCAGGCTCCTCCCAGTGCTTTGTCCATGTCCTGGTCACTTTACATTTGGATATAGAGCTGGAAGGATTACTTCTTGTGGCTGCTGCTGGATATTTGTATTTGAGGACTTTTTGGACTTTGGATCACTTTTGGATTTGAGATTTTATAAGTAGTTCAAGTTCAAGTTCAAGTTCAGGAATTTGTATAGCGCGCTACTAACCCAGAGGGTCTCAAGGCGTTTGAGGGAGGGTGGGTGCATTACTTATCCAAAAGCCAGGTTTTAGCTGCTTTCTGAAGGAGAGGTGGTTCTGTGTAAGGCGGAGGTGAGGGGGGAGAGAATTCCAGGTTTTGGCCGCTAAGTAGGAGAAGGATCTCCCTCCCATGGTGGATCTATGGATGTGCGGAATTGCGGCGAGTGCTTGATTCGATGATCGTATTTGGCGGGTGGGTGTGTAGCAGGACAGTCGTGTGTTGAGGCATTCGGGTCCTAGGTCGTAGAGGGCCTTGTGTGCGTAGGTGAGGAGACGGAACGTTATTCTCTTGTTGACGGGGAGCCAGTGGAGGTCTTTCAGGTGACCGGAAATGTGAGTTTGACGGGGTATGTTCAGTATGAGTCTGGCTGAGGCGTTTTGGATGCGTTTGAGTTTTTTCTGTAGTTTGGCTGTGGTTCCGGCGTAAAGGGTATTTCCATAATCCAGTCGGCTAGTGACCAGTCCGTGGGTGACTTTCTTGTTTCGGTGGGGATCCAACTGAAGATTTTTTTGAGCATGCGTAGGATGTTGAAGCAGGAAGATGAGACGGCGTTGACTTGTCTGGTCATCGAGAGGGAGGAGTCTAGGATGAAGCCCAGGTTACGTGTGTGATCTGTAGGTATGGGTGCTGTACCCAGGGCCGGTGGCCACCATGAGTCATCCCAGGCAGAGGGGGATGATCCTAGGATGAGGACTTCCGTTTTGTCCGAGTTTAGTTTTAAACGGCTGTTCTTCATCCATTCGGCTACTTCTTTCATTCCTTCGTGTAGATTGGTTTTGGCGGTGTTTGGGTCTTTGGTGAGGGAGAGGATCAGCTGGGTGTCGTCTGCGTAGGAGAGGATGTTGAGGTTGTGTTGCCGCGCGATGGATGCGAGGGGACTCATGTAAACGTTGAAGAGGGTGGGACTGAGTGATGATCCTTGTGGTACGCCGCAGATGACTTCGGTGGCCTCTGATTTGAATGGGGGGAGGCGGACTCTCTGGGTTCTTCCGGCGAGGAATAAGATGATCCAGTCCAAAGCTTTTCCTTGCATTCCGACGTTGCTGAGGCGTTGTATGAGGGTGCTATGACAGACTGTGTCGAAGGCGGCGGAGAGGTCAAGTAGGATGAGGGCAACTGTTTCTCCGTTGTCCAGTAGCGTTCGGATGTCGTCTGTAGCAGCGATGAGGGCGGTTTCGGTGCTGTGTTTGGCTCAGAAGCCGGACTGTGAGGGGTCGAGGGAGTTGTTGGATTCAAGGAAGGCGGCGAGTTGATTGTTGACGGCTTTCTCAATGACTTTGGCAGGGAATGGGAGGAGTGAGATGGGGCGGTAGTTCTTAAGTTCAGAGGGGTCTGCTGTGGGTTTCTTCAGAAGGGCGCTGAGTTCGGCATGTTTCCAGCTTTCCGGGAAGGTGGTGGAGTTGAAGGAACAGTTGATGACATCGCGGAGATGGGGTGCGATGATGGAGTCTGCTTTGTTGAAGATGTGGTGGGGACATGGGTCGGTTGGTGAACCTGAGTGGATGGAGTTCATCAGGCGGATGGTGTCTTCAGTATTGATTGGGTTCCAGGCGCAAAGGTTGTGAGAGTGTTGTTTTGGTTCGGAGGTGGGTGGAGTGGTCTGTTCTTCGGACTGGTTTTCAAAGCTGTTATGTATGTCGGCGATTTTGTTGTGGAAGAAATAGGATAAAGAGTCGCATAGGTCTTGAGAGGGAGTGATGTCGTTGGTGCCGGCGGTGGGGTTGGTAAAGTCTTTGACAATGTTGAATAGCTCCTTGCTGTTGTGGGCGTTGTTGTCAAATTGATCCTTGAATGCTGATTTCTTGGTGGATCGGATCAATTGGTGGTGTTTGCGGGTGGCGTCCTTGAAGGTGGTCAGGTTGTCAGTGGTTGGGTTTTTTCTCCAGGTTTTCTCGAGGGTGCGACATAACTTCTTGGATTTCTTAAGGTCATCGTTGAACCAGGGGGCCTTTTTGCTACCTTGTTTGATCTGGTGGTTTTTCAAGGGTGCTACTTCGTCAGCGCTGTGGGTGATCCATTGTGTGAGTTTGGTGGCAGCTTGCTTTGGGTCCGATGATATGTTTGGGGCATTGCAGTTGCTGCAACTACAATTTAAAACTTTTTCACAACTTGAAAAAATATATATTGTGGGCAGCCACAGTATCCAGTAGGCCCAGGGTTAGTCATGGGTGCATGATACAACTGTTTCTGTGAGTTTTGTTGAACTTAAATCTCATTTATGTCATGGAACTTTAGCTCACTGTTATATGCGGATTTTTTTTATAATCTTGGGGTGCCTGTAAAGCCCTACTAGCTAGTAGGCCCAGGGGTAGTGAGTGGTGCATGGACCAAGTCTTTCTGTGGGGTGACTTGAATTTAAACTTCATTGAGGGCATGGATGGCATTGGATTGTGGCGATTTTTGTGTGTTTTTCGACTTTTGGGGGTGTTGTTGGGGCCTAGCCATGTGGGTTGGGGCCATTTTGAGGCCTGGTACAGGCAGGGCCTGGCCATGTGGCTGGGGTCTAGTGGCCATTTTAAAGCCAGGCAGTGTGCTCAGGCCTTCACCCACTTGGCCTTGCTTTCATCCATTATGCCCAGGGGTACTCAGTGGTGCATGGACCAAGTCTTTCTGTGGGGTGTCTTGAATTTAAACTTCATTGAGGGAAAGGATGGCATTGGATTGTGGGGATTTCTGTGTGTTTTTTGACTTTTTGGGGTGGTGTTGGGGCCTGGCCATGTGGGTGGGGGCCATTTTTGAGGCCTGGTACAGGCAGGGCCTGGCCATGTGGCTGGGGGTCAAGGGCCATTTTGAAGCCAGGCAGTGTGCTCAGGCCGGCTCCCAGTTTGCCTTGCTTTCATCCATTATGCCAAGGGGTACTCAGTGGTGCATGAAACAACTCTCTCTGTGGGGTGTCTTGTATTTAAAGTTCATTGAGGGCATGGATGGCATTGGATTGTGGTGATTTTTGTGTGTTTTTTGACTTTTTGAGGTGTTGTTGGGGCATGGCCACATGGGTGGGGGCCATTTTGAGGCCTGGTATAGGCAGGGCCAGGCCATGTGGCTGGGGGTCAAGGGGCGGTTTTGAAGCCAGGCAGTGTGCTCAGGCCTGCACCCAGTCTGCCTTGCTTTCATCCATTATGCCCAGGGATACTAAGTGGTGCATGAAACAACTCTCTCTGTGGGGTGTCTTGAATTTAAACTTCATTGAGGGCATGGATGGCATTGGATTGTGGTGATTTATGTGTGTTTTTGACTTTTTGGGGTGTTTTTGGGGCCTGGCCATGTGGGTGGGGGCCATTTTGAGGCCTGGTACAGGCAGGGCCTGGCCATGTGGCTGGCGGTCAAGGGGCCATTTTGAAGCCAGGCAGTGTGCTCAGGCCTGCACCCAGTTTGCCTTGCTTTCATCTATTATGCCAAGGGGTACTCAGTGTGGTGCATGGACCAAGGCTTTCTTTGGGGTCTCTTGAATTCAAACATCATGTAGGGCATGGATGGCATTGGATTGTGGTGATTTTTGTGTGTTTTTCGACTTTTTGGGATGTTGTTGGGGCCTGGCCATGTGGGTGGGGCCCATTTTGAGGCCTGGTACAGGCAGGGCCTGGTCATGTGGCTGGGGGTCAAGAGGCCATTTTGAAGCCAGGCAGTGTGCTCAGGCCTGCACCTAGTTTGCCTTGCTTTCATCTATTATGCCCAGGGGTACTCAGTGTGGTGCATGGACCAAGTCTTTTTGTGGGGTCTCTTGAATTTAAACATCATGTAGGGCATGGATGGCATTGGATTGTGGTGATTTTTGTGTGTTTTTCAACTTTTTGGGGTGTTGTTGGGGCCTGGCCATGTGGGTGGGGGCCATTTTGAGGCCTGGTAAAAGCAGGGCCTGGCCATGTGGCTGGGGGTCAAGGGGCCATTTTGAAGCCAGGCAGTGTGCTCAGGCCTGCACCCAGTTTACCTTGCTTTCTTCCATTAGGCCCAGGGGTACTGAGTGGTGCATGGACCAAGTCTTTCTGTGGGGCGTCTTGAATTTAAACATCATTGAGGGCATGGATGGCATTGGATTGTGGTGATTTTTGTGTGTTTTTTTACTTTTTGGGGTGGTGTTGGGGCCTGGCCATGTGGGTGGGGGCCTTTTTGAGGCCTGGTCCAGGCAGGGCCTAGCCATGTGGCTGGGGGTCAAGGGGCCATTTAGAAGCCAGGCAGAGTGCTCAGGCCTGCACCCAATTTGCCTTGGTTTCATCCATTATGGCCAGGGGTTCTCAGTGGTGCATGGACCAAGTCTTTCTGTGGGGTGTCTTGAATTTAAACTTCATTGAGGGCATGGATGGCATAGGATTGTGGTGCTTTGTGTGTGTTTTACGACTCTTTGGGGTGGTGTTGAGGCCTGGCCATGTGGGTGGGGGCCATTTTTGAGGCCTGGTACAGGCAGGGCCTGGCCATGTGTCTGGTGGTCAAGGGGCCATTTTGAAGCCAGGCAGTGTGCTCAGGCCGCCACCCAGTTTGCCTTGCTTTCATCCATTATGCCAAGGGGTACTCAGTGGTGCATGGACCAAGTCTTTCTGTGGGGTGTCTTCAATTTAAAACTTCATTGAGGGCATGGATGGCATTGGATTGTGGGGATGTTTGTGTTTTTTGACTTTTTGGGGTGTTGTTGGGCCCTGGAAATGTGGGTGGGGGCCATTTTGAGGCCTGGTACAGGCAGGGCCTGGCCATGTGGCTGGGGGTCAAGGGGCCATTTTGAAGCCAGGCAGTGCGCTCAGGCCTGCACCCAGTTTGCCTTGCTTTCATCCATTATGCCCAGGGGTACTCAGTGTGGTCCATGGACCAAGGCTTTCTGTGAGGTCTCCTGAATTTAAACATCATGTAGGGCATGGATGGCATTGGATTGTGGTGATTTTTGTGTTTTTCGACTTTTTGGGGTGTTTATGGGGACTGGCCATGTGGGTGGGGGCCATTTTGAGGCCTGGTACAGGCAGGGCCTGGCCATGTGGCTGGGAGTCAAGGGGCCATTTTGAAGCCAGGCAGTGTGCTCAGGCCGCCACCTAGTTTGCCTTGCTTTCATCCATTATGCTCAGGGGTACTCAGTGGTGCATGGACCAAGTCTTTCTGTGGGGTGTCTTGAATTTAAACTTCATTGAGGGCGTGGATGGAATTGGATTGTGGTGATTTTTGTGTGTTTTACGACTTTTTGGGGTGGTGTTGGGGTCTGACCGTCTGGGTGGGGGTCCATTTTTGAAGCCTGGTACAGGCAGGGCCTGGCCTTGTCGCTGGGGGTCAAGGGCCATTTTGATGCCAGGGAGTTTGCTCAGGCCTGCACCCAGTTCTCCTTGCTTTTATCCATTATGCCCAGGGGTACTCAGTGGTGCATGAAACAACTCTCTCTGTGGGGTGTCTTAAATTTAAACTTCATTCAGGGCATGGATGGCATTCGATTGTGGTTATTTCTTTGTGTGTTTTTCGACTTTTTGGGGTGTTGTTGGGGCCTGGCCATGTGGGTGGGGGCCATTTTGAGTCCTGGTACGGGCAGGGCCTGGCCATGTGGTTGCGGGTCAAGGGGCCATTTTGAAGCCAGGCAGTTTGATCAGGCCTGCAACCAGTTTGACTTGCTTTCATCTAAAAAGGCCCAGGGGTAGTGAGTGGTGCATGAAACAACCCTCTCTGTGTGGTCTCTCTTCTATTGATGTAAACATCCATTTTTGATTAGAATTGCAATTTTTATTTTTGGTCTTTGGGTGTGTTGTAATAATAATAAATGCCTAGTTGCAAATATTAATTGAAGCACGACATATGCAACATTTATTTAAATGATGTTCCTCTGGCTTCCTTTGCTTTTAGGTGCACAAGAGAACCACATCAGTCATCGTTCATCATTCATCAGTGCCAGGAAGAAGTCCTGCAGCGATGAGTGCAGCACAACGTCACGTGACGTCACGTGTGGCCACAGACAACTCTGCAACTCGTGCAAATGCGGCCTGCTGTTCTGACATCTGAAGAAGATGGGCCCAAAGAAAGGTGGCCATAGCTCCTCTACCAAGAAAGTTGCCAGTGCCACTGCCAGTAAGAAGGAGCAGAAGAAGAAGCAAGGTGCGCCACTTACCAAGGAGACTGGTGTGCCCACAGACACTTTTTTCAGGAAAAAAAATACGCCTGCAGCAGCGGGGTCTGCCGGGGACCAAGTTAGGAGCAGCACCTCCGCTTCATTGGGCTCTGTGCCACCACGCCAAGTTAGGTCCAAGACCATGAGTGCTGCAGAGGAAGCCACTTAATTGCTCAATCACCATCAACCAGTGATGTTGGCTCATCGCAGGAAAGTAGCATCCAATCCACGCAGGGTGTAACTCATCTGACGAGTGTTCAACAACCACAGCCACAACGACAACCACAGGTGCAACTAGTACAAGCGCAAGTACATGCACAAGGAGAGGCGCAAGTAGAGGCTCAAGTAGAGGCGTCAGTAGAGGCGCAAGTAGAGGAGCAAGTAGAGGCGCATGGAGAGGCGCAAGGAGAGGCGCCTGGAGAGGCACATGGAGAGGCGCAAATAGAGGCGCATGGAGCGGTACAACTGCCCACAATGCGTGTTCCTCAGAAGTAGGGGCACATCAGGAAATCGAGATTCAAGCAGAGGTATCATTCGAGGAAGCCACTCCTCCTGATGATGATCCATTGTCTTCCAGATCCCCAGCAAGAAAAAGGTCAAGGAGGGCTACTACAAGTTCTTCTTCAAACCCCCTTCCTTCTGATGATCTTGATGTTGATTGGAACCCACCAATGCAGTCTGAGAGTGAGGCAAGCCATGACCCGACAAAGGTAGCTAAGCCTAAAAGGAAGTTCCCGCAAGGCTTTCACTTATGGGTGATGACGACGAACAAGAAGTCGTGTATTCTGCTGCTGATGAACAGTCTGACGACAACCCAGTTGAGGTACCGGGTTTTTAGGAACTCGGTGGTGCCAGGGGATAACACCCGAAGACCTCTGAGTTCTCCCTGTTCCGGACCACAGAAACACAGAGTCTTCTAGGTGAAGTCAGAGATCGAGTTTTATTGGCTGCAACCAAGTAACAAGTGTCCTAGAAGTACAACAGCACGGGATGTAGATTCTCAGGAGACTGTTCGTTTTTACAGAGCCAGCCTTCTCCCTTTATACCAAAATATATGCTCTAGGCAAGAATTCTTTAGTTTACAATACGGTTATACACATATTTCCAAAAGGCAAAGTCACAATGGTAAACCCATATTTTAGATGTCCAGTTGGTGATAGATGACCCAGCCAAACCCAGAACTCCCATCTGATATCGATGAAACCCCAATAAAATCGGGCACCTCCTCATCGTAAAACCGGCCATAAACAAGAAACATGGACAGGTGTATGTGTGTGGATAACATGGTTTGTATGCAGTGAATGGTTTATGGCATGTTGTGTCTTGATGCTATCTTACTCGGCCACTGGGCGAGGAACTGCCTGAACAGGTTTGGCTGGAGGCAGTGGAGTCAGCTAGGCCAGGTCATGGGGAAGTCAGCTAAGGAGGACGTGTCCTTTCAGATTGAATTCGACCTTAATCAATTGACTATATGAGGGCAAGCTACAAGATGGATGCCGTTCACAAAATGGAGACTGAGGGTTTGAGACGGAAACCATAATTTAGGGGTGATAGCATCACTCAATCACGACGCAAATGCATAGGGATGATGTCCTAATCTTTACTGGTCTGCCGATACCAAATTTGTCATGGTAAAATGATATTTTGTGACATGTTATGTTATGTTATGTTATGTTAGTTACATTTTAATGCGCACAGCTGCTCCAGCGAAGGAGCGTCCTGGCGCAGGGAAAGGCAGACACAACACAACACTAGGTCCAACAACAAAAGCAAACAGTATAAACTAGAAAACAATTAAAACAGGAAGGTTTTCAGGGCCCTACGAAAAGACATTAGGTCATTCGAAAGGCGGATTTCCAAGGGGAGCGCATTCCAGAGGGTTGCGGCTTTCACACGGAAAGAGCGACCCCCCATCCGACTCAGTCTGAAGCGGGGGACGACCACCAAGGACTGTCCAAGGGAGCGTAGTGAGCGGGTAGGAACATAGGGGGAAATCAGTGTATTCAGTATTCCGGGTGCCAACATGAGTGTTGGACCATGGTACCCTACTATGGCAGGGTCCAGATTTTCAGAACCACAGACCCTCCTTTTGCCCTCATATTAGGCAATGACTCACGCTAGTCTGAGTCCACATCTGTATTCATGAAGTCATGGAGATGCTGCTGTAGCATCATCCTGTTGCTCAATTCGTCCCTTGACACAGGCTTCCTTACACATGATGATGTAGCACAGAGGCCACATATTGCAGGAGCGCACTGCACAAACAGGCAGAACAGGAACAGAATAGCTAAGATCATCCCAATGAATATCAGAATTTTCCATCCCCAGGCAGATATCAGTTCCCAGAACCACCCCAGCAAGGACCAGTCCCCTTTATCCATGTGAAGGGACTCAGAGATCTTGTGCAGTTTGGAGATGGCCTGGTACACTGTCGGAGCATTATCAGGGATGAAAATGCAGCAACTGGATTGGATCACTCTGCATACCCCACCACGGTCTGCAAGTATGACATCTAGGGCAACCCTATTTTGAAGAGTCATAAGTCGGTCCGACTGGAGCTCAGCAGTCAAGTTACTAAGGGCACCGGCCGTTTCAATCACGGCGGATTCAACTATCCTCGTCAATTGGTGAATGTTCCTGCTGTTTACCATAGGCCCCCAAAACGGCAGAAAACCCTTTGCGAAGTCTCCAAACTCTTGACCCGCAGTGTCGTCTTGACTCACGACACCCCTAACTGTCCTTGTCCGATGGTAATCTGCCTCGGCCGTGTAGGTGGGTGGCAGCAGAAACAAGAGAAAACATGTGCCCGAGAAGTCAGGGGGCAACCATGTATATGCTCTGTCGTGGCAGACGAAGTAGGTACCCTTAGCTGCTAGGAATGAAGGGGAGGTCTGAGATGAGAGAACATAGGTCTCAGTACAGACACTCTTCCCTAACTGGGCTCGAGGGTTGTTGCCATTTCCCTGCAGACATAGATGACCTTGGTGGGGTACTATCCAGATTGAGGAGGATTTCTTTGCCTTCTGACTCTCAGCCAAGGAAATTCCATACTTAGTTATATTCCATCGACTGTATGGTATAAGCTCATCTTTGGGAGTCGTTCTAACCGTGTCGATATCTCTACTCATATTTCTGATTGCTGCCACTAGTGCCTTGTTGTTTGAATTTTTCCCTGGAACATATGGTTCAAGGGCAAACAGGAACATGGTCTGGAAAGCCCACAGAGAACCATAATAACTAAATGGCAGGACAAAATACTGAATACCCTTATCTGTGGTGTGTGGCATAAGTCCACATATCCAACAGTTCGTAGTGTTCATTACAGATTGGTGCTGGTGTAGGAGTTGGACGAATGAATTATTTACAAATTCTAATCTTCTGGCAGACTCGTGTTCAGGTAGAGGGTGAAAAGAATGCGGGGAAATAGTAGGAGGAGGTGTGGGCTGAGTGTTGTGTATGAATGGAACTCGAAAAATGAACAGAGCATAGCCAATTAAAAACATTATTATGCTACACAACATTAAAAAGCATATTACTAGAAATCGTTTTCTTGCCATTACAGTGCATATTTTCTTTTCAAAGTTCGTAGATCTAGCAGGTCTCTCTACCCTCGAAAACCCCATCCTCTAGTTGCTGCCCGCGGTGGGAGGTTGATTCAGCTCAGGGGTGTTTCAGTTCAGTCCAGGGTAATTCCCTTAGACCAACCAGAACCGTTGACCTAAACGTCTCCAGCTGCACTTCCCAAGACTGGCAACCGCGACCCTAGCAGCAGAACCGGATGGCGGTTCGAAAATCAAAAATGAGCAAGTTCCCTGTGCGAGAGAGCTGTATAATCAAAAATAGTTCTTGGGGGAAAGAAAAAAACCTTATTAGTTTATTTTTATTAGTTCGTTTTTCTTGGCCTCAGATTATACCGTTGTTTCCCAGGTATGGTGTGGTCTCGAAACAAAGCTTCAGGTTCTGTAGCGTCCAACTGCATTGACGTGGCATAAATCCTTGCAGAATATGATCACTCTCTTTATCGGTACCAGTTCCTTTCAATTGTGCATCGCTGAAGGGTGCAAAGCGTGGTACGGACTCTGTTTCAGGGTCAGCAATTCCCTCCTGGATCCACCGGTCATATGGAAGGGGCAACGGGACCCGTTTGCAATGGGCGCCGTGCACCCAATTCCTCTTGCCGTGGACACGTACGGCGGAGCGGGTAGTCAGTAGGACTTGAAAGGGTCCGGTCCAGCGAGGCTCCTCGTTCTTGGTCCACTGGAAATTCCGCACTAGGAGCCAGGAGCCGGGTTCAATGGCGTGGCCTGGATCATCAGATGCTGGCGGAGAGGAGCTGTGGACCTGTTGGTGTAAAACACGCAATTTAGTTGTCAATTCGTGCAAATAGTCAAGCAGTACAGGGTGCTCTATCTCACTTAGTTTCTTGGGCCTTGGCATGCCCCAGATGTTGGCTGGGCGGCCAAACACAATCTCGTGAGGGCTAAGTCCTAATCTAGAATGGACAGTCATTCTGGTAGACAGGAGTGCTAAAGGCAGGGCGTCAGGCCATTTAAGACCTGTGCTGGCTTGGATCTTGGCCAATTTCAGCTTTAACGTGCCGTTGTAGCATTCTACTAATCCAGCTGATTGGGGGTGATTTGCAGCGTGGAACTTCTGGTGTATGCCTAGACACTCACACACTTTCTTCATCACTCGACCCACAAATTCACTTCCATTATCACTCCAGACAATTCTAGGCATACCAAATCTAGGGAAGAATTCCTTGACAAGGGCTTTGGCTGTGGACAAAGCAGTATTGTCCTTAAGGGGATACGCTACCACCCACCTGGAGAAAGCGCAAACAACAACAAGCACGTATTTCAGATTGTTGCACCTCTCCATGTGGATGAAATCGAGCTGCAAAACCTCGAACGGATACGTTGGAGGCGCAAAATGACCAGCTGGAGTTGGAGTTCCCCTACCGGGATTGTACTTCAAACACACCATACAGTTCTTGACCAAGTTCTCTGCACATTTTGGGATGCCACTATTCTGCCATACTGGGGCCAACAGCTTACAGATTCCTTTCACGCTGATATGAGCCATCACATGAGCCATTGTCACCACTGCAAGTACATATGTGTCGGGTAACAGCCTTCTTTGATGCTCTGACAATTCAACCCAACATCCATTCGCATCCAATCTTCCCTTGCTTTCTCTCCATTCATTCACCTCTTTCTCAGTGGCCTTGGACTGTATGGACTTCACACTTTCAATGGTGTCCTCACACATACTCATATCAGCAATCCATCTCGCAGGACCCACAACATACATTCGACTCATTGCGTTCCTTGCAGTCTCTTTCGCAACTTCATCTGCAAATGCATTCCCATGACCAACATCATCTTGAATCTTTCTGTGTGCACTGCATTTCGCAATCGCAACTTGTAGTGGCAAGGTCAGTGACTCGAGGAGCTCGTTAACTAGCTGACCATGCTGTATCTTTACACCATGCGACATCAGGAACCCACGTTTACGCCACAATCGTCCAAAACTATGAGCCACGCCAAAGGCGTATTGGCTATCCGTATACACATTCACTCGTTTTCCTTTTGCCAACACACATGCTCTTGTAAGTGCAATTAACTCTGCTGCTTGCGCAGAGTCGTGTGGTATACGTGCAGTTTCTACAATCGTGTGCAATGTTGTCACAGCATATGCTGCAGTCGTATCACCATTTGGCAACTTGAAGCATGAACCATCAACCCATAAAGCATTATTACATTCAGGAAGGGGAGTGTCCTGCAAGTCTACTCTCCCTTTTGTTTCTTCTTCTGTCCTAAAACAGCAATCATGTGTTTCGACCTCATCTTTCTCTGCTGGAATGGGCAATAACGTGGCGGGGTTGAGTGTATCGCACCTCTTTATGTATATGTGACTCGCTAATAGTGTCAGTTCATAACTCGACAGTCGAGCACTAGTTAAGTGCTGTGTCTTTGTCCTGTTTAGCAAAATGTCTACTGCATGTGGGACCCTAACGATCAGTGTATTATTCATTACTAATCCAGCAGACTGTCGAATACAGACAGCTGCTGCAGCAGTGGCCCTCAAGCAACTTGGTAATGCCTTAGCTACAGGATCTAGAGTCGCGGAAAAGTACGCGCATGAACGCTGTTTGTCCCCAAAGGATTGTGTCAGGACTGATAATGCGCAACCTTTCTTCTCATGGACGTATAATGTGAAAGGTTTACTGTAGTCGGGGTTACCCAACACAGGAGCTGAACACAATGCATCACGCAACTCGTGAAAACTCTTCTGACAATCTTCAGACCAAGGCATAGGATTGGGTGTATCTTTACAGATTAGTGCCAGCAAAGGTTTAGCCAACAGTGAGAAATTCGGTATCCATTGTCTGCAATATGATGTAATGCCCAAGAAAGCACGCACTTCTCTCTGTGTCCTTCGGACACCCAATCTTGCAATTGCCTGTATTCTCTCTGGGGTCAGTCTCCTTCCCTCCTTCGATAAGATGTGACCTAAGTAGGTCACTTCTTGTCGACAAAATTGCAATTTTGAAAGAGAGACTTTGTGCTTCATGTTACATAAATGACGCAACAATGACAATGTGGCTTCCTTGCAAATCTCTTCAGTGTCTGCAGCGACTAACAAATCGTCTACATACTGAATAAGAGTTGCACCATCAGGTAGAACAATCATGTCAAGTTGTGATTTCAGAGCCTGACTGAATATAGATGGACTTTCACAGTAGCCCTGAGGAGCGCGTTTGAAGCGGAGGCTTTGTCTTCCTAAATTGAAGCCAAAAATATCTCTGCTCTCCTCAGCAATCGGGATACTGAAGAAAGCGTTCTTCAAATCAATCACCGAGAACCAAGTGGCCGAAGCTGGAACCATAGTCAATAGGGCAGTAATGTCGGGAACAACTGGAAACTGTGGCACAACAATCTTATTTACTTCTCTAAGATCGATCACAAATCTGTACACAGGTGGCTGAGACGGATCAGTACGCTTTAAAACTGGCAAAATAGGACTGTTACAAATGTTGCTTGTCGTCTCTTCAATGACATCTTTCTCAATCAGATCGTAAACGATCGCTAACAACGCTTTTTCACATTCTCTAGAGATCTTGTATTGGGGAATACGTGGCAACCTAACATTGGCTCGCAATGTTATGACATATGGTGCTATCTCCAAAAGACCCCCATCGTTAGAACCAGTAGCCTAAAGTATGTCCGGAAGAGATAACAATTCTGTTAGAATATTTTCTTTTGACAAATACATTGGGGAAATCACTTTCTTTCCTAGGGTAAGTTGTACTCCCAAAGGAGAACAGTACAAAGTCGCATATAATCTCTTTAACAAATCCAAACCTAACAAGTTTTCGCCACAACCTGTTGTAAGAATGAGGGGTGCTTCTAATTCACATGGCCCAACAGAAAGGGGCATAGGACTAGAAATTGGGTTTCTAACAGGGGAGACAGAAAAACCCACTGAAACATTCATTTCGCCAGACAAAGGTGCGCCAGGAAGTTTTGAGTGCATAATAGAACTTTTTGTAGCACCAGTATCCAGCAGAAAAGGTTCCGACACTCCTGATGTAATCACCTCTACATAAGGTCCATTCTGATCTACTGGAACTGAAACAACTCCCTCTCTTTGTCCATGGCTGTCCTAGCAATTATTACCTTCATTCTCGTTTTCTGCATAGTAGTCATCAGCATAGTACTGAGCTGACCTAGAAGACGCATTATTCTGTTGATCAAAGCTATTCATAGAATTCTGAGGCGGAAAAGTACGAGCATTCTTAGGGACATTTCCACGGCCCCTACCCCTAGGAGCCTGTTGAACACCTCTACCTCTTGTACCAGAAACACCATTCAAACGTCGCGATAGAGCTGGACAACTACTCTTGAAATGACCCTCTTCTTTGCAATAAGCACACTGATTCAGACCATAAGGTAAACGCGGTTGAGAAGACTCATTTCTTTGTGAGTTTCTCGAATACTGCTGGGGTTGCTGATAATCAGGCTGACTAGTAGTGCGAGGCGGATAGGCTTGCTGGAGAAGGACTTTAGTTTTCAAATCTTTTGTCTTTTTGTCTGCTTTATCTGGCTCGTCTTTGCGCCTATTTTCATAGTACTGGGCTGTGGCTAAAATCTGCGCTGACGTGGAAACAGCCCAAGCACTCTCTGAATCTTTCAATTTATTACACAGTTCAGGAAGCAGATTATGTACCAACTTGTCTACAAACAATCTTTGGCCACCCTCGGTAGCCATATCCTGACCACTATGATCAACGAAAGTCTCCTCAAACCTCGTGAAAAAATCAGACACATTCTCATCTTTTTTCTGCTTGCACGCGGACAACTTGTCCCAATTCACACGCAATTCAGGCATTAAAGTCTTCATATATGTGATAATCCTACCAGGAAGTTCAGCTACTAAAGGCTCGGGTTTAGAACCACCAACTTGTCTGGCATCAGCAGCAGTGATATTAATAATAATAATAATAATAATAAAGGAGTATGTAAAGCGCCTGGTGACGCCATCCCGGCGTATCCCCGCGCTGTGGAGAGAGTAGCAAGAGAGAGGGCGAAATTATAGGGTATACAGGTATGTTTTTAAGAGTTTCCTGAAAATTGTTTCTGTTCCATCTAGTCTGATGTTCATGGGGAGGGAATTCCAGTTTTTTGCCGCCAATACACGAAAGGATCGTCCTCCCATCCTGGCCTTCCTTATACGAGGAATTTTGAGGAGACCGGTTCCCATAGAGCGAAGTGCTCTATTTGGCTCATAGGGTATGGCTAGGTCCTTGAGGTATTCAGGGGCTTTCATAGAGTTAATGCTGTAGCATATGAGCAGTGCTTTGAAGAGGATCCTTTTTTTTATAGGAAGCCAATAGAGAGCATCCAAGGTGGGTTTAGAAGGAGCTCTTTTGGGTAGCCTAAGGACTAACCGTGCTGCCGTATTTTGTAGGACTTGTAGCTTTTTCATATTCTTTTCTGTTGTCCCTAGAAGTAGCACATTTCCGTAATCAATACGGGAGATGACTAGTGCTTGGGTCAGGGTGCGTCTGGCCTCTAGAGGAAGGAGGTCCAGAGTTCAATTTAAGGTTTTTAGCACCCCAAAACACTTCCCTACTACTTTGTGGACGTGGCTGTCAAAGGAGAGTTTGGGATCAACCCAGACCCCCAAATTCTTGGCTTCCTTGCCGGGGGTAGGTAGAGGTCCCAGACAAGGGGGCCACCAATCCTGAGTCCAGCTGGTATCGCTACCACCTATCACAAGAACCTCTGTTTTGGAGCCATTGAGTTTCAGGCAGTGTTGGTTCATCCAACCTGCCAGCTCCTGCATGCAGCTTTTAAAGTTGGTGGCAGCTAAGGTAGGGGCTTGGGATAGCGAGATGAGCAGTTGGGTATCGTCGGCGTAGGATACTAATTTTATGCCGTACGATTGTACCACATCTGCCAGTGGGGCCATATAAAGATTGAACAGGGTGGGGCTCAGGGTGGAGCCCTGAGGCACCCCCTGTTCAAGAGCAATGCTGTCTGAGAGGAATGTACCTCTTTGGACCTGAAAGCTGCGGCCTAAAAGGAAAGCTTTAAGCCAACCTAGTGCTGTCTTGATGACCCTAGCTTTGTTTAGACACTGTAGCAAGATGGAGTGTGCTACAGTGTCAAACGCAGCACTGAGGTCCAGCATGATGAGTGCCATTGTGTGACCCTCGTCAGCTCCTGCCCGAAGAGTTTCAGTCGCTCTTAGGAGGGCTGTCTCCGTAGAGTAGTTCGTTCTGAAACCAGATTGGGATCCATGCAGGGAATTATTGGATTCTAAGTGGGCCATAAGTTGCTTGTTTGCAATTTTCTCGGCCTCTTTCGCGAGATAAGGAAGGAGGGAAATAGGTCGCAGATTTTCTAATGTATCCTGACTTACGTTAGGTTTCTTTTTAATGGCCAATACTATAGCTTTTTTCCAGTCCTCCGGAAGGCAAGCCGAGGAGAAGGATACTTGAATGACATGCCTGAAGTAAGGTTCCAGTACTTGTAGGCTAGTAGTTAGAACTTTTGGAGGGGCTGGGTCACGGGGGGAGCCCGATTTAACGCTTTTGCAAATGTTTATAAGCGTTTCCGTGAGAGGTACCGAAAAGTGTTGGAGACACTGCTCCATAGGATCAAATTTTGAGCTTTCCTTAAAGTCGTGACCGGGAGTCAGGTGTCCAGAGAAGTTAGCATAAATGGTGGTGATTTTCCCGGGGAAATACTGCGCTATTTTATTGCAGGTTTCCACCGAATCATTGCAGGATTGGTTGTCATTGGTAAGCACCGAAATTTCTTTGAAAATTTTGAAGAGCTCTTTAGAGGAGTTCTCAGCCTCCCCTATGCGGATTTTATAGTGGAGAGCTTTGGAGGAGCGGATTTTTTTATTATATTGTTTATGTGCATTTTTGTACTGTGTTTTAATAGTAGGACAGAAATCGGTGCGCCATTCACGCTCCAATTTCTTGCATGCAGATTTAGTAGCCTGAAGTTCAGGCGTGTACCACGGGCTTGATTTCCTCGCAATTTTGGGGTTTTTCATTTTCCAAATAGGAGCGGTGCTGTCTAGGGCCTTTAAGATGTGATTCTGCAAGTGACTATAGGCTGTTTCACAGTCTGTGCCTCCCAGGGGACCTCCTATTTCGAGTAGCTTGTTAAAAGTCTCATGGGAAACATTTTTCCAGTTCCGTCGCAGGTATCGGTGATTGCAGGCTGGTTTAGGATCAGATTCAGATAGCTGAATGACAAATGGAATAATAAAATGATCAGTCCAAGGGACCGGAATAGGGGAAGTGGCTTGTACTCCAGAACTATTCATAAAGATAGGGTCTAAGAGGTGACCCAATCTGTGAGTAGGATCATTGTTAATAAGGTCGAGCTGTAGAGAAAGAACTTCAGACCTGATGTCCTTAGCCTCTGTATCGAGGGGATCGTCAAAGTGGACGTTCATATCACCAAGCACCATCAGTCTGCTTTTCCTTATTGCTAGGTGTGCTGTGGCTTCTATCAGGCTGGTTGTGAAATCATACAGTCTGCCAGGAGGTCTGTATACAAGAATGCCTGACAGGGAAAGTTGAGGTCCGATGACTATAGTGAAAGAGCCTGCTTCACAATGGTCAATTGTAATGGGGGATAGGGAGCAGACTATGGGAGATCTAATGGCTATAGCAATTCCTCCTCCCCTACCATCCTTTCTGTCTATTCTGGAGAGGGAGTAGCCAGGAGGCATAGCCTCTATAATGTCAGGGTCTGAAAATTCACCTAACCAAGTCTCAGTTAAGAACAGGATATCAAATCCTTCATCCTCGAGTAAATGATATATTTGAATGCTGTGTTTGCTAAGTGAGCGGCAGTTAATTAGTCCAGCCTTAATCTGCCTGATGATAGGAGCCTTAGTAGGTGACTGAATCGGCGTAAATGAGCACGAAGGGCAGCTATGCAGGGAAAGTGCCTCCATAGCGTGTTTGCATGGAAGGGGGACATCGGGACATAGATCTAGCAGTGCCTGCCTATCATATCGTAGCAGTGAAGAATGAGGGTGGCAAGGAGTCCTAGCCCCGCGCCCCGTCCTGTCGCGGACGGACGCAGTGTCGTGATTACAAGCGGCGCAAGAACACGCATGCGCCACTAACCTTCTTCCTAAGACCAGCGGGGACGATGAGAAGATAGTCCTCAAAGCCTCTCTCCGTGATACCTCAACAATGGGTACTCCACCACTGTTTAAGGGAATCAGAAAAGAGGCCACGAGGTGAATGGGCAGAGGACGTCTAGGGTTCTTCGACTGCTTCAGATACACACTACCATTGGAGACACAGGGGTCGACAGTACTGCAGGAGGATAAAAAGAAAGACAACAGGCTCTTAGTACTCATGCAGTTGTTGTCTTCCCCGCCTTCCCTTATAGTGAAACCTACCGAGATCTATTCTTCTTCTCTCGGTATAAATCCCAGAAATAATCAGAACCACATAGACTTGCTGCTAGAGTACAAGAAGTTACTTCACTTCTCAAAAATATCATTCACCTCGGATGAGTATTTAGCTGGTAGTGGATTTCAGAATAGACGTTAACAACACGTCTTATTCATACCACACGATTTTGTGTGGACAAAGAGTTAAACCAAAAGAGCGAACTTCCTCTTCTCCCCTGCAACGGGAGGGCACAGGAATAAACAAACTTCCCCACACACGTAGGGCTTCGAAAATGGGAGGCGGCAATACGGACCTCAGAAATAAAGTGTAACACCAAGTAATATACAGAAACAATCCCGCTCTCCCCGTGATACTTGCTGTGCGTTGCTTGCAGCTGGAGCAAGTTCACGGAGACGGGAATCCTTCAGGCTTCACTTCCAGAGAGGCGCGTCGGAATACTCTGCCCGCGCAGTCTCTGGAACAGAGTGAAACGCTCCACTGAAACTGACCTCGCTGGCTCTTGGTCGGCGGGGGTTGCTCCACTGAAACTGACCTCGCTGGCTCTTCGTCGGCGGGGGTTGCTCCACGGAAACTGACCTCGCTGGCTCTTGGTCGGCGGGGGTTAAACACTCCAGGGAATCTGGCAGCGCTGGCTCGTGTTCTGTGGATCTCCGCTCACCCTGACGGTTCGTGAGAACAGGCATTCACAGGAAGGCAAACAAAACAGGCTCTGGAACTTCATTGACAAGCACCAGTCCAGTGATAGGGAGGAACCTATATAGTGTCCGCCCACTTTCCTGGTTCCTGGTGCCGCTTTGCTTTCTGGGACCTGTAGTTCCTCCATTTGGGAACCATAACAAAGATGCACTTTTTCCTTCTTGTGCCATGCTGGGTGATCGCTACAGTACCCCCTCTCGAGGACCGCCGTCCCGGCGGACGACCAGGTTTTCCAGGGTAGGTATCATGAAACAACGCCAATAAGTCAGGACAATGTAGATTGGCAGCCGGTTCCCAGGTACGGTCCTCTGGGCCAAATCCTTTCCAATCCACGAGGTATTGTATCCTACCTCGCACCATCCGAGAGTCAAGGATAGCTGCGACTTCGTACTCTTCCTGACCTTCTATCTCCAGAGGAGGAGGTCGGACCGGCACCCGAACATCAGGCAGACAAGGGCGAAGAAGTGACACATGAAACACAGGATGTATGGACCATGACAGAGGAAGAGAAAGCTTCATGGCCACAGGATTTATCACTTCACAGATACCGTAGGGACCTATGAACTTCGGCTTCAATTTACTGATCCCTTTCAATTTCAGGTTTCTTGTAGATAGCCACACTTTATCCCCGACCTGGTACTCAGGTTCCAAGGAACGATGTGTGTCTGCATAACGCTTCTGGGCCTTTTGAGCATTCTCCAAGCAGTGTCTAGCATCAATCAAAACAGCCCGGAGATGAGCGTGATGTTCCTGAACTGTAGGAACCAATGATGTGGCCGGCCACTCAAAGGGAAGCATGTTAGGATGTAAACCATATAAACAAAAGAAAGGGGAACATCCTAAGGTAGAGTGCACCGCATTGTTGTAGGCGAACTCCGCCAACCACAAAAGGGTGGTCCAGTCGGTTGTGCATTGCAAAGTGAAACAACGAAGGTATTGCTCAAGGGTTTGGTTGAGCCTTTCCGTTTTTCCATCCGTTTGTGGATGGAAACTAGAGGAGAGGCGTGCATCGATCTGGAGTAAGGAACATAAGGCTTTCCAGAAATGGGAAGTGAATTGCGTTCCACGATCCGTGATCAACACACTCGGTAAGCCATGCAGCCGCACGACCTGTTGCAGGAACACCTTGGCCAATACCAATGACGAGGGTAGACCTGGCAAAGCTATAAAATGACCCATTTTCGTGAGGTGGTCCACTATCACCAAAATAGCAGTCTGGCCTTCACTCGGGGGCATTTCCACGATGAAATCCATAGACACAGTATGCCAGGGTTTAGGTGGTATCGGCAAAGGGTGTAAGAGACCTGAAGGTTTCGCATGACTAGACTTCCCTTGAGCGCAAACAGCACAGTTCTTGACGTATTCTGTCACGTCGGCTCTAAGACTAGGCCACCAAAAAGATCGTTCCACCGTGGCAATGGTTTTATGTATACCCATGTGTCCACCTAGTACTGAATCGTGAGCCCATTGTAACACTTGTAGTTGTAACTCTCTTTGGGGAATATACAATGCATGATAATGGTATGCGAGTTGGTCTTTCTCACAGCGATGGGTTGGATCTTCTTGTATCCAGGAAGAAACATCAAGAACAGAAAGGGCAACTTTACAATCCTCCAGAAAATCCTTAGAGGTAATCAAGGCTATAACGTCATCCTGAATGTGTGTCTCTTTAAGAATGGACGGTGGGTCTAAGGGGGCAGCCGTCTCTTCTTCTCCAAGTCGCGAGAGGGCATCAGCCTTCCCATTTCTTGTTCCAGGTCTGAACTTTATCACGAAATCGAAGTCGGAAAAGAAGAGAGTCCACCTCAGCTGACGAGGGGTCAGAGCTTTAGCCGTTTTTAGAAACAACAAATTACGGTGATCTGTAATGATCTCCACCGTGTGCAAGGCCCCCAGAAGATAATGCCTCCATTCTTCGCATGCTCTCTTAATGGCAAGAAGTTCTTTGTCTGTAATAGTGTAGTTAACTTCACAGGGAGAGAGCTTCTTCGAGTAATATGCCACGGGATGCAGCTGTCCTGTAGAAGGATGTCTTTGAGACAACACTCCCCCAAGCGCGTACTGTGAAGCGTCGGTCTCGAGAATGAACGGTAGGTGGGGGTCTGGGTGTCGTAGGACAGGGGCTTGTGTGAATTTCTGTTTCAACAGCCGAAAGGCGCTTTCTGCTTCCTCTCCCCATATGAATGGAGCATTCTTTCTCAAGAGCGCCGTGATGGGTTGGATGGTCTTTGAGAAATCCTGAACAAATCTCCTATAGTAGTTGGCAAAGCCAAGGAAACTTTGCACAGATTTCACGTTTCTAGGCGTCTTCCATGACAAAATGGCTTCAACCTTTTTCATGTCCATCCTGAATCCTTGTGCGTCAATGACATACCCTAGAAATGCCACTTCTTGTACATGAAAGAGACATTTCTCCAGTTTCGCATACAGAGAATTTTGTTGCAATCTGTCCAATACGGCCTTCACATGGGAGATGTGTTCAGGATAAGAAACTGAATACACCAGGATATCGTCAATGTACACTATGCAAAAAGACTCTAAGCACCCCCGTAAAACCTCATCCATAAAGTACTGGAAGGCTGCGGGGGCGTTGCAAAGCCCAAAAGGCATCACCCGATATTCATAGAGTCCAAATTTGGTTCTGAACGCGGTTTTCCACTCATCCCCCTGTTTCACCCGTACAAGATGGTATGCTCCACGGAGATCAAGTTTGGTGAAGTATCGAGCGCCTTTTAATTGGTCCATTAAGACCGGAATCAGGGGGAGAGGGTATCTGTTCTTAATTGTCACTTTATTTATGGCTCTGTAGTCAATACAGGGTCTCAATTCATCACAGTCCTTCTTAGGAATGAAAAACATGGGTGATGAGGCAGGGGAGGTGGAATGTCTTATAAAACCCGTAGCCAGGTTATCTTCAATGTAGGTTTTAAGATACTGTGTCTCTTTCTCCGTTAAGGCATACACTCGACTGCAGGGAATGTCTGCTCCAGGAACAAGGTCCACTCGGCAGTCGTATGCCCGGTGAGGAGGTAATTGGGTGGCTTTTTGTTTGTCAAACAGAGCACTGTACTCTATGTACTCTTCTGGCAATGTCGTGGCGCAACAGAACATGTCGATGGTACAGGCATTTGCCAAGTAAGTAGCAGGTGATGGTTCGGGAGTGGAACTATAGATTGCCTGACCTCGACAATGCTCTCTGCAATACTCAGATGTCATACTGACTGTTCTCGAGGACCAGCTCACCGCAGGATCGTGTAATGTGAGCCAGGGCATTCCCAGTATCAGGCGAAATTGTGGTGCGTCTATGAGATCGAACTGAATATGTTCGCTGTGTTCCTTTCCAAATTCCATCCGGAGAGGAAGGGTATGAGACACAACAGGTCCTGAAGAAAGAACCGTTCCGTCCACTGCCTTGACGGTCTCAGGTTTTTGTTTCTTTTCACATGGTATGCCCATGCGAAGGGCATATTCTCGATCAATATAATTGCCCGTAGCTCCCGAATCAAGCAGAGCATCTACCAGGAAAGACTCTTGCATCGTAATCCATAAGGAGACGCTGACATTCATATGGGCAACAGCGGGATGAAGGGTATTCGCCACAAAAGGAGAGACCATAGGAGAAGGGTGTCTCGAATCAGAGGCCTCCAACTGATCCAAGACCTCTAGTTTTCCGTCGGTTCTTCCGTTCTTGAAAGGGCCTGTACACGGGAAGGAGGATTTTTCCCAGTTACGTAAGATTTCGCTCGACAATCATTTACGAAGTGCCCACTTTTTCCACAGTACAGACACAGTTTGAATTTTCTTCGCCTGTCCTTCTCTTCTTTGGTGAGTGGACCACGGATCCCACCGATCTGCATAGGTTCGGAACTATCTGACACCTTGGCCTTTTCTTCACCCCCTTGTCGACTTCTGGCCAAAGGGTACGAGAACCTGTAGTCACCTCTTCCTCGATCCCCCTTTCGTTCCAGCAATCGATGATCAAGCTGGACCGTCAGATCAATGAGTTCCTCACAAGTGGACGGTAGTTGCACCACCTGAGCCAATACGTCCTTCAGTTCACTCCTCAGTCCTTGGTAAAACAAGGATATTCTTTTTTGAACTGGCCAATCCGTTTCCACAATAAGACGATTAAATGTGGTGATATAAGACAAGAGGTCTTGGGAACCTTGTCTTAAGGTCATTAATTCCCTGTCCAAGGACATCATGTGCGACTTTCTGTCAAACAACTTCCGCAGTTCTAGACAAAAATCAGAGAAATTCTGGAGTACAGGAGCATCTCGTTCCATCAAAGGGATTGTCCAACTGGAGGCATTCCCTCCCATGTACGACATCATAAATGCTGTTTTGGCTGAATCATCCTGAAACACCCTGGGTTTACATAAAAAATGTAAACGACATTGGTTCAAAAATGTTTCGAATTTCCTGGGGTCTCCATAGAATCTTTCGGGTGGGGCAAGAGGTATCCCTTGATTCTGAATAATGTGTACGGTAGGAGTAGTCTCAGTAGAGGTGGAGGGCGCAGCAAAGGAACCTCCTGACGGGAAGGAGGCTGGTGGGGGCAAGGTAGCTGGCCTCAACAATGGTTTGATAACGGGATCTCTTTGTGCAAGATCGGACAGATCTTTACGCAAATCAGCCACTTCTTGGTACAGAGCTTGGTTTTCTGCACGGGAGGTCTGTACTTCCTGTTGCAGGTTCGAGAAACTTTCCAGTAAGGAGGTAAGGACCGCGTTTGTATCCATCGTCCAGGCTAGACAGTATTCTTGGGCTTGTCAATCTGTCGTGATTACAAGCGGCGCAAGAACACGCATGCGCCACTAACCTTCTTCCTAAGACCAGCGGGGACGATGAGAAGATAGTCCTCAAAGCCTCTCTCCGTGATACCTCAACAATGGGTACTCCACCACTGTTTAAGGGAATCAGAAAAGAGGCCACGAGGTGAATGGGCAGAGGACGTCTAGGGTTCTTCGACTGCTTCAGATACACACTACCATTGGAGACACAGGGGTCGACAGTACTGCAGGAGGATAAAAAGAAAGACAACAGGCTCTTAGTACTCATGCAGTTGTTGTCTTCCCCGCCTTCCCTTATAGTGAAACCTACCGAGATCTATTCTTCTTCTCTCGGTATAAATCCCAGAAATAATCAGAACCACATAGACTTGCTGCTAGAGTACAAGAAGTTACTTCACTTCTCAAAAATATCATTCACCTCGGATGAGTATTTAGCTGGTAGTGGATTTCAGAATAGACGTTAACAACACGTCTTATTCATACCACACGATTTTGTGTGGACAAAGAGTTAAACCAAAAGAGCGAACTTCCTCTTCTCCCCTGCAACGGGAGGGCACAGGAATAAACAAACTTCCCCACACACGTAGGGCTTCGAAAATGGGAGGCGGCAATACGGACCTCAGAAATAAAGTGTAACACCAAGTAATATACAGAAACAATCCCGCTCTCCCCGTGATACTTGCTGTGCGTTGCTTGCAGCTGGAGCAAGTTCACGGAGACGGGAATCCTTCAGGCTTCACTTCCAGAGAGGCGCGTCGGAATACTCTGCCCGCGCAGTCTCTGGAACAGAGTGAAACGCTCCACTGAAACTGACCTCGCTGGCTCTTGGTCGGCGGGGGTTGCTCCACTGAAACTGACCTCGCTGGCTCTTCGTCGGCGGGGGTTGCTCCACGGAAACTGACCTCGCTGGCTCTTGGTCGGCGGGGGTTAAACACTCCAGGGAATCTGGCAGCGCTGGCTCGTGTTCTGTGGATCTCCGCTCACCCTGACGGTTCGTGAGAACAGGCATTCACAGGAAGGCAAACAAAACAGGCTCTGGAACTTCATTGACAAGCACCAGTCCAGTGATAGGGAGGAACCTATATAGTGTCCGCCCACTTTCCTGGTTCCTGGTGCCGCTTTGCTTTCTGGGACCTGTAGTTCCTCCATTTGGGAACCATAACAAAGATGCACTTTTTCCTTCTTGTGCCATGCTGGGTGATCGCTACACGCAGATGGGCTAGACTTTGGCTCGACTTCGGCGCGCTTCCGGCGCGCCCGCTGCACGCGTCCGCTGCGCGCTCGCGGTCCTACGCACATTTATGGTCAGGTAGGGGCAGCTAGAGCGCTGACCTTGCAGCCCTGAGCCCGGAGTGCTGGGCTCCTCCTCCACCCTCCGCAGCAAACGGCCAAGATGGACGCGGCGGACCGGGGCGGGAGATGTAAAGAGTGAAATCCCAAGCAACAGTAACGTTAGCCTACAAGGTGAGGCAACAGTTTTAAAATGTACATAGTAATTTTTAAACACAAGAAATACACTGAACGAATAAAATTAGCAGTCGCTAAGTTTTAAAACGCTATTTATCAGCGCTCGCAGTGCAGGACTAGTGGCACACAGCGCAAGTAGATAGGGTCAGCCACTGCCACCGGCTAGACTCTTCTCCACCACGCGCGTGTGCTAGAACAGGGTTTTTATCACTCACACGAACAGCGCAGCTAGAGCGCTGACCTTGCAGCCCTGAGCCCGGAGTGCTGGGTTCCTCCTCCACCCTCCGCAGCAAACGCCCAAGATGGACGTGGCGGACCGGGGCGGGAGATGTAAAGAGTGAAATCCCAAGCAACAGTAACGTTAGCCTACAAGGTGAGGCAACAGTTTTAAAATGTACATAGTAATTTTTAAACACAAGAAATACACTGAACGAATAAAATTAGCAGTCGCTAAGTTTTAAAACGCTATTTATCAGCGCTCGCAGTGCAGGACTAGTGGCACACAGCGCAAGTAGATAGGGTCAGCCACTGCCACCGGCTAGACTCTTCTCCACCATATTAGCCCATATGTCGCCTAATTCTTGATCATGATCTGCATGACGAATCTTACTCCATAAAGGCTGTGGAAAAACATTCCCAAACAACATGTCTACATCCGCTAAATTCATTATACATGAGCTGGCAGTCTGTGATAGCTCCTTGTAATATCCTGCAGGATTTTTACGAGGATCAGGCAATGTCTGCTTTAGCGCTAGAACTTCAGATCTTTTCCAGGGGACATGTACCCATACACGCTGGAGATGCGGTGGAATCGCTGGATTCGCGTTCGCATCACCTTCCCTCCAAACTGGATGAACCTCTCTCATGGGGTACTGTCGCGCCTTTTTCCTACCTAATATGTCATCCTCATACAGTGATCTAGAGACGTTTCCCATACTCCTATAAGATAACAATAAGTCTATTGCTCGTTCAACATCAGCACCTACAATCATGCCTTCATAAAATTTGAATCGCATACGGAATAATTCCAGCATTTTGCGTTTGGGATCATTATCTTGCAAATATTCACAGAGATATACGCACATTTCTTCGAATACATATCTCTGAGTGGGTGCATCCCACTGACGGAAAACTTCCATAACAGACTGAACATCATACTTTACAGTATCAGTAACCCATTTACGTGCTAACTCATTCAGCACTACTCTTTCCTCATAATCAGGCAGTTGACTACGCAACTGTCTACGTCCTGTTTTAGGGGTCGTCTTAGGCGACCCAAAGAAAGGGGAGAACAGACCAGTGACAGTACTTGCCACTCTCTGTTGAACGGAAGGAGAAGCTTGCGGAGAGGCAGATGTGCCAGAAAAGACAGGCTGATGCAAAGAGGAAGTCGAGGCAATGGCAGAGGAAGTCGAGGCAGTGGCAGAAGTAGTATCATGATAAACAGTTGGAGCAGTAGGCAAAGTCGCAGAAACAACAGAGGGAGTATGTAGCAAAGGCGGCGGCCCTTGAGAGGGCTGCGCCGAAGAAGTAGGAACCAGCTGAAGAGGAGCTGGTGCTTGTGTAGGAACTGGAGTTCGCGCACTGGGGCGCGGTATAACAAAGCGCTTTGGGGGTGTAATAGCATCTAGTGCATATGGGGGTGGTGAACTCAGTAAATGGGACATTAACGGATCCTTCTCTGATGTCGTTTTTGAACCTTGTCTCTCATGTGGCAACATTGGGTAGCATTTATCTACTGCTAACTTCTTGCTTCTGAGCATTTGTTCACTCTCTTGCTCTTCCTCATTATCCCTGTATGCTACGGCAGCTTGCACCATCGACATACCTCTTCTATTTTTCTTAGCTAATTTCATTTCTTTCTGTTTGGCTTCTTTGCGCCATAAGCGAAAAGAGTCAAACATCGCCGGCCGGGCTTTCTTCTTGAACAGTTTGACCTCGAGGTTATCTAAAATTTCTGCGTCAAAGCTCCCATATTGGGGCCATTTTAAAACACCATCCTTTCTGGTGTACGTTATCCATACTACATTATATGTGATAGGGCCTACTCCATGCTTTATATAGAGCTCATATGTTGGAGTTCCAATCAGAGGAACCGGACACGAATCCTCTAATCAGGAGTCCTTACTACAACCAAAACAAAACAAGTTTCCAAGTCTGCTAAGACCAGGCATCTTCACTCACTAGTATAGCTTCAAACTTCAAAGGATTATCGAATACGATATTTTCGTGAATACACGAATCCCTTGGTTTTGGCGCTTGCAAGTTCCAAACAAGGTGTATCTCAAGGATACCAAAACTAAGAATAAAATTAAGGACTGGGAGATGCTCCACTTATACTTAACTGAAGTATTGATGATCGATGACGTCACTAGAAGACTCGTCTATCGTTTCGCTCTACCAAGGATCACTGGGTCCAAAACAGGGCGATAGTCAGGGCAGCAGTCCTTCGTAGCCGTCGGGACGCGGGGAACCTCGCAGCAAAGACCTTTGGAACCACGTCGACATACAGGGGTCGCTGAAGTTGCGGGCCGTCCTCTGGAATTTTCACACGAAGCTCCTCACGAACATCTGGCTTGGACCGTCACCGCTTGATACCGCCCCGAGTTGGGCGCCAACTGAGGTACCGGGTTTTTAGGAACCAGGTGGTGCCAGGGGATAACACCCGAAGACCTCTGAGTTCTCCCTGTTCCAGACCACAGAAACACAGAGCCTTCTAGGTGAAGTCAGAGATCGAGTTTTATTGGCTGCAACCAAGTAACAAGTGTCCTAGAAGTACAACAGCACGGGATGTAAATTCTCAGGAGACTGTTCGTTTTTACAGAGCCAGCCTTCTCCCTTTATACCAAAATATATGCTCTAGGCAAGAATTCTTTAGTTTACAATACGGTTATACACATATTTCCAAAACATTGAAAAAGGCAAAGTCACGATGGTAAACCCATATTTTAGATGTCCAGTTGGTGATAGATGACCCAGCCAAATCCAGAACTCCCATCTGATATCGATGAAACCCCAATAAAATCGGGCACCTCCTCATCGTAAAACCGGCCATAAACAAGAAACATGGACAGGTGTATGTGTGTGGATAACATGGTTTGTATGCAGTGAATGGTTTATGGCATGTTGTGTCTTGATGCTATCTTACTCGGCCACTGGGCGAGGAACTGCCTGAACAGGTTTGACTGGAGGCAGTGGAGTCAGCTCGGCCAGGTCATGGGGAAGTCAGCTAAGGAGGACGTGTCCTTTCAGATTGAATTCGACCTTAATCAATTGACTATATGAGGGCAAGCTACAAGATGGATGCCGTTCACAAAATGGAGTCTGAGGGTTCGAGACGGAAACCATGATTTAGGGGTGATAGCATCACTCAATCACGACGCAAATGCATAGGGATGATGTCCTAATCATTACCGGTCTGCCAATACCAAATTCGTCATGGTAAAATGATATTTGTGACACGAGTGTTGGACCATGGTACCCTATTATGGCAGGGCCCAGATTTTCAGAACCACACAGTCATCACAGTCATCACTCCAGCCCCAGCCGGCATGCAGCAGACAGACATTTTTACCCTATTCCGAATTGCTGCTGAACGGGATGTGGTCGGCGTGGCACTGGTACAACCAACAACGCAGTTAACTACTACACCAACACGACCTACAGCTTCCATATTTTCTCGTCAGAAGGGCCGGCAGGTAACCTCCATCCAGCCTGACCTCCATTACCTCAAGTAGTGGTGCTGTAAGTGCACAACAGAGTCAAATTCAGCCACGCCCATCCTCCACTTCATCTGGCATTGAAACTAGCACCTCTACCACCAGCAGACATCTCCAGTCCCCAGTTTGGGAATTCTTTAGTGTTAGCAAAAAGGCGGAAAACATGGTTGTTTGTTCTATTTGTAAAACTGTAGTTAGTTGGGGTAAGCTTGGTACCAACTATGGTACCGGAGGCCAGAGAGGTCATCTCCATAAACACCACACTATCTATTGGGAGGCGCACCTAAGGAAGATCCGGGAATCCACAAGTACGACAAATCCAAATGTATCCATTCATATTGCATCTGATGATGATGACGAGGGGCTGATCGTGCAGGGGGGAAGTGAAGAAGCGACAGACATGTTTTTCTGGTACACTCAGTACCCCTGGCAGCAGCACTGCAGTGGTAGCGCCCACACCCTCTACCCCAGCAACATGTATGAGGCACACTAAGAGTCTGGGAGAGACACCAATGTGAAAAGTACATCAATGAGCCTAACTGTGTTGAAGAAGTCTGCATCATCATCATCATCATGTAAAAGGGTCCAGACCACCATTAAAAGCATGTTTTGGTCAGATGCGCCATTTGAACGCAACATCCCTACGGCACGTCTTTATAATTCAAAGCTGGCTAAAATGTTAGCGCTGACCTTCTCCCTTTTTCTTTCATGGAAGGGGTGGGTTTTCTAGAAATTGTGGCAACAGTCTGCCCTAAATGGAAGGTTCCTAGCCGGTCCTAATGTGCCAGAGTTGCGGTTCCAGCACTACATCAAGATGTGCTGGAGGTGATTGGGGCAGCTTTGCAGAAGAGTGCTGTTCACACTATCCACCTGACAACAGACATGTGGACCAGTTGCCAAGCCTTTGATTACATGTGCATCACTGCACACTGGGTCTCTTTTGCAGGGGTTAGAGACACATTATATACAGGTGTTGACCCGGACACAGTTTTTCAAGCTACTCAGAAACATGCAACAGTAGCCATGTTTGCCATGGAGAAATCGCATACTGCACGAAACCTTTTGGATGAGTGCCAGAGTAAGGTTTTTGAATGGCTGCATCTAGGAAAACGCATGATTGGTTATGCTTCCACGGATAATGGCAGTAATATAGTTAAGGCCATGCATGATGGTGGCTATCTCAGAGTGCCGTGTTTGGCGCACAGTATTAACATTGTTGTGCAAGATTTCTTGAAAAAAGAAAACACAGTCAGCAAGTTTCTGACCACCTGCCAAAGAATCTGCACATATTTGAGCCATTCTTTTAAGGCCCGGAAACAGCTGAGGAGCATGCAACGTGAACGTAGACTGCCAGTCAGAGGACTCATCCAGGTGGTGGTAACATGTTGGAACTCGTAACACTCTTTCATTGTTGTTCATAATGTCAAGTGTGGAATAAGAGTGTTGCTCGCTCCCTACCTCTCTCCTTGTTGATATGGAACTCAACCTTCTACATGCTTGAGCGTCTGTCTGAGAAGTGGATGGTAATCAATGAGTATGTCTTTACACTGGGTTCTACTATGAAAGACATGAGGCTAGAGTTGGAGGAATGGAAGCTAGTTAAAAGCCTGACAGACATGCTTCGTCCTTTTGAGGTCTTCACGCGTGACTGTACTTTGGGCAAAGCCATCCCATTGTTGCGCATGCTAGAGCACCAACTGAAGGCGGTGTCTTCAACGTTCTGAGATGATGCTGAAAAGCAAGACGCATATCAGTTGGCAGAGAGCTTATTAAGCCGCCTAGTTGACAATGAAAGGCTTAAAAAAATACATGCGGAACAACATTACATTTGTGCCACTATTCTGGAACCACTGTACAAAAAGGCAGTGGCCAGCAAAGCATTCATTCCATTTTAATGAAGCAGATGTTTCAAAGTACAAACATTGGCTAGCTCTGTCAGCCACTCGGTTCGAAAAAGAGCGGCAGAAAATTGAAGGAACTGGCAGAAGTACTACTGAATCAGCAGGCCATCCCGTGTCAAGGTCCACCTCTGAATCTGTGGCCGAAGGCAGTCACTTTCCCTCTCAGCTGTTAACGACACCAGCAACCGTATCATCATCCTCACCTGCACCAGGCACAGCCATAATATTGTCGGAAGCCGATTGGCTAACTCATTAAGGGTTTGCTCGTTCCAGTGATGCAAAGGCCACAGATGGTACGCAAAGTGGAGCACCCCTGGAGAACCTTGAGTGTATGGTGCAGGCCTATCTGGATAACCCAACAGAGGTCTTCGTTAATCAGAACCCATTGCTGTATTGGTATGGGAAAAGGCCTCTATGGCCACTGATCACCAACCTGGCTCTAAATTATTTGTCTTGCCCACTTGCAAGCGTGTCATCTGAATGTGTTTTCAGTGCTGCTGGTGCCATTGTAACCTCAAAAAGGACCCGCCTCTCGCCCAAAAATGTGGAGAGGTTAACAATGATCAATGAATCAGCACTTCATACCACCGGATTACAAAATACGTGAATGCACGCAGGAAGAAGAGGACACCGACGTAGGTGACGGAAGTTCTTCTCTGTTAGCTGACCTACTCCCGTCTAAATTCACAGAGTTTGAGGACGAGCTCTACTTCCCTGACACCGAGGCCTGAAAATGACTTCTTTTCTTTTCTTCCTTATTCACTTTTATTCCCATGTGTCTTTCTTTGTTTTGCAACTTTTACCACAACAAAACTCTAATCACCTAACCACAACAAATCCATCAGCAGCACTGTCTTCATCTTATTTCCTTATTGAAGGTGCCGCTGCCTGCAATCCTGAAGTTCACAAGTTCATAACTCAGTCATGCTGCTCTATCTTCCTCCTCCAGACTCCCCCTATCCGTTTCCCTCAAGGCAGATGTCTGGATTACGCAGAATGAAGAAACTGTCGCTTCGTAGACGAGTCCCCTCAAAAGAAGTGGGACTGGAATTACTGACTATATGCTGATTGCTGACAGTCACTTCTGAAATTGATTGACACACACGAGAGGCTGCCCTGTGGACCTCCACTTTAAGAACAACAAGATGCGGACAAAAAGTGGAACAGGTAAAGAATAATGAGATGGCATGCACTGCAGTGGACAGCACGGGGTGTCTGGCTCTGATAAAAGCAATTGCTGTTTGTTTGTTGTGCATGAAATGAATCATCATATGTCTTCTGTTATTATAAAAACTTTTACACACTAAACTCAAGTCTACTCTGTGTTTTTTTACCTTGTTTAATTCAAATTCTTCTATTGCAGGTGAAACTATGTTGCATTTTTTAATATACAAAATGTCCTTGGACTCACTGTGTGTGTAAACTGCGACTGCATGAACAACATTGAGTTTGCCAAGATACCATGCTGATGATGATGAGTCTTGATGATCAAAGTTACATAATAGCGTTTTTCTGTGCAGTCACTCACTGGGATGGATGGATCATCATTGTTGGTTTACGGAAGAACTATGGCCATTTCATGAGTGGCAAACAGGTAAATCAGTCAACAACAACTACAGCAGAACTACATGTCTGTCTAGTCGTGGTATGGAGTGGTCAAGACAGGGCAGTGTTGTTATGCCAGAGTCCAGACAGCAGTTTATGTAAAATTGCGACTATGTGGCTTGCTGCATACAATTATATATGCTTTGTCTGTCTGTGTCAAAGAGGTATGCTACATCAGGTTGCTTCACTCAGTGGTGCCTGCCTTGACCGTCTGCATGGCCCTGGCCTGCTGTGTGCTAATTACTATCCTTGAAAAGGAGACTCAGACTACGCACTTTAGAAATGATGATGCTTGTATGTAATACTGTCGCCTCTGAAACTGAAACTGTTATTTTTGCACTACAGCACACCGTACCTTATATTTTTTTCTCCGTTGTGTTTTAATTTCACTTCCTGTTTTTCCGTCAACTATTACAGGCCGGCTTTTACCCTGTGTGATGGGAAAAACAATTAATTGATTCACAATTCTGCATCCGTCAGGCAGGCATTGGACAGTGTGTCTGGTCACCAATATTGATCAACGGAGCGTCAGATGGAATGGAAGAGTACCGCGAAGAAGAGGAATGGCTGGATGCATGCAACTTCCCAAATTGAACAGGACAACTACAACATACAGTTACAGTATCCTCTTCACTTCTCCTTATCTTTTAAATAATGTTATTGTTGTGAACTTCTATGAGTGTGACTCTGTGCATTTGTTTGCTCTCTGCTTCAAATTCATTCCTCTAGCTATTTGATAAGTTTTTCTTTGCTATTTTTAAAACTAATTTAATGTACTACTAAGTGTTTATTCTCTCTGAGGGCAGATAGGCAAGTGAAATTGCGTAATTACTGAAGCCCTGTACTGTCACATTTTTTCTTCATAGTTAGTAAGTTGTAGTACTAATTTTCAGCAACCTAACCATCCATTTAGCAAACAACTTCATGCATGCAGTAGTGCATGCACTTCCATTATGCCCCTTAAACATTTTATGGGTATCTTCGTATTCAAAGATTTGTTTATCTTCATTTGTTGTCCATGATATGTTTTTTTCCTCTCTCCATAAAACTTTCCCAAAAACCCCCATTCCCATCCAATTTTCAAACCCTAACCTCTTCCCCCGGGCTGTGTGGTTTTCATTGAGGTGTGACTAAATGACAACAATAATTCCACACACTTGCTGGGGAGGATAAGGTCAAAGCAACAGAAAAATCGTTCAAATCAGAATTTCATGTGCGTCATCGTGGATTGATCATCAACAACATCCTCCTCCTACACGTGACGAATCGTATGCTTAATGCTTATTCTGCTGTGTCCTTCGCCTTCAATACTATTTCATATAGTAAGCTTACTCCACGCAACTAGTACTTATATTTTGAATACTTTAGCACTGCTTAGGCTACAATTTATGGCACTGTTCACTACCTTACTATCTATCGTACTGTTCTAATGCTACGTTCAGGCCACTCAATGTTTAATTTCCTTTTTTTTCATATGCTGCTACTGCCAGTGTGTACCATTCCTACTACCAGCTCAATAATGACATTTCATCCGTCCAGGATTCCATACCCAACCTTAATCGCCATTTGCCATGCAGCCAGCCCTGTTCCTAGCCCTATTCTCAAACACGAATCACAGGTAAGATAAGCATTTTGGGGGAGGAAGAATAATGGAGTAGGAGTAGAGGAGAGACTGACGGTAGTACTAGTAAAGTAGTAGGACAATTGAATTCACTAACTCTGTCAGTGGCACTTTTGTACAAATTTGGGCGATTAGACAATTTGAATCAACCAGGCAGTTAAGTTTCAGGAAAACAAACGTACAGTTAACCCCCGAGCGCCTCACCCACAAAACAGTAAAAAAAACATGTATGCTATGTTTAAGTAGAGAAATAAATAATTATTGGAGCCCTAACAAAAATAAACTATCCCACAAGAAGGCCCAACCCACCCCCCTCCCTAACCCCAACCAATGTCCAAATGTCCTTCAAAAACAATTCTCTTTCCCCAACGCCCATTTCCCACCCCCCAACAGTCTTTTAAAAAGGGGCAAGGGAAAGTCACTTCTTCTGGCGGTGTCCTTTGGACAGGTGGTCCCGCATCTCTTTGCGGAGGTCCCAGATCTGGCGCTGGAGTGTCTCCACCACGCGCTCCAGGGAGTCCACTATCCTGCTGAGGCAGCGCGGACGTGCCATCCAGGCTCTGGGGGGGCAGCAGGTGTTTTGCATGCTCCTGTGCGGCGGCGGCGGGAGTCTGTCGGACCAGGGCGCCGTACTACTGGAGGCTGCTGGCTGGTGGTCCCGGGGGCACTGGAGGAGGATGCAGTTGTTGCCGCCTCCTCCTCCTGCTCCCGAGCCCACAGCCGCCAATATTGAGAGCAAATGGCCTCCAGCTTCCGGGCCCAGACCCGGACAGCCATCTCCTTTCTGGTGAGCTTTTGTGGAGCATCTATATGAAGAAAGAAAGAAAAATACTGTAACCAATACTCTTTAACATTAACACAAAATAATTCAACAGAAAGGTGTCTCACAGTTACACTAGCAACTTGCAAGCACAGTATAACGTTTTGGCATGTATCTTTCCACCGTCTTTGTAGGCCTCTAACATTTAATGGGAGTTTCAGGAATTCTACTAGCAGCACTATGGACTCACTACATAGTCAGAGAGTCAGAGAGTACACCAGTCTTCTTTTTTTCTTTTGTTTTGCAAAAGAAATTACTTGTACGTGAACTTGTGGTAGCTGGCATAATGCCAGCTCTGTTAGCTTGCACCCAAGAAACACAGACACAAGCCATGATGACGCAGACTCGCATTACTTTAAGCAGTACATGCAGGTGGGGAAAGGGAAGCTTTTACCTTTCTATAGGGGTGGCACTGGCGATACTCGGTTACATCAAGGGCTACTGCTCAATTTAATTTATGTTTCGCACTGCGCCCCAAACCCGCCCCCCCCCCCCCCCCCCCCCCGGGCCTTGACTACTACAAAAGGAAAATGAAGATTATTCATTTCTGATCATATATCCTGCCGATCACATGATCTTTGCTTATATGATGGATGACTTTAGGTGCTTTGTTTTGATAGATTGAGTGAACAACAGCGATAGTCCACCCATGACACAGCTGAAAGAAAATTATTAACATAGGGAGTGAGTGTGGTACCCATAATTGCCGGAGGAAGGGACTTGACTTGATATAATGTCAACTATACTATACATACACAATATATGCTGTGCTTGCAAAGTAAACTACTGTACTGTTAGTCAAGGGAGTATTTCTGAACAATCACAACTTTTAGTATTTGGATTTCCTCTGGTTTGCTACTCTGGCACGGACATGCTGTTCAAAGTAACACTCTTCATCCACTGAGCGTCTGCTCTACGCATACACCTATGCTATCTATGAGGAAGAAGATACAATCCAGGCATCCAAAATAAACGTCTATGATTCTTCTTAATGTCTCAACTGTACCAACTTTACTTTTGCTCAACAACCAACTAACACCCTTTTCATTTTATTTGGTAAACCACCGTCTTGACTTGCATTTGAGTTTCACCCAAATGATATAATGCAATGCACACCACACATGCATTTTCTGATTCACCCACACAGGCAGTCATCTTTTCTTTCTCCTCCAACCATCCTTGCTTCAAGCAGCCATGCATCTGATTCCTTCCTATCAGCCACCTCTGCCTGCATTCAAAAACACGTATCATTCTTTACAGTCATAAATGTTACGACTCGCTCGTCCTTCCTTTCACCCTAAGTTCTTTCCCTTTTCGTTCATCCCATCCCTCAAGTTCATCTGATATGACTTGGCTTCACGATAAAAGTTTCCCAGCTGACTTGAAGTCAAATAGAGGGGACCATTGCTTACTCGAGAAGTACCGCCGCTAATGCTATTGCTAAGTCAAGGGTGACTGTCTTCTCCGTGATTGTCAAAAATGTAGTTCTAAATTAGTAACTGTTCTTAACAGTACAGTGTACTTGTACTAGTGTACTGTCTACTGTAGTGTACATCATACACTCCTTTGCGAGCCTACTCTAAAATATCAATAAGTAAGGAGTATAATAACTTACCACCATCTGCCGCTGCTGAGTCATCCCCCTCAGCTCCTCCTGGTGGCACTTGTGGCGCTGCCGCATCAGCCCCTGGAGTAGTGGATGCCTCCGCACTGCTGACCCCGTCACTGGTGGTGGGAGGTGTCGCATCCGATGTTGTGATGACGCCTAGAAAAAACATGTCATATTTTTAGGTGCTATACACCACCCCCTATTTCGTCTCATAATGGAAGAAAATGTTAATACATAACCAATTTTTAATTATTGGAAATCAAAAAAAATGACGGTTTTGGGGATGGTGTTAACCTTTTATATGCTTAGCCATTACATGCTACACTTTTTGGCACAACTGATGAATGCTTGGTTTTTAACGTGCACCATTTTTCTAATTACAGACAGAAGATTCCATTGCCCTTCTGCCAACAAGAGCTTTTCAATTCACCACCTACTCCTGTCCCTTACTCATCACCACCAGTACTTGAAGTTCAAACAAGGTGAGGGCTCCCGCACAGTTATTCTAATAATTAGATGTGTTAAGTTAAAGTATATGTATTCTAGGGAAGGGTGTTTAAACTTTAACGTCATCAATCACCACTGCTCGCTCGGAATACTGCGCTATTAAAAATAAAGAAATAGTTTTTTTTATTTCTTACACGAGTGAGTGAGTGGAAGGGTTTGCACTACTGCACTTTGAAGGCATGCTTCCGTGACTCTGATAGGTCGGGACTCGGCGGTAGTCTTCTTCTGTTCTTCTGGGTCGTATAATCACTGGTCAGACACATTAGATAGTTGGTCAGGGGATTGGGGGTTCAACTTCTGTTCGGACTGAGGTATGTGGAAAGTCGAACTGCACCTATTATCAACAATGTCCTATTTCTCTTGTCCATTCTTATGTTTGTGCAGAATAGTCCCTAAAACACTAGCGGTATGGTATGTGGTCCTATCAAATCAAAAAAGCCAACTACTAGCTTATTCTTGGTGGACACGTTGACATTTTGTTGTTCGAAATTGTCAAAGCACTTACATTAAGAATACTGGAATAGACAGCAAGGGCAACCCAGAGGACTACAGTCAGTGCCTAGAGCTATTGCTCAATCAGAGTTTTGTTTAACACCGTTTGCCGACTGGGCAAGCTTAGCTACTTACACAGTCCGAATCATAATAGTAGTAAATAGTAATAGCACAGAGAGTGATAGTAGAGGTAGGATAAGAATGTGGAAACAGTCTGGAATGAATAGGTGCTGTAAAAGTTAGGGAGGTATAATTATTAATATTAACAACAGAGGACCGATCCTGCCCACCTTGTTCCGCCGGCGTCGCTGTCGTCGTCCTCTTGCACCTGGGAGTTGCTGATGATCATGAAATAAACATAAACATGGATGATTGTTTTTTTGAAATATTTGATTTCTTTGACTACAATCTAAAATTATCTCGGGGAAACAAATTACCAACAATTGCACTACATGTATTGACCTATCTGATTTGGTCAACTAGGAGGATACTAGTACGGTATTGCTGGATTCGCAGAACGTCTACTTGGAAAGTTATGTAAATCACTAACTAAACCAACAACAAAAAGATTCTACTATGACTGCCAGCACTCAGCAGCACGCGACGTGACAGACACAGTCCGTCATTATGATTGCAGACCACAAAAAAATGTTCTACTACTAATAAAGTCATAATATACTAAACCTATCAATCCACCACTATCTCTTCTTCTTAGTGGCAGCAGTAGTACAAAGGAAGGATTAGACTTGAGTCTCTAGTTTCTCTAGCATTACGCAGTTCTGTAAAGTACTACACTCATACATAAACAGGCCAAATGAGCACAAAGTTGCAAACAAGTAAGCATAGTAGCAATACCACTGAGCAGGCGAGAAGTGCACCTGCAATCACAGAAGCTATAAACATTAATTTACCTGCAATGTAATCGAATCGGCAGCATTCTTGCTCTTCTGGAAAAGCATATATTAGCAATATAATAATAAGACAGAGCAGAAGAAAACATAGTAGTTATTAAATAGCTCCTCACCAAGCCCGGTGATCTCCACGCCTAGCAGGTCGAGCAGGTCATGCTCCCGGTCAAGGAGGTCAGCCCACCGGTGCGTCGCCTGATGGTAGGTGCGCCGGACCCCCGACTCCCTAAACATGGCCCGGCACACTTTATCTCAGTGCTTGCGACGCTCCCGGAGACCATACCCTGCACCAGGCCTGCCGCCTACTGCGACGGTCTTCGGGAGGTGGCGCTGAACATAAAATATAAGTGCGGCCACCTCCACCATGATGAAAATCTCCTGGGCCAAGACATCCTCCCCCCTTAATCGCCCACAAGGGAGCCGGGTACGGGGTCCAGGACCCTTCCCCTGGTTCTTCCTGGCTCCTTTTGCCATGGTCCTGGACAGTTAAAAAAAGTAGTTTAAAGTAACCAAAAGTAGAGAAAAACACAAAAAACACAAAATATAGATGTAGAAAAAGAGAGGGATAGATAATGAGTAAAAAAGATTAAAAAAAAGTTCAAACAAACAAAGGATTGCAAAGATGAAAGCAGGATAGAAAAAGCATGCCCAGAACCATAGCAATGAATGAAAAACAAGATGGCCGCGCCCATTGAGGACCGCGTGGGTAATTTAGCGTGATATTTCCCCCGCGAGCACGCAAAAATGGACGCGATGACGTAATTGCACCCCGCACGTAGGAAATGCCCAACGCGAGCATGCAACTAGTGCCCGGAAACGGAAATACGCAATGCGAACACTGAAAACAAGATCGCCGCGCCCATGTACGACCGCATGGGTAACGTCGCTGTCAGCGTGCTGAAAAAACCACCGCGAACACGCAAATCGACCCGCGAACACGCAAAAATAAAAAAATCCATGAATTTTGCGGACCGCAAATTCGCTTTCTCGCGAATTCGCATACTGCGAATTAGCAAATTTCGCCCATACTTACTCCCACCAGAACAAAATGATTTGATACATTTAATTAGTAACCCTATAGATGACTGTTAGAGCTGTCATCCTTGGTATGGTCTTCCCCAAACATTTTTCTTTCATCCCCTCCTGTTTTTTGTTGCCATTAGGACTCTGTGCACGTTACCATTGCTAAAGTGCACCTGCGTTTTCTTTAAAAGATATTACAATTGGCCTACACCGGAATTGACATATTTAATTTACTTATGACTCTATAGTATATATTATTACATTTACCTAAGGTAGGCGTTAAACAGCCCGTAGGGCAGGGTGTATTGTATTTAAAAAGTAGGACATGCCCTGGAAGTGAAAAACTTCTAAAATCAGTTTTCACTACTTTAAGGCCTATCTCTCCCTGTGGATAACAATATCACATGTAATAAGGCTAACTTTTGATTGGGAACAGATAGAAAAGACAAGTTTGTACTCAAATGAATTATGATTTAAAATCCCCTTTAATTGCAAATTTCAAGTCTAAGTCACAATTCTGAAAGATTCCACTTTTAGAAAGCTGGCATTTTCTTGTCCTAACAATTTGGTGCTTACTGCCTGTTCCCCTTGTCACATGGTTCTGAATAGCTTGGGAGTTGTCCTTTTTGTATTCCTCCATACAATGAGTGAGAACTAGGTGTTGGCAGGATGGTTGGGGTGGAGCTCTTGCCTGCCCCATTTACATTTCAAAGAGCTGCCTCCAGCACATGCACACACAAAGGAACCTGCCACTAGTCTAATGTCACCCCAGACTTCTTGTAGTCTTGGCATGGGGTGGGGGAACTTTCCAGAACTAGATGTGGATAGGGAATACCTCAACTTCAAATGCTGGCTCTAGTTATACATGTTGTATCTTCAGAACACTCCTGGACCTGTAGACCACAGAAGCAGGACTGACTCATTCCAGAGCTTGAGGCCTGCCTTATTCTTCATAGGACTATAGGACTGCCCTGCTGCTACCAGAGGACTGCTCTCCTGGTTGAGGCCTGCACTGCTGTCTGAGGAGGAAAGACTGTACCTGCTCCCTTCATCCCAGGTTAACTTGAATGACTCCAAGGATCAGCTGGATGACATCCTGTTCTGAGCTACAGGGACACAATAAGTTTCAGAGGCCTCCCTGCAACTGCCCAGCTGACTTGCTGCAACTGGATCCAACTGGATCTGCAATTGGACCTGTCTGAGCCCTGCTGACCTTTGCTAGAGTGAATGCACTCCTCTGTGTAGAAAACAGAAATCCTGAAATTTTAGGCTCTTCCCAACTGCAAACATGCAGGTTCATGCTGAGACTCTTTGGTCCAGGACAACCGCCAGAGTGACGATCCAGTGAACCCAACTCTTCGCGTTACAGCAACCACCAGCGAAGACCAGTAATGCAACATCTGAACTTTGCACTGCAGCAATAACAGCCACGGTGATCGCCAGAGCGAAGCTCCAGCAACGACCATCTGCAACCGACCGGATCTTTACACTACAATGAGGACCATCCATAACGCCAGGATTGTTCTTGCCGCTACAGTGTTGACCATCCACAACACTCTCCCGGCTACTTGTAGCCTCCTCCACCGCAAACGGAACTCTTTGCAACATAGTTTGAGAGGGCGAATTTTCAGCAAGATTAACATGGTCCTTGTATCCAGCCCATGATCCTATGTGGTTGGCCTGAACTTGTGACATTCCCCCAGTCTAGCGTGACCGTGAGAGGCACTTTGTGCTTTTAGGCACTATACTTACATAAAGTTTTGAAACTGAATATCTCAGTTCTACTGATTGGATTTTTGTTGTTCTGGTTTCATTTTATTTATTCAAATGTATTCTATTTTTCTAAAATGGTTTGGAATTTTTCTTGTGTTGTGTTTTCACTTTATTATTGTTTGTGTGCTGCATAAATTTACTCTTTGCCTCCAAGTTAAACCTGACTGCTTTTCTGCCAAGCTACCAGTTAAGCACAGGTTAATGTGGGTATTTTTGTAATTCACCCTGCCAAGGTTTGTGGTTGTTGCCTCAATGAGGCTTCCATCCCCACAACCAATAACCTAATGTCTTACAATGACCACTTGTCACTTTCCTGTAATTCAGAAGTGTTCACCTGAGTACCCTTTATGGAGGAGTGGGATCTTGAGAGGTCACTTAAACAATTTTTACCTGTTTAGGCTACATGTGCTCCCATATTTAGACCAAGAAGAGTGCTAGGAATTTCCCCGGTACCCATGACATACAGGGCACCTTCCAGCACTTGGGCCTGGCAGTTCTGAACCACCTTTGGTTATTATGTGTTTTACATTGGTCATTTGTTAGGAGCTGAGAGCCTGGAATTTTGTTTTAGGATAAACCAACATTACTTCTTTGCAGGTGTATTAATTTATTGTCCCACTGGACAACTCTCTCATTTTTTTAATTCTCTAGAACATGCATTAACTCCCCAATGGCTGCAGAATGGGAGTTTTACTGTCTTAGGGGAATTTCAATGTCACTTGGACGATGCAACCAATTCCTCTGCCAAGGACCTTATGGCCAATTTAGAGATTTTTATTCTCTCCCAATAAGTAACCTGCTCATCTAATTCTGCTGGGCACAACCTCAATTTAGTTTTTACCAATTATCAAGCTCTCTTGGTCAGCCATCCTGAAACTCAAATTTGGTAAGACCATAAATTAATTCCGCTAAGAATTTAATCATAGCTAAAGGTAACTGGTGAAGTCAGTAGTGAATGTCAGGGTATCGTTTATCGGAGTAAAATTCAAGGCCCCAGCTTAGCTTCTCATCTCCATAATTCCTCCTGTATATCGCATATGATATATATATCTGGACAATTTAAATAATTGAATACTTGGGGCTCTTGATGATGTAGTCCCACAAAATTAATGGAAACAAAAGAAATCATAACCCTTCTGCCCCATGGTTTCCGTATTCTCTGGCCAATGAACAATTATCTTGTAAAAGCTTAGAGCAGAAATGGAGATCTAGATACCTTCCTGAGGTTGAGGCTATGTAAAGAGCTGCTTTCAAGAAATATCAAAATGTAATTAAGAAATAGTTATTTACTACCAGAATTCATCTAGCAAACAACAACCCAAGAATAATTTCTCAAATAGCCAAGGACTTTCTCCATCCCAAAGCCGGTGTTTCAGATTTAGAACACTTGCAAACATTCTGTGATAATCCTGCCACCACTTTGAACAAAACAAATTGAGGGATTTAGGGAAGTTTCAGGCTACACAAGAAAATGGAAGAAGAGTTCTCCCACGGACTACCCTAGTGGCATCCCTGCTGAGCTTATTAAGATACAACAATCCAGATCTGTAATTTTGTCTTATAAAGCAGGCTCGCCGAGTGACCCTTACTCTCAGTCCATTTTAAGGAAGGCTATTGAGGTTATCAACGTAATTTTAAACTCTATTTTTAATCAGTCCTCTGTCAAGACTTTGTACCTGACAAATGGAATTTAGCCTTAATAAAACCATAATTAAAGAAACCTAATGCAGATAACAAGAATTTTAGCAATTGCAGAGCCGTTTCCATGCTCCCTGCTCCTGCAAAGTTGTTGGAGAAATTTGTCAATTTACAACTTGTGAACTATTTGGTAACTCACAAGTTTCTACATTCACTCCAAGCCAGCTCTCGACCACATCATTCCAGGAAACTGGCTCTTTTAGAAGTGTCAGCAACCACAACATTTACACGAGATGGATAACAATGCAGTTTCAATGCTCTTGGACTTATCACCAGCTTTGATATCCCATGATACTTTACTACAGCGGCTAGCCAATATCGGAATACAAGGAAGAGCCGTAACATAGTTCAAGGCCTTCCTTACTGGTAGGAAGCAAAGGGTCACTAAGGGCCCTTTTAGTTTAAGGGATAAAGTTCTAACATTTGGTGTTCCTCGGGGCTCTTCCTTGAGCCCTACTTTGCTTAAGGTATATATGTCTCCTTTATTCTCTTTAATGAACTCATTTGACATTACTACTATGTCATAAACTGACGGCACTGAAATGATTTTGTCTTTGGACAAAAATTCTTCGTCTTCCAAATTGCATTTTAAAAGTTGGTTTGGCCAAGTTGTCAAATGTGTGAACCGGAATCACTTGAAATGTAAAAAGGAAAAAACTGAAATCCTGTTTTCTAGTAAGAATAATCAATTTTCTGCTTCAGACTGGTGGCCAGATGGTTTTACCAAACCTGCCCCCCATGGATGTGGCTGAAAACTTGAGAGTAAAATTTGATTCAGCCTTGGCTTTTCGCCATCAACATGTTGCAGTAATAGGAATTTACTTCACATTGATCAAGGCATTAGGAAAGTTTTTCAAATTTCCTGCTTTGGAAGCTAGGAAAATTGGGGCCTATGCATGGATCACCTCCAGGATTGACTACTGCAATAGCCTTTATCTTCAAGTTTCTGAATGCCTGATTAGGAAATTTAAAGTGGTACACAATACTACGGTTAGACCCACACTGAAACTTCCACACAGGACAGCGATAACTAAATGGCGGAGGGAACTCCACTTGCTCCATTCGAAAAACAAATTCTGTTTAAATTCCTTCCAGTAGTCTTTACTGCCATGTGCCGTATCTGGCCCAAATTCATCTTAGACCAATTTAAGTTATACACCCTTACCAGAATATTAAGAGCACTCAATGCAAAATGTATTGCAGTCTCAAGGTTCAAGTAAAGGAGTAGAGGAGGGAGATTGTTCTCTGTGTCGGCTGCTAAGGCTTGGAATCAGTTTCTCTTCTTTCTAAAACAAGCACAAAATAAAACCTTTTTTAAGAAGGTACTTAAAACCTGGCTTTTTTCTCAGGCCTAATCTGACCTCTTTCTTTGGTCTTAATTCACTGTATTGAATTGTGAATTTGTTTGCACTGAATTGCCACCTTGGGGACAATTGTCATGCTTTATAAGTATTGCATAACAGAAGAGAACATAACATTGAGCAGAAAACAAGTTTTCATTTATCTTGAACATTTTGTTAAGTAATGTTTGGGGTGGATGAGTAAATATTGATAACATTGATGCCAATGCTTATAGATTCATGTGTAAGAACAAAATCACAACTCTATTATCAAATTCATCCGTCATGAACACTCCATCTGAGACATAGGACTGAGATTACTGATTGACAAGTCACAGGTGGTATGGCATGTAGCCGGCAGACAAATGTGTGAACAGGAAATTCAGGTCAATCCCTCAGATAAGCACAGTGATCCCACAATGGTCCAGGGAGATTAGCTCCAATAAAGCACACATGGCTGGAGAGGTGTGAGTCAGATGCCACATGAAGTTAGGAACACACAGCCAATCAGGACACAGCATACACAGTACACGCAGTGATCATGCGCCCCTCATGCCAGACATCCGGGGACATTACACACTGGCCCCTGTTGTGTCCACATAAGGTCGAGGCCCACCTGCATTTTTTATCAGGGACATTATTTATAACTCCACAGACAAGGCTCGCAATCTTTTACCTTAAAAGAACAGACAGAAACACTTTATGATACACAAAGAAATATATGAAACCTTGTTCAGACTGATTTTACTTTGAGACAGTCCTCAAACCCGCTTCTGTAACTGTTCTCCTGGCCGAAGTGTTTAATAAACCAACTATTCCTGTTTAGCCAAACTCCTCTTGTCTTTCAGTTTTCAAGGTACAGTCATATTTGAGCAACAGCTAAATGAATAGATGGATGGATGTATTGTGTTGTTAGGTGGGTGCATGGATAGGATAAATTGACCGATGCTTGGATGGATTTGGGTGAGTGGGTTGATGGTGGATCTTAGAGGTAGCCTGGATGAATGAGTGGCTAGTTTGAACAAACTCATTTTTAAAATAAATTCTGTTCACATTTCACATGGGAGATGTCAAACCTTTGCATATTCATGGAGCATATGATCTCATTCTCAGTACACATGAAGACAAGTTAATGTTGAAAGTGGCACCCTCTGAATGGCAGTCCCACATATATGTATGTTGACCATCCTCTCAGTAAACACTCATCCCCAGTATTCATTTATTGTTACCTTAGTCATTTTATATTTCCTTAGTAGGACATCCAGGAAAGTGTCAGCCATTGTTCTAGGCTGCCTGACCAGGTTTTTATGGCCTGCAAGAGTCATATAATGCCATTTGCGAGCAATATCTCACTTAGCCAATGAGATAGTGATGAGTGCTCTGGTATATCTTTTCAATGTATTGTCCAGTAGAATACTGAGCATAGCTGATTAGCTCAAAAGATCTCCCTTACACTTGGGATAGCATGTGGACCACGACCACACAGACCAAATGTTGGGAATCAAGGGGCATAGCCAAGTCATGTGCAAGAATTCCCCTTCTGCATTGTTACATCTTACGAATAAAGGGGAGGAGTCACATCTGAAGCTTCGAAGGATCTTGTATGTCAAGTAGACATGATGGAGGTACTTGAATTGGATCAATCTGAAATTGGGCTGAGATTGTCATCTCCCTTGGAGCCCCTAGAGTAAATCGCCACTCCTAATCATCAAGTGAGCCAAGATCTGCCTCCCAAGCCTTGTTTAGAGTCACAACAGAATCAGGAGTTATCAGTATAGCAGATATGGTCTGTCGCCCCATTTCAGCCATCAGTAGTTGGCTCCAAGTAGGATAAAATCTGGGAAAGTGTTGATCGATTTCAGGTATGTGGAGCTGGCTTGGCAAAGCTGTAAGTACATACAGAACTGATGTTTATAGAGCTGGAATTTCGATTGTAGGCCGGTAAATGAGTAGACTTTTATGTTGTATAGAGCCCAGAAACGTCTAGTAGTTAACTGTCGCCTTACTACAGTCTACCTTATAACAAATATATTGAAAGTGATGGATTCCAGTTATACTTGAACATGGTAACTAGACCTGCCCATAGGTTTGTTTTAACCAGACTCAGACTTGGTACGGCTCATGTTTTGGTGGCTTTTCCCCAACCAAAGAAGCACCCTGTTGGGCCGTGCCCATGTGATGGGCGTTCGAAGCAAAGCACTCTGCACTTTATGCTAATTTGTACTCTCTTTTTAAATGTCAGGGATGCCTATTTGAAGCCAATCTTTGTAAAGTATGGTGTCAGAAATGTGGAGGACGCGATGAAGTTGATTTATAATGTGAATTCCCTGGACAAATGCTTTTATACTGCGACTTTTATATGTAAATTAATCCAGTTTAGAAATAGTATGATATTTTAAATATTTATTCTTCTTTTCTTTAAATTGTACCTGTATTTTATCATGCATTTTGCTTGTGTGCTTTTATGGTCATTGTCTAACATGTACCGAATAAAGCTTCAGGAAATGAAATGAAATGAGTAGACTGTCTTTTTCTTCATTCCAACCCCTAATTTGGAGAAGCGTTTAATGTCCCAGTGCCTGAAGTCCGATAGGGATTATCCCATTTAATAATCCTCAGTGTATTAATCTACAACCAAATTGTCTTGGAAGTCAGTGGCGAAAGACTGGAGGGCTGCGCCTGTATAAACAAGGTTTCAAAGAATGTGAATTGCCCAGAGACCTCACTAGAGTCCGAGGTGGGGATCCCCATCCAGCCATGACAACCACTATTTCTAGGTAGTAGTGGTATTGTGATAGTATGCCAGCAGTATCAAAGTCTATTCACATTGGGACTTCATACATTTACTCATGGCCAACCGGGGAAACATCAGTGATAGTTTACTAGTGATAGTGTCACAGCATTTGGGGATTCACACACACACTCTGTTCTCTAGGCTTCTTGTGATGCAATCCAAGTGAGCATCTGGCAAGACATGGATTGTCTAAGTGGCAAGGTGATAATATAAAGCTACTACTCTATTAAAGGCATTGTTTGTCTAGTGCTACCAAGCCTTCTAGCCTTTTCCTTTTCCTCTAAGCTGCTCCTGTAACCAGCTCCGCAGACTTTTCACCTGTGTCAGCTAAGAAGGTATACTTTATTTAAGGCTATGATGACATTTTGAGTATTAAAACGTTTCTTAAACATCCTAAATTAGCAAATAGGAGGTGAAGGACATCCATATAATATACCTTCTGAAAATATCACATCTTGTTGTGAAAATAATTGCTGGAAGCAGGTGTAGCTCTGTTGAATGTCTTCCTGAGGAAGGGTGAACACCTGTCTAGTAATGAAACAAGCAAGCTGTACATAAATTGAGCATAATGTCTGTTATTGAGCTGACAACGTACAGCATGTTTCATCATTTCAACACTGTTCAACTTTCTGCAGAGCCAGTCTGAGCCACAGGGTGTTATCCTGGAGTCTCATGCAGCAGCCTCATCTGGCATGGCTTTGACCTTGACTCCAAGAGATGGTCACGTAGGAGTGCCAGTGTGCCCAGTAGGCCCACCTGACCAGGCAGGTGTAACAGATTATGATGACCTGTGACTGACCAGAGACAAAGAGAAGAGAGACAGAAAGAGTATAGTACACACAATATGTGTCTCTCTCCAGCCACAATTTTGACTTCTGGCTTCGGGTGAGTGAAGGCCTTGAAGTTGCTACACACAACTGAGTTTGTTTCCTTGTCAGGGTACTACTAGAGCAAATAGCAATGAATGGAGGTTGGCTGAAACACCCATGTTACACCTGTTAGCTTTAGGAAGATCTTCCTTCAAACTTTCATCTCTTTTTGCTGCATCTTATTTTTGGCCTTAGGACTATGAGCACTTTACCACTGCTGACCTGTGCTAAAGTGCATATGCTTCCCTATAAACAAGGTGAAATTGGTATATAGGCAATTGACATATTTAGTTTACTTGTAAGTCCCTTGCATACCATATACCCAGGGCCTGTAAATAAGCTATTAGTGGGCCTGAAGCACTGAGTATGCCACCCACACAAGTAGCCTTTCAAACCTGTCTCAGGCCTGCAATGCATGGCCTATGTGTGCAGTTTACTGCCACTTCGTATTTAAGTCTTAAACCTAGCATTAAACCCCCCTTTCATTGTGCATAAGTCACCCCTAAGGTAGGCCCTTGGTAGCCTATAGGGCAGGGTGCTGGGTAAGTAAAAGGTAGGGCATTTACTTTTAAGTGTTGTATGTCCTATTAGTGAAATTCAACTAAATTAGTTTTTCACTTCTGCAAGGCCTACTCCTCTCTTAGGTTAACATTGGGAATCCCTCAATACACTTTTAAGCTGTAGTTCCTAAATAGAAATGAGTAGCTCTGGTATGCTTTATATCTTCGGAATGGTAATGACATTTCCTCTTTACTGGTAAAGTTAGAATTAACATTACTATTTTAGAAATGCCCCTTTTAGAAACTGTATTCGCTAGAGGGGTTTTGTCCTACAGGACCAGGCAGGACAAGTTTATAATATAAAATAAGGATTGCCTGGTCTCGGGTTCAACGCTGTTTATTATTTATCAGCAAGTGTGAGCTCTTTATGTAGTTTTAGAGACTCATTATTAATTAACTTATTTCAAGTGTTTATCTTACTTGTACATTTGCAGTAAGAGGTTATAACACAACCTGAAGCAGTTCTTACACATAAATCATAATTCAAAAAACAATTGTACATGGAAAATCATAACATCAATGGTTTGCATGACCGTTACATACATAAACATAAATTTGCATCATTAAAAAGGTACACCAGAATTTTCAACAATCAGTCTTTTGTCATAGTTCGTTTTGAGATTTTTAAGACTGACACACTATGGGCGTCTAATTTATTCAAGATTCGAGAACGTCCTCCAGCGCGGGACGTCTTTTTCAATTTAATGCCTTATAGTGAATTTGAAAATAAATCACATGTGGAAAAGCCCAAGATTCGAGAACGTCCTCCAGCGCGGGACGTCTTTTTCAATTTAATGCCTTATAGTGAATTTGAAAATAAATCACATGTGGAAAAGCCCAAGATTCGAGAACGTCCTCCAGCGCGGGACGTCTTTTTCAATTTAATGCCTTATAGTGAATTTGAAAATAAATCACATGTGGAAAAGCTGACGCGTTTCCAAACCCGGCGTGATTACTCGGGTTTTTCTTCAGGGCAAGCCTGGGTACCTGTTGGGTTAAAAATCATATTTTAGGCTCTACTCTTTCTCATGATTTTTGCAAGTGATTATATTAAATGGGGCGTGTGGTACCTGTTTGTTTCAAGTACGCGATGTCGTCATTATCGTTCGGATTTCCTGACCTTGACTCTGTATCAAGGGAAAGGAGACTGTAAGTTGTCGCTTTGTCTCACTCTCTTTTGACTACATGGGCATGACCGAGTATTTAAAGTAACTTCACTTACTTAATCTGAAGGTGTGTGGGCGTCAGTCACGCTGGTTTCTTGGAGCGGGTACTGGCAGGAAAGTTTCCGCGTTAGGCGCGTATCCCTTGCTGGGATTGTTTCTTTGTTTCAATCGCTTGTGGCTACAAAGTTAACAAAACGCTCAGATTAGTTCGGCGTTTTACTTCGGAAATGCAAGCTGTGGGCGCGAGGTTGCGAACGCGAGGCTGTGGGAGCTCACCTTTTTGGAATCAATCTCGGTGTTCGTTCTACCACACTGACTCTGCCGGACTTCACCCGGAAGTGACACAGGTTAATCACCTGACATGACCCGCTGGTAGAGTTATGGGAGTTGAAGTGCACTTTTTATAGGAGTTGGAAAAAGCTAATTCATTCATTTTCATTGAAGGCAGGATGGGGACTCCAGAAGGGGCGGTGGCATTACACGAGGGCTCAATGAATGTTTCTTTGTAATTCAGATAGTTCATTCATCCCCTCAATTACACAGTTGAACTTAAGAATTAAGTATGCTTCTCGTTGTAGCAGCAATGTTTCTACATCTCCTCCTCTTGGTGGAATTTTTATTCCTGACAGGACTGTCCATTTGAAGTCTTTTTCTGTGTGTCCACTTTGAGTGAAGTGTTGTACCATTGGGGCTGTTAATACTTTTTGTTTAATGCGGGACCGATGTTGGGCCATTCTCTGGTTTATTTGCTGACTAGTTTTCCCGATGTATAGTTTGGGACATGGACAGATTACCGCATACACCAAGTTGCGGCTTTTACAGTTTGTAAATTCTTTGTGGAACCATTTCGTGTTGTTGAATTCAAATTCAGTGCCTTCAATTGTGGTGGCACACGAGACACACGTTCCACATTTGTGATGTCCTTCGACTGGTTTCAGTCGCCATAATGTACGTAAGTCTGTTCTAACTTGGCTGACTCCTAGGTCAGCCCTCACAATCTGTTGTCCAATACTTTTGTTCTTTTTCAGGGCAAAAAGTGGTTTCTGCATTGGCATCCCTAGTCCAGATAGCAGGTGCCAATTTTTGAGAATTATAGATTTGAACTTATTAGTGTGAGGCCCGTAGGTACTAACACAAACTAGTCTCTCTAACGTTTTTTTCTGCTTTTTGGACAGCAACTCTTCTCTTGGTGTACACCAAGCCCTTTTGAAGGAGTGCTTTAACATTTTCTCAGGGTAACCTCTTTTTTTAAGTTGGTTACTGAGAATTTCTGAATGTGCTAGGAAGTCCTCTTTCCTAGAGCAGTTCCTCCTAATCCTTAGCATTTGTCCATAGGGGAGGTTAGCTTTCAAACTTTGTGGATGATAACTTCTGTAGTGGAGGATAGTGTTTTTGTCTATGGATTTGCGGTGTAACGTGGTAATGAGTTTTTGATCTTGTACACCAACCTCAAAGTCGAGAAACGTCAGGTGGGTGGTACTGTGGGTTAGGGTTAATTTTATATCCGGATGTCTCATGTTCAGCCATTCATGAAATTGGATCAAGGATTCAACTGAACCCTTCCATTGACACCAGATGTCGTCAATGTAACGATACCAATTTAAAATGTGGTTCTGATAGGGGTTGTTGTGGTACACAAACCGTTCCTCGTACAAGGCCATGAAGAGGACCGCCATTTCCGGGGCGTAAGGACACCCCATGGCAATTCGAGCTAAATCGATTATGATTATGGTTTGATGCGAACCAACACCTAATGGTGTCCTTTGACATAGTCTCCCTATACACACAAATTCCACAAGAGGAAGGCTTAGAAGCGATTGAATTCTTTCTGGAAACTCGCTCTAAACCACACAGAGTGCCCACGGAGTTCATAATCGATTTAGCTCGAATTGCACTCAAGAGGAACTATTTTCGGTTCATGGACACGTTCTACGTGCAGGTGAAGGGGACCGCCATGGGGTGTCCTTACGCCCCGGAAATGGCGGTCCTCTTCATGGCCTTGTACGAGGAACGGTTTGTGTACCACAACAACCCCTATCAGAACCACATTTTAAATTGGTATCGTTACATTGACGACATCTGGTGTCAATGGAAGGGTTCAGTTGAATCCTTGATCCAATTTCATGAATGGCTGAACATGAGACATCCGGATATAAAATTAACCCTAACCCACAGTACCACCCACCTGACGTTTCTCGACGTTGAGGTTGGTGTACAAGATCAAAAACTCATTACCACGTTACACCGCAAATCCACAGACAAAAACACTATCCTCCACTACAGAAGTTATCATCCACAAAGTTTGAAAGCTAACCTCCCCTATGGACAAATGCTAAGGATTAGGAGGAACTGCTCTAGGAAAGAGGACTTCCTAGCACATTCAGAAATTCTCAGTAACCAACCTAAAAAAAGAGGTTACCCTGAGAAAATGTTAAAGCACTCCATCAAAAGGGCTTGGTGTACACCAAGAGAAGAGTTGCTGTCCAAAAAGCAGAAAAAACCGTTAGAGAGACTAGTTTGTGTTAGTACCTACGGGCCTCACACTAATAAGTTCAAATCTATAATTCTCAAAAGTTGGCACCTGCTATCTGGACTAGGGATGCCAATGCAGAAACCCCTTTTTGCCCTGAAAAAGAACAAAAGTATTGGACATCAGATTGTGAGGGCTGACCTAGGAGTCAGCCAAGTTAGAACAGACTTACGTACATTATGGCGACTGAAACCAGTCGAAGGACATCACAAATGTGGAACGTGTGTCTCGTGTGCCACCACAATTGAAGGCACTGAATTTGAATTCAACAACACGAAATGGTTCCACAAAGAATTTACAAACTGTAAAAGCCGCAACTTGGTGTATGCGGTAATCTGTCCATGTCCCAAACTATACATCGGGAAAACTAGTCAGCAAATAAACCAGAGAATGGCCCAACATCGGTCCCGCATTAAACAAAAAGTATTAACAGCCCCAATGGTACAACACTTCACTCAAAGTGGACACACAGAAAAAGACTTCAAATGGACAGTCCTGTCAGGAATAAAAATTCCACCAAGAGGAGGAGATGTAGAAACATTGCTGCTACAACGAGAAGCATACTTAATTCTTAAGTTCAACTGTGTAATTGAGGGGATGAATGAACTATCTGAATTACAAAGAAACATTCATTGAGCCCTCGTGTAATGCCACCGCCCCTTCTGGAGTCCCCATCCTGCCTTCAATGAAAATGAATGAATTAGCTTTTTCCAACTCCTATAAAAAGCGCACTTCAACTCCCATAACTCTACCAGCGGGTCATGTCAGGTGATTAACCTGTGTCACTTCCGGGTGAAGTCCGGCAGAGTCAGTGTGGTAGAACGAACACCGAGATTGATTCCAAAAAGGTGAGCTCCCACAGCCTCGCGTTCGCAACCTCGCACCCACAGCTTGCATTTCCGAAGTAAAACGCCGAACTAATCTGAGCGTTTTGTTAACTTTGTAGCCACAAGCGATTGAAACAAAGAAACAATTCCAGCAAGGGATACGCGCCTAACGCGGAAACTTCCCTGCCAGTACCCGCTCCAAGAAACCATCGTGACTGACGCCCACACACCTTCAGATTAAGTAAGTGAAGTTACTTTAAATACTCGGTCATGCCCATGTAGTCAAAAGAGAGTGAGACAAAGCGACAACTTACGGTCTCCTTTCCCTTGATACAGAGTCAAGGTCAGGAAATCCGAACGATAATGACGACATCGCGTACTTGAAACAAACAGGTACCACACGCCCCATTTAATATAATCACTTGCAAAAATCATGAGAAAGAGTAGATTTTTAACCCAACAGGTACCCAGGCTTGCCCTGAAGAAAAACCTGAGTAATCACACCGGGTTTGGAAACGCGTCGGCTTTTCCACATGTGATTTATTTTCAAATTCACTATAAGGCATTAAATTGAAAAAGACGTCCCGCGCTGGAGGACGTTCTCGAATCTTGGGCTTTTCCACATGTGATTTATTTTCAAATTCACTATAAGGCATTAAATTGAAAAAGACGTCCCGCGCTGGAGGACGTTCTCGAAGCTTGAATAAATTAGACGCCCATAGTGTGTCAGTCTTAAAAATCTCAAAACGAACTATGACAAAAGACTGATTGTTGAAAATTCTGGTGTACCTTTTTAATGATGCAAGTTTATGTTTATGTATGTAACGGTCATGCAAACCATTGATGTTATGATTTTCCATGTACAATTGTTTTTTGAATTATGATTTATGTGTAAGAACTGCTTCAGGTTGTGTTATAACCTCTTACTGCAAATGTACAAGTAAGATAAACACTTGAAATAAGTTAATTAATAATGAGTCTCTAAAACTACATAAAGAGCTCACACTTGCTGATAAATAATAAACAGTGTTGAACCCGAGACCAGGCAATCCTTTTAGAAACTGGGCATTTCTCTGCTCTTGCTGCTCTGTGTGACTGCAGCCTGTCTCCAATACACAACTGGGGTGGGTGTCAGCTTCACTTTGTGCATTCCCTCTAGACAGCTACAAACACTGGAAGGTTAGGTTTGCCTGAGCACTCATCTGCATTCTGATTTCTCTTCCTGAGCAGGAAGGGAGGGAGGGGCTGACACTCACATATGAGTATGTAGCTGCCTGACCGCACACAAGGGACTGATTAACCCCAGAAATAGTTTGGAGCCAGGGCTGAGGTACAAAGGATACTTGCACACTTGAACGACCATTCTTTGAAGTCACTCCCACTCCCACTTCAAAGGCACATTTGGGTATAAGTACTGGGTCTCTGGCCCAACCAAATCAGACATTTCTGGACCTACAACTGGATTCTGTCAGAAGTACTGCTGTGCTGCATCAAGGACTGAAACTCTGCTGGACTGCTGACCTGGAAGGCTTGCTTTTCTGCTGCTGTGCTGCCCTGGTGAATGCTTCTCTCTGACTCTGCTGAGGAGAGCTGGACTCTGCCTGGCTGCTGAAGTGATCTCTAAGGGCTTGTTCGCCTGCCTCTTGTTGCTTGAGACTCAGGGTTATCCTAGTCTCTCCCTCTGTTCCTGTGGCTTGATCACTGGTAATGGACCCAATGAAAGCGATGCATTTCTGCCTTCTGGAAGCAGCACCCCACACATCATCCGTGTTGTGTGAGGGGAATTTGTCATCACACTTTGAGGGAAGTGCAGCATCTCTGGAACCTCTGCATTGGCTGACGCATCCCCTGTCTGCTGGAAGCAGCACCCAGCGCATTGCGTTGATGCAGCACTGAAACCACTGCATTGGCACTATCGCTGAAGGACGACCGAAGCATCCTTTAAACAGCGTGGGGAAACCCGGCACATCGACTTTGGCATGAACGCAATGCGGCTTCGACCCTTGTCTTCAGAAACCAATGCATCACCATCAACGCATGTGAAAAACCGCAGTGTCACCTTGACAGCCGTCCGATATTAACGCATCCCTCATCTGCACCCCACATCTTACTGCTTGTGACTAGGATTAATGTACTTTGTCCACCCAGCAAGTGTGGCTTTTGTCCCTGGTCTGCACTCCATCGCGGTCAGCTCTAACTGTTGGCTTTGCCCCTGTTCAGTGTGACCTCAAGTAACCCCTAAAGAGCTATTTGCTTCTGAGTGCTAGAACTCTTTTCATTCTTTAAAAAATCATAACTCAACTTCTCTTTATTAGATTTATTAAATATTTTGCACATTGCCACTTTAGATAAGCCTGACTGCTCTGTGCCATGCTACCAGAGGTCGAGCACAGGTTATCTTTTAGTGTGTATCTGACTTACCTGACTAGATTGGTGGCTCTACTTTGACAGGGTACATGCCAGTGCCAACTAGAGAACCTGGGCATATTTACAAGAACTGATGCATCGGCGTGTCAGATTTCTTACACCTGCCACAAATGCCCTAACAATGACATGGATGCGCTGTATTTACAATACAGTGCTCCATGGCACAGGGATTCACGGATGCGTCAAAATGTCAAAATTTCTAATACATCTTTTGGCGCTTAAGTGACACATTGCTGGAGTGGATCGTAAGACTGATGCAACTCCAGCAATGCGTCAGAACACAGAAGTGAGTCCCATGTTAAAAGGCATGTGTCAATCCTTACGCCTGGCTTGAGAAAGAGTAGGGATTTTGATGCAGTCAAGTCGTAGAGTGACGCAGTGAAAAGTTGTGAATTTCACTGCATCAGTTATACGTGGCTTTTAACATGGGAACACCTACTCTGCATAAATTATACCTGGGTCAGGTCAAATGTGACGCAGGCCTGTACAAACTGATGCATCAGCCCAAATGTGTCAGGTTGTAAATCTGGAGCAGTGTGGAACACTATTTGCTCCACTGCTGGGTCAAAACAAATGATGCTAATTATTTCTAACAACCCACTATCAACATATGCAATCACAGTGAAATGCCCTCTCTCTCTCCCACCACTTACTCTACATTTCTCTCCCACTCTTTATCTGGTAGTAATAGTGGTACTGCCTACGATCTGGAAGTCAATGTTCATTCACAGTGCACTGCTTCGATCATTCCTGATAAGGAGGCAGATTTATGTGACAACTTTCCCTTATGTTTGCTGTCACATTTTGTTTACTGTGCATATGTTTGATGGTTGCTCAGTCTTAAAATAAGCCCTGGTACATTTGACATTTTGCTAAATAGTGCTTTGTTTCATACATTCCAATGACGAAAAACGTGTCCTTATCTCAGTAATGTATTTACTAACTTTTCTATTAATGCTTGACCTTCTCAGATGTGTCTGTAAAATGCGCTTTTTTCTTGAATTTTTGCCCAGAATTGTGATCTTTTGCCCTGAATTGATAAAGTCGCTTGCCTGAATTTCCTCGAACCGTCAACGATGTGCGTGGGTGTTCTCGCGAGTTTCCCGGATCGGAATTGATGGTGACTGGTCCTCCAAGAGCTGATGGAACCTTCCTGACAATAAATTACCGCATTCAAAATGCAATTTCAGTGGAAGTGATTTGATGAATGAGGCGAAAAATGATAAATAGGAAACCAGCGGTGAAAACAGTCCTCAGCCCACTCCTTTTCAAGGAGGGGTTGGCCCAGGCAGCTTTCGATATGCATGTTCACGCCAGCAGTGCAGAGATGAATTGTACCTACCACGTCTGATTGAACTGGGACTCTTGTATGATTAAAGTTTGATTTATTACCGCAAAGATTACTTTGGAGAAAAGCAGCTGCGGAGGAAAGCGTTGGCCCATATTTACATGAGCTGCAGAACATAATGTACACCTGCCATGCTTAATAAAGTAATTATTTATAAAGACAGCCCAAAGAGGCGTGTTACTGTAGCTACACTTTAAAAGGACATATGTTATACTCAAAGTCATTAGAAAACTGATGGTGTTATATCTGATAGGCAATAGCTTGTATTATTAAGGCAAACAAAAGGTCTGTCTGTCCCCAGCCTCCGATTCAGTGTGTGGGAGGCTGGCTTTACCTTGGCTGCTTGGGAAATCTTGATTTTTCCTGGACACTTTGAAATCCATGTTTGTGCTACTGAGTACCGACCCCAAGAATATTGTGGTATAAAAATATATAAAAAAGACTATTGAGGGGCAAAATATGAAAAGGTGGGTGCATATAGGGAAGTATTTACTATTCTTAACTCCACTTCTACGTACCTTGAAGATATATATATATATATATATATATATACTCAATTGATCTATTCCATGATCAAGTCACTGAACAACTCAAAACATTGAATGTGGACATCAACAAAAAAAGAAAAAGATACAATAAGGAAAGGATGGAATATTTTTCCCTTATGGCAAAACTAAAAAAGAATAACAAGATTGTGGTCAGACCCTCTGACAAAGGGGGAAATATCGTCTTGTTGAGCAAAGAAATGTACACCAAAGAGGCTTTCCATCAACTACATGATAAAAACTGTTACATGAGATGCAATGCTACAGACTTAAAAAAGATGTATGAGACATTTGCTAAAAAACTTCTTCACTGGAAATATGATGGACTCATTACAAATCAAGAGTTCAAATTTCTCAACAATCCCTTCCCTGTGGTTCCAACCATATATTTTTTACCCAAACTTCACAAGGACCCAAACAACCCTCCAGGGCGCCCAATAATTTCTGCAAGAAGGAGTTGCCTTGAGAACGTTTCCCAATATGTGGATTACTTTTTACAGGCACATGTCAAGGCCCTACCGTCATACATTGGTGATACCAGTGACTTCTTAAAGAAATTGAAAGATTTGAAATGGGAACTAGGGTATCTGCTAATGGCACTCGATGTTAGTTCCCTCTATACAAGTATAATCCATACTGATGGTTTAAGAGCGTTGGAATATTACCTTGAAAAATCTATGGGTAATATGAAACAACACAAGAAAATGATACTTGAAATGGTGGAGTTTTGTCTGAACAATAACATCTTTATGTTTAACAATCTTTTGTTTAAGCAACTCAGGGGTGTCGCCATGGGAGCCAGCTTCTCCCCCAGCTACGCGTGTCTCCACATGGGCTGGTGGGAGGAGCTGGTTCTCAGGGTGGAACATCGGGAGATCATGACAGACCATATCGTGGCATGGTATAGGTTTATTGATGATCTTTTTATTGTTTGGAACGGTGATGTACAAAAAGCTAATGAATTTGTAGACTGTCTTAACAACAATGAACTGAACCTACACTTCACCGCAAACATAAGTGCTGAGTCTATAACATTTCTGGACACTGAAGTATTTATCCATCATAACAGTGTAGAGACCAGACTCCACAGAAAAGCCACAGCAGGGAACTCAACACTGCATGCCTCAAGCTCCCATATACGCCATCTGATAACCAGCATTCCCTATGGGGAAATGCTGAGGCTGAGACGTATTCACAGCAGAGAAGAAGACCTACTCAAAGCACAAACAGAAAGTGCTATGAGATTCAGGGAACGAGGTTACAGTGATAAACTCATCAACATAGCCATCACCAAATCTATGGCCAAAGAACGTTCATCCCTACTACAGACAGGAACTAACATGCAAGTAGTCCCCTGTAGATCTAATAGTACTCAAGCAATTGTAGGAAAAATCTCTAATAAGGGCACTCCCTTTAGAATAATACTACAATATAGCCAACAACACAAAAAAATTGAGTCTATTATCAGGAAATACTGGCCTCTCGTACTGTGTGACCCGGTCATCGGTGGTACTCGGCCGATGCGCCCATCTATTACTTACAGCAGAGGCCGTTCTATGAGGGATGAACTCATAAAGACCAGTCCAGAAGTGATAGAGTCCACAGACTGGCTGAAAATCCACAGTGGATTCTACAACTGCAAAGTATGTAAGGCTTGCAAACAAGGCACCAACACGAAATTCTATACCTCGCCTTTTGACCACCAAGAACATAAAATAAAACAGCTTTTGACCTGCAAAACAGAGTTTGCAGTATACGTGTTATCTTGCCCCTGCAAACTTATGTACGTGGGGAGTACCAAACTCCAAGTACATAAACGTATTTTGCAACATCTCAGGGCTATAACTAACCAAGATAACACATATCCGGTGGCCAGGCACTTTAAATCTGTGCATAATTCCAACAGCCGGGAACTTAGTTTCTTTGTCATTGACTCGGTACCAGCCAGTAGGAGGGGTGGTAACCGCAAAGAAAAACTGCGTCAGTTAGAAACAAGATACATCCTTGAGCTGAATACCAAACAGCCCACGGGTCTTAATATGACTGAGGATTTGTCGACCTGCCTGTAAGCATGCCTTAACTTTATACAATATAGTAGCCTATCCATATGGTTGATTCAAATTGATTGAATGTGTTGGTATCTCAATTAACTCTGGCACAGTTTTCTCCTACTTATATACTCCCTTGAGGCTAACACAAATGTCACAGTTTGCTCACACACACTGTATGCTATTTTATCCTATTTATTAATCATATTTTTATTATTATTTATATTGATATGAAATTTAGGATATATTTTTGTATTTGCATTTTAAGCTATTTATATAAACAGATAGCATACAGTATAGCACAATAGGACCTTGTGACTATGCATACAACATATCCTTGTGAGCAACTGCTCAACTTTACATTTACATTCAGCACAGCCGGAATATGAGGGTTACCATTAGGAGATCACTGGTACAATACATGAATGTATATTATGAAACTTGGTTGGCGAGTCCCACCATATTCAATCAACCATCCAACACAAAATAGAGCCAGCCATGTAACTGGATCTCTTTTTAATCTCTCTTGTTTTATTGGGGCTGCAAAATTCCTGTAATCAAATGCGTTTTTCTCCTCTGAAATTTTACTGCAATTAAGTTTTGTAACATATGTATTTACTTTACAAGAATCGGGTATTTATACCGTCATTCTCAAACCTGTAATACATGTGTTTTGCACATAGAAAATGTTAAAGCTCGGGTATTTATACCGTAACATATGTGATTGACAATGCGCCTCAAACGCAACCAATTTTGGGCTCAAAATTGTAAAGACTCTTGTTCAACATCACAGCGCACTTTTCCTAATTTTATCCTGTCTATTTGCACTTGCACAAGCACTTTCTCCGACAAGGCAATTCAAGTTCTTTACCTTGTTTACATTTATTCTTGCACTTCATCACGTCTTTTTTAAACTAGGGTTTTATGTACCTTTTAAAACTGACATAATTGATCATGTTTTTAAATTATTTGTGGTCTTTGTTCTATTGGAACTCTTCTATGTCTATGGTACCATGCTGATGTCATCACTATCAACTAAGCATTTAAACCCATGTGATCTATTACACTGTGTCATGTGATCAAGGTCCAAGGTGGGACCGAAACGCGTCGTGACGCTTGAGCACCGAAAATAAAACTTCAGCACAGAATTGAGGACCGTGTCTGTATCTTCATTTCCACAAGGATTGTGGTTTTGTGTCTTTCGATATGGAACTTGCACAAATATATATATATATATATATATATATATATATATATATATATATATATATATATATATATATATATATATATATATATATATATATATATATATATATATATATATATATATATATATATATATATATATATATATATATATATATATATATATATATATATATATATATATATTGCCAAGGAGAATATATGTGAAGTTGTAACTGTAAATTGTATTTATATAGTGCTTACTACCCCTGATGAGGCGTTGAGTAGCTCTGTGGCGATTGGCATTCTACTACCAAACCAAAGATTAGAGTTAAAGATAAAATTAAATAGTGAACTATTATTATATGCTTTCTTTTTCCCCCTTATGGATTAGTTGTTGTAAGTTTGTTAAGTTAGTGCTCTTCATTTCTCTTGCGTTTAGTAGGGTTTCTTTTGAATAGCGATAGAATGATGGGAGTAGGTAGAAAATTTAAGATTTAAGTTATTGCTCGGCGTAGTGAACATGTGTGCATGTTAGTTAGGTATAGAAGCCTATACTTATCGTTCTATATTTCACTTTCAATATGTTGTCCTTTATATTTTTTCCCATTGCTACTCTGGTTTTGATATTTAGGGTGAACACCAAATTCACTTTATGTGTATCGTAACTTACACTTGCACGTTTGCCTGAACAGATAGGGGCAGTAAAGAACAATACTTACCGGAGGATTAGTGTATCCTCAGGGTCGCACAGCCGCAGACCAGACGACCTAAAGCCTTTGATCTATCACCAGCTCATTTGAAGCCATGCTCATAATTTAATCCATGCCCATCAGCAAGGATTCCCTTTCCCCAATTAGTGCTCCCTGGCAAAAAACACATTTGGTGTCCTCCTGCACCATTTAGCAAATTTACTCCACCCACCTCCATACCTCTCAACTCATCCTCATTCCGAGGATGTCAGCTTCCTTGGATTCATATACATCCTCCACACAAGCGAAATACATCACATTTATGTATTTGTTTAATTAACAGCATGTATGTGGGTGATCCTCTAGGTTTAAATTGGATCACCCTCATCGAAACCTTCCTCACCCTCCCCAAAAATATTTATTCTTCCTTGATTTTAAGGTACTCGCACTTCCAAACCACTGAATCTCACCGCCTTCCATATTCGAAAGATTGACAGGCACAAACAGCTGCACAACTCATCAGATGTACCTGACTCTCCTGTCTTTATTGAATGCTGTACAAAAATAAATAAGAGAAGAGTATGGACCTTCTAAAAGAGAACTGATTTGAGGCCGGTGACACAAATGGGAATGAGGAAAAACCCCCCATGAACCAGTTGAGTGGGTCTATGCTGGTGTGGAGTGTTGGATGTGCTGGAGAGTGACTTCAGCAACATCCTCACCAAACTTCTATGTGGTTTATAGAGGTTAACACTCATTAGTGCGTTGCAGGGTGGGTGGGGGATCTTATGACCCTCTACATTGACTTTGTCAGCTGTTGTGATGTGGTCAATTGTTTGTGGTCTTCTCAGACTTTCTACTGCATGGAGGGGCCATTTCCCCAAGATAGAAATTGGGTGGGATTTTGTTCAGGTGGTCATAGTGAGGTGCACAGGTGTAACTGCTTTGTGTCAGAATGCATGCACTGTCGCTGCCTGGAGCTGTGCGTGTTATAGTAATGATGTCTGGCAGAGGGCGACGCTCCATGGGGCGTATTTACATGAAAATGGCACAGCGCGGTGCCACAAGCAATTTTGCTGTATTGAGCGGAGTCATTTTCAAAATGCAGGGATGCTCTGTTTTAACAAGAAAACAGCACATCCCTGTGCTCACACCTACGCCGGCGCTAAAAATGCTGCCTAGCGCCAATGCAAGCACCCTTTCACCAGGGAGCAAGAATGCCTGCGCTGCAGGGATGATTGTGTTTGCGTAGAAAGGGACACCTTCCTGTACAAAAAAGATCATTTATGGCGTTTTGCTCCTTCTATGTGTGCTGCAGCACACATTGAAAGCGCAAAAAAGGAGGAGAAATAAAAGTATTTCTCCTCGTTGCACCACATTAACACCTGCTTTTGCTAGGAGTTCGTTTTTGGCGCTGCCTCATATTTACCAATCCTTGTAAATCTGGAGCACTGTCAAAATTTGCCGAAGAAAACTGCGTTGCAGAGGGCCATATTTACAAAGCTGTGTTAAGCCACTCAAAGTGGATGAGCGCAGCCTTGTAAATATGGGCGTTTATAAAGCACCGCCAGAGTATCAATAAAAGTAACGGTCCGGTAGCGCTAGGGGCTTGTAAATATGCTCCCATTTGCCAAGAACAGGTTTAACTGTGCCCTGGGGAGCTGCTATCTTTGCACAGGAACTTTCTACAGCTCTGGGAGCCCCAGTGAGGTGCACTGCACAATAGGAGCAGCACAGCTGTGAGCACCCCTGTAGGGTTCCTTAGGTCTACAGCAATGACATCATTCTGAGCCGGGCACACGGCAGGGCTTGACTGATGATGCGGACGCATGGCCATCGGTTAGGGTGTGGTCTCTTATATCAAATTTAAACTACGCCTTGTTTTTGTAATGCACCTTTCACTGGTTTTACCGGTTTTAATTTAGAAATAGCTCTTACTTTTAGTAGACCTTTGTGTTTTTGCCACTACATTTTGCCAATGGCAAGCCCCATGGCCGAAACGAAATGCTGTTTTTGATTGTGTGCAGCACCGTCAAAAAGTATGTACAATGACACTGGCGTGTTTCATATGGCCGGGATGCCTGTCACACCCTCCCAACACAATCCCCAAGGATGGGAAGACGGATGCAGTTCTGAACTTTTGGAAGGCGGGAGGGAGTTACCCTCCCGGCCGTATTTATTAAAATATGAAACAAAATTAAAACATTAAAATAAAAGTTTCATATCATGTACAATTTTCCATTTATTACATTTCGATGCAGACATGTCCATTGGCTAACCTTAACAACTCTCTAATACAAAGGTTTTCCTAGCCGAGTCTAGCATCCTGCAAATCATACTTTCTAAATTAAAATTGTACACCCTAGCATTACGGGCCAACGGCAAGGTCGCAACCGGTGTCAGATCCCTACTACCAAAACTTTCGCCCTCACGGTGTGAGTGGCGGCCGCGCAGAGGACTGTACCCTCTGTGCCAACTCCAACTTCCCTTGTCTTGTTGGGGGCCCCCCATTTAAACTCGACGCCATCTTAAAGGTCGTCCGAGGACCCGTGTGAGGTGTCTGTAAGAAGGCAGCGTGGACTCCCCCCCACCCCACACTGTCTATCACATCCGCCGTCGCGGATATCCGGGCCCCGGGAAATTCGTAGGAGGGGCATATAGCCGCCTCCTCCCCTGGCAGGGGCCTATGGCCGTCCTCCCCTAGGCGACCCATAGTTATTGGGTGCCGCCTCCCCGTGGGATGGGCCAATGGCCGCCTCCCCCCGGGCGCTCCCATCCATAGTGGGTGGCGCCCCCCTCTAGGGACCTTGAAATTACTGCTCACCGATCATGACCTTACAGCCCGACCAAAAATAAATACGACATTTGATTACCTACTAAGGGAGAAAAACATCCTTGTCTACTTGTAACATTTGTTTATACTACAAGGAAAAACAGTACCTTCAGACAGAAGTCATATCGTTAAACTAGGCCTTCATGTACCGCTAAACATAGGGAAGAAGATGTTATCAGAGAAAAAGACTTTATTGCAGAACTAATCATTGCCATAAGGGGCTGGTGGGTGGGTCAAAATTGCCCCTTGTTCCGTCGAGGGCTCACGTGCAACAAGTGGGTGCAGCTTCCAAGCACAGGAACAAGAGGACGCTTCTTCGGATTCCCGCTCTCTTTATTCCTCTTCGGGAGGGCGTGAACCCTCCGCCGGTACGCCTACTGGGCGTGGCCATCGGTGTAGGTGTCTAGGACAACCCCTCTTGGGCGGGAAAAGGCACGCCCGGCTACGCCGCTTCAGGCATACCAGCCGTGACACGCCCCCTGCCCAAAATGGTTTCCCGGGAGGATCCGGGCCCCCAACCATACGTTCGGGGGGACCGAGTGGTCGCCCCTTTCCATATGGCCGGGATGCCTGTCACCCCCTTTCCAACACAATCCCCAAGGATGGGAAGACGGACGCAGTTCTGAACTTTTGGAAGGCAAGAGGGAGTTACCCTCCCGGCCGTATTTATTAAAATATGAAACAAAATTAAAACATTAAAATAAAAGTTTCATATCATGTACAATTTTCCATTTATTACATTTCGATGCAGACATGTCCATTGGCTAACCTTAACAACTCTCTAATACAAAGGTTTTCCTAGCCGAGTCTAGCATCCTGCAAATCATACTTTCTAAATTAAAATTGTACACCCTAGCATTACGGGCCAACAGCAAGGTCGCAACCGGTGTCAGATCCCTACTACCAAAACTTTCGCCCTCACGGTGTTAGTGGCGGCCGCGCAGAGGACTGTACCCTCTGTGCCAACTCCAATTTCCCTTGTCTTGTTGGGGCCCCCCCATTTAAACTCGACGCCATCTTAAAGGTCGTCCGAGGACCCGTGTGAAGTGTCTCTAAGAAGGCAGCGTGGACTCCCCCCCCACCCCACACTGTCTATCACATCCGCCGTCGCGGATATCCGGGCCCCGGGAAATTCGTAGGAGGGGCATATAGCCGCCTCCTCCCCTGGCAGGGGCCTATGGCCGTCCTCCCCTAGGCGACCCATAGTTATTGGGTGCCGCCTCCCAGTGGGATGGGCCAATGGCCGCCTCCCCCCGGGCGCTCCCATCCATAGAGGGTGGCACCCCCCTCTAGGGACCTTGAAATTACTGCTCACCGATCATGACCTTACCGCCACAGGCCGGATAGTTGACCGGCTATCCGGCCCCCCCACAACTCCTCCTAAAGGTCATGCTTCCTCAAACCCCTTAGCCAAGCTATGAAGTCTCCTATGAGTAAGACATTCCCTTCCCGGGACAAGTGAACCCCATCCTCTAGATACATGTGGTCACCCCGAATACACCCATGCGGAATACTGTGCAACTGCGCCGAGCGAAACAACCTACCAATCTTGTTGTTGACCTTCTTTACTGAATGGTTCAATGCCGATACCGAAAGGCCCCCCCGCCATACCTTCCTGGGAATCATGTGTGACCATGCAATCGTGCACCCGGGGATTCTTTTCGCCAGCCAGCTAACGGTGAACAAAACTCGTTCGAGTAATACTCTCCTACCGAGTGTCACCATGTCATTGCCCCCCAGGTGGACTATGATTACAGATGGCGGTGACCTCTGCCGCCCTAAGAGTCCCTCGACAAAAGATTCGAACTGGTCAATACAGAGCCGGCCCCTTCCGTGGAAGGTCACTCTGTACCCGTATTCCCCAGCTGCGTGAGTCGCGTCACCTGCTTTGAATACGTCCCCGGCCCGCCTCACGTATGAGTGGCCCATGACCCACACCTCTCTCTCCTCAGCCGGTGATCTCTGACCGCTGGTCCCCTGGTGCTGGGTCGACTGCAAATTCCGCCCCGCATAACATGCTCGCGAAACTGTAAATCAAACAGAAGACAAGAAGCGTGAGTGCATGTAACTTGACTTCACAACATGTGCAACCGCACATACCTTTTAAAACAGTTCGAGGACCATCGTCCTAACATTTTCACCTCTTCAGTACTCCGACCCCTGGCTGTAGCCTCAGTAACAGCCCCTATCCTAAAGGAGTGGGTCCCAAAATCGCTCGGGTCCAAGCCCACCGCTGCGATTGCCATTGTTAACACCCTCTGAAACTGAAACCTCGTCAGTGGGGTGGCATCGATGTGTCTCAGCAAACTCCCACCCCATGTATCAGCCCTCGGCGCCAAATATTCCTCGATGCACATTATCGGGCACATGGGGGACCCTCGCATGCGCTGGACAACAACACTGTCTCACATAGCTCTTTGATCAGTCTTGGACTTAGCTATTGTGACTACCATGGAATCACCCCTGATCGTGATGTGATCCCGACACAGACCTCCCTCCACATCCTTCTTATTCTTTGCGACCAGTTCGCTCACCCGCATAGCCCCATGGAACGCTAATGCGAAAGCGGCCCGGAACAGGACTGCTTCGAAATGGGAGGAGCATGTCGTGGGTAGTATCGACATAAGCTGTGACAACCTTTCCAACCCTATCGGACGCCTTTCGTCTACTCTACGACCCTCAAGGCGTTGCCAGCCACGAAGGGCTTTCTTTACCAAAAAGGAAGTTGTCGGGTCCTTGATGCCATGCACCTGCGCCATGAATGCAATGGCCGCCCGGTGCCTATTGGCCGTTGCCACTGATCGGCCTTCCCTGTGCAATGCTACCAGAAACTTTAAGAAGGAATCCTCCCGACCCCATTTCTGCTCCCCTGCCGGACCCAAAAATGCACAATAGGAACAAAACGCTCCTTCGTATGCCTTCCTTGTCCTGGGGGCTAAGCTTGCTGCCACGAGCTCTTGTAATCCGGGGCACCGAGTAGCCAGAGTACTTCGGGGAATGGTGCCGCCGCTAGGTCCGCTGTAGGTAGATAACCCCTGAACGCCTGCATATGTGAACGAGAGAGTGCATCAGCCGCATGATTTAGAACACCCGGCACGTGTTTTGCCCTGAACTGCACATTCAGTCTCATGCAAAGTAGTACAATTTCCTTCAACAATCTTAATATCCACTTGCAACGTGCTGCCTGATTATTTATACATTCAACAACGGTCATATTGTCGGACCAAAATACCACAGAGCGATCTCTGAACTCGTCCGGCCATGCCACCAGAGCAACAAAAACAGGGACTAACTCGAGGAACCCAATGTTATTTGTGAGACCGCTGGTGTGCCACCACGTCGGCCATGTTTGTGCCGACCATCGATTACCCAAGATGGCGCCAAAACCCACGCTCCCCGCCGAGTCTGTCCACAACCCTAGCTCGTCTGAAGACGCTGGTGGTTTGCTCCATACCACTCGACCATTGAAGTCCGCCAGAAATGCCAACCAGATGCGCATGTCCTGGCGAACCTCGGCAGACAGTCTCGTGCGGTGATGTCCTTCCTTGAGACCAACCATAGCCTGTGCAATAGAGCGGGAAAAGGGGCGGGCCATTGGTATTACTCTCAGGGCGAAGTTAAGCTGACCCACTGTTTGTTGTAACTGATGCAGGGTCACCTTCTCCTTACTAAGGCACAGTTCCAGGGAAGCCCTGAATTTTGCTACTTTCCCTACTGGCAAATGGAAACATCCCTCCACAGAATCTAGTTCAATCCCCAGAAACTCCAGTGAAGTAGCTGGTCCAACCGTCTTACCTGGTGCCAATGGCACTCCGAAATCCTTCATGAGGATGCAAAAATCCTGTAAGGCCTGCGCACATTTTGTGTCGCCGGCTGCCCCCAAGAACAGAAAATCGTCTAAGTAATGCATAACATGACTATGCCCAGTGGCTTCGATGAATGCCCATTCCAAAAAACTGCTGAATTTCTCAAAGTAAGCACAAGAAATGGAGCAACCCATTGGCATACATTTATCCATGTATTAACGACCCTGGACCACAAAGCCTAATAGACGCTGATCCTGTGGGTGTACCGGGAGCAACCGGAACGCCGACTCGATATCTGACTTCGCCATCAGCGCTCCGGGCCCCAGGCGATTCAACATGGCGACGGCTTCATCGAAGGATGCGTACCGCACCGAACATACTCCCGGGTCAATCGCATCGTTTACCGAGAGACCCTTCGGAGCCGACAAGTTATGGATCAGCCTAAATTCCCCGGGGTCCTTCTTGGGGACCACTCCTAACGGGGAACAGATAAAATTCGATACTGGCGGGTGTCCATATGGGCCCGCAACCCGACCCAGGGCAACTTTTTTTGCAATCTTCCTCTCTACCACCGCTGGGTTATGCTGAACCGATAGTTGGTTTCTACATAGTGCTTCCCCACGAAAATTCCCCGCCGGGATGCGGAAACCATATAAGAATCCATTCCTCAACACCCCAGCGGAGACATGATCAGGGTATACGTTTAGCCAGGGGATCATTGCCGTGATATCGACGGGGGTAGGTAATGGTACACAGTGGTCCCCCTCAGTCCTGTTTGGACCCTCCTCTACCTCCCGTCCTGCCATTCTTGGATCTGCACGAACTCTCGGGGTGCGAGGAGTTCCCGCAACCTGCACACGCATGTCTGAACTTACAAGTCCCTTGTGGTCTGGTGCAGTTGCCCCTGTTAAAGCTCCAACAGACCCCTCTCTTTCCCCCATTACCACCCGTCCTTGCTTGGTGGTCTCCACCGGGGCCCGCTCGAAAGGGTACTGCGGGCTGTTGGCGGGAAAACCCCGACCCATTCCCGCCTGGCGAGGACGTCTTCGTCGCGCCCGGCAGGAGCTGTTTCTGCCAAGAAACCGAGTCGAGACAATCCCACGTCAGAGATGAATCGTACTCCTTGGCCTTACGAAACTTCATATCATAACCCATCCACTCATTGCCTTCGTATGTTTCATGAAAATCCATAATTCGGGCCTGATAGCAGGACAATTCAGGCAAAACCTCGGGCTTACGTTCCCCCATAATTGCAGTAAACATCGCAAAGGCCTTGGCCCAATTTGTGATTGTCTCATCAACCCTGAATCCCGCCATCTTGGCTCGCCAGAAAATCGGGTGCCAAAAATCTTTCTGCGCCTTAGCATACTCCATCTCGCGATGGTCAGTCAGCAGAGAAAACATATTTACATATTTGTCAGCCCATATCAATTCTTTCGTGGCCAACGGGATATGTTGAACCACATTCTCCCGTCTTGAGGGCAAAGAGCCCCCCCCCGCAATCGGCAATGCCTGCTTACCCGGCTCCGCTGATGTTCCCGCCGTTTTTTCCACGCCAGCTGCCGGTCCTTCCGGGGGACAAAAGGGAGATTCGCCTTTGCGGCATCTCGCGACTGCCGCAACTGCTGCATTAATAGCCTGGCCTACTCGGCCGTGTCTCCGGGCGCCGTAGCACCCCCTGTCTTTTTGCCGAGCCATGCGGCCAACTGGGCGGCTAATTCGGGAGGCATGTCCTCCTCGTTGGCGGGCGTCACCACAACCGGAATCGGTTGACCCGCGTCAGGGATTGGTACCGGGGCCTCAACTGGAATGACAGGGGTCGCCGGGGGTACTTCGGAAATCGGAACCTCCCCCCCTGGCCCCCTGCCGCCCTATTCCTGACCCGTCTACCCCTACCCCTACCCTCAGGGACAACTCCCGGCAATGCCGGGCCTATTACCTTCTTTGGTTTACCCGTATTGTTCATTGCAGCCATCTGCTTCTTCATGTGCGCCATATCTCGGCCAAGCGCCGGGACCATAACGACGTTCCATTCGATCTTTGCCATTCTGCTCACTAGCATACGAAGCACCTGGTCATTTTCGGGCTTCTTTCCTGCCTTCTTGCCAGACATTGTTTTTGAATATCCGATCCAAACTTGATCAACAAGGTCCTGGATCCTTAGCCTCGAAGTCGCTGAATGAGAAACACAAGAATTACAAGTTCTCAAAATTGCTCCTTGTTCCGTCGAGGGCTCACGTGCAATGAGTGGGTGCAGCTTCCAAGCACAGGAACAAGAGGACGCTTCTTCGGATTCCCGCTCTCTTTATTCCTCTTCGGGAGGGCGTGAACCCTCCGCCGGTACGCCTACTGGGCGTGGCCATCGGTGTAGGTGTCTAGGACAACCCCTCTTGGGCGGGAAAAGGCGCGCCCCGGCTACGCCGCTTCGGGCATACCAGCCGTGACACGCCCCCCGCCCAAAATGGTTTCCCGGGAGGATCCGGGCCCCCAACCATACGTTCGGGGGGACCGAGTGGTCGCCCCTTTCCATTCTGCGTGCAATCACATATATGCTTTAGAAAGCAGGATACCTCCACAGGTGACAAGCAGCGCTCCTCAAATCCACCTCACATTGCATTACATTACACCAGAAATACACGCACAGCCTTTTTAGGGATCTATTTGTTTACCACTCCAAGATAGCAGATGCCACTTGAAGCAGTCAATAAAAAATCATTTTTAATTGTGCAAACGTTCAATTTGAAAACAGAAAGGTAGGGCAGCAAACAGCAGCTATCACCGCTCCCTTCAAAAATGTAACCACAAAAATGGGTTATAAAGGGCGGTATGGAGAGCAATGGAGGAGCATGTGGGAGAGGCTGTGGCCGGAGAGGCCAAGACATGGCAGTGGGAGCAAAGGAAAAAGGGTGAACTAGCAACAGAGCATCTTTAGGTGGGTAGGGAGATAAAAAACAAAAAAAATCCTGGTAAGTGAAAACATAGACTGTGCATTAGGGGTTTGGGCCGTTATTTAAGGGGTGGAAGCAGCACATGAGCGAGAGAGAGAAAAGAGGGGGCGAGATAGAGAGATAGAGGAATAGAGGAGAGAGAGAGAGATTGAGGGAGAGAGAGAGAGAGAGAGAGAGAGAGAGAGAGAGAGAGAGAGAAAATATAGGTATGCTCTCATTGAGCGAGTAAAAAAAAAAAACAGTAGTCCCCTCAATATGGGCAGAGGAAGGATACAAGACATCCAATCTAAAGGATGAAGCATGTGGAGGGAAAAGTCAAACACAAGAGGAGGATGAAAGTGATTGAATAAAAATCAAGTAAACGAGAATGACAAGAACACCAACCAGTGGTAAGCAACGGGGTGGTTCTGAGCCCGCTGTAAGTTTTGGCATGGTCCACAAGAGGTCTTTCAACAACAGACAGTTTGAAGCTATATAGTCGAGACCTAAAAAGGGACTCCTCACTAGAACCAGATCAAAGTTTAACTGCTGCTGCATATTCTGTGCATCCTTCTGAACTTCTGTGCCCTGGGCATGGAGCTACCTCACCCATGCAAATTGCAAGCCCTACTGACAAGCACAGGCACAAATCTAGGCACCCTTTCATAAAGGGAGTCAGCATACTTTATGTAAAGTGTGACCAGTAGTCCTAAGTACTCTGTAAGAGCCATTGGCCTATTTAAATGGTGAGCCAGGACACCTGAGGGCCAAGAGTTTTAAAGATTCTTCTACAAAGTGGGCTTCCCTCTTCCTATTAAATCAAAAGCAATTTTTGCCATGCCAAACAAGAAGGGAAAAGTCTGAAAATGTAAGGACTTCTCTGAGTGAGTGAATAGCAATGGGACAGCTAATTCTGAAGTACAAGCATGTAGTGGTGAAACTGTTGAGGTGGAATTAAATTATCAGGGTTTGGTCAAGTACAATATGACCATGAATGTAGGTAGCAAGACAATTGTTGATTAAGTTGTGAGTGAAAGGTTATAGAGGCCAAAAGGGCTGCTTATAGAGGCACAAAATCAGCGGGAAAAAAAGCTTAGAAAAGCGCCTACTTAAAATTAACCTAGATATAACTGAGTTCAAAACAGTAAACAATGCATCATCAAATTGTGAGGTAGTTGGGATGGAGGGGAAAAGGACTTCACAGGCTAGTAGAATTATCATGTTAAACCCAAATGCAAAGATCTTTCAGACTTAGGGCACAATAACTTTGGGAATAAAAGATGCCATCTGTAGAACTGGAAAATAATAAATATATATATATATATATGTGTGTGCCTTTATATATATATCTTAAGGTTCACATGATTGCCTATATTAAGGAAATACAATCAGGCTTCTTGACTGTATTTCAGACCTCCCATATATAAATAGGTTGTAAAAGGTAGAATAAACAGACAATAAAGAAGGACCACAGAATGAGAGTTCAAGAATAACATTAATACATCATGATATATCAGGCAGGGTGTATCAGTGCCTATCGTAATTTGTCTCACTGGGGATTGAAGAGGAAATTCAGCCTGAGCTACCCTACCCTAATATATTACATCTCTCAGAACTAAATGACAACATTCATGGAAAGACAAGTATTTTTTAGGGGCCCGCATTCTCCTGTCAGTAAGCATTACAGTGCCAGTCCATCAGTCATTAGCGATCAAGCAAGCTCAAGGGCAGTGGGCCCCAAGATTTTTAATAAGAAATGGTACATGGTTAGGAAGAGAACTTGATGGCTACCTGGGAATGGATTTTTCTTCTTTACAGTAGACATGTATCTAATTACTCTTTTAAATATCTGTCTATGATCTCTTGAAATGTGGCAGGTAGAGTGGTTTCAGAACATGGTTATCTGCTATGTTTTCAGGAGGACCAATCAATTATAAGCTTTGATCGTTTTGGCGTCAGAGCAAATAAACAAACCCATGGGTAAATCTTATCACAATACTCATGTTTGCCACTAGCCATTCTGAATCCATTGTCAAACAAGAAGAGAGAGCAAGGGAATTGTAGGGGTATGTCCTTCTCCCAGATTCATTAATATGCTAAACAATGTGGACAAACCCACTAGAAAAGAGTTTGCACAAGCTCACTGTTGGGGTTAGCTGTCTCTGAGACCCATTAGGTATTTAAAAGACCCTTCACACACCAACCTAGTTGGTGTTCTGCTTCATCATTGGGGCCCAAACCGGGTGGCCAAATGCCGCCCGGTTGTGCTACAACGCCTGATTACAGCAGAGAGGGTGCAGTGTATTGTGTGACAGGTGCAGCCTAACCTTGCTTATGTGTTCCACCCACTCAAGGCATTAATTGGTGGCACAATCATAAGATTGCATTTTATGTTGCTTTGTTTATGTATTTGTCCTGTCTCTCTATATTTCCAGAGGTTTTTTGAAGTGTCCATAAGTATACCGACACCTACGCACTGCACCACACACCTTAGCGTGTGTGTGGCATATCATACTTAAGTGGCGTGATTTTATGCCACTCACTACCACTCACATGGTCCTGAAGAAAGCCCATAAACCCTGTTTTTGATGGGCTGAAACATGAAGACCTGAACCTGACAACAAGGAGCCAATCCCTCCACTTGTTGAGTGGAGAAGTGTGGCTCACTGGTTAGAGGAGGCATACCCTGAAGCTGAGGTCAGACCCGGGACCAGGGTTCGATTCCCGACGCGGCAGGGTCCTGAACCCAATTGTCCACGGGCTCGATAATTCTCGCTTCGGTGCCCACTCTAAGCACGAGTTCACACTATGCAGCTCTGGGCAACAAGCTTGCTTAATCTTCACAACGGCCCCCCGCGGCGGGATGCCTGGCTTTCACCTTGGAGATGCTCAGCACGGGTGATCTCACAGGGAAAAACCAGGACGGGTACCCAAGGCAAGCGCCGAGATGCCCAAGGGTACATCGAGCGCTATATAAGAACACACATACATACATGTTGCCACACTTGTTTTTAACAATATCCTGTGCCGTCATTAATAAACTTCATAGACAAGGATCCCCAAAGATATTTTTTAACTCACACCTATCTACAATACACGACAACCGCTCCGCTGTAATCAGGCATCATAGCACAACAGGGCGGTATTCGGCCACCAGGTTGGGACCCCAATGATGAAGCATGACACCAACTAGATTGGTGTGTGAGGGGTCTTTTAAAAACCTGACGGGTCTCAGAGACAGCTAACCACAACAGTGAGGTTTTGCAAACTCTTTTCTAGTGGGTTTGTCCACATTGTTTAGCACATTCTAAATCCATACCATGTTTGGGAAATCTATAGTTTAGCCACACTGATTTATGTGAGATAGGCAGAACTTTGAGGTAAAGATAATAATAACCAATGTGCAAATCTCACTTGTTCAGGCCCATAATGATAAAATTACCAGCAAAGTACTGAAACTGTTACACTCCCTAGTGGAGCAAAATGGAAAATCCCAATATTGATCAAGGAGGATTTGAACTATTGTTTGTTGCGGATTGATGTAAATGAATCATGATAAATGTAAAATGGGCAAGCTCTGTGGCATCTGTTGAGCAAGTTTAATACAGTAATAGCTGGAAATGGCTTTAAGATCAATTTATGAACAGATAACCCAGGACTCTGAATGTATGATCTGATACGGGTCAGCTGTTGAATATGTCACATGGCTCTTGTAATGCAAAATGGTAGTTGAGGCTCTACTTGGGTGAAAGGCTGGTTCTGTGAGGTCATAACTGACCTTATGGTGAGGTTCTAAGAGATCATTTACGACAACACATTAAAGTAATTATGGTGAAAAATGATGTGCAGTCAGCTATGGTAGCTGGTTGCCTCAAAGAAATAAAATTAAATACATGCATAAAGTAGTTAACTGAGAATATTTCACAGGTGAAGTCCTGGTATTTGTGTATACACTTGTCATTAGAATGCAATGGAGCAAAGGTAATAGTATTGGTTTGTGAGTCCATTTGTAAACCACTCTATGATCATATTCTTACAAGTACATGATTCTAAACCTTATGGCAGTGGAGTAAATGAGAGTTGTTTCAAATGGGAAAGTCAACCTTGGTACATCTCAAAAAAGGATATGCTTTTACATGCAGATTTAGGAAAGTCCCTAACTCGTTTGCAGATAAGAAGAGATGAATTGGGCTAAAATAGGATAACTCTGATTTGTGCTAAAATATAATTGTGGAGGCTAAATTTGTAAATCAAGAGAGGAATTGCTGTTTATTATTTGAAGCTTGCAAAAGGAAAGACTTGAAAACCTACTAGCAACTTCTCCTTCCGGCCTTTGACGTCTCATTGAAGGAAAGATCAGGCCGAGATTCTCAAGGAAGAATGGTACACTTTTTTATACACAAGCTGTATAGTACTTAAGCAACTACCTCAGAACCTTCTACAATAAATGGAATGGTTTGTAAATTGAGATTCTCCTTGGTAGAGACAGCATATTGATTGTCTTGTTGAGAAGTTCCCAGTCGCTTGGCCTTTCTGCTGCGCTTACCTTTTTGGTGTGACTGATGAATGAACCCATTAATGATGTGCAGGTGAATGGAATCCTTGGTTGATAGTCTATTAGTCTTGATTAAAAAAAAAGGACGTAGAAGTGAAACTAAAACCTATTGTCTCTTAGGACCTAAATACTAGTTTGGCGGTACATCGGACAAACAAACCTCCTGTGGAAGTGCAGTGGCAGGCGGGGACAGTCGCACCAGTAGTCTCACTGCCGTATTACGACTACAGCAGTCTGACCGCCATAGGACTGCCTTAACTGCAGAGGATCCACGATCCCTCAGCGGTCGAACTGCGGGTTTAGGAAAACAATTTGCTGGCAGTGCCGCTGTGCCACTGCCAAACATATTACGACTTTCCTGACCTCCACACTTTTCATGGTGGTGATCCTACCATGGAATGTGTGGCAGTCAGGAAAGTAAGGTGGGCCTACAGGGTCCCCTGATACCTCTGTGTATGGGGGTGTATGCACTCCAGTTCCTGCATGGCATGAACTGCACAGTCCATGCCGTGCAGGAATTTGCTTTGGTGCTCCTTCCACACTGCAGTTCAAAGGCTCAATTATTAGCCCTAGAACTGCACTACCTCAGGACTACCGCGCTTCCCATCCTCAAGACCACAATGTGACTTGTAATCTGGTGGGTGTGCGGCGGCCAACTTTGGTGGTGTGAGAGCATGGCATTGGCGTGGCGGCCCAATCCCACACCGCCAAAGTCAGATTCAGGCCCTTAGTTCTCAACTAAATAGAGGAAAAAATCTTTTCAATATTCTTATTGCTCCATTTAGATGACTGACTCCTTGCTTAGAAGGTTCTTGCATGGGGTTAGATTGATTTTCTACCTAGTTAAATTACATTTTACAGGCTGAAGGCACTACAAACGATAATCAACATAGAAGTCAGACATAAGAAAGGACCCAAGTTTAGTTACTTTGATGTTAAAAAACATATTTGACTGGGTTATAAGTGGGAGGTTCTGGGAAAAGTGAAAAAAAGTACTATATGCAACGTAATGAAAAAAAATTGTCTCAGGTGCAACCTAGCAATGTTGATTATACATACACAAGAAGAATACACACTGTTAAGTGGCTCACACTGGGCTATTCACTGATCCAACCCTTTTTATTATTTAGGGAGGGAACATTTTTATTCAGGCACAATTTGTAAATAGTTTCCTCCAAAAGTGGTCAGGATTAGCATGCTATTACTGGCTCATGCTAATGGTTCAAAAACACTTATCAGTTTATATGGACTTGTAGGTTAAATGGCCATCTGTGGCAACAATAATTGTTTGCTTATGTATTTAAATTAATTGAAGTTAAAAGCAATTAATCAAAGAAATATATGTAATATTAATATATTAATATATTAATTGCAATACATTTATTATCCAAATAAAAATAATATTTAACAACATATAATAATATTAATGTATAAATATATTTCAATTAATAATTTTAAATAAAAATACAAACATAATTCTTAATTAATAAAATATTTATACATTTCTTGAACATAGTTAAGAAACACTAATATTTTGCCATGCTAATCATAGACTATAATTAAAGCAAAATAAGAGAAAATAAATAAAACAAAATAAATTAATGCATAAAAATAAATATTTACATTTAACATGTTCAATATATTGAAAAAAAAATCCAAAATGAAGAAATGTACTACTCCAACTTCAGTCCAAAATTAATTAAAATGTATGCCAATAAAAACAAATCAAATGCACTATTCTAACTCGAATCCCATAGCCATTTGGGAAAACACATAAATTGTGTGGGGAGAGGGGATTGATTTAATTGTCTAACTTCAGTTTCAAAATATACCGGCAAAAGTTCATGTATTGGGTGCAGGGAGATATTTACTATTCTATCTCCATTCTAACAACCATTGGGGAAAGTGCATACATTGGCAGAGTTGGAAATAGTGACTATTGTAACTCTAGTCTAAAAACATTGGGAAAGTGCATATCTGCTGAGAAGTTGCTGTTTTTTTACCATTTTAGCACCAGTCCAACAAACATTATGGAAACTATACACTTTGGGGAGGAGTACATATTTACGGTTCTAATTCCAATATAACAAACATTAGGGAAAATGTATACATTGATGGAGGGGGTCAGGTTTAATATTCTAACTCCTGTCTGACAAATATTGTGGTGAGTGTTTATTTGGTATGGGAGGGCAAATCCATCATTTTCACTCCAGTCCTTCAAACAATTAGGAAAATACATACATTGGAGGATCAGATTTACTATTCTAAATTAAGCCAGATGAATATTTTGGACACAGCATACACTGGTGGGGGTGGGAGGGGGACTTCACTGTTCAATCTCTAGGCCATCAAACACTGGGGAAAGTGTATTTTTGGCACAGTTGTGATCAAATTTGCTTTTCTGAATCCAGACTGACAAATATTGAGGAAAGTGCATACATTGGGGAGAAGGCAAGGGGGTGGGGTCAGTTCTACTGTTCTAATTCCAGTCCAATGAACATTTGGGAAAGTGCATACACTGAAGGGTTAGAGGAAGATGTACAGTTCTAACTACAATCTAACAAACATTGGAAAACAGTACATATGCTTAAGTGTTAAAATTCAGTCTTATAAATGCTTTTGAAATTAAAATATATATATTTATTAAAACACTCAAATAACAGAACAAAATAATTCTTTGAATTACAAAACTAACATTAAATGTAAGCCATTGTTTACAAAATATACATAATTTCTTAAAGTTAAATTTAATTTAGTCAAAAAAATTAAATGGTACCAACAAATTATATAACTACCCATTGAACTGTATTTCAAAAATGTAAACCATATTTCGAAAAATGTATATACATTTTAATAAACCATTGAAATAATTTAGTAAAAGTTACTGACATCTTACAAATGCATAATCCTCCTCAAACCTCTCGAAATCAAACAAATGTACAGAAAAAGTAATAAATCATGTATGATCAATAAATATTATTTGCACAACCAAAGACATAAACAACAATTTTAAATGGATACGCACTCTATTTTTAAATAAATATTTAATAATACGTATTATACATAAACTACTACCCACCCGATTCTCCACTACAGCCCAAAAAAAGGTTTTTTATTAAACGTGTAATCAAATGTGTCAAGAACTTTATAAACTATACAAGTATGTTAAAAAAATTAAGTTAGAAATTAACATGATAAGATATGGTAGTACGGGATGCTATTAATGTAAAATAAAATAAATTATAGGAATTAGGTCTAGATTATCTAGAGAATCAGGTCAAATTGGCTCCACTGTTACTTTGGATTTAAGCTTGAGTTTATGAGAGCCTGTGGTTGAACAGGAGCAGGATTGAGGACTCTTTGGAGTGTACCTATGGCAAAAAGATACTGTGGATAAATTATATTAAAAGAGCTGCCCGTTCCCTATACTGCATAGACATTTTTAACAGGCCCCATCTTCTTGAAAGGAGTGACCAGGGTATTTTTAAGGAACATATTTTCAATAGATTTAAGGATGAGAGGGAAACTAGGGCGCTGGAGAAATACTCCAACAGATCCTACCTACTACTCAAATCGGTCACTGGCGCTGAATCTTATCTCACAGTAGTGGGACAGGGACAGAAGGGACAGAGCATGGCTCACAACATTTTATTTGGGCTCCATCCGTACAATGATCTGTTTCCCTCTGGGTCAGTTTGATCAGCATGACTGTAGTAAATCAAACTACACAAGAAGTAGGTCCAAGTAGATTTATTCATAGGAAGAACAGCTTAACAACCACAGGAGGCAAGAGATGTCTTCATTATCAGTCAAGCAGTAATAGTCTCAGTCAAGGGAAAACATTCTAAGTTACTAACACTCTACTGAGTGACATGGGAAGATTCCAGATGACATCAGGTCATGGAATAGCACACACCTCCCCCCCTTTAAACCCCCGCCCCCCAAAAAAAAAACCTTAACAGAAACAAGATAATACAATAAGAATTTAAGTTCTAATATAATCTTTGAGCTTTGAAGGAGCACATTTCACGCGCTCACTGCGTCTTAATGGAATATCTTCACACTCTACATTAGATTGGTTGTCTGTTGCGACACACGGAATAGGTCAAACATCAGAGTTAATCACAACATCAGAATTATTCACAGTCACCTTTTCTAAATTGTCATAACCCTTATGCATACCAGAGAAACCATCAGGGTTATGGTATGAGGCAAGTTTCTCAGGAAGGGTAGTTTTTTGAGAGAAAGAGGTAACAAAAGGCTTGCATAAAAAAATCCTTCTCAAATTCCATATTTTCCCCCCTTCAACTCTGACAGCCTTGCTAAAAATTTCAATTACTTTGACAGGGTCAGACCATCTAGAAATCTTCTTGTGAAACAAACCACCCATTTTAACACGAACTCGATCACCGATCTTTACACTGCAAGTATTGTACTTCTTTTTAGCAGAATGTTGGATCATTCTTTCCTGGTATTTACCAATTTTATCCCTCAATTCCTTAAAATCTACCTCGTAGGGAGAATTACCTTTTAACCACCAGGGTAAGAGTCGAGAACCTGGTTTCCTCCTTCGTAATAACTCAAAAGGAGACAGACCAGTGACTGAATTGGGAGACAACCGGTAAGTTAATAAGGTTTCTTGAAGCGCTTTCTTCCACTTCAAACCACTTTTTACAGCCAATTGGCAAGATTCTTTGATGACTCTGTTGAACCTCTCAACTTGGCCGTTGGCTTGCGGAAAATAATTTGAGGTTCTTTTGTGAGTAATACCACAATTTCTGAGAAAAACCTCGAACTCGTTGCTAATGAACTGTGGGCCATTGTCTGAGATCAGTTCCTCCGGTAAACCTTCCCTAGCAAATATCTCGTCAAGAAAATCAATTACTTGCTCTGAGGAAGTTTTCTCAACAATTTTTAATTCAGGCCACTTAGAGAAGTAGTCAATTAGAACTAATGCAAACATTTCCTTACCAGACTGATAACTGAAAGGTCCAATAATGTCAATTGCTAACCTTCGCCAGGGACCATTAGCGTACTCAATAGGAGTAATATCAACATACTCTTCACAGATTTGTCACTCAAAGAGCATGGGGAACAATTCCTGACCCAACTATCTACCATAGCATCAATACCAGGCCACCAGTAGTGTTCCCTGATCCTCCTTTTGGTGGTGGACATGCCCATGTGCCCTTCATGTGCCAACTTGCAAATTGTTTCTCTCAATCTTGTGGGAGGTATGATTTTATCAGATCTAACAATAATGTCTTGACATAACATTAAATCATCCTTGACTTTATAAAACGATCCCAACTCACCAGAAAGCTTCCTTTCTTCAGGCCAACCTCTAATCAAAAACTGCCTAACTTGATTCAAGACAACGTCATTCTCCATAGCTTCTGACCAATCCTTCTCTGAAAGAAACAAAGAACTCTCTTGATCTGAAATTATATTAACATCTGCAAACGAGTACGCAACATCACAATCGACACTGTCACCTACATCTACACTTGCTGGAAAACGTGACATGCAATCTGCATGAACATTTAAACGTCCTGGAATATACACAACCTCACAACGATATTCCTGTAATTTGGCTGCTAGCCTCGCTAAACGAGCAGTAAGAACTCTTCCACCACCTGCAGCTAACATAGTATTCAAAGGCTTATGATCAGTTCTCAAAGAGAATTTTGTCCCCCACAAAAATTGTCTGAAATGCTGAGAAGCCCAAGTACAAGCAAGCAATTCTCTCTCAATAGTTGAGTAGTTCTTTTCAGCGTCACGTAGAGCTCGAGAAGCATACGATACAACAAACTCACCGGATTTATCCTTTTGCATTAAAACAGCCCCTAAGCCAACATTGCTTGCATCAACATAAACGATACATTCCTTACCCACTGAGTAGGGTTTCAGAAATGGGGCTTCAACAATTTTGCGTTTCAAAATTTCAAAGGAATTCTCTTGTTCTTTACCCCACTCAAACTTTGCATTGTTTTTTAAAAGAATCCTCAAAGGATGCACAATATCTGAATCATTTTTTACAAATTTACCATAGAATTCAGTCAATCCTAAAAAAGAAAGTAACTGTTCCTTTGAATTAGGAGAAGGTGCCTTAACAATATTTTGGACATGGTTAACTTTGGGTTTGATTCCATACTTTGATATTTCGTGTCCAAGGTACTCAACCTTGTCTTGTCTGAATTTGCATTTGTTATACTTCAGAGTAAGACCCTTAGATCGAACTTTTCCCAAAACACAAGCTAAGTTCACATCATGCTCAGTATAGTCTTTCCCAAAAATCAAAATGTCATCCTGGAAAGCTATAGCCCCCTTGCAGTCTGTTAATAATTCTTTCATAAGGCGCTGGAAGACAGAGGCTGCACTTGCCAACCCGAAAGGCATGCGTAAGTAGTGAAACATACCTTCTGGGGTGACAAAAGCAGTTAATTTCCTTGAGTCTTCATGTAATTCTACTTGGTGGTAGGCACTAGCCAAATCAATTGAGGAAAATACAGTAGCACCTGACAATGCAGCAATCAACTCGTGTATGTTTGGCAGAGGATGTTTATCTATCCATATTTCTTTATTAAGACTGCGAAGATCCGCACATAAGCGAAGTTCGCCTGAACTCTTAAGTGAAATCACAATGGGGGAAACCCAAGGGGAAGATTCAATTGTCTCTATTATGTTCCTTTTGACTAAGTCGTCTAGGATTTCTTTTAATTTGGGTCTATAGGCTAAAGGAACATTTCTTACCCTATGCCTGACAGGAACCGCATTATCATTTAAAACAATTTTGTGTTTGAAATCGATATATTTACCCAGTTTGTCATTACAAATTTCAGGAAAATCCTTAAGTACACTCTTAGTGAAATCAGTATTACTGGATGCATCTAAGGTCAAATTTACTAAAGAGTCAGTAATATGTTTTTCAAACCGGGGCTCGTCAATATAAACTGGTGGAACAGAATTTGGATCTAACTTGATCCCTAAGGCACGTTGATGAGGCCAACCAAGAATAGAAACACCCTTGGTAGCAACATAAACTTTTGCTCTGATATCCCAGTCCTTAAAAAACAGCTTGGACCAGAAGAAACCCTCTAATGCAATCTTTCGTCCCGTGTACCCACCAGGATATATGTCTGGACTCAAGAGTTCTCTTTGATGCCACAGTTGTTCAAAAATATTCTTACCAATAATGGTGTACCATGCACAGGAATCGACAAAAATCTCAATAGGTTTGTCATCCATAAGAATTGTACAAGAAGGAAAATTATTTTGAATACACTCATCAACAGAAAGTATGCAGTTCAGACTATTAAGAACTTCTTCAGGAGAGATATAATTAATTCTTTGACCAGATCTGCACACATTACCAAAATGTCCTTTCTTTTTGCATTTGATGCAGATTTTATCCCAGGCAGGACAACCTTTGTAGTTGCCAACATGGTTAGAACCACCACATCTATAGCAAAATATTGTACTTTTCTTAGTAAAACTCTTATTATCGTTAGCATTTCTCACATATTCTTTCTTAAAGGTAGATTTAGTATTAAGAGTGTTCGAAGTAGGATGACTGGAATGACTTTTAACAATGGCTACTTCAACCTCAGGAACATGTGTCTTCAGATTTTTTCCTCTAATTTCAGATACAAATATTTCAGAATGTTCTATACCTTTAGCTATGTTCACTACTGCAGCAAGAGTAGTCTCAGTCCCCAACCAAAGCCTTTCTTGGATCTTTTTACTTTTTGTTTTCATCATGATTTGGTCCCTGAGAACTTGTTCGTATGATATAGTTTCGAAAGAACAAGTGCAGGCAAGTGAACGTAGTGCTGCAACGTAATCCTCAATTGTTTCATCCGATTTCTGCTCACGAGAATAGAATTTGAACCTTTCCATTACAGTATTTATCCTCCTACCAAAACGAATCTTCATTTGCTTAGAAGCTTTGTTAAACACATCCATGTCACCAGCATCCTCCAAAGGTGGTAGGTTATCAAATTCTTTTATTCCTGCACCACCAAGACAATGTCTTAGAAGAGCAAGTTTCCTTTTTGCTGAACAATCCTCCTTTTCTAGAACATCCACATATGCAATAAACATGGGAAACCAAAGATCCCATTCTATAGGAGGATCGCCTGCAACTTGAAGAAAATGAGGAGGTGCTGCAATGTTAGACATCCTGTAAATAAAATTTAATATTAGTACACTAAAAATAAATTCTAGAACAGTATGAATGAATAAGAAACGTTTGTATATATATATTTTTTTTGAAAGATGTGCAAATCACCGTGGAAATTTGCACTGAGGTGTTTCAAAAGGACGTAGGAATGACCGTGGAAAATTGCAGAATGCTGAAAACTTTGCAGCGTATTGTTTTGAAGAGATGTGCAAGTCACTGTAAAAAAAAATAGAATTTCTGCAGAAAAGTATTTAAAACGAAATTAATTTGCAGCAGAGCGTTTGATATCCTGAGGTATTTGAAATAGAATCAAATTACAGTAAAGTATTTGATTTCCGGACTGAAAATAGTAAATTGTTCGTAAAAGTCAAGAACAACATGAAGCTACTGCTTCAAACTGCACTAAGATGGCCGCTGTGAACGTGCAATGGTGCGCGATGACGTGCGCCGTGACGCTCGTATCCCAGGATGCAACGCAAGAGTAAACGAACACCGGGAAGCTCGAGACAAGGGCCCGAGGTGAGTTCCTCGATGTTTACTTTCAAAGCCTTTACGTTTAAAACTGAAACGAGCACAACGATGCCACAATGCCACAGAAAATAGGAAATTAAGTGTGGAAACTGAAAACCGCTCGATGAATGCGGTCGAGAAGTAGGAAACAGGTCGAAAAACAATGAATGCGCAAAGTAGGAGCGCAAAGTAGAAACGAAAATCCAGGAGGCTGACTTACGTTTGAGTAGTAATGTTCAAAATGCTGTTTTGAAAGTTGATGAATGAAGCTTCTCTCCGCAATAGTAAACAAAATGTTCTTTAGTTGGCAAAATCGAATTTTGCATGAAACTGAAGATACGGAAGATGAGTGAACGCTGTCTTCAAAAATCCACTGCTCCCAACGTCGCCAGTAATTATGTAGTAAATCAAACTACACAAGAAGTAGGTCCAAGTAGATTTATTCATAGGAAGAACAGCTTAACAACCACAGGAGGCAAGAGATGTCTTCATCATCAGTCAAGCAGTAACAGTCTCAGTCAAGGGAAAACATTCTAAGTTACTAACACTCTACTGAGTGACATGGGAAGATTCCAGATGACATCAGGTCATGGAATACCACAATGACCTTTTAACTTTTCCCTGTGATGATTGTTCCTCTCAAACTTTAATACAACTGGTTTGATTCTGTACATGTTATGCTTTTTTGCATAAAAGTTACCTATTACTTCTTTTAAAATCAAAGGATTTTACCCAATTTTGACCTGGCTTTCTTCATTTACAGTTATTACCTGACCAGGCGCTGATGTTGGTGGTTACCAGTTTTTAGGTCAAGGACTCCGTCGCACTGCTGTAAGCAGTGTGGGCGGAGCTCTAAGATTTAATGTTTCTTAGAGGGGGCTTGGAACCCGCCACTCCTTTCATTGGCTGGCCTAGTAAATGCTGGACAGCCATTGGAGGAGAGGGGCGTCACTAGTCCAAGCCCCGTCTTTTTCAGATTCGGGGGCGTTTTTTTTAAGGTTCTTTCTTGTTTTCTTTCTCTCCTCTTCCCATTGGCTGGAATTTTACCGTCCAGCCAATGGGAAGAGGAGAGAACGAAAACCACGCCCCCGAATCGCAAAAAGACACTGGTTTCTCCGAGGCAGTCCTGTCTCGCCTCAGAGAAACATGATCATGTGTCTTCTGGCTCTGCAGGCGCTCATGTCCCCGTGTCTGAGGGATGCTTGTGGCCTCGCGTGCTTTGGTAGGCTTCCCGGTGATTACATGCACATAAGGGGTAACTGCAGCTGCCCCCGATCTCTCCACATAGCGAGTTGGGCAGTATCTAGCTGAGCACACAGCACTGTGCCGCTGTCAGGATTACAGGCACAGCCAAGACTCCTCTCGTGTCCGCATCTAAGATGGCCGCTCTCACAGTAGCTGGACGCACCTCTCCTCCCTTCACTTAAGGCTCTGCACAATAGTTTTCAGCAACCAGCTCCCTGCCCCTGCCGCACTCACTGTGTATTAGGCCCACAGGGCGCGCCGTACAGTGTCTGGCGGTGATCAGGTGCTCCACAAGTCCGTCCGCCTCCTACCAAAAACAAGTCTAGCAAACGTACCGGTCCGATTCAGCAGGAGAGCGGTTGCTGGAGCTGGATATTGCAGAGCGAAGAAAGGTTTTTGTGAATTTGGAGTAGATTGGTGCCGTACATGAATTGGAGAAGTTAGTCAGTGATGTTATTTGCTATCTGTTGATCAATCCTTGTAGGTTGTCTTGTTTTCGAAGGGGACTGGTTTGCTACTTCATTTGTGATAACAAAGTGCCTTGTGTGCTTCTGTAGATCAGAGTCGGACAAGGTTGTCTGGAGTGGAGAAAGGCCGTCTTGGCCTTTGTCGCCAAGATAGCCAGCATGTTTTTTGTTTGCTAGTGAAATTGAGTGGTTGCTTTGTGAATAATTGTGCAAGACGAGATGGTGTTTCTTTGTGTAACATAGTTGTGCGTGCCCTAATGCAGTATAGTTAAAAATGGTCATTACCGCAGCAGAATAGTGAACACGCCGTGCACAGAATGCACGTGCTTGTGCATTGTTATTTTCCAGTGATCATAAAGTGCAGAGCGCGTGCCCTTGTGCACTGCGCAGCTGCTGCCCTCCGTTTGAGATGAATGAGCCTGTGAAAGGAAGTTCTGGTAATGTAACATTAACCCCAAAACCCCGCCCCCGCCCCGCTTCTGAAGTTTACCCCTGGAGGGACTTGAAGGCGTGGGGGGGGGCAATGAAGGGCGTGAGACTCCCACCACCCCTGGATCTCCGAACCCTGACATTTCGGGGAGTGAGACAGAGCCACATTGACGGAAGAGTGAGTGACGTGGGTTGGACTCAGTGCAGAGGGAGCTGGGGCTGAGCTGCTCCCCCCCCAACACTCTAAGCCAATAGGGTGGCCGCGGGGTGCCGGCCCATCCTTCCTAAAATCCGGTCGCAGTCGCACCCCCGCGTCTGCCTCGGACATACCTCACATATTTCTACTTTCCTTCTCCCTCCCTCCCTTCCTCCCTTCTGCTGCAGACTGACGGACCCTTCCCAGCCCTCCCTGCTCCAAAGTCTGACCTTCAACTCTCAGAGGGCGGCAAGCCACCCACACCTCCAGCCTGGCTCGGCCCAAGGCGCTGCTGGAACCTCGAGCCCTCAATGGGAGCTTTCACTTGCTTCTATTTGCCTCCCTTCCTGTACCCAGGATGTGGCATTACAATCAGAGCTGCCCACTGGAGAACCAGGGTCGAGTCTCGGCATCGGATCCGCACAGTGTGATTCTGAACACATCACATATTCTCCCGGTGCCTGGAGACTGGATGCGGCCGTGTGTAATCTAACTGCTGCTTTTGTAAAACGCTGGGCCTTCGGGTCCAGTCTGCGCTATATAAAAGCACAGAAAAACACACTAAGAGGTAAAAGCACAGTTTTAATATCAGGACATACAGGTAGATATCCATTTACTGACTGATTTGTACGATGTGAAACCATAAAGTTTGGATAAATCGCTTCTCCCCCGCGTAAATTCTGTGATCTTAGGCAAATATTTTTTTCACCAAACCTATGGTCAAGTATTCTAGTTGTTACTGTGATTCTGTGGAAATGTGGGTTAAGAGCCACTGTTGTTGAAATATTGACAATGCGGAAGTGAAAGAAAATGCAGTGCTTGCAGGAGAGTTGGTGCGTTGTGTGTTTGGGTTGGGGAAGTGAAGACGATGGGAGGTACATTCAGGAAGGAGAGAGTGGAAAGAGATGTAAGATCTGTTGATGGGCGAGATGTGGGGAGAAAAAGGGAGTACATGTCTAATGGTGATCATAACAGGAGTGACTGAGACGCTGACGACCACTGCCCCCTTCCACAGGCCTCAGTAATGTTTCCTTTGGGTGTGTTGATCGGCGAACTGCAGCACCGCCCAGGGACGTCGGAGCAGGAGGGGTACTTGGAAGGGAGATGCCGGTCTATCGGGGGCCTAATTAGTGTGTCGGATGAGTGTTGATACAATCAGCAGGCCAGCGCGTGGTAGCGAGTTGGATCACTGATACTGCAGGTTGCGCTTTGTGATTTTGGCAATGCGGGCGGGGAGCGGCTAACAGCGAAAGGGGTCAAGAATGTAATTGTCGTTGCTGGGTTGTTTAGACTGTGCGCTACAAGTCTCACGGGGTGTCCCCGAGCAGGTTCCTGCCGAACACGGAGTGACTTTCAAAAGCTTCAGGATAGCCCAGGGGTTAGTGCACTTGCATATGATAGCCGCGTACAGTCTAGCAACGGGACAGACTGCATAGTGGTTAATGCATGCTTGTTAATTACATAATACATGCTTAGTTGACTGATTTGCCTATTTAAGGACACCGCATTAAACAACCTCTGACCACGAGTGGTGATATATAACATGCTCCGACTGTTTCAGTGAAAGACGCGAGATACAGGGTGTGCAGTACTAGTGCACAGTGTGGTTCGCGCTTCTGGTACCATTCTATTTATATACAGCCATAATTCAGATAGCGCAGTGGCTTAGTTGGTTTAAGCGCTTGTATTTGTGGTATTGGGAGTCAAGCCTTTGTTGCTTTAGTGGTGCCGAGTGGTGGGGTGGGGGGGTTTCACCTGATCTGTTTTCCTTGTCCTGAATTAGAATCCAAGCACCAAGAATCTAAGTAACCGGGACAAGTACATGAAGAGGCCCATCTTGGTTGGAATATCCAGTGCAGCACAAAGGAGTCGCTTAAGGGGACACTGATAGGCCTGCACGCCACTGCTTCTGTGAGTCGCACGGGCTTGAGATTACTCGCCTGACCCACCGGATTAGCTGTTGTGGCGCGGCTCTGGTTGCTGGGTGCTTACGGTCGGTCGTGTTCCTCCAGCATTGTAAGGTAAGGACCTTGACAGTGTACCAGGCCTGGAAGTACAGTGGGGTGTTTCCAATCTTAGACCACTGCCCGCTTGAACTTGATTAAGTGGGAGTAGCATTGTGTACGCTGTTGGAGTAGCCAGCACTGTCGGATTAGCCCTGCAGTTGGTTAAAAACAATGGCCAGTGAGGTAAGGCGTGACGAAAAGCGCACTCACATGGAATACATGATGGAGACATTGATGCGCTAGATGGTTACCATGGATAGGAGATGGAAGAAGGTTGTTAAGTTAGGGCAGAGCCTTGTAGATCTCAGAGAGAGGGTGGAGGGACAAGGTGATGCTGTGGATTGGCCTAGGCGAACCATAGTGCCCCCTAAACCCAGGGGAGAATTAGCCCCCCTTCCCAAGCTGGTGAGGCTCAAGAAAGGGGGAACAAAAGTAAGGAATATGCCAAAAGCACCTGTGCCAGTCTCCCAGCCAATGGGGGAAGGGGAGGTACCCGGTCCATCGGGAGTGGTTCCTCCGGGAGGTGCTCCTTTGGGTGCCCGGTTCTGGTTGTGTCTGTGGGGGTGGTTCCTCTAGGAGGTTTTCCCTCAGGTGCTCTGGCCCTTGTTGTCCCTGCAGGGGTGGTCCCAGTAGTAAGTGGTGCACAGGATCAAATGACTCTGGGTGGTGGGAACCCAAAGGAAGCTCCTGCGGGCTCTAACCAGGTTCCACAAGACTTAGTGGCACAGTTGGCCGCAGTTCTTCCATGGTTAGGGAGGGCAGAGATGTTGTCAGCATCAGTGGAGGAGAAGAAAATGAGGGAGGACCCATTGTCAGAGGCACAAAGGATGGTAGCTCAGTTTGTTGCTACACCTGGGGGAGTGTCAGGTGAGGGGCTGGGTACACCTTCCCTTCCTAACCCAACAGGTGGGGTACCTCCACTAGAATGATCCAACAAAGAAGTTCCAGTAAACAGCCTGGCAAAGGAGAAATTTACGGAACCAGCTGGAGCAGCTACAGTAGGTAAGCAGGTCACATTGCCACTGTTGCGTGTGGGTGAATCCCCTACCAGGAGGGAGCATTTGGCAAGACACGTAACACAAGAAGTGAAAGAAAGGATATGGCCAGGGAGTTATGTTAGTTTGTTCTTATTGCTTTTTGATGAAACAGAAAGGGAGGATGCAAAGAAAAAGAAGGACTGGATGCTTCCTAGAGAATGGGCAAGTGAACTGTTAAAATTCAGTATTGAGGAAAACTTGAATAACTGGATTAGAGGTTTCTCAGTATTCATGGCAGTGATGGCTGAACGTTTTCCTAACATACAGGCAGGGATGGCATGTTACCAGAGCCGGATTACTATGGCTCATGACAAGTATCAATCAATCAATCAATAATATAACTTGTAAAGTGCACTACATACCCGTGAGGGTTCCATGGCGCTGGGGGGGTGGTGCTGCTGCTATTGGTTGAAGAGCCAGGTCTTGAGTTGTCTCCTGAAGGTCAGCAGGTCTTCGGATTGTCGCAGATAGAGGGGGAGGGTGTTCCAGGTTCTGGCGGCGTGATGGAAGAAGGATCTGCCTCCGGAAGTAGTTCTCCGGATGTGTGGGACCGTGGCCAGGGCGAGGTAGGCGGAGCAGAGTTTCCTGTTGGGTACGTAGAAGGAGAGTCGACTATTGAGATAGGCTGGGCCGGTTTTGTGGAGTGCCTTGTGTGCGTGGATCAGGAGCTTGAAGGAGATTCTTTTGTCAATGGAGAGCCAGTGCAGGTTCCTCAGGTGGGGGGTGATGTGGTCGCGGCACTGGATGTCGAGGATAAGGCTGCTGATGAGCTTGGACGAGGCTCCGGCGTAAAGGGCGTTTCCGTAGTCGAGTCTGCTGCTGACTAGGGCCTAGGTGACTGTTTTCCTCGTGTTTGTCGGGATCCATCTGTAGATCTTGCGGAGCATGCGAAGGGTGTTGAAACAGGGGGAGGAGACCGTGTTGATTTGTTTGGTCATGGAGAGTATCGAGTCGAGGATGACTCCCAGGTTGCGTGCGTGGTCGGTGGGGGCTGGGGGGACCCCAGTGACGTGGGTCACTAAGAGTCATCCCATGTGGAGGGGTTGGACCCGAGGATGAGGATTTCCATCTTGTCTGTGTTCAGTTTAAGGCGGCTGTCCTCCATCCAGTCTGCGATGGACTTCATTCCCTGTTGGAGGTTGGACTTGGCGGTGTGGGGGTCCTTGGTGAGGGAGAGGATCAGCTGAGTGTCATCGGCGTAGAAGATTATATTGAGGTTGTGCTGTCGGGCGATACGTGCTAGTGGAGTCATGTAGACGTTGAACAGCATCAGACTGAAGGAAGATCCTTAAGGGATGCAGCAGATGATCTAGGAGGCATCAAATCGGAATGGGGAGGCAGACTCTCTGAGTTCTGCAGGAGAGGAAGGAGGTGGTCCAGTCCAGGGCCTTGTCTTGGATCCCTGCGTCGTGGAGGCGTGTGCATAGTGTGTGATGGCAGATGGTGTCGAAGGCGGCAGAGAGGTACAGGAGGATGAGAGCCGCCGGCTCGCCGTTGTCTAGTAGGATCCTGATGTCGTATGTGGTGGCGATGAGGGCGGTCTCGGTGCTGTGGTTGCTGCAGAAACCTGATTGGGACGGATCCAGGATGTTGTTGTCTTCGAGGTGATGAGTGAGCTGGGTGTTTACTATCTTCTCAATGGCCTTTGCTGGGAAAGGAAGCAGGGAGATGGGACGGAAGTTCTTGAGGTTTCTTGGATCCGCCTTAGGTTTCCTCAGTAGGGCATTGATCTCTGCGTGCTTCCAGTTCTCAGGGAAGGTGGCAGTCGAAGGAGAGGTTGATGATTTTGTGCAGGTGGGGTGCGACGAAATTGCTGGATTAGTTGAAGATGTGGTGCGGGAGAGGGTTGGATGGGGAACCGGAGTGGATTGTTCCCATGGTCTTGATTGTGTCCTCGATGCTCACGTTGGCCCAGGTTGTCAGGGTGTCGTGGGCGGTGGGGTGCGGGGGGTGCGGTGCGGTGTGGTCGGCAGGCGTTGTCCGGGGTCTGAAGCTATCATGGATGTTGGTGATCTTCGGATGAAAGAAGGTGGCGAGGGAGTCGCACAGCGCTTGCGATGGTGGGATGTCGTTGGCATTGGAGCTGGGGTTGGAGAGTTCCTTCACGATGGTGAAGAGCTCCTTGCTGTTGAATGTGTTGTTGTCAAGGCGGTTTGTGAAGGAGGTTCTTTTGGCAGTCCTGATGAGGTGGTGGTGGTTGCGGACGGCGTCTTTGTGCGCAGTGCGGCTGTCTGGCGTCTTGTCGCGGTGCCATATGTTTTCCAGTTTCCGTCATGTGCGTTTTGAGTCGAGGAGTTTAGGGGCAAACCAGCTGACTCTTCTGCTGGTGTTTCTGCTGGTGGAGTTTTTCAGTGGGGCGACGGTGTTGGCGCAGTCGTTCATCCAGCGTTTGAGGGTGAGTGCACCTTCATCTGGGTTGGTGGGGTTCATCGGAGGGTTGAGTGCGAGGCTTGTCTATAGTTGTTTTTCAGTAACTTTGCCCCAGCAGCGGTGGGGGGTCTGTAGTGTGCGGTGGTGTGTGAGGGGTTTTCAGAAGGAGAAGTGGATGCAGTGGTTGTCTGTCCTGGTGAGTTCGGAGGCGTGGCTGAAGCTGACGTGAGGTCTTGAGGAGAAGATGGCATCTAGCGTGTGGCCGGCCCTGTGGGTCGGCGTCGTGATGGACTGTTTCAGTCCGAGGTCGGCGAGATTGTCGATCAGGGTGGAGGAATTTCTGTCGTTGTTGTTCTCCAGGTGAAATTTCAGGTCTCCTAGGAGGATGTAGTCAGTGGAGGTCAGCTCGTGCGTGCTGATGAGGTCGGCGATGGAGTCGCAGAATTGGAACTGGGGTCCTGGTGGTCTGTAGACGAGGGTGCCTCTTAGGGTGGTCTTGGGGTCCATGTGGATTATAATAATAATAATAAAAACATTTATTAAGCTCCTGGTTACACAAGAGAACAGTGTGTCCCCGCGCTGAGAATGCATTCCATCAGAACTCCCAAGACGAACCCAGCAAAGAGGGTAAAGGACAGAAGGATCTTAGAATCACTGGACTTTGGGGAACAAATAGGTCTTCAATTTCAGTCTGAACCGTAGTTCAGATGGTTCCATCCTTAGTTCAATCGGAAGTTCAATCCAGTATTTACTGGCAAGGAACCTAAAGGACCGCCCTCCCATCCGCGCTCTGCAGATACGGAGCACCACCAGCTGCATACTGCCCATGGATCTCAAGAACCGATTAGGACTGTATATGGTCAGCATATTTTGGAGATAGACAGGGCCGCGGCCATTTGCTATGCGGTGGGTAATGCGTTCCTGCATAGGGAGCCAGTGCAAGGTTTGTAGAGCACGCTTCCCAGATGACTTTCTGGGTAGGTACAGGACCAATCGAGCTGCCGTGTTCTGGACACATTGGAGTTGATTCAGGCCCTTTTTATTTAGTCCACATAGCAATGAGTTCCCATAATCGAGATGGGAAGTAACTAAGGCATGCACTAAGGTTTTCCTCACATTGATGGGGAGAAGATCTAAGATTTTGCGGAGGACCTTTAGTATGCCATAGCATTTCCCGGCTACAATTCCAACATGTTGGGAGTATGAAAGATTAGAATCTAGATGTACACCCAGATTTTTCACCATATCAGAGAGAGAGGACATAGTGCCCAAATCCGCAGGCCACCAGGCTGATGTCCAGATCGAGGGAGACAAACCAATTATTAAAAGTTCCGTCTTGTTCCCGTTAAGGCGCAAACAGTTATTCTTCATCCAGCCAGCAAGTGCCACCAAACAGGCGGAGAAATTCTCAGCTGTCTCAACTGGGTTATGGGATAGAGTGACCACCAGTTAAGTGTCATCCGCATATGACACAATGTCCACCCCATAGGATTCTACCAGCCTTGCCAGGGGCTCCATGTAAAGATTAAACAACGTGGGGCTCAATATAGAGCCCTGAGGAACCCCTTGTCTGAGAGAACGAGGTTTGGATTTAAATGGAGGGCAGTGCACTTGAAATTTCATATCAGCTAAAAAAGAGCCCATCCATTCATTCGTAGGCTAAGCCGGCTATCCCTATCTCACTTAAGTGAGTGAGGAGCCCTGAGTGCGATACGGTATCAAATGCCGCACTCAAGTCTAATAGTATCAAAGCTGCTGTGTGTCCCTCATCTGCCTTGCGATGAAGCAGTTCAGTGGAAAACAGGAGGGTGGTCTCCGTAGAGTGCTTCGCCCTAAAATCCGATTGGAAGGAGTGAAGAAGAAGATTATCCTCCACAAAAGTGACTAGTTGGTTATTAACCAATTTCTCCACTACTTTGGTACAAAAAGGCAGGAGGGAAATGGGGCAGAGGTTATCCAACTGAGTAATACTCAAATTGGCTTTTTTTTTATAGGAACAACCTGGACCAGTTTCCATTCCTGAGGCACCAAATTTTCTTGAAAGGCCAAAGTTGCCTATATAGTCACTCAAAAGAGGTAGATGACTTCTGAGGATCTTAGTAGGGGCGACATCCATAGGAGATCCAGAATGGACACCCGTAATTATCAACTCCTTCTGCGGAGGGACCTTGAATTCCGTGAGACAACCAATTTTCATAGGCCCATGACAGGTCACCCCATCCGAGATATCTTCGGCTGGACTCTGCAGAAAAGATTCATAGATCTTCTCCACTTTGCTCACAAAGTGGTCAGCAATGGCTTCACACATCTCAACGGAAGGAGGATCTTTTATCATAGTCGTCGTAGGAGATGTTAACTCCTTATAGATTAAGAAAAGCTCTTTGGAGGAGTTATCAGATAGATCAATCCTCTCTTTTATGTAGTCTTTGCCTTTCTGATCAGACTACGATCTGGAAGTGCGTGTGTTCGGCGGTGCTGAGGATGTCGTTGGTGTTTGTTGATACCCTGATGGTGTTTTTGTGGACGATGGCGATTCCTCCTCCGGCCCTGTTGGTGCGGTCTCTGCGGGTGATCTTGTACCCGTCTGGGATGGCTATGGCGATGTCTGGCGAGGAGGTTTCGTTCATCCAGGTCTCCGTCAGGAAGGCGACGTCCGGTGATGTGGTGTCGAGTAGGTCCCAGAGTTCGACGGCGTGTTTGTGTGCGGAGCGGGTGTTGATCAGGAACCATCTAAGCTGGTTGGGTTCCGGCGTGGCAGGCGTCTTGGCGCTTTCGAGGCAGGAGAAGCTGCAGTTACGGCAGGTGAAGGGGCCGTGGGTGTGCTTCGGGACGGCCTTGCAGCAGGTGTGGGTTCTTCCTGGGTTGAGAGCGACGAGGGTGCTGGCATCGTTGCGGAGGCCGTCTTCGTGGCTGGAGCTGGGGCCAGGGGTTTCGGCGCTGGGCGCGGTCCAGTTGCGGACGGGCACAGACGGGCTTGCCTTAGGCACGCCTTTGGCACGCCAGCGGCAAGGCGACCATATATGGGGAGGTGGGGAAGGAGGAGCAGCTGGGAGGCGGGAGGCGAGGGAACGAATGGGCATGGAGGGGGCGGGGCCACAGAGGAGGCAGCGGCGGGGACGGGGGACAGGAGACCGGCGCGGGGCACAGGAGAGAAAAAGGGGACAAAATCAAGGGGCACAGAGGCACAAGTCAGCACAGGTGTACAAAGAATGGCAAGGGGTACAGAATAAAAGGGGGCACAGAATCAGAGCGGCGAGCGGGAGGCAGGGGGCACAGACAGTTACAAAGCAGGCACAAAGCAACAAGTAGCAAGCAAAGCCTACCTAAGGCCACAACTGGCCACTACTGGCCACCAGGGATGAGGCGCAGGTGGAGCCTGCGGGTTGTGGAGGGCCTCGATACACCGGCTGCAGCAGGAGACAGCAGGGTGACGGTGGAGCTGCAGTGGGGGGGAGCGGCCTACCAGGAAGGTCAAGGGTCATTCTCACCGCGCAGCGGCCACCATATATGGGGAGGTGGGGTGGGAGGAAGAGCTGGAAGGCGGGAAGCGAGGGGCGGGTGAACGAATGGGCGTGGAGGGGGTGGGCCGCATGGGAGGCAGCGGTGGGGACGAGGGACAGGAGACCGGCACGGGGCACATAAGAGAAAAAGGGGACAAAATCAAGGGTCACAGAGGTACAAGTCAGCACAGGGGTACAAAGAACAGTGAGGGGTACAGAATAAAATGGGGCACAGAATCAGAGCGGCGAGCGGTGAGCAGGGGGCACAGACAGTTACAAAGCAGGCACAAAGCAACAGGCAGCAAGCAAAGCGTATCTAAGGCCACCGCTGGCCACCAGGGATGAGGGGCAGGTGGAGCCTGCGGGTGATGGAGGGCCTCAATACACCAGCGGCAGCAGGAGACAGCTGGGTGATGGTGGAGCTGCAGCGGGGGGAGCGACCTACCAGGAAGGTCAAGGGTCGCTCTCCTCAGTGGCAGCGGCCACCATATATGGGGAGGTGGGGAGGGAGGAGCAGCTGGGAGGCGGGAGGCGAGAGACAGGTGAACAAATGGGCATGGAGGAGGCGGGGCAGTAGGGGAGGCAGCGTCGGGGACGGGTGGACAGGAGACCGGCACGGGGCACAGAAGAGAAAAAGGGGACAAAATCAAGGGGCACAGAGGTAGAAGTCAGCACAGGGGTACAAAGAATGGAGAGGGGTACAGAATAAAAGGGGGCACAGAATCAGAGCGGCGAGCGGAGGGCAGGGGGCACAGAAAGTTAGAAGCAGGCACAAAGCAACAGGCAGCAAGCGAAGCGTACCTAAGGCCACCACTGGCCACCAGGAATGAGGCTCAGGTGGAGCCTGCGGATTGTCGATACACCCTCGATACACCAGCAGCAGCAGGAGACAGCGGGGTGACAGCAGAGCTTCAGCGGGGGGAGCAACCTACCAGGAAGTTCAAGGGGCGCACTCGGGGGCATTGGTTGGAAGGAGTATGATAAAGACTTCAGGAAGGCTAAGGAAGCTGACCCATCCCTTTCCTGGGACCGCGTTGACACAATCTTGTGGTTGGATCAGTTTGGGGTGGGAGCGCATCCATTAACAAGGGCCAGTCATTCCAATCCTTTCAGCCCTTTCAGCCACCCCAAAACACAGACCTTGCCCCTGGTTCGGGTGGCGGGGGAGGATGGAAGGGGACATGTTGGGACTTTAATAGGTGGTCATGTACTAGGCCCCCAGGCACGTGCAAGTATAAGCACGCATGCTCTATCTGTGCCAAACCATCGCACACAGAGTCCAAGTGTCTCAAGAAATCAAGAGATAAGGAAAGGAAGAAAAATAAGTGAGGGGAGGGCACAACATATGGAATACTCACCCATTAACATAACGGAGATGACTCCTTGGCTGAACAAGTGCCCTATCATTCCAATGCTAGGACATTGCTAGAAGGTTTCATGTATGGGTTTAGGATCCCTGCATCTGACTACGTGGGGGTACCTGAATGCAAAAATCATCTTTCTATTAAAACCAATCCTGGCATGGCTGCAATAAAAATTAACAAAGAACTACATCTGGGCAGAATAGTTGGGCCATTTTATTGCATCCCGGTGCACAATTTTGTCTGCTCCCCTTTGAGGGTGGTTCCCAAAAAAGAGGATCGAGAGTTCAGGTTGATACATAACTTATTAGCACCTAAGGGCAGCTCATTAAATGACACTATCAGTGATGAGATTTGTAGTGTAAAATATGTTTCCTTTGACCAGGCGGTGGAGATGCTCAGGGGCCTGGGCCCTGGTGCACTGCTGGCGAAATCTGATATTGAGTCTGCCTAACGTTTGTTGCCAGTTCACCCTTCGGATTTTCACCCGCTAGGTTTTCAGTTCCAGGGCAAATATTTCATGGATATGTGTATGCCCATGGGGTGTTCTTACTCCTGTGCTTACTTTGAGAAATTCAGTTCATTTTTAGAATGAGGTTTTAGACAGGTGACAGTGTATCAGTTTATCATGCACTATCTGGACGACTTTCTTATCTTGGGGTCAGCTGGCACCCGGGAGTGTGCGTGGGCATTGTAGGAATTTTGCACGCTCATGCAGGCTTTTGGGGTTCCCCTGGCGCCGGGAACGACAGTAGGACCAGCGACAACGATAGAATTCTTAGGCATTGAGCTAGATACAGTCCAAGGGTGTTTCCGGTTAAAGACAGACAAGATTATTAAATTCAGGACAGTATTGCAGGAATGCCTGGCAAAGGATAAGGTTACCTTGCATCAGTTACAGCAGATGGTAGGGCAGCTGAACTTTGTTTTGAGAGTCATACCGATGGCACAACCATTTTCTCGCTCCATCTCCCAGGCCATGGCTGGTCTCAAAGAGAAACACCACCACACCAGGCTGTTGGCTGAGGTTAGGCAGGACATGCAGATTTGGATGGCATACCTGCAGGACTTCAACGGCAGGGTAGTTTGGCCTGGTCCACCCACTACTTTTGCGGAGTTAGGTTAATGGACTGACGCTGCTGGTAGTGTGGGATTTGGCGCCATACTCAGTAATGAGTGGGTGGCTCAGCGTTGGCCAGCATGGTGGGTGCAGATTGGGGTGACAGCTAACATTGGTTTCTTGGAACTGTTTCCCATCTGGGTGGCATTTAGAGTCTGGCCAGAAAGATTGCGTAATCAGTCAGTGGTGTTCTGGTCAGATAACATGACTGTAGTCGAATGCACCAACCAACAAGCAGCACATTGTAAAAGGATTCTCCGCCTGTTGAAAGAGATAGTGTTGTTATGTATGAAATTGAACATGTAGGTTAAACCTAAACATGTGCCAAGGGTGTTGAATTATGCTGCTGTTGCACTCTCTGGCGTCAAGATGCAGGTTTTCAGGGCACACCTCCCCTCTGCAGAAGCAACTCCAACATCCTTCCCAGAAGTACTTTGGCAGATTGGTGCCCACAACTACAAAACCTCATGGCAGCTAGCCTAGCTCCCTGGACCAGGAAAGCTTATGAAGGGGCTTTTTGGGCATATTGAACATTCTTGGGAAGGGACTGGGCAGAAACATGGCATGACACAGAGGCACTTCTGCGTTACTTGGGTGTATCATACGAAGAGATGTGCTCAGCGGCAGCCGCCAGGCGGCATGTGGCAGCGATTTCTTTCTTTGCGCAAACTAGAGACAGGGGAGACCGGATGTGATCTGTGGCATTACCTGCATTCTAGCACCTATAATTAATGATCGAGGAGCAAAAATATAATCCAATCGGACAAATTTGTCATTTGGAGATGAAAAAAACATATATCCAAGGTCCCCAGGATTTGCCAATGGCCATCCATCAACTAAACCATGTTGAGACAATAATTGGCGTAATGCTCTATATACTTTTGGCTTGTGGCCAGCATACCTAGTAAATTGAGGGTCCCAAGTGTCTAATTCCCCATGTATATTAAAATCCTCAAGTAATAACAATGGAGTGCCCCATAATGCAAGTTCAACATTCAGTAAGTCCAAAATCTCCACTTCGTCAAAATTTGAGCCATATATGGTACATACTGTGGTCACAATTCCTCCAATGATGCATTCAGCTATTGCCCAGCGACCAAAATTGTCTGCCCTTTCTTTGCCTGTAGAGGTTATCACTTGTCACCCTAAAATCGCTACACCACGATTTATAGTAGCCTGCCTAGATGCAGTAATTAATGTGCAGCCCAATTCGGTTAATATCTTAAGATTTACCCAGGGGACATGTGTTTCCTGAAGACATATAATATCAGGATGAATTAGCCGCAATTCCTCAATCACCCGCTTCCACTTAAGCACATTGTTCAACCCACATACATTAAATGAACAGATACGAAAACTATTATTAGCCATTATCCTCAATCAATCACTGATCATGAATATATAGATATAACAATGAAACTCTTCCTACAGACTTGCAACATATGTTATGAACTGTCATTTTACCCTTTTCACCCTTAAAGTAACCACCCAACCCATTACACAAAAAGTGCCCCCCTACACCCCGCCCCACCCACCTACCCCCTCCCCCCACACAAGTGTTCCTCCCCTGTATCAAGGCAATAGGGCCTATCGCCCTTTTGATGGATATGAGAGACTCTCTAAATGCTCGGCCGTTCCCATTTCCAAGCACTATGTCAATAGAGGGCAAAAATAAAAAAGACACAATCTAGATGCATAATATCAAATTAATACAAATCTACTTAATAGCCAAAAAAACAACATGCAGATACACTAGACATCACCCCAGATAACAAAGGTATTCCTTAGCTGAGACCTCAGAAGTAAAGAAACGATTCTGTCCATTGTGAATGGTCTTTAAAGTTGCTGGCTGTAACAAAAAAACCTGAAGGCCCTTGGATTGAAATGGTGCAATTAGTTGACGAAGCTGCCATCGTTTCTCCACTGTAGAGTGACAGTAGTCTGGAGAAAGAAAAAATTGAATCCCTTTACAAGATCTCTCTTTCTCAGGTCGAGCAAGGTCATACAATGTCTGTCTTGCCAAAAAATTGTTCAGTGAAATCAATATAGCACGTGGATGTTGTACACCTTGCCCACTCCTAGCTGGTAGTTGACGAAATGGAAATCAGTGTGCTCGTTGAACTTCCAGCGCCCAGCTCCATTCTTTCACCTCGGGGAGCGCTTCCTCAAAAAGGTAAATCACAAATTTATGAATATCCTGCCCCTCTAGGCCTTCTGGGACTCCTAGGATGCGTAAATTATTACGCCGTAATCGATTTTCCATATCGGCTAGTTTTTCGTGCACATCTTTCTCATGAGCCTTTATGTCGGCGACCACTCCCTTTTGAATTATCATTTCGTCTTCCAATGCAGAAATACGGCCTGCAGCCTCTGTCATTCTGTCAGTAAAGTCATTACAGGTCTTAGCCAGGCGCCGGATCGTATTCTGCAGCTTCCTTCTTCATGCATGGCAAAGGTGGATGCACCATGCTGCCTTTGGCACATGGCATGTTGCCAGCCACGTCTTGGGCAATTGATAGAACACTTTTAGCTGTCCTGTATGTATCGCGGATGTATGTCGTTACAACACATACTTTTACAACGCATACCTTTACAACGCATTCCACTACAACGCATACTACATTTACAACGCATACCATTACAACGCATACCATTACATTGCATTTATGGTAAGTATTGGATAGTGTAGGGGTAAAAATTACTATTCTAACTCCAGGGGGTGGAACAGTAGGGTAAGTGTTGGATAGTGTAGGGGTTAAAATTACAATTTTAACTCCAGAGGGAGCAACAGTAGGGTAAGTATTGGATAGTGTAGGGGTAAAAATTACTATTCTAACTCCAGGGGGTGCAACAGTAGGGTAAGTGTTGGATAGTGTAGGTATGCGTTGTAATGGTATGCGTTGTAAAGGTATGCGTTGTAGTGGTATGCGTTGTAGTGACATGCGTTGTAATGGTTGCGTCGTAATGGCATGCGTTGTAATGGATGTTGCGTTGTAAAGGTTTTGTTGTAAAGGTAGTGCGTTTTAAAAGTTGCGTTGCAAATGTTGTTTCCCAAGTAGCGCGGACACGTCACCTCAGCACACGATGTAAGCAGCGGAGGGGTAAGTATGGTAAGGCTGTGTCATCCCCAGTCATCACGTGCGTTGTGCGTTAAACCAACTCACACTGCATATACACACCAGAGCGTCCACTTAAATATATATCCATGTGAACATATATAAACGTGTAAGCACTAAATGGCAATGGGCGAAAATGGCTTTTGGCTAGCTGGTGATAAAGAGGTTAACTGCTGGCCCGAGGTCACTATTATAACACTATGTTGGCCTAGTCAAGGTCGCCATATATGCCCTTATGTGAACATGGGCTCCCACGGAAGAAGAAACTGGGTTTGCTTTTTGCGCAGTCACACTTTCCTACAGGTAAATAAATGAATGTGACATTAAATGCCACCCTGGGCTCGAATCAAACTTGAAGGGCGACAAATGTTTCTAAACATGGGAGTCGGGGTAAACAGGGGATGGAAACAGCATTTCTGCAAACTAAACATTGAAAAGAAAGAAAATGGCTGCTAACATGTGTGTAGAGAGGCAGTGGTTTCATCAGACCCTGCATCAAAGCGCTGCAGTGAAACCTGTGCTCCCATATCAAAAGCAGCTTGCTCTGTTTTGTTGTTCTGCTGCAGAAGTCATAGTAAAGAACACATCTAGAAAAGTCATTTTCTCAGCTTAAATTCAGCGATGAATTGCACCTCTTTGTGACAGTAACACTGTTATAGCGCAAATTGCGCTGCAGCAATACATGGCGCTGAACAAAGAGGATTTATGCGCAGCGCCTAGATGCTGAGCTCAAATCCTAGGAGCAACAAGCTGGCGATGGATGGAGCTCTGCACAGCTCCTCGTGCCTGCAGTAGTAACAAGCATTTCCCATCTGTCATCACAGACAACGGGAGGGAGGTTGGCAGAGGAAGGCATGGACAACAGGGGTGTGGGCAGGGGAGAGGGTGAGAAGGGGGTGAGAAGGTATGGACAACGGAAGCCAGTCTACAATCAAGCAAAATGGATGCAAAGGATAAATACTGCATGGAAGCACTAAAAAAAACATCTGATCTCCATGAAGTTACTAGAACCAGACGACAGAAAAATACCCCCAGCCTGATTGTTGAATTTTCCTTGCTTAGCTGTTGTAATATTATTTTACATTTTACTATGGCGTAGACTGAACTACAAGCATAGAATCCAGGGCACCAGAAAAAATCATAGTTGCTAGGGGACAGGGGTCAATGTACGTACCTCACCGGGACCAGTGCTGCAACTCCAGGGAGACGTTTCCACCAGCTGCTCCCGGGTTCAGCAGGAGATGGGTCCCTCTGACTGCTGCCTGCAGAAGGGCATGGTTGTGGCCAGCGGCATGCCCGGAGTGAAGGAGTTTATTGCGCCATTTGTGCCTGCCGCAGGCAGCGGCATCCCCACCACAGCCTGCAGGGCTGGCAGGCAGCTGGTAAAGGTGTTGTTTTCCTTGAGCTCCAGTGGGGCGCTCTTGGGGAGCGTGGGAGGTGGAGACAGGGCTGCGGGGAGCGGGGCGCCCTCGTCCTCCTTTGTGGCCACCCGTCCAGCGAGATGTTAGTGAGGAAGGAGAGTATGGGTTCATGCTGCACATCTTTGGGGGTTGCAGCGGTGGGGAGTCCAGGCTGCGGTGGTGCTGGACTCGAGCACTGCTGCCCAAAGCAGTCAAATAACAAAACAAGCACACTCCACAACCCCAGCATGGAACCAAAAATCAGCAGGGTAAAGAAAAAAAAATACACGAACCATGTAACAACGAAGTAAAGGGGCCAGTAGCCATGGGAGGATACAAATGAGGTCATGGCCTTACTAAGGCGGGACTAACAAGCCTATTAAGGAATCACACGCCATCATTTACGAAGGACAAAGACAGAAGCCATTGAAAAATATGGGCAGAGAGTGGGCGCAGCTTCTCTTCCATACTCTACTACCGCAGTCTCGCAGAGAGAGCAGTGCATGTGCATTGCCGCTAAGGCTCGACCTAAAATGAAAGTATGAAAACTGATGTTTTGTAGATTATTCTATTATAGCTCCGTTGGTGCATAGGGAGCTTTCCTTAATGGAACATGTGTGCCAGGCACTTTGAGATGTTGCACTGTGTCCAAGATTTATACTTCATATAAAAGTGGGTTTGTGTGTCGGGAGGATTAGTGCATAACTGTGTTGACTGTGCTTTAGGAGTCATTTTACTTTATAGAATAGGGAACGTAAATTAGATTGATTTTACTGTTTTTCTTACAACTTCAAGATGGCTTTTTTATTTCCATTTCTTAGCTTTTTTCTTCCGATGACTAATAGATTTGCTCTGCCTCTTCAATAAGTGCTCCCTTGGGATTCAGCGCTTCACAACTTCATGTGAAGACACATTTGAATTGTTGCTCACTCTGAATCATTGATATGTCCTTTGTGTCTTCAGTCTTCAGTTTTCTGCTATTTGACACCTGTATTGCGGACCTGTCTGTGTTTTTTCTAAAGAATTCCTCCCCCATGCACTATTGTCTCTGTGAGAACCTTATTTGAAGGCATTTTCTCGTGCTGGCTTTTCCTAAGGCAACAGGATGCAGAAGAAAACAGCAGGCCCTCCCTCTGACAAAACCTTGACATTGCTTGTAGTTTAATCGCAAAGGCTTTTAAGAAAAATCATGCGGTCTACAAAGCCACAATCCAAAGACAATTTAAGGAGTGTGAGAGCTACAAGATCAGCCCCATCCCAGGGGGAGAACAGGACCTTGTAGACTATGTTCCTTGCACAGTGCCACTGCTTAAGAGATGTTTGTTGGATTACATAATAGGCAGAGTTTAATAGTTTTGTGGGATTTATCGTTACAATAGATGGCTATAGTTGTATTTTTGAGTTTGTCAGTGGAACTGTTTGCTATAATTGACAGGCAAGAATCAAGGTGTATCGGCCACAAAAAAAAATAGAAAGAAAGTTTTCCAATTGTACCCTAAAGTGATAGAAAGAAGAAAGGATGTTTTAGCTGTTCCAATTGGTGGATTTTACTGCAGACTGCACATTGCTCTACACGGTTGTTGCTAAGTCTCTTTCAAATCTTATCAGACAGAAGTTCATTTCTTTTACAAGAGCCTTTACCTACCTCTTTCACCAGCGTATATTCACATCATGTTTGATAATGGGGCATCCTCTTGTAATATCCATTGTCAATCAAAGTGTTGCACTATTCTCAATGCCTTCTTTACATGTGTCTGTATGAACAGCTTCAAAATTATGTGTGATATCTGAATGAAACAATATAATAATCTTTCAGAGTGGTCAGTATATAACACAAGAATATTTATATGTGGTTATCATCTTGAATTAAAGTGAATTTATGAAGCCAGGTCTTCCCTGAACCGTAATAAAGCATCCTTTGACCGGTTTCGGGTTAACACCCCTTATCAACCAGGCTACCGTGAATCCAGTGGCAAAGCGTGCAAAGGACCCACGACTGAGCATATCGACTGGGCGTTGTAACAGTATTGGAATGCGTTGTAGCGCATTACTTATAAACAATGGCTCCTGTTCAAGACTGATTTGCATATAGTTGTGTCTGAACTGAAGTGGCGAAGTGAGCTACAGAACGATGATGGATTCAACCCAGAACTTTGACTGGGGGTGAGTGTCTGACAAGTTTCAGCGCTCCGTCCATGATCTCCTTGTGTTTGCCGTTTTATGCATGGCATGCCATCGATAAGCATGGGGAAGTCGAGGGGATTGCCATGAAAGTGGATGTGCAAAGAGTGTTCTAGTGGATGATCCATGACAGCTTACAGTCAGGCTGACTTTGCTCAGGCAGAAAAATGGTTTATGAAGGAGGTGCAATCAGGACATCAGGTGGAGGAGGGTGTGAGAGGATAGAATAGTGGGTGGCAGAGAAGTATCAGTGTAGAAGATCCAACTGGCCTTGGAGGCTGTTATTGATGAATGTGGCAATGGTGAGGAGGGTACGGTAGTGGGGATCTTGATGAGAAGATGTTGGGTGGAGATAAAGATGAAGAATAATACAGACAGGAATGTTTTGAGTAGGAATGTGGTCTTTGCTTTAGCATCTGCATGCTTGGAATCAGGTAGCAGGAGGACCTGGGAATGACTCACAGCATCTTTTGGCAGATGGTTCAATGATGATATGTTTGCACATTCCATACATGCCACTCTGTGAGCCTGGCTGCCTTTCCTTCCACATTGTACAACCCTCTGCACCTCAGGAATCTATGGACCAATTTCTTATCAATGGGTATGGGGCAGAGTTAGAGCTTACTGATTTTACTCCCTTTCTGTTGCTAGTTGAGGATGCTGTGAGAACAGCAGAATCTCTAACCCCCACATGCATCAAAGTATTTTGGAATCGCAAACGGTGCGATTCCTTAAAATCGGCCGTTTGCGATTCCAAAATAGCTTTTTGGAATGCATCATTCAATTTTAGAATTTGCATCATTTTTGCGATTTCTAAAATTGCATTTGCTTTTAAGAAATCGCAAATATGCGATTTCTTAAAAGCAATGCATGAATATTTTTCAAATTGCGAATTCGCAATTAGGGGGTTAAATTTACCGAGTGGTTGAACCACTCGGTAAATTTGGAAAAAGGTGTAAAAATGCTTAAAAATGCTTTTTTTAAGCAGTCATGTTACGGACACACATGTCCTTAGGACATGTGTGTGTGTAACATGATGCAAAAAATACATTTCAGGGGTGCGGGGGGGGGGTCCTTTGGACCCCCCCCTGCACCCATGAAATGCATTAACAAATTGCGATTTTCAAAATGAAAATCGCAATTTGTTAAAGCCTTCCCATTGATCCCTATGGGCCTTTTGGCCCACAGGAAACAATGGGAAGTGCGAATTCGCACTTTGGAATTCGCATAATGTTTGAGAATCGGTAAAAATTGCGATTTTTACCGATTCTCAAATATTTTGCAAAAATGTACATGCATCCCATTTTGCATTTCCTAATTTGCGATTCCCTAAAAATCGCAAATTAAGAAGTGCAAAATGAAACAATGATGCATGTGGGGGTAAGGTCTGTCTATTAAGGTGCCTCCATGTGAATTGATTTTGCGGGCGATGTACTCCTCCTCAGGTTCAACAAAGAAAAGTTGCATTGTTTGATGGGTGATCTGGCATTGCTTTCATTCTGGTCACCCCTGTAGTCAATAATAGATGTAGCCTATCCCAGTACCTAAATTGGAGCCCAGCTGGTGGGAGAAGAACTGGTAATTTGTCGGACTTCTCCACAGACAGCTGATGCCTACAGGATCCGACTATGTAGGCATTTCATTTGGGGTAGTAATAGACAGATGGGAACATTCACATACTAATAAAACCAAGCAATGCAGCCTGATATTTTAGTAACAAATGTAAAATTGAGAGCACTCAGCTAGCTTTTTATTAGAGTTGTTTTTTGCAGTTCCCACACTATACCTAATTACACCCGTTAGAAATTATGTATATCTTCCCCTTCCCCCTTTTCTTACCTTTCAAAATTATAAAACATGCTTTGAATTACATGCTGTTGACATTAGGATTGTTATACTTTTTATTTATATATTTTGTAACTCCCTCCTTCTGTCAAACTTTTTTGTTTTACTCATTCTAATAAAGCTTTCAAACATAAAAAAGAAATTATGTATATCTGCTTATAACTCTCTTATCTTGGCATTTTCTGAATACGTTTTCTATGTATCTATGTAGTTTTTTATTATAGACAACACTTCTAGAGTTATTGTAACCCAAGCTGTACCAGTGCACGCCAGCACGTTTAATTTAATGTAAATTGTATCATTCTTTTAAAGGTCTAATTCAACATCTGCTACATTCTGCTTTCATTTTCACCTGATGAGCAGCCTGAGTGATTCTGATGGACACTTTGCAATTCATGAGTCACGACACTGCCACTGTCTCCATTTAGTCAAACATCAGACATTACACATGCACCCTAGTCTTAATTTCCTATCAGATGTGTCATTACTTTCTCGTTTGCATTTGCATACCCCACTGGGCTTTCTGAGTAAATTGTATATCCTCATTTATTGTAACCTGTCAGGGAGTCGATCTCACTTTGCTTTATGTCTTCATTGCTTTCTTAGAATTCAAGTTAATTAATTTCTTCTCAGGTAACTTAAATTAATCTCTCAGCTGCCTTTGCATAATGTTGTACTTTGCGCTTAGTTTTTTTTTTTTAATTGTGGCTGGAGTTCTGAACTTTTCAAAATCTTCAATTAAGCTACACAAGTGATTTGACTTTTTGTAAAGAGTAAAATTGGGATCATTAGCTGCCACATGGGGGTACAAAACCCACGGCACATTTTCTGATTCAGCTCACTTTTAGGGCTCTGCATGCAATAAAATAGGCGGGATAATGGATATTAGCAAAGATTCCTTTAGCTTTTGCATACTTTCCAAGTACTAATACCTGCAGTGTTTTGTTATTGGTAGTGGGACCTGTTGTGTGCAATGTCTGGTGATTTTATCGCATAGAAGTTGTGGTAAAAAGGTCACATCCAATGCTGTTTTACTGTTAAAACCAGATTGTGCACACACAGTAACCTTGCATACATTATATTCTGCACACATTTAAGTTTACTGCATCCTCTAGAGGAAACAACAGTCTATTTTGCCCTTTTCCGTAAGGATTCTTGCCTATATCAGTTAGTCTCAAAGGCCCAGAATATATATTTTTCATTTTTTGCTCTCCCACAGCTCAATTTACATAAACCGAACCATGAAAAGATAACATTTCTACCAGAAGGACAAACATGTCCTAAACACCAAGACTTGAGTTTGATAATATCATCAGTGGGAAGAGCGGTGAAAAAAATTACCCCACGGATGCCACTGTCATGAACCTTTTTTTTATGCTAGCTGTTTCTCATGCACCAAGTTATGGATACTTTTATACTTGAAAGAGCTGTTCAAAGAACTTGTGCTGCTCCTTTTCTGCTTTGAAGTCTGAAAACGAATTGGCCCCCTTACAAGCAGCACTCCAGATAACAATTTTCTTTTTCCATAATGCAGAGGAAGTCTTGTATACTGGGATTTAGCCTATGTTGGACTCAGCCCTCTCTCCAGGGTCATCCCCAAAAGTTTTGCCTTTACCCCTCCTATTTTTCTGAATTAGTTTTCGTCGGCTTAAGAACTCTGTGCATTTTACCACTGCTAACCAGTGCTAAAGTGCTTGTGCTCACTCCCTAGGGCTGGTAAAATTGGCTTACACCTGAGTGGCATATTTAATTTATCTATATGTCCCTTGGAGAGTGGTATACCATATATTCAGGGCCTGTGAATTAAATACTACCAGTGGGCCTGCCACACTTATTATGTCACCCACTTAAGTACCCACATAAACATGTCACAGATCTGCCATTGCAGCCTGAATGAAGTTTTAAATTGCCAGTTTGACTTGGCAATTTAACCCCAGTTCCAAGCCTTAAACTAATCTTTGACTGCATATGAGTCATTTCTAGGGTAGAACCTAAACAGACCCTAGGTCCGGGTGCATTGTAATTAAAAGCTTGAACCTGCACTTTTAGGTTTTATATGTCCTGGTTGTGAAACACTCCTAAATTGGTTTTTCACTAATGTTTGGTTAACATTGGGCTATCGTATTAAATGTAATAAATGATAACTTTTGATTGGGAGCAGGTAGGAAAGTCATGTTTGGTGCAAGAGGAATTGTAATAAAAAAAACTCTAAAATGGTAAAGTAGGATTTTAAATCACAAGTCTGAAAAATGCCACTATTAGAAAGCTGGCATTTTCTTGTCCTATGTGTTTGGGGCCTGCAGCCTTTTCATTGGTCACATAAGGGGATTTAGTTGGCTGTTGGCCTTTGTGTAGTCCTCCTAGACAGAATCACAAAAGATGGTCTGGGTCTTGGCAGGATTGGGCATCTGTGACTTAATAGGGGGCAGAGCTGTCACCTACCACACTTGCACTTCACAGGCACTGGTTCAGCTCACATACAAAAGACTTCACACTAGCCGTTGTGTCCCCAGAAAAACTGGGATCAGGGCAGAGAGGCAGGTAACTCCAGACAACTCAGTAGGGGAAAACTCCAGAAGCCACTCCCACTTCAAATTGGACACCTGGTATTAAAAGAGGACCCTCAAACCCTCTCTTCAGTACAATCCTGCACCTGTGCATACTACAGAAGAAGGTTACCCTGCTGCCCGGTTGCTTGAGGCCTGTACTGCTTGCAGTGAATGTAGACTGGACCTGCACTTTTCATCCCAGGCTAAAGTGACTCCAAGGATCAGCTGACTGACCTTCTTTTCTGAGCTACAGGGACATAACACGTTCCAGAGGCCCTCTGCAACTTCCAAGCGGACCTGCTGCAACTTGACCTGCAAGAGCCCTGTTGGCTTCTGCTGGAGTGAGTTTATGATCCCCAAGTCATGCCCCCCAGGTCCCGTACCCTTATTAAGGCATCAGTTGGGCTTCTTCTCAAAGAACAGAAAAAATCCAGAATTTTTCGGATTAACATGAGTTTGAAAGTGCTTGTTCAAGCCAAGATCTTGCAGTTTTCGCCAACCGCCAATGCGATGCTGTGATGAACCTGACTCTTCACGCCAGTGACAACCAGCAATGCAAAATCTGCATTACTCTCTACAGCATCAACAGCCTGCCATAACTGTCAACACAAATTTCCAGAAATGACTGCTCACGAAGCCTGACAGGAACTTGACACTACAGCAACAACCATCTGGGACGCCTGGCCTGCTCTTCATACTACAGCGACAACCATGTGCAGCACTCTCTGCTCACCGTAGCCTCATCCACTGCAAATGTAACTCTTCGTGATAGACTTTAGAAGGAAACTTTTTCAGCAGGACTAACTGGGTCACTGTATCCAGCCTGCACTCCATTGCCGTCAGCCTGAACTTGTGACTTTCACACGGTTCCGTATAACCAGATAAACACGAGTGGGGCTTTGTGTTTTTAGGTGCTATACTTACTGTAAACCTTTCAAATGGCTTATCTCCCATTCTACTGAGTGACTTTTGTTGTTTTAGTGTCAAATCATGTATTACATTGTACTCTATATTTCTAAATTGGAAGCAAAGGATTGAAAGCTGAGAGGGCCTTGGCTGACACGAAACTGGCCATGGAGAAGAAAATGGCCTTAGAGTGACCGGCTCATGAAAGAAGCCTCAGAGAGCTGGAAATCAGGGCCAGCCAGGCAGAGTCCAGCAGTAATGGTGGCAGCAACACTGCAGTGCCCAATGGAGACAAACAGATCCACACTCCCAAAGATCTGGCACCCAACTTTGCTGTGAGGATGACATATATAAAAGGCTTGAGGCCTTTGAGGTTGCCCTAGAAATGAACAGTGTTCCTGAGGAGGAATGCGGGCCAATCTCTGGAGGCACATTCATATTGAAGGGAGGGATGCACTGTTAGCCCTAGGGAAATGGGACTGGATGCCATATTACACAATGAAGGACACTGTTTGAAATGGGGGTTCTGGTTGCCTAGGGTATGCACCTAATCCAGGCAGAACTCACAACTCTAGTCAGGGCAAGGAAGTTACACACCCAAGATAACCCTTGCTCACCCTTTTGGTAGCATAGCAGATGAGTCAGGCTTATCCTAGAGTCAGTGTGCAGAAGAGTTTGCACAACACACATACACACACTAATTACATAATAAACCCCCCACAAAAGAGACTCCCTACAGTAGTATATAACAATATCTCACATATTGTATATAACACGTAGACCACAATCACATAAACCATAAATCACTTTGCCAAATAGACAATTGTCATGACATCACAGGTAGTGCAATAAAGTAAAGACTTATAGGTTGCACACACCATCAAAATACCATAACTGTACATAATATGCATATCCTGAAATGATACTCGTTATCCAGTCTAGGCCTGGGCAGTAAACTTCACTCCATTTGCAGAGTTTGCAGAGTTTACCGCACTCTGTGAAGCACACAGAGTTTCGAAAAACTCAGCTCAACGGAGTGGTGTTTTTTCCTCATCATCATCATCAAGTTGGCGAGTGCGAGTGAGGAAAACCCACCTCCCAGTGAAATTTCTTAATGCGGGTGGTCAGATTGCTGAAAGCATGCGGCCACTGGTGGTCGCAACAGCTTGTGCTGAGAAAGCTGCCGCTCAGGTAGCAATCTACTTGAGTGGCAAAACAAGAAGCACTGCCCTCTTGCGCTGTGCATGATGCTGTTTGCGCTGAATTTGCAACATGGGACAAAAACCATGCACTAAAATTCAATGCGAACGGCATGACCAAATGCACTCCGCCACTTGCAGAACTCCGCGTAACATAGTGGAGTTTTTGGTCCACCCAGGTCTAATCCTGTCAATACAAGGCCTACAACGACATCCTCACATCAGGGCAAAAAATGCAGGTTCGGTTATTCATAAATCATAGCTGATGGGAATACCCTGCTAGTCCTGGAAATGTAAGTAAAGGCAACATACATCACAACATCAGGGCCTGGCATGCAACAACTTGGAGGAAACACTTATATCATATGTCACTGTAGCCTCTATTAGACACATTATGTTAGCCCATACCCATGTAGTGTGCAGAAGCCTCCGAACTCTCGAAGTGGGGGTCACCATTGAGTACTCACCCATCGTGTATCCCCAAGATCCAGTGCCCCTAAGTATGTGTCAACATGGGAAGGGGGCACACAGAGCCTAACTCCATGGGTAGGCCTCACTGGGTCCCCTGCGTGTAGGGCAAGAAGAAGTAGTTGTCCGCGAACGCACAGACAACTGCCGGGAATGCCAGCTTGATCAAAAATGAGAAGCTGTCATTGCAGTGTGTCCAGAACCCTCCCGGACTGCTGATCAGAAAGGGGAACAAGTGGAGTCGTCCGCAAACAATGGTGAGCTGCTCCACTTGGCAGCGTGTCTTGAAC